>NC_080188.1:193761935-194386935 GCF_030028045.1 Hippopotamus amphibius kiboko | reverse complement strand
AATAACAATATTAAAGTCACTGTTGAGTGCATTTAGAGAAAGATGACAGTTCCAGGAAATCCCATTGCATAACTCTGATGACCCGTCTTTCACTCCTCCCAGCAACTGTTTCAAATCTTCACTACTCTCCTCCAAGTTTTACTTTTCTGTCTTTCTCCTGCCTGTTAATAATGTCACTGTTTTCTACCTTACAGAGAAAATAGAGGCTATCAAGCCCTTTACCTCTCCCCACCCCTCCCAAGCCTCAAACTCCTACTTATCTTTTAAGGCCCAGTTCAGAAATTAGCCATCACCTCTGTAAACGCTGTCCCACACCATATCAGTCAGAACCTTTAATGTTTGTTCGAACACCTTATACCCTGACTTTGTTATACCATTTGTCACACTGTATCAATGACTCTTCTATATCTGTTTCCTCTGTTAGACCAGGACCTCCTTCATGTAACATTGCAGGTGTGATTACATAACTATCGAATTGATGTCTCCTGATGGGTAATCACACCACCTGCTTGAACACAGCCAGGGATACACATGTAACCATAGACATCCTATTTGACTGGGGCTCTTACTAGATGACCTCAGTTTTGATTTTCACTCTGGGTAACATTCTGCTGCTTTTTCTGCTCTTTACCCCACTATTTTGAAGACTGCATTTTCACATTAGGAAATGTGGCCAGGTAATATGAAAGTACGTTCACAAAGCTGCCGCCTTGGCACAATAGGATCTAGTTAATTCCCAACAAGAAAAATTATTCATTACAATAAGGAATTTAAAATTTATAATAGATTTTTAAAAATATATTTAAAAGATATATCCACTCCACAAGCTAACAAAAATTAAGATTTCTTCATATTAACTGTATTAAAGATTGCTGAAAGTAGCACTGATTTAGAAGACAATATTTATTTTTAAAAATAGCACGCGGGAGAAGACAGATACCATCAGAGACGTCTTTTTCACAGAAATTAAAGCTGATTCAGACATGATATTTTATTTGTGTGAGTATGAAATTTTAAAAGTTACCTTCACAGACAGGAGAATCTGGATACCAACCAAAGTTATAGCACTGAATTAGATCAGATCCACTTAGATAATAATTTTTATGACAGAAAAACTGAACTACATCTCCGTCTTCATAGGTTTGCTTTACAGGATGAAAATAACCATTTTCTATTAATCTTAAAGAAGAGCATTTTAATTCTAAAAATGAAAGAACAAATAAAAAACAAAGAAGTGTTATTTTTCCTGCTAGGACAAAATTCACTTACCACTTACATGCCATATCTGAATTAGAAATCAGCAACTTGGCCATATTTTGTTATCCATAGTCAAAGCTTGTCAATTTACATATTTATTAAATATCATTAAGCTTATTTTAAGTATTTGAGCTAAAAGGATTTTCCCTCTTTGAGAGCTTGAAATGATGAAAGCCCACTTGTCAACATCATTAAAACCAGAAGCAAAAAAATATGAAAAAAAGAACACAATTAGCATAACACCTTGTACCCATTTCTGCGAGGGAGTTTTCAATGTGAAAGCAGTTATCTTCAAAGTGAGAACCTACTGGTGCATTGTGGGGTGAGGGTCCATCCATGCGGGTGACACTCCACCTCTTCCGTCCTCTTCCCGGAAGCTGTGTAGTACCCAGAGGCACACTCATATTGTACTTTGTCCTTCACTTTGAATGTCTTCTGTGCTGTGGAATAATTTCCATGATGTAATTCAGGGGCCAAACATGTTTCTAAAAAAAACAAAGAAAAATTAATTATTTGTTTTACAAACTTCTTCCCTAAACCTAGAATATTAAAAGGAAATCTCAAGAAGTATTTTTACTGAATCTTAACAATATGACAGAATCAACTCTTGGCAAAATTGAAAAATAATCATAGTTTGCCTTTGTCTCTCGATTCCCTTTCTTCATGCACCCTGCATCCTAACTCTACCTGTCTTCCATCCTTAAAAGTCTACTCTAGTGTATTTGGCCAGAGACTACAATCCAACAAAAGGCTTGTGCAGTAACAATTTTTTGATAATGTCCCATCTGTGTATTTGTATAATTTAAATAGCTAACACCACACTAACTAGATACATATATTCAAATGATTGGGTTATTTTTAAGTTTATCTGATATTGGTTTGCAATATAATGTGCATTATTTCAAATTCTTCTCTAATGAAGGAAATAATTTATGTACATTGCAATAAAAGGTTCATTAAGTTTCTTTCCTTTTATCCCACTCTAATTCTTTTTTTACTATAGAAAGTAGGAACTGCTGGAGTAGGTGCTGGGAGTTGGGAACCCTTGCCTTAAGGAAACACCTAGCATTGAGGGAAACAATGTAATAACTTCCTGCATCAGGAGATACAATAAGAAATCAATTATATTTAAATAATAATGCCTACCAATATAAGAAAGCACTGAACTCACAGCTCTTAGCTTGAGATTTAGGAGAGGAGTCTTAAACACGTACCGTGTTCCTTGCTACAGGCTGGCTGAGAAGACCATCCACCTGCGAGGCACTGAACCACTTCTTCATCCTGCCCGGCTCTGGTTTTGTACCCAGACGCACAATGATAACGCATGTTTTCTTGAATTTTATAAGATAATTTTGTATCAAAGATGTAACCGTTCCTCAGGTCAGGCTTAAGGCATTTTTCTGTGGGGAAAAACATACTTCTTTTCTAAACTGATGAAATTAAGCTTGTTCTTTACTAGGTTGTAAAACTAACAATGCAAAAGTTTAGCATTATTCTTGGAATTTTAAGGAGAGAGAAAAAATTTTCATGCCACAATTCCTTAATTTAATTTAATTTTGGAAATATTCCACATGTTCTGCATCAAATTTCTTTAAAAGTTGGTTCAATTTGACCCTGAAGTTCTTGATATGTACTAACTTTGGTTCTCACAATCATCCTCACCCCTACCTCATCTGCTTTAGAAAATGTATCTAGAGATCTTCCTCTAACTCATTGTCATTAATGGAAAATAGAAGGGATTTCTTTTGGGTTTACTTCCTAATATTTTTGAGTCCACTGCATTTGATAATTTTTAACTTCATGTAACTAAAGCACATATACCTACTCTATGGATCCATAAATAATCCTGCAGACAACTTCATGTGAAAACTGTTGGCAAGCACTTTATGAAGATTATCTCATCGAAGCAGCATGATTCCCATTTTATAGATGAGAGAGTCCGGCTCAGAATGTACAAGCCACTTCCCGGTGGGGGAGTGGGATTCTCAGGCAGCGGTCTGGCTGCAGAGGGTGTGTCTCAACCCTGACACTGCAGTGGAACCCTGTGTCATCCTCTCCTGGGTCCTACTTCACTGCTCTCACATCAGCGCACCAAAGATGTTTAATTTACTTTTATGCTCTAGTTATGAATGAGATGTATTTATTAGAGTTAATCCATGGTCCGTGTTGATACTAAAAGTGCAACGTGTACGTTGATGCTCTGTGCTCAAGTCATGGAGTGGATAATTATCCCAAATGGATGGGTTTACTGGACATATGGACCACCATAAACACCATACCCACTTCTAAATGAAACTGACTCAACCAAAGCCCCTTACTCTGCAAAACCGAGCTTGGGGAATGCATCAATCAAGAGAGGTCACCTGACCCCATGGAACCCAGCTGACAGTTTGACTCTAGTGTAGCCTGACATGAAATATTGAGAGGAGCCGGTCAGATTTCCTTTCCACAAATTTGAACTCAAATTTCAGAAAAACACATTTTTCAATGGACATTATGTGAGAAGAAGTTGTCATACAAAGGAGAGCCTTTCAAATGATAAAATGCTAGAGTAACAACCTCACATATACTTCCTAAGGCCAATGTTGAGCACTTTTCTGTCTCCTGAACAATTCTCTGTATAAGTCCCTTCCTTAAAGTACCTCAATGGTGTCTCTGTTCCTTGCAATGTGAATCATCCTTTTGCTCTTCAGAATTATTAGAGACAGATAAGGAAGATAATGTTTTAATGAGAAAACATGATTTATAGAATTTCAGAATATGCTTTCGGTTTGTAAAAAAAGGCAGTGGGCCGGTAATTTTGTTCTTATCTACCAAAGGGTTTAGACACTGACATATTTTAGGGAATGCTAGTTTTACAAGCTCATCTATTACCGTGTTATCACATGACATCAACCCCGACACCGACTTACTGAAGCACCGTGGTTCTGGGGACCAGCCTGCTGCCGTACACGTGGTCCGGGCCTCTTGTTTCCCACTTTCAGTTGTATAACCAGCCAAGCAGGAAAATAACAGATGTTGGTTTATGCTCGTTGGAAAGTAATAACTTTCAAAAGTATAGTAATATTGGGCAATCCTTCCATTTTCCACACGAGGAAAACCACAGGGTTTCTCTGCAATGAGTAAATATCAAGCTGAACACTGAAAAACATATTTAAAACCATACAATTTGTGATCGAGTGATAATACATTTTTAAATTCAAAGTGTTTGCAAAGTGTTTAACTAGTACTTATTTTTACGACTTAAAATTTTAAGATACTTTCGTGACAATCCTTTTCAATCAGAGTTCATCTGCTGGCAACCCCAGCACCCAACAGTCGGAATAAACCTGGGCTGGCCACTTCCTCGAGAAGTGCTCTCTAAACAGCACATTATAATAGAAATAGAACACAAGCCATATATGCAATTTCAAAATTTCTAGCAGCCACATTAACCAAAGGAACAGTTGAAATTAATTTTAGTAATAGGTTTTATTTGCCCCAGTATATTAAAAGTATTTTATATTCTTTTTTTCCTACTAGGTCTGAACTCCAGTGTGTGTTTACACCACGGCACATCCCAGTTTGGACTAGCCACATTCCAGTAGCCACGTGAGACTAGTGGCCACCATATTATTGGATAAGAGAGTTCTAGAATAGATAAGGTTCTCCTTAGGATGGGCAGTTACAAGTTTTGAAATAAATGGGTTTTGTTTTGTATTGTCTCTTAAGAAAAAGACAACCAACTGAAAAAATGATTAGAAGACTTGAGCAAGAACTTTACATTAAATGGTCAGAGACCTAGTAAAGAGGACTCAGCTTTATCAGTCATCAGGGAAATGCAAATTTAAATCACCATAAGATAGAACCACACATCCACTGGAATGACTGACCTGGAAGAGACAGACTACCCCAGTGGTTAGAGGACATAGAGAAAAGGGAGCTCAAGACCACGGAAAGTAAGAGCATAAAGTGGTACAAGCTCTCCTGAGAAAACAGTGTGGCAGAATCTGCACAAACCACATTAAAAGCACATCTGTGCACCCACAAGTGTGACAGAGTGTTCCTCGCAACTCCCTGCACGTGGTACCAACTGAAAGCAACCAAATGCCCTTGACGGCAGAGAAGACACACAAGCAGCAGTCTGTGCACACAGGGGCTATGCTACAGCAACGCGGGTGTTGATGCTGATGGTGGATCTCACAGACACACAGTCGTCTCCGCTGTGCCACCTAACTTCCTACTGTGTCCCCTCCTTTCTCCTTCTGCCAACCTCGCCACCTCCCACCTTCCCCACTTGCGCCACAGGCCTCACTCCTGGCAGAAGGAGGCCCCCACCCCAGGCTTCATCCCCCGCCCTCTGACTCATTCAACCAAGCCCCCAGCCACTTCCCCTGGGCCCTTGTCAGCTCACTGGAGAGCTCAGTCACGCACCTGCTCCAGGCCGGATGCCCATCTCTCATCAGATGTGCAGGCGGCCTGTGGATCCACTTGCCTGGACCCCCTCCAGCAGGTGCCAGCGGGGTTCCTACCCCTCAGGAGGACCAGTGGGCTCTGGAAGCTGCCTCGGCGGTCAGACAGAGACAGCCAGAGAGAAACGTAGTAAACCCGGGAAGCGAAGAACTAGCCTCCCCCACACCAGGGTGAAGGCGGGGACTGGCGCGGGTGGTAGAATGTGAAGGATGGGCCCTCGTTCATGTTCTCAGACTGCACCGCCGGAGGGGGCGGTGCCCACAGATCCAGACCCGGACTCGAGGTCCAGCGGGTGGCTGGCGCTTTGTCTTCTCAAGAGTACGGTGCCCTGGCAGCTCGGAGGATGAGCGCGGCCCCTCCTCCTGTCGCATCGGACCCCGACCATCAGGGTGAGGGGCGAGGGTCAACCAGGAACTCAGCAGAGACGGCCGAGAAAAATCAGGCCCCGGCGGTTCTGCCCTCAGTCCCATCAGGAACCGGGGAAACACAGACCTTTACCCAAAGCAGTGGTTGTAGCCAATGGCAGCCTGGCGCCCGTGGCAACTGACCCAGGCGCTGCCCCTGGGCTCAGAGACCCCGGAGGCATCCAGTTCGGACACGCAGGCCAGCGGCCCCTCCCCAGAGGCGGAGCCACCATCGCCCCCCGCACCACCTCCTCCCACCTGCGCTCGCGTTTCCTGATGGGCTCCGCCACGCAGCTGCCGCCGGGGACCTGGGACCCGGGCCTCCGGGGACGCTGCCAGAGCGCGGGGGCCGAAGGCTGACTCGGGGACCTCCAGCAGAGCCAGAGCCTGGACGCTCGTGCTGCGGTCCTGCTTGGTGGGCGCCCGGGTGCCCCGAGCATCCCCTCTTTGTACGAGGCGGGGGGGGGGGGGGGTCCTCCTGCGGCGCCGGGCAGACTGCACGGCTCTTCCCTCGGCCCCGCCAGCGGCCACAGGCGGAGCCAGTCCCCGTCTCCATCAGTTTACAGAGCTTGGCCGGTAACAGTGTTTCAGGCCAGCCGCCAACCCGAGAAAGGCCAGAGGACAGTCTTGGGGTCCAGAGAGCAGTGTGACGGCGAGGGGAAGAGCCAGCCCGGAGCTTCCAAAGACACAGCAGGGGAGGCGAGGCGGCCGTGCTGCGCGGCTGTCCCTGACTTATCGCGCAGGAGGTCAAGCCCGGCAGCCAAGGGCATCCGTGCAGGAAAACGAACCTCTCCCACCCGGACTGGGCTTCACCCAGAGCTGGCCTCGCGGGAGCCGGTAGATGAGGTGCACACGCCTGTCAGTGAGACAGGGAGAGGGGCGCCTGGAGGCAGCCTCTGGGGCGGGTCCCTTACTCGTGATCCCAGAGCCTCCCGTCTGGACAGCCCAGGGGCCGTGACGGGAGCGCCGGGAAGGATGGGTGCTCGCAGAGTGACGGACGGTCCACAGCGCAGGACCTCCCTGTTCTTTCCTCTCCAGTCCTCTCTCCCACAAGGGGAGAGTCAGGCCTTGGGAGCAGGTGGCAGAGTCAGGGGGAAAGAGCCAAAAATGATGACCCCCAGCGGCAGGAGCAGGTCTACTGTCTGGAGGGCTTTTCCTTTTTGTGGTGGGAAGGCAGGAGGCCCCCTGGATATGAGGGTCCCCCCAGACTCTTCTTTTGGGGGCCTGGCACGTTAATGCGTGGTTCTTTCCCAGGGTCAATGGCTGGGTGGAGGGGCGCTGCACCCCCACCCACCGGCCTCTGCTTGATCCCCTGCTTCAGCAGTTCCCATGCCCCTTCCCCAGGCCTCCCACCAAATAACTAACTTTATTTGCCCTTGGATGGCTTCTGGGGAGGGCGGGGCTGGCCTCAGCCTAGGCTTCACATGCCCTCCTCGGACCTGAGGCAAGGACCAGAATTGAGGCCAAACCCAAAGAACTGTACAGTCTAGAATCATGTCCGTCCTTTCAGGGGTGGGTCACCATTTCAGGAGATGGGTGGTGGAAGGCCCTGACCCTGGCTCTCATCCTCCACAGTACTGTTGCCACATGACCTCTGGAGCCTTCATCTGCTGTAGATGGTCCTCTCCTGCTTCCCCTGTGGTGAGAATGGAGAGGAGGCTGCCACGGGGAAGCCAGTGGCCCAGGCCAGCTCTCCCAGGGCTCCTGCCCTCTTTCTGGGGGGCAGGGGCTTGGCAGCACCGGCTTCTGTTCCAGGATGACCCTGGAGAGCATCTCTTTGGAAGCCTCTTCCACCCACCTTGGGCACATCACCCTGGTGCCAGGTAATCCGTGGTCAGAGAAGCCAGGATGGTTATTTGGGGTTTAGTGCTTTAAAAAGGGACATTTAAGAGGCTTCTGGGTGCCAGTTAGTGTTTTATATTTTTGATCTGGGTGCAGTAAAATTTCATAAACATTTACAGAGGGATATCCTATGATTTTTGCATATATTATGTATTCTGTATATGTATTCTGCATATACAATCATGTAGTCTGCATACATTATACTCCAAAGAAACCATTTATTAAAAAAAAAACCTATCCTTATGTTGGAGACCTTAAAATCACAAATACGCTTGAAAGCAGTTCTTGAGCAGCCTGTAGGGGTTATGTTGGGGGGAAGTGGCAGGTGTGTGGAAGACCTGGGCTAATGGGATTATTCTGCCTTCAATGGCTTGGGGACCACAGTCAACTCTCTTGTTGCCCTGAGACATCGAATCATAGCAGTGCCCTCCCAGGGCTGAGGGAACTGAGCAAGGAATTATGCGTAACAGAAACCTTCCAGAGTCTGATGGAAGGGAGGAACAGGTAAAAACACGTGCAGAGGAGGCCCCACCCCTTGAGGATTTTCACCATTTTCCATACCCATACCACCAGGGGTTTACAAAGAAGACTCTTCAGAGCGAGCAGAAACTATAGGCAAAAGTTGATGAATTTGGTTACATCAAAATTGAGCATGTCTTTCCACGAAAAGTAGTGTTGACAAACACAAATATCACATTTTGGAAGAAGGAATTTACGATGTCTAAAACTGACGAATTAAAATGTGTTATCTGCAAAGAGCTCCCACAAACCAGCTCTTTAAGAGGCGGAAAGCAGAGGAAAATGATAATCTGACATAAATCAGGAAACCAAGAAAAAGGAATTTAGACCATAGTCCCACATGGAGGATATATACAGGCTACAGAAATTGTTACAGAGAAATAAGGTAATTACATGACAGCACTCATTTCAGAGTTACTTGAGGTTAGGAGGAAATTAGAGGAAACTACCTGTCCATCCTTAGGAGAGTGGATAAGTAAATATATGAAACTACGTAGCACTTAAGAGCAACAAACTAGATTTAGCAACAGGGAAATATGTTTAAACAGTAGCAAGTAAAATGAAACAATAAGGAGTTAAAATCTATGACAAAGCTTTCATTTATATGTATATAAAACACACAATACTTTACAAAGATATTTGCATATTTAAGGATATATCAAACATTATAGTGGGTCCCAGTTTGGTTCAAGGGGAAATGGATTTCAGGGTTAGGAATGAAGAGGGAAAATGTATAAAGAAACAAAAATGACACCTTTGATAGGCAAGTGATGGTCATATGAAATGAAGAGTATAATTAACTCCATCTTGCCCCCAGGATTCTGGATGGGGGTGGAGGAAGCATGGGAATATGAGGTCATGGTCTCTGTCTTCAGGCAGCTGACATTTGTTTGTGTGAAAGAAGATTATAACCACATAATAATTAGAAAATAAGCTAGAATATTGCAGTGTTTGCATGGTATAGATAATAAGCAATTATATCAGATGTTTTTTCCCTATTTAGAGAGAAAAAGAAAATAAAAGGAAACAATTCACGTAAAAATTATCTTGTAGAATTAAATGTGTAAGATGAATTCTATTTCACTTTCATAATTTTAATTGCAGAGCCTCTTCTGGCAGAAAATTTGTAGTAAACTATTCAACTAAAGGCAATTATATATGACCTGTAGGATATTTTAGTTCAACAAATTCCCTAAGGTGTTTTAAAAGAGTCTTAGGGCTGTGGTTTCCTACTTTGTATACTCCTCTTGCTGATACTTAATGACCCTACAGCACAAGAACATCGTTAACTATTCCTAAACAACCCACACTTGTACATGGCCCACCTCCCTCACACTCATACTAGACAGCCTGGGTAGAAAGATTTCTAACCGTTAGGGCGTCCACAGGTATTGCCTGTCTGGACAGTCCTGATTTACCCCTGTCATCCCATGTGAGTAATAATAAAACCTGCTTTCACTCTCAGAAGTGTTCTCGTTTGCATAATCATTCATACGGTCCTCCTGCTAATCGCTAGGTACTGTCTTCAGTCAAAGAATAAATCAGGATTAAAATCAAGGTGTCGAGTCAATCTTGTTGATGATTTATGGTTATTTCTTTTCAAAATTTCCCACATGCAATCTCTCTCTTTAAGTGCAGATAATTAAAGTTGTACAAGCTATGCAGTGTTAGGAATGGATTTTGGTCTGAAATTAGAATTACGGTCAACTTATGGCTTCCAAATGGTGGTACTGTTAGCCTGTTAGCCTGAACACCCTTTGAAGTATTCAGATCCTGATCTCCTATGCCCTCAAAACTGAAGATGCAAAAGGCTTTTTTTTTTTTTTTGTCTTGTTTTGGTTTTCTAAGCTATATTACTCTAGGAATAGTTTAGTAGTTTTCCTCAACGGAAAAATCTGTCTAAATATTATAACAAATTATATTTATAAGTATCCTATTTATAAAATTGGTACCTAAAAATGAAAAACTATACTGAAAGTTCAAGAGAGATAATGTTAGCATTTCCCTTTATAATTTTTAGAGAATGAAGAATATTAAAAGTTAACTTTACCTTCTGCACTGAGTCCTCCTGAGATGATTAGCATGATAATCAAAGCCAAGCCTCTGGACCTCATCTTCTGTGGTGAGCTTAAAAAAGGTTTTAATCATTCTAAAGTACCAGGGACTCCTCATTAAGTACACAATACGTCTCATGAAAAGAAAGTTAATTATTTACAACATCTAAGTCCTTTTGTAGCAAGCCTTACTATTTGATTTAAAACAGTTTAGAATAATACTAAAAATACACAACTACACTGACAGTCTTTGCATACCACAGTCCAATAAGAACATGATCACCAACAAGGGCAATGGTAACAGCAGAAAAATAAGTAACTCAGGCTGCATAAAACACAGGGTAAATTTTCAACTTTAGTTCCCCATTGTAAGTCCATGGAGTAAAGTTCACTGGTGGCCATTGATTTCTTTACCAACATTGATCAAGTGAAGGGATGAACTTAGGTAGGTGAGTGAATGGATTCCTGATGTGAAAATAGTGTTGCCTAGACTGCACTGCTAAAGGGAAAAGTGGCCTTAATTATCTCGAGCAGTGATAGAATGATTTTATTGATTGTAAAGGCTCACGTTGAGAGAGTTTTTATGCTGTGGCAGGTGATGAGATATGCACTGTGCTGACATCATTTATGAAAAACGCTTTGAGCGTCCAGTCTATAGCAGGACATGCTCTAGTCTTGGGTTTATAGCAGTGAAAAAACAGATTCCAATGACTTCCCACATGGAGTTTACATTCTAATGGGTTTTAGTTTAAAATACAAAATAATACTGTGAGGTGGGAACTATTATTATTTTAATTTTAGAACTTTATATTAAAATACAACATATTAAGAGAAAAGTGCATGTACCATTAGTGCACAGATCAGTGGAGTCTCACTAACTGAACACATCTGTGATCCAGCCCCAGAGTCCACCCCATCTCTCGCCCACACTGCTCAGGTCCACTCCCAGTATAAATGTGATCTTGCTTCTAATATCATAGGTCAGTTTTGCCTGGTTTTATTCTACATAAATGAAATCCTAGAATATATGTATATATGTAATATATATATTAACATCTGGCTCCTTTTAACATTTTGCTTGTGAGATTTGTTCTGGTCTTTGGCAGTAGAAGATAAATCCTTCCCTACACAGTTTTCCGCTCTGCTAACATGGCACAAATTACCCTCCTATTCTACTCTTCATGGACATTTGGGTGACTTCCAGTTAAGGAATACAAGATGGCCCCTGCTTCTTTTCAAAGATTATTATTATTTTTTAATAAATTATTTATTTATTTATTTATTTTATTGGCTGTGTTGGGTCTTTTTTGCCATGTGCGGGCTTTCTTTAGTTGCGGTGAGTGGGGGCTACTCTTCGTTGTGGTGCACGGGCTCCTCATTGCCATGGCTTCTCTTGTTGTGGATTACAGGCTCTAGGTGCGTGGGCTTCAGTAGTTGCAGCACATGGGCTCAATAGCTGTGGCTCATGGGCTCTAAAGTGCAGGCTCAGTAGCTGTGGTGCACGGGCTTAGTTACTCTGCGGCATGTGGGATCTTCCCGGACCAGGGATGGAAACTGTGTCCCCCGCACTGGCAGGCGGATGCTTAACCACTGCACCACCTAGGAAGCTCTCAAAGATTATTTTTTACTTTGAAAATTTTCAAACATAACCTCCCCCTGGATTCTACCATTCATTTTTTTTTTTTTTGAAAATAATAAGCATTTATTGCTCATACAACTGGAATCAGGTGCAGCTCAGAGACCAAGCCTGTGTGATTCCGCTGGCCTCAACTGGCCTCTCTTGTGTATCTGGGAGTAGATTGGCTATTGGCTGGGGTCTCATTTTTCTGGGCTTTATCTGACTGGGGTAACAGCTTTCCAGGTCTCATTCTCCATGTCTCTTACATCCTTCCAGCAGACTCTTCCAGGCATGTTCTTCCATGATGCAGACGTGAGCTCTATCCCCAGGTCTCGTGGCTGGAAAGCAGCTGCTCCATCTTTCCCAGGACCCTCTTCATTACTTCCAGCTCCTGGGCCTGGAGTGTGTTTAGCCACACGATGAAGGCTCCCAACTTCAGGTTGAGTCTTCGAGCTGTCAGTTGACTAATAGCTGTAGACAGTCATTTATTAAAGATGTCATGCCTTTTCTCTTTTTTTGATCTTTGTAGTTTTTCTTAGATTCTCTTTTATTTGGGTTGGTTGATCTTTCTCATGACCTCCTCACCCAGTGCTTCCAAAGTCAGCTGTGATGGGATATGAGCTACCGTTCACATTTTATTATACTTTTAAAATCATGTATTTGTTCATCCATCCATCTGTTCTTTTTTTGATGCATTTCAAGGGAAATGGTAGGTATTTGTGCGTGATCTTCTAAAAACTAAAGCAAATATATCACTAACCCAACCCAGTATTTTTACAGATTATTCTTTTGACATGAAATTTACAAAGACATGCAGAACATTTAAGTGTACATTCTGAGCCTTGAGCAATGCGTACACTGGTATACCTCAAGCCCCTGAAATAAACAGCATCTCTAAATAGGGAGGATGGAGGTTGTTGAAGAGCAAACACCTGCACATTGACAGTGAGGCTATGAATGAGGATGGAATTTCACTTGAAAGCTGCCTGTGTAGGAAGGAAGCAGATTGCTGCTGCCTGTCCAGCAGGTCAACGCTTATTTTATTTTTTTTTCAGATCTTAATTGGAATATAATTGCTTTACGATATTGTGTTAGTTTCTGCTGTACAACAAAGTGAATCAGCCCTATTTATACATATATCCCCATATCCCCTCCCTCCCTTGACTCCCTCCCACCCTTTCTATCCCATCCTTCTAGGTCATCACCAGTCATCAAGTTGATCTCCCTATGCTATGCAGCAGCTTCCCACAGCACTTATTTTAGAGCAGATATGAACATACATGGAATTGAAACGTCTTATAGGAAAGAGGCCGTGGAACCCAGATAGCCTCAGAGAGAAAGTAACAGTAAAAGGAAGACACTGAGTAACCTATGTCTTTAATAACACTGTTAAGGTGAAAATAAATGCCATTGGACTATTTTTTGAATGTATCTCAATAAAGATCAATCACAACTACTGACAGCAGGAAGATCCTGTTTCTAATACTCCAACAATGCCTGACAGATACGAAACTTAATGATTCTTTGGCAAAGCAAGGGCAAAATTTAGATTAAATTTAATTTTGTTCTCATTTAGATAATTCAAAATAACCACTATTCCAAATATAAAAATTATCTGCAGTAATAATGAATATAACAAATAAATAGTAGAATAAAACTCTACTCTCTAAACCTTCTTTCTGAAATAGTCTTCTGCAAACTAGGAGAAAAAAAGTGTCCATACTTTATGCAAGATGCAGAAGCACTATTTTAGGTAGCCCTCCATAAGTATTCCTAGAAATAAGCAGGTTTTTGGACTATTTCCTTCTTCTTTTATATAGGTTGTAATTTTTTACACACCCACAAATACACATGCCCTCAAATAAAAAGTGTATATAAATATTTATCTATATTATTTTTACCTCTGATAAAGAAGTTATAAGTAAAGTATTTTTGCTGGAATTCTACCTCTTGAAAGCAGAACTGCAGTAGATTATCACTCTTTCTTGACTGAGTGAACGATATAAAAATTAAAAAGAAGCCTGTTAGCAAGCCTAGCTACCAGCAACAAGCAATTCAAAAGACAGTATTTTCTTAATCAGTAAAGATTTTTAAGTGCTCTAGGCTTTCATTGCTACAAATAAAAATTAGAAGTTATAAAGACAATAAGACTTCAAAAAAAATCACTTGCCTATTGAGAAAAATTCAACAATTTTAAATATAGAATGCACAATGTGAATTTCTTCCCCTCAAGTGTGAAGCCAAAAAGAAAAAAAAAAAATGGTATGGATAATAACCTGTATTAGGGATACATAGATAAAATTTTCCAAGGATGTAAAAGTATGGATTTTATTTGCAAATACCATAGCTATATAACATTGTATAAATATATATTTAAAACTAAGCTAAGAATGTCACTCCATTGTCACCATGACATCTACTGAAAATTTGGGTTAATTATAGTTAACAGGAGGTTGAATTTAAAATTCACCTAACTTCACCAGTAATAAACTCACCCAACAAAGAATTAGATTGCTGCATCCCATGGGTTTTGGGTCATTGTGTTTTCATTGCCATTTATTTCTATGTATTTTTTAATTTCTTTTTTGATTTCTTCAGTGATCACTTGGTTATTTAGTAGTGCATTGTTTAGCCTCCACAAATTTGTGGGTTTTTTTCCAGTTTTTTTTCCTGTAGTTGATTTCTAATCTCAAAGTGTAGTGGTCAGAAAAGGTGCTTGATACAATTTCAATTTTCCAAGACATGATTTGTGACCCAAGATGTGATCTATCCTGGAGAATGTTCCATGTGCACTTGAGAAGAGAGTGTATTCTGCCCCTTTTGGGTGGAATGTCCTATAAATATCTATTAAATCTATCTGGTCTATTGTGTCATTTAAAGTTTGTGTTTCCTTGTTTATTTTCTGTTTGGATGAAATGACTATACTACCCAAAGCAACCTACAGATTCAATGCAATTCCTATCAAATTACCAATGGCATTCTTCACAGAATTAGAATAAAAAATTTTACAATTTGTGTGGAAACACAAAAGACCCCAAATAGCTAAAGCAATCTTGAGAAAGAAAAATGGAGCTGCAGGAATCAGGCTCCCTGATTTCAGACTATACTAGAAAGTTACAGTGATCAAGACAGTATGGTACTGGCACAAAAACAGAAATATAGATCAATGGTATAGGTTAGAAAGCCCAGAGATTAACCCACACACATATGGTCACCTAATATATGACAAAGGAGGAAAGAACATACAATGGAAAAAAGACAGTCTCTTCAATTAGTGGTGCTGGGAAAACTGGACAGCTACATGTAAAACAAGGAAACTAGAACACCAACTAACACCATACACAAAAATAAACTCGAACTGGATTAAAGACCTAAATGTAAGACCAGACACTATAAAACTCTTAGAGGAAAACATAGGCAGAACACTCTATGACATAAATCAAAGCAAGATCCTTTTTGACCCACCTCCCAGAATAATGGGAATAAAAACAAAAATAAACAAATGGGACTTAATACATATATCCCCATATCCCCTTCCTCTTGAGCCTCTCTCCCAACTTCCCTATCCCGCACCTTTAAGTCTGCACAAAGCATCAAGCTGGTCTCCCTGTGCTCTGTATTAGCTTTCCACTAGCCATCTATTTTACATTTGGTAGTGTGTATATGTTGATGCTACTCTCTCACTATGTCCCAGCTTCCCCTCCCCGCAGTGTCCTCAAGTCCATTCTCTATGTCTTCATCTCTATTCCTACCCTGCCACTAGGTTCATCAGTATCATTTTTCTAAATTCTGTAAATATGTGTTAGCATATAGTATTTATTTTTCTCTTTCTGGCTTACTTCACTTTGTGTGACAGAGTCTAGGTCCATCCACCTGACTACAAAGAGCTCAATTTCATCATTTTTTATGGCTGAGTAATATTCCATTGTATATACGTGCCACATCTTCTTTATCCATTCGTCTGTTGATGGACATTTAAGTTGCTTCCATGTCCTGGCTATTGTAAATAATGCTGCAATGAACATTGTGGTACATGTATCTTTTTGAATTATGGTTTTCTCTGGGTATATGCCGAGGAGTGGGATTGCTGGGTCATGTGGTAATTCTATTTTTAGTTTTTTAAGGAAGCTCCATACTGTTTTCCATAGTGGCTGTATCAATTTACATTCCCACCAACAGTGCAGGAGGGTTCCCTTTTCTCCACACCTTCTCCAGCATTTATTGTTTCTAGATTTTTTAATGATGGCCATTCTGACTGGTGTGAGGTGATACCTCATTGTGGTTTTGATTTGCATTTCTCTAATGTTAAGTGATGTTGAGCATC
The DNA here is from genome assembly GCF_030028045.1 of Hippopotamus amphibius kiboko. Classification (NCBI taxonomy): domain Eukaryota; kingdom Metazoa; phylum Chordata; class Mammalia; order Artiodactyla; family Hippopotamidae; genus Hippopotamus; species Hippopotamus amphibius. The sequence continues at coordinate 194,370,465 of NC_080188.1, read as the reverse complement.
TTTTCATGTGTCTGTTGGCCATCTGTATGTCTTCCTTGGAGAAATGTCTATTTAGGTCTTCCACCCACTTTTTGGATTGGGTTGTTTGCTTTTTTGATATTGAGCTGCATAAGCTGCTTGTGTATTTTGGAGATTAATCCTTTGTCAGTTGCTTGTTGTACAGCAGAAACTAACACAATAGTGTAAAGCAATTATGCTCCAATAAAGATTAAAAAAAAGAATTAGATAGGAGTTAATATAAATTTATAGTCTTTCTTTAATATAATGTAGTTTCTCTTTAGGAAATAGATACTTCTTTTTATTTTTTTCCTTCTTTTCTCCTTTTTTCTTTTCTTTATCCCCCTCTTTTTTCTTTCTAATGAAATAGCTATTTCTACCTAAGAAGTAGGCTTAATTACTGCTCAACCATTCCTCCCAACCACCAAACACACACACACACACACACACACACACACTCTCCAGGTCTCAAGAAGCCTTAGAATCCTGATAGGGATTTATCACATACATTTAGGAGAAATGTTTTTCATAAAAAATAGGATATTATGTAAACTTTAAAAATTTTTAGTCAGTTTCAATAATAGAAAAACTTTGAACATCTGGAAATCAACTTTCATGTATACCTTCATAGAAATATTTCTTGTGCAAATACTAATTGGTCATAACCATCCTAGAGGAAATAAATACCTATAACATTTTATGCTGATTGATTGTACCTAGCTGTATAATTTACCAAATAAATTGTTTACACTAAAATTCTGTTAAATGGAAGAGAAAAACAAAGCATTTGGGAGAGTCAGCAAAAACCATGTGGAAAACTCTGAGTACGAAGTGTTCCCAAAACACTTTATTGTAAGGGAAAAAAAAGCAAAAGTACTCAAATTCTTCAGTTAATATCAATGTATTCTACAATACATACTCTGTTCTAACCAGATCACAGACAATTTCCAATTGATTAGGTTTAATTCTTATTCCAATAAAATAGTAAAGTAAGTAGTTAAATGGTCTCTCCATTTCTAGCTACTACTGATTTATTTCAGTTAAGAACTGTCCCGGCCCTCATATCTAGACAGACTTTGGGACCTGATCAGACGGCAGACAGCCCCTGGAGTTAGGCCTCTGTGGCCCTGGAATCACAGCGGTTCAGTACTGGAAACAGTGACCCAAAGCTAACGAAAACAGCAAGTCATGTTTCAGCACTGAGTCGTCTTCGGGTCTGTGCTAGGACTAGACATCACGTTTCTATTACAAGCAATACCTTGCTCCTCCCAGGTCAAATGATAGCCCCACTCAGCTCCAAGTTAAGGGTTTCAGCACGTGATGGGATGGGGGGAATTTGTCTAATTTGCCCAGAGGGGCTCACTTGCCCATCTGAAAGGTCCAGTCAGTCAGGAGACAGGGTGTGGTTTGTGGCACCTGGGGGATTATTTTATCCTCCTCTCACTTCCGTGTGAGTTCGCACACTTGAATTCCAACATTTATTTTAGATGAATGCTTCAATTTAACTATAAAATAGGAATAATAAGCTAATCTTTTCCCTTCAGGAATATGACTATATTCAGACTAATACAATATTTTAAGAGGACAGACATGACATCATGTCACATTAGTTTGTTACCTGCATAAAGCTATCAAATAAAACAAATATAAAAGGTTTATTGGTTACGTATATCTTTTTAACTTTAATACAAAGTCAGATTTTAAAAGCTGTACACAGAAGGCCAGAAGCACTTTCCACACGCGTGATCAGCTCTCCTGCTCCTTCTCCTGTTCACACAGAGGCGTTTGCCTTTGCTAATAGCGAATGCCCAGCATGTCCGTCACCATTTGAATAGCTTTCAGAGGATTCATGATTTCTTCCACGTCTGACTTCACACGTGCACGGCTCACAGCTTCCGCCCGCTGAGATGTCCACGTCACGGGATCTCAGCCCCTGCCCGCCGCCCAGCACAACGCTGGGCTCCTTTCCCTCCCGTCTAGCTGGGGTTCCTCAGTATAATCTCCTCTGCAAATGCCGTCAACACTACTGTTGCTCTTTCCTGTTGAACTCAGCTGGAAGGATGCCACGTGGATCCGAGTTGAATCTCCATTGCTGCACAGCCGGACGTTGCTAAAGAAAAACTACATGACCAGCCTGGCTGATTTTATGCCAACGATTGCAAGTCTAAATGGGTACCTGAAATTGCCTAGAAGTTGCTTTCTTTCTCTTTCTCCAAGATGACAATTTTCTCCTTTTCAAATGTGCCCTCCACACCCTCCCGGATCCGCTTCTGAGCTAATGTGTATAATCTCCTTCTTCACCGAGGAAACAGCATCCCTCAGGGGGGAGCACAGGCATCTCCCTCCCACGAATCCCAACCACTATGTGCATTTCCATCTTCTCGTTCTTTCCAGTGAAAATTCCAAACATCTATTGGTTGGGGGGTGGTCAAGCACAGTGGGTGCACCCCTACCTCGGAGCAGCACCCTGTGAAGAGCGAGGTGAAACCCAAGCCCTGCATCGACATGGACGAACCTCAGAAGCACTCAGCTAAATAAGAGAGGCCCGTCACAGAGAGCTGCCTCTCAGGATTCCACTTACGGGACAAAGTGGAAACGGCAAGACTAAGGGTACTGAAATCACAGCAGTAGTTTCCAGAACCTACGGGTTAACGGGAGAGAACTGACTGCAAAGGGGTACAGATTGTGACAGGAATATTTTATCTCAGTGGTAGTGGCTTCACAACTGTATACATTTGTCAAAACTCATTGAATTGCATCCCTAAAAGAAAGGGTGCATTTATACTGTTGGGAGTTTTACCTCCAAAAAACCCGATTATGCCAAAAGGGAAAAAAAAAAGCTATTCATTCATATGTTATATTTTTTACAACATAATTAATATTAAAATGTACTTACAACATAATTAATATTAAAATGTACTGTCATTAAATAAAAATCATGAAAGCAGTGAAATAAAAATTATATGTAGCAATGGTTCCCACTAATCAATTTCACGCAAGTAGACTATTATTACGTTATAACATGAAACATGAAGGCAGAAAACCAATTTACAACTATCATGATTAATTATAAAGCTAACTGCTATATAACCCAGGCCAAGAAATAGGGCACAGAGAACACTGTAGGATTTGTACCCAGTAGAGAATTGCTGAGTCACAGAAAAAGAGGAGGGAGGGAGGGAGAGGGAGGGAGGGAGGAAGGGAAGGAAGAAAATTAAACATCGTGAGTTAATTTAGTTCATCAAAATCAATTACATCTTTTTGTTAATAAGCTAAAATCAATTAATCATTTTTAAATAGAATTTTACTGCCTGAACACAATATGAAGTCACAGCTGAAGTTCAGTAATGGAGAAAAACACCAACAAAGAAACCATACAAATTAAACATAGCACGTATTTAAAAGAAAAACCAACAGGGAGTATCATTTGATATACAGACTTGGCTACCAGAGATACATCCTGGGTTTTATGTCCAGCCTGCTGCAGAATCCTGAGGGTATCCAACTATTTGAGGACCATCAGATTTTCCAACATGACAAAGGTAAAAAAAACCTAAAGAAAATAGAAGAATACACCAGTAAAAGACTAAGGTGAAAACACGGAGGATTTTAATAAAAGTTTAATATTTTAAAAGTCAACTCCTAGTGGCTTTCTAATGCAGTTAGTTTTAACATTCTAAATATTACTGAACTGTGCACCATGTGAAAAATTCAAATTCCAGTGACGTTTTTATGAGTACTTTTCCATAAGAATGGTTCCCATGGCATCAGACTCGGGTAGATTCCAGTCCTGACCACTCACTGGCATTCAGCAGGTTACTTAACATCTGAGCTTATGTTTCATCAGTGAAGCAGAAATAATATTCACATATCTCACTGGGTTTTATAGAGATTTAAATTAGCAAACATATTTACAACAGCCTAGTACTGTCATTGGTAAATGCTCAGAAAGGAGTCTATTATACTTGTTATTATATATGGTACCAAATTATATACATTTAAGAAACTAACAGGAAAATTGCTATGTAACAAAATGGCAATAATATACAACAACACAGTCTATTAACTTAATGAACATTCATTAAAGAATCTTAAATTTCATACTGAAAGATGAACTAAGCTAAGAAAATGTCTTTATAAGTGAAACCATGTTTTATTAAAGAATCTATTAAAAGTATATAATAAAAAAAATTATCATTTTTTCCAAAAACCAAAAGGTATACTTACCTTTTAGTTCTTTGTGTAGCCACAAAGGATTATAGGACAACAGCCAATTCAGGACTTCCTGCCGTTCTCCTGAAATGCATGTGAGGTCAGATCTCTAATCAAATGAGTAAATAAAATTTCATGGAGAGAAATCAGTGGCAAAAAAGTAAACTTGCACATATGAAATAAGTTAATTTAAACAAAGTATACCTCCACTCTTTAGTATACAGACATGATCACATTTACGTTTGTGAGAGTCTAGGCACCAAAACCAAACCATGTATATATTTGACTCTGAAACACATTTCTAGAGTGTATTTGAAGAATTTAAAGTTTAAAGAATTAATCTCAAGATTTCTATAATCTTCTTACATCTTTCTAAGAACTAACTGCTTAACTTCAATTTCAAGCTTTTTCATAGCTTTAACTATTTTTTTCAGAAGTAAACAAACGACATGCAGCACGATGTAATCTATTCAATCTGCACCCAGCAGTATAAGGCTCTGAGAGACACTTTTCTATCTTTGGTAGGTGCTCTCGGGGCACTTAAACCTGTAAACTGCATCCCAAGTCTAACCACTCCTCACAACCTCCACCACTGCTGTCCAGATTCCAACATGATCATCCCTAACCCAGACTAATGAGAGCCTCCTAACTGGTTTCTCTGCTTCCACCCTCTTCATAAATTGAAAAGGTAAGCCCTTAAAGAATGTGATCCGTTACATTTTGAAACACAATTTGAATTTTTATAAAACATTTATTTCCTTCCCCCAGGATAGTCTTGGTCTAGTACAGAAGTGTAGAAAGAATCACAATACGCTGCATAAGGAGAAGTACACACGAGGAACGACAGGACAAGGGAAGGGAGAGCTCAGTCTTTAAGGATGGCCTCCTGGCAGGGCTGCCCCTGCGCTGACCCTGCAGTGGACATGACACGCCAGGAACGGGGCCTTTGACTGGACTGCAAGGTGCCCGAAGCCAAGAATACAGATAAGAAAAATAAGACAAAAAAGAGGTTGGAAGAGGTAGAAAAGAATTCAATATTATTAAAATAACAGTGACAGCTAATAGTTGAATACTTTGTGCCAGACACTATCAGAGTCTTGTAATTTAGGTTACCTCATGCAGTCATCACTTAAGTTGTTTATTGTGGCTGTGACTAGAAATATCCTGAACTGCAGAATATTTAGGCTGGTTCTGTTTTTTCTTTTTTTAAAAAGTTAAACAATTTGACTTCATTTCTAAAGCTCTGGATTTTTCAAAAATAGCTTTTGGAGATTTTGAATGCTCATTCAGGAATCAAGGTAAAACTATTTTTTCTCTCATCTTGAGGAGGTTGTGAGGCCTGAGAATCCTCATTTCACGATGGTGACAATTTCAACGTTTGCTGAGATATACATATATATGCCATGTTATATTTTACACATTGTCTGGAGATAGAATTGGATTAATTGACTCTGATTCCAGATTCTAACGTAGCTGATAATTATCATTTATGAAAGAATTTGGACTTAAAAATTATCCAGTAAATCTCATGCACACTTTTTGATTCCAAATGCACAGGCTTTGAATAATCTTTTAAAAACACATCTGGTGAAAGACATGCCACTAATTCTGGTTCACTATTAGCTGTACAGCTAATATTTGTAAAGGAATCCGGACTTAAAAATCTTCCTTGGCTTTATGTAATGTTCAAAGTTGAAGAACAGTTCAGGGTAAGGATAAGTTTACTATTCTCTTCAATTTGGCCATTAACATTATCTATAGGATCAAAGGAAGTTTCGGTTATGATTTTCTCATTGAAGTCTTCCAAAATGTTGGGTACTGTTGTTTATATGTAATTTATTTAGCAGATTTGAATTATAAGCAACATTACTTAGGTGAATGTTTTGTGGCTGCAAAGGGTTTTAATTTTTAGTTTGTCTATTTTCTTTTTTAAGGGATAACAAAACGTAGTGCTAATCTTTTGATCTTTAATTGAAAGGTTAATCGGCTAATCCAGGAGGAGAGCACATATGAAAAAAGATGCTCAAAGTGTTCACTCCCTCTTCCTTTTCTCTGCCTTCTCCTCCTCCATCCACCTTCCCATGAGGAAGACCTTCCTTCCTTTGTGACAATCTATAGATTGAGGCACTGAGAGCAAGTCAGTTCTGAGAGACACTTAAAGGGATTTATAACTGATACCTGCTTTTTGGACTGCAGTGATACTCTATCTACAAAACTTCACCTCTGTGGAGACAAATACCTCAGAGGTGTAAAAACTGAGATAAAACGTAAAGCATTTTGCTTTTTCCTTTTTGGTCTCACCCTCAAACACCACCCTTTAAAAAAAATCTCTTAGGTTACTCGAACAATACAAATGAGGAAAGAGATGTGTTATATATTTTCTCTTAAATATGCCTCTATTACGTACAGTAATGGCATTCTCGGATGTGCATCACTGTTAATTTTTGAGCAGAAGCATTGCCATGTGTCTGAGATAAGAGTGTTACTATTTTATCTAGATTCTGAAAGACACCAGAAGTCAGAATTGCAATAAAAAATGCAGGCTGCACCTCTGTTCTTTGGAAGAAGATAAAATAAATAAATAAGATGACAATCAATAAATAAGATGATCTCTCATATTTCCATCTAGTCCTAAGATTCTGTGCTCTTTGTTTACATACTTTTTCTTAGTGACACATCAGAAAATGAGTTGTAGCCACTGACAACAGACGCTGCCTTATTACATGGATCTGGCCCGCCCTCTTGTGGCCACAAGTGCAATGACCACAACTGTCTCAGAAGCCTGGCTGTGAAAGAGAGGGAGGCAAGAGTCAGGTTTGGGGCTGCCTTGCAAGTCAGTTCATCAGTCTTCCAGTCAGATCAAGTTAGCGTCAAACTCACTGCAGAAAGAAGACCAGGGGGTGGAGGGTGGGGTGGTGGTGGTGTCTTATGTTCTTAAAGAAGTGTGAGTGGCCCCATCTTAGCTTCTACTCCTTTGCAGAGCAGAAGCTCCTGCTTCCAGAACTGGCACCAATGAGTCTGTGAAACCACACAGTTGAGTCGTTCACAACTCTGGTTACAGAGATCATCTTAGGGTCTGTAAAGAGTACAGATGCCCCGACCCCTTCCCTATGTCCTCCCCAGGAGTGATGCTGAAGCGGGGCCCTGGTAGTGGTGGTTTTTTAAAGCTCACCACTGACACTAACTTGCAGTCAGGATGGAAACACCACATAGCTTAACCCAGTTCAGTAGGATGGCTGGTGATTATAGCTGAATGTCATTAGGAAGACAGACCCACATGATAAAGCCCCTGCATTAAGGCCATTATATGCAGATTCTAACACACCAGTATTATTGAAGTTTTAAAAAGAATGATTAGGAGAGTAAAAGAAACCCAAGAGATCATTTTCAAACTTTTTCCTTGGATAGGCCCCAGTACATCTGCTCTACAAAAAACATCCCAAATGACAGTTTCCTGGCCTTCATTCCTTTTCAGGCCTTGATATATTGTAAATTTCTGTCACTTTGGCAAGTATAACACTTTACCTAGTGGTTCGTGAGATGCCACCTGCATACATAAGACCTTGTTTAAAATGGAGTTTTCTGTATTTACCCCCAGAAATTCACATTAGTAAGTGTGGAGTGGTGAGTAGAAATCTCCCTTATTTAACAAGCAATCCAGACAAATCTGATGCAAGTGGTCACAGGCATCTCAGAGAAGTGCTGCTTAGTCATACTGGGACATGCTAATTCACTGAAGGTGTGGGGTGTGCTTTGGTTAAGGGATGTTCTAATATTTATTTTCTACTATAGTGCTTTTCCAAATGTGGTCCCTGGACCAGTAGCATAGGCATCACCTGCGAACTTCTTAGAAATGGAAATTCTAGTCCTACTCTACACATATGCAATCAGAAACTCTGAGGGTGGGGCCCCAAAGTATTTTTACCAGTCCTCCAGGTGATTCTGATGCACTCTTAAATTTGAGAACCACGGGTCTCCTCAAAACCTCCCATCCTCCTTGATAGCTGTTTGATGTAGCTTCTTGTTCTTAGAATTTTCCCCTCATCCTCCTAACATATGTCTTTAGGAAGGAACCATGCCTCGTGTCTATAAATCAGTATAAAGGAAAGTGCATGGGATTTAAAATTATAAGACCTGGATGGGAATCCCAGCTCTGTCAACTGCTAAGAATAAAACCACGCATACATATTTCCACCCTCTGAGCATACTTCCTCATGAAAATTAGGAGGAGGACATTTAGGAGGAGGACATTTGTTCTGGACACAGAGCCGAGACTGTGCTTGGAGCCTTCTCTCATGTGAGCACCAGGCACAGAGGCATCTGGCATTACTTCCCACCAGCAGAGGAGGAAATAGAAACACGACTCAGAGGAGTGAACTGAGCTGCCTACCCTGATCCCCTGGACACAACCACTTCGACAGTGTTGCCTTATCTGCAAATGCGGATAAGGACTCCATGAGTCTGTCGCGCGACAGAGTTTAAAAGAATTTGTAAAACACAGTGTTTCTGGTTTTGTTGCTGTAGAGATCCGGTCAAAACACAGCTCAGGGGAAGCGCAGTTACCCGGACTCTATGTGGAGTCAGTTTCCCTATGGAAACTACAGCGCATATCAAGGTGACTGACTGACTGATGGAAAGCCACGAAAACACCCTGCTCTAGGCAAAGCGCTCCTGGCAATCTTAAATACGGACAGACAGATGGATGGAAGGACAAATGGAAGGACAGACAGACAGACGGTAGGTAAGACTATAAACGTGAAGCGTGCCGCGCATCACTCTGCAGGCGTCTCAAGGCCCGAAGTCTGCGCAAAGCGCTCCCTGGGACAGGCGGCCAGGGCGGCGCGCGCAAGGACGCTCCGCGCAGCGCGGTCCCCGCCGGCCCGGACGCCCCGCCCCGCGGCCCGGGCTCACGCAGCCGCGCAGGGAGGACCCGCTTCACCCCCGGACCCGGGTCCGCGGAGATCCCCGCCCCTACCTGCAGCACCAGGGCGCCGGGCCGCACGGAGAAGCCGCGCTCGGCGGCGGGGCCGCGGGACAGCCGCACGGCGGCCGCCTCCTCGCCGGGGTTGTCCAGGGCCAGCGGCAGCGTCCGCGAGGCCCCCAGGCGCACGTCCCCGAAGCAGAGGAAGGGCGCCCGGCGGAAGTGGCTGAGGGACAGGACGGGCGGGGACGCCGCCGCCGCCGCGGCGCGGGGGCCCCGCGGCCTCGGCTCCGGGGGGCTCCGCTCCCAGCCGCCGCGCCCCCGACGCGGGGCCGCCATGGCGGCTTCCGGGCCTGTCCGCGGCTCCGAGCGGCGCCCGCACCAGCGCCTACCGCGTCCCCGCGGGAAGCTGCGGGGACCTGGAGCGAATTCGCCCGCGTCCCCGTCCGACCGCCCGAGCCCAGGAGGGAAACCAGGACCAGAGACTCGCGAACGGCAAAGATGCGCACACACCCACCGGGCTCTTCGCTCGGTTTAAGCTTCCGGTCTCTACCAGTGGGCGCGCGCCGCCACGCCCACCTCCTCGAGGGGCGAATCAGCGACTGCAGCGCCGGCCAATGAGAAGACGGCGCCTTATTTAAACGTGAGGACGGCGGCGCGCCGCTCTTAAAGAGCAGGGTGCAGGGGCGGTGGCGTCTCGGCGGCGCCTGAGGCGCGGGGCTCGGACGCGAGCGTCGCCTTTCGGTTGTGTGAACAGGCTGGTTGAAGGGAAGCGAGCCGCAGCACTCGCACCGTAAACGCAGCGGTCATCGCGCCTGCCGGGACAGCCATTCCCCTCCGCCAGGGCACCCGTCCTGGGTCTCATTCCCGAGCCTCCCTCAGAGGCGTCCCGGCCCGCCTGGGACCGAGTGAGGACGATGGGCCGTGTCGTGGCTGTGCACGCGCGGACGTCAGCGCCTGACCCGGCAGGGGCTCGCGACGTCCCCTGCGGGCTCCTCCCCGGGCCGCGGGCGCAGAACTCGGGCCACAGAGCAGCCTGAGAGGCCGGGGACTCGTGGGCGCTGGTCCCGGCGGGCGCTGCCCAGGGCCTGGAACGCCTCGGTTCCCGCGGCCGTCGCGGCCGTGTGACTCTCCCCAGGGTGGCCTTCGTCCTGCGCCCCTGTATCCCAGCCGCGTCTGCAGCCCCGTGAGGCCGGCGTTCGTGCCTCAGAGAAGCCGCGGCCGCGTGAGGCAGCCGGGAGGCGGCACAGCGGGGGCACCCGGGCGGCGTGCCGCCCCACGCGGGGGGAGGCGGTAAACAGGCGGTGCGCACGCGCGCGCGCTGCACGGGCTCTGTGCGCGGACACCCTGCGCGGAGAAGCAGCCTGAGGAGGTGACGTGAGGCTGTGTTCACGACGCGACCCCCAGTGTGACCTGATGTGGAGCCCCGTTACCTCCACGATATTTAAACAACAGTGTTCATGGAGCTTTCTTAAAAGCCTTCAGGACTGACGCACAGTGAGAACACGGCCGCGTACGTTGTTAGCAAAATGTTAAAATGAATGGACTAACGTTCCCATACGCTTAATGTATGTGTATTATTTCGTCCTGTGAATGTTATTCATCACATTAACATCACAAGTACAAGTCGTCTTAAGCTTAAGTCGCTGAAATGTGTGTTTCAACTCTTTTAACGTGATAGTAACACATTGTATGTACATATGCTCTCCCCTCACAGTCTCCCTTCATGAAGCAATGCTGTCGACCCACAATTTTAAAAACTCCAGAATGAACCGTAAAGCTGGATATTTTTAATTTGCCCTCCGCTCCCCCCCTCCACCCTTTCCCAGCCAGCTCTTTGCGGTGAGCTGCTGGTCTGTGTTGTGTATTTGCTAAGTCCATCGGTTTCTTACCCTGTGGTTTCTGTTTTGCTCAGAGAGGGAGGGGAGGCTGCTTCCCCCCCAGCCCGCCATCCAGCGTGGGATGGCTCCATCTCAACGTTAAAGTCACAAGTAGCTGGAGAGGTGCCCTCTCCTCATGGGTGCTGGGGATCTGGTTGGGGACACCATGGTGTTAGTAGTCGCAGGACACGGCACTATTATTGCTTGTTTCCCTGCATCCCGGTCACATCATTGTGAATCGTCCCTTTATGAAATTTCCTTGAATTACACTAAATTGGAGAGGGCCAACTATTTCCTCAGTGACCTCGCTGATGCAACAGTGGCCTTAGGAAGTTGCCTCTTAGGTTAGCATTCCGAATTGAGTTGCTCATGCTTGAGCAGAATGGGGGTAAACTCTTGCTAAGGAGAAACACATGGTGATAATCTAAGGGGTGTGGTAGCATCCTGAGTCCACATATTATCCCTGGTGGCAGCATGAGATGAAGTGTATATGAAGGGCAGTTTACGCAAAGATCAGGTGGCTGGGCATATAGTTGCTATGCCAACAATTTATAAATGATTATAAAGCTTAGAGTGCCAGCTCCAAGCGTACCACTAAGAACATATATTGACAACAAGAATGCTTTCTCTAGAATCCATGAATCTGTAGAGGTTTTCAAAATGTATATAAAGAGTCTTGGTCACTCCTCCCTTCAAGAGGGGAAGCTTAATTTGTGTCCCTTGAGTGGTGTGGACTTTGGGACTCACAGTGGCAGAAGGGATGGGATATCACTTTGTAGATTAGGTTATAAAAGACTGCAACTTAAATCCTGCCTGTGTTCTCACTCTTTCTTATTTTCTTGGGGGGAGCCAGCTGTGTATCACCAGGCAGCCCTGTAGAGAGAGGCCGTTTTGGGGGGAACTGCTGCCCAGAAGTGAGCCTGGAGGTGAAGCCTGCTCCCGAAGGGCCTGTGGAGACCGCAGCTCCCGTGAAGTTTGACCTCATCCCCAGCGGTTATCCTGAGCCAGAGCCACACAGCTCAGCCCCTTGATTCCTGACCCACAGGACCTGTGAGGTAATGAGTGTCTGTTGTTTCAGCTGCTACATTTGGTCTAATTTGGTACACAGCAATAGAGAATTAGGTTTCCCACACAACACTGCCTCCAGTGGGAAGACTTGCTTTGCAGAAATGGGCTCCTATCTGTGGAATTCACTGGTCTTCCACCAGCTGCCTGTGGAGACTCAGTTATGGTGTCAGATGCAGATGAGAGCTGGCATGGTTGGGTGTGTCCTGTCACATGGCTTGTTCCTTAGACCAGCAGTGGTCCCTCTCGTGGCCAGAGTGTACCGTTCTGGGAATGAGGGGTAGTGGTGAGAGTGGCCCCTCTCACTGTCACAGGGAACAGCCCATTCATGGGATTTTCTACACTTCAGACTCCTTGGGAAAAAACAGCATGTGACTGCCTCAAGCATAATAGTCTACTATTAATATTTAAATTTATGTTAATAACCACTTAAAAACCATTAAATAGTTTAATGATTTATACATTTAACATATAAAATATTTCAAATGATATCTAGCTTATGAAAAATAAATAAAATTTTAATAACTGTGCCCCAAGACACTGGTTTTCTACATGTTTGTAGTCTTTTTATTGAGTGTTTCAGGAGGCAAGCAGAGCACTGCATTGTCATGCTATGAAAATGTGTTCAATAAAACCTAGATATGCTTTATTAGGACCAAAGAACTTTGTTTTAAATATCAAAACAACACAAAGAACTAGTTCAACATACAGTTCACTTCCTAGTCTTCAGAGAGAACTGAATTTTTCTATAAAGACATTGGTACTCAGGAAACACGAGACAGTCAAAATATCTATAAAACTCACAAGATACTTTACACACAGTTGACAATGAATCTTGGTATTTTACATTTTTCTTTGTAATTGATTTTAAAAATGTTCTAATGATTAAAAACAAAACTTAGGATTGGAGACTGAAAATGAAGTTCAAAGGCATTTCCACTTTAGTGTACATTGTAAATCCCATCATCAGAACACCTCCTACACAACATGGAACAGCCCAGTGCCCACCTCTTTGCTCGTCGTTCTTTGGTAGCTGCACTCATCAGTTGTACCACAGTTTTGTCCACAGGGATAAGAGAAGTCTAATTGTTACAAGGAATAAAAATTTTGTAATTACGAAGCAGGAATACCAAGCAATGAGGCAAAATGACAATGAGAAGTGTGCATGCTCTCCATTCAAGAAATGTTTTAGAATCTCCAGCAGTAATGCAAGCACCGAAATTACTTCTTTTCCTAAGAATTTGAAAAAAAGCAGAACAAAAGATGTGTATCCATCTTTGCATAACCTCTATTCTCTGAATAGAATTCTTATTTTCTCTTTATATAAGTGGCTATAGAGGCTAAATTTAAATTGTTTGGGGATTTTTCAATAGTCACAGACTCAGGATCAATGCACAGCAAGTTGAGAGATGCAGAGTAAACACAGCACAGTCACTCTCTCTACCAGCCCTTTCCCTCATCCTCCACATGACCTAATGCTGTTACTTCTACCTTGTTAAGGCCACTTCCAACGAGGAAGTGCAGAAAACATGGGACAATTCCAGGATAAATGTACCTTGAAGTAGAAATAATTTTAGAGGAAATAAGGGGACGATTCCCCCCAAAGAAACTACTACAGTCTTTATTGAGAGGAATGTGCAAAAGACAGGGGAGGACCTGAAAAGAATTGTCTATGTTCCTAGAAATTATCAAAAAATTAGTCTCACATTATCCATTATTCAATCTAATAGTAAGTAACATTTACCATAACACCATTAAAAGTTTTAGAAATGCTACTTGATCCTTCTTAAAAAATACACTTTAGTCCTTTTACATTTGGCACTGAATTTTAGAATAATCCAACACGACTTTAAAAGTCCTAATTTTTCCTCAGTTCATCAACTCAAGTTGTCTGTTGGTTGGGATGTTGCTGCTTTTTATGAGAGACTCATCTCAAACCATCACCTCTGGCTCAGTTTTAGGCAAACTGAAAAAAGAAGCCATTCAGTGTAGAGCAGGGTGGTTTGGTAACTGATTATTTAAAAAAAAAAAAAAAAAAGAAAGAAAAGGTAAGGGGATGGGAGGAGGAGGCGGGGAGGCAGACACACTACTCTTTTTATTTATTTGTCAGATTCCTATAATGAGCATCTAGAGACAGGCCCAGCAGTGGCTTCACAGAATCTGGAAAGGCCATAGCAGCAGAGATTAAAAAAAATATTTACACTAGTATTAGGTGCCAATTTCCTTACATAAACATAAAGCTACCTAAAAAAACAGCTTTTCTGGAATATACCTCATATAAAATGAAATATAATTATTTTTAATTATTATTGTAGATAAACTTGAATAGTGGTTTATTCCTTTACAAAATGTTTTCACAGTTATCTCATTTAAACCTCATAACTAGCTCTGAAATAGATGGGACATGCTATTCCCATTTTAGTTTTTGGTTTTTGTGGGTGTTTTTGTCAGTTATTTTTTATTTTTATTTATTTTTTATTGAAGTACAGTTGATTTCAATATATTACTTTCAGGTGTAAAGCACAGTGATTTAATATTTTTATGATTATACTCCATTTAAAGGTATCACAAAATAATGGCTATATTTCCCTGTGCTGTATTTTATATCCTTGTTGCTTTTTTATTTTATACATAGTAGTTTCTGTCTTTTAGTCCCATTCCCTTATCTTGCCCCTCCCCCCTTCTCTCTCCCCTCTGTTAACCACTAGTTTGTTCTCCATATCTGTGAATCTATTTATGTTTTGTTATATATATCCATTTGTTTTATTTTTTAGATTCTACATATGTGATAACACAGAGTATTTGTCTGGCTTATTTCACTAAGCATAATACCCTCTAGGTCCATTTGCATTGTTGCAAATGGCAGAATTTCATTCTTTTTTTGTGGTTGAGTAGTATTCCATTGTATTTATGTACCACATCTTCTTTATACATTCATCTGTTGGTGGGCACTTAGGTTGCTTCCATATCTTGGCTTCTGTAAATAATCCTGCTATGAACACTGAGGTGCATGTATCTTTCCAAATTCATGTTTTTATTTTCTTTGGATACATAGCCAGCAGTGGAGTTGCTGGATCATATGGTAGTTCTATTTTTAGTTCTTTGATGAACCGCCATGCTGTTTTCCATAGTGGCTGCACCAATTTACAGTGTACTAAGGTTCCCTTTTTTCTACATTCTCCCCAACATTTGTTATTTGTAGACTTTCTGATAACCGTTTTGACAGGTGTGAGGTGGTATCTCACTGTGATTTTGATTTGCATTTCTCTGATGATTAGCGATGTGTAGAATTTTTTTCAAGTGCATGTCTTCTTTGGAAAAATGTCCATTCTGGTCTTCTGGCCAGAATTTTTTAATTGTGCTTCTTAAGTTTTTTGGTATTGAGTTGTATTAGCTGTTTATATATTTTGTGTTTTTCTGTTCTTTTTGTGTTTTTTTTAAGATTTATTTTATTATTTATTTATTTATTTTTGGCTGCATTGGGTCTTTGCTGCTGTGCATGGGCTTTCTCTAGTTGTGGCAAGTGGGGACTACTCTTTGTTGTGGTGTAAGGGTTTCTCATCGCAGTGGAGCATAGGCTCTAGGTGTGTGGGCTTCAGTAGTTGCATCATGTGGGCTTAGTAGTTGTGGCTCACAGGCTCTAGAGCACAGGCGCAGTAGTTGTGGCACATGGGCTTAGTTCCTCCGTGGCATATGGGATCTCCCTGGCCCAGGGATCAAACCCATGTTCCCTGCATTGGCAGGTGGATTCTTAACCACTATGCCACCAGGGAAGCCCTGTTTATATATTTTAGGTATTAACCCCTTGTGGACCATGTCATTTACAAATATTTTCCTATTCACTAGGTTGTCTTTTGGTTTTGTTGATGATTTCCTTTGCTGTGCAGAGATTTTAGTTTGATATAGTGTCACTTGTTTCTTTTTGCTTTTCTTGCTTTTGCATTTGGTGTCAGGTCCAAAAGGTCATCGCTAAGACCTATGTCAAGGAGCTTACTGCCTATGTTTTCTCTTAGGAGTTTTACAGTTTCAGGTCTTATGTTCAAGTCTTTCATACATTTTGAGTTAATTTTGGTGTATTGTGTAAGATAGTGGCTCAGTTTAATTCTTTTGCATGCGGTGTCCAGCTTACCCAACACTATTTATTGAAGACTGTGTTTTTCCCATTGCATGTTCTTGGCTCCTTTGTCATAAATTGATTAACCATATATGGGTGAATTTATTTCTGGGATGTCTGTTCTGTTCATTGATCTTTGTCTCTGCTTTTATGCCAGTGCCACACTCTTTTAATTACTGTAGCTTTGTAATATAGTGTGTAATTAAGGAGTGTGATGCCTTTGGCTTTGTTCTTCTTTCTCTAGGTTGCTGTTGCTATTTGAGGTCTTTTGTGGTTCCATTCAAATTTCAGGATTGTTTGTTCAATTTCTGTGAAAAATACCATTGGATTTTCAATAAGGATTGCATTGAATCTGTAGATTGCTTCAGGTACTATAGGCATTTTAATAGTATTAATTCTTCCAATCCATGGGCCTAGCATGTCTCTCCATTTATTTGTATCTTCTTCAGTTTCATTCATTAATGTCTTGTACTTTTCAACATACAGGTCTTTCATCTCCTTGGTTAAATTTATTCTGAGGCATTTTCTTCTTTTTGGTGCAATTATAACTGAAATTGTTTTTTATTTATTTATTTAAAATATTTTATTTATTTATTTTTGGCTGTGTCGGGTCTTAGTTTTGGCATGCAGGATCTTTCTTTGCGGTGCAAGGGCTTCTCTCTAGTTGTGGTGCGTGGGCTCCATAGCACATGGGCTCTGTTTGTGACATGCAGCCTCTCTAGTTGAGGCACATGAGCTCAGTAGTTGTGGCATGCGGGCTTGGTTGCCCGGAAGCATCTGGGATCTTAGTTCCCTGACCAGGGATCGAACCTGCATCCCCTGCATTGGAAGGCAGATTCTCTACCACTGGACCACCAGGGAAGCCCCTGCAATTGTTTTTTTAATTTCTATTTCAGATAGTTCATTATTGTGTAAAGAAATGCACCAGATTTTTGTGTATTACTGAAATAATACACAAATTCTTAGTTTACTGAATTTGTTTATGTTTTAACACTTTTTTTAAAGCTTTTTTTTTTTTTTTTTTTTTTTTTTTCTGGCCTCACTGCACGGCTTGTGGGATCTTAGATCCCCAACACTGAGGCTTCAACCCATGCCCTCAGCAGCGGAAGCATACAGTCCTAACCACTGGACCACCAGGGAATTCCCTTAACAGTCTTTTGGTACAGTAGAGTTTTCTATGTATAATATCATGTCATCTGCAAATAGTGATAGCTTTATTTCATCTTTTCCAATTTGGATGCCCTTATTATGTTGATGAATGGTCCCTCTGTAACCACTTTGTTGGGATTTTTTTTTATCATAAATGGTGGCTTACAGTCTAAAAAAATTTTTAATGAATTTTATTTGTATCTGGCATTCTGAAATATTAGGGCAATTATAAAACAATCTTGCTTTTTTCCCCTCCCACTCCTGCAAACTCAATATATGTAAAATAAGTTAGACTCCACAGTTCTTATACTTCTTAATAACCTTAGTCAAATGCAGTCTTACCTGGAGGTTAGGAGGTGAGACTGAGTGTTCTGATCCTCTAATCACGTGGTTGGCTCCACTGGCAACCAGCCCTATCTTTAGGTGCTTTCCCAAAGTTAACTCATTAACATAACAGTATACACATTACTCTCAGCACTTAGTAAATTCCCAAATTTTGGGGACTGTGAACCAGGAACCTTGGAGGAAGACTAAATATGTATGAGACTGAGATATATTTTGGGCATCTGAATGTCAAAATATATGTATATTTTTATAAATCACAATTTTACAGGAGGAAACTTCCCAACTCATTTTATGAGACCAACATTACCCTGATACTAAGATCAGATGATACCACAAGAAAAGAAAATTGCAGGTCAATATCCTTGATGAATATAGATGTAAAAATTTTCAATAAAATATTAGCAAACTGAATTCAACAATACATTAAAAGGATCATACACCATGATCAAGTAGGATTTATTCCAGGAATGCAGAAATGTTTCAACATTTACAAATTAGTGAGATACATTACATTGACAAAATGAAGGATAAAAATCATACGATCTTTGCAGTAGATACAGAAAAAGCATTTAACAAAATTCAACATTCATTTATGTTAATACTATCAATAAAGTGGGTATAGAGGGAACATACCTCAACATAATAATGGTCATACATGACACATGCACAGCTAATATAATATTTAACAACGAAAAGCTGAAAACTTTATCATCAAGAAGGACAAAAGTGTCCACTCCAAGAGTTCCTGGACCCAATTCCAACGTGGTTGAGTGCCTGTATGAAGGCTTTCCAACACCAGCAAGCAATTCCCAGATATCCATAGGGTATCCAAGAAATCAACTTAATTCTGACACTACCCAGAGATAAAAATCAGATTCCACAGGTAAAGGGCTCAGTCCTACAAGATCACCCTCCACTTCAGACACCAGTTACAGGCCCAGGTTGTTACCTGTGCTTCTGACCAACCAGCTACAAGCTGGAGGTTCCAACAACCCCCTCCAGCTCAGGATGCCAATCAAAGTCCAGGTTATTACATGTAATTTTGACTGACTGGCTATAAATCACTTTCCCATCTTCCCCTCCTTGGGTTTGATTAATTCACTAAAATGGCTCATGAGACTCAGAAAAACCGACTTACTCACTGGATTATCAGCATATTACAAAGGACATTAAAGGCTACAAATCAAGAGTTGGATGAAGAGAGAAAAACCACAATGAGATGTCACCTTCCACCTGCCAGAATGGCTGATACTAAAAAGACAAAGTTAACAAGTGCTAGCAAGGGTATGGAAAAAAGGGAACCCTCATGCACTGTTAGTGGAATGTAAATTGGTTCAGCCACTATGGTAAACAGTATGGAGGTGCCTCAAAAAATTAAAAGTAGAACTACCATATGATCCAGCAATTCTACTTCTGAATATTTATCTGAGGAAAATGAAAATACTAATGCAAAAAGATGCATACACCTCAATGTTCACTGCAACATTATTTGCAATAGTAAAGATATGGAAGCAACTTAAGTATTCAGGGATGGCAGAATGGGTAAAGAGAATGTGGTATATGTATTCAATGGAATATCATCCAGCCTTAAAAAGAATGAAGTGTTGCCATTTGTGAAAACATGGATGGACCTTGAGGGCATTATGCTAAGTGAAATAAGTCAGAGAAAGACAACATATGATCTTACTTACATGTGGAATCTAAAAATAAAACCAAAAAACAAATGAACCAACTCAAAACTGAGCTCATGGATACTGAGAATTGACTAGTAGTTGCCAGAGTCTGGAGGTGGAATGGGGGATTGGGCAAAATGGGTGAAGAAAAAGTACAGACTTTCAGCTGTAAAAAAAATAAGTCATTGAAATGTAACACACAGCAGGTAACTATAGTTAATACTGTATTGTATATTTGAAGTTGCTTAGATAGTAGATCTTAAAAGCTGTTATCACAAGAAAAAAATTTTTGTAATAATGTATAGTGATGGATATTTAAACAAAACAGTAACAAGGTATTACCTTAAAATATTTTTACTTTAATTATTTG
Source organism: Hippopotamus amphibius kiboko (assembly GCF_030028045.1). NCBI lineage: Eukaryota > Metazoa > Chordata > Mammalia > Artiodactyla > Hippopotamidae > Hippopotamus > Hippopotamus amphibius. The sequence goes on along the minus strand of NC_080188.1, from coordinate 194,350,739 downwards.
TATCTTTATTTTCATCTTTAAGTGTTCATGTTTTGTAGGAATTTAAAATGGTTCTAGTCAACTGATTTTTAACTATGCTGTTTGAAATTAAAAACATAAAGATCATATTTCAGACTCTTGTGACTAAATGTTTGTGAATCTCTATACCAGCAAAATCATGAAAATGTTACTAGATTTGAAGATCATTACCAAAGAGGTCTTCACAGTTCTTAGCATGTATTGTCTTGCTTTATGTTATTCTTATCTAAAATAAAATATTCTTGTGATTCAGAGGTGATATACTTAAAAGATTAATAAATTAAGAATACACCTAAGTATAAAGGAGTTAAACACCAACTCTTAGTCCTGTTATTTCTAAATTCAGCTATAGTTCTTTTAAATATTTTATTGCATTCCTACCAATCTTTGTTCTATAAACCTTAATTCAGTATCAAAACACGGTGTTGTGTATGTGTATATGTGTTTATATTTGATATTGGATTTTTAAACCACTTTTTATGTCAATATTATGATAGTTACATATCTAATTAGATTCTTACTCCTCTATGATTCGTTTGATTTATTACATGTGCTAGATATACATCTTGTAGAAGAACATGCATTTCATCATTTTTTGGCATATTTTTCCATTGATTGATAAGCAAAGGTAAGTAATAAGTAGATCTAATTACTAACATAGGTATGACAGATTGGTTTTTACATGTTTGTGAAGTGATATTATTTTGAAGATGGAGACAAGCATTTTTTTCCATTTCTTCTGAAACAGAGTCTTAGAAAGCCTCAGCAGTTATGGAGAAAGCTTCAAGAAAGTTAGGACAATGATGGATGGAAGGAGGCACTGAAGTGATTGCATCCAATTTCTTGTCATTGATGTTTTAGAGAACAGGATACATAGCATTTTGGTTTGCCAAGTGTAAATGAAATACTTTAAAAAAGTGATTCATTCATTGATCTCACAGATTATAATTGCATCGTCCACACACTATTTAACACAAATTCTGGTTTACTTGATAAAATAAACTGAGAATTGGATTAACAATGAAAAATTCTGAATACATGTACATATTTCAGTTTTATGATTGCATTTTAACCACTGTTTCATCCACAAGTAGGATACGCCAGTGTTACTTCTTGACAGGTTGTTTGAAATGTATAATCTGGTGTCATTGGACGATATCCATGTTTACGTGTAAATTCAACAGTATCATCTGTTTCAGTATAAAGTTTTTTTTATCATGTATCCATTTTAACTGGATGTTATGTTTTTTCATCATTTCTTCTGAAGTTAAAAAAATAAACATCAAACATTAAGTAGTATACAAATATTTTCCACAGAATTTTAGGCTTTCAAGTAGAATTTTCTACACTGGACAGGATTTCATTCTCAAAATCTTTTCCGAACCAACTTATTGAAAATCCATTATGTAGCTTCCATCATTTTAAACAATTAATGATATAAAGATGAGGTACTATGTTTAATTTAATAATTGTTATAGTCAAAGATTCATAATGTCAGTATCACATTAAGAGCTTTTATTAAAAAACCTTTCATTGCTATGGTTGCTTAAACAAGAATTTTTCAAACTTTATTTTCTCACATATTAATATTTGTTGGTCAGGCATTCAGTAGAATTGTTGTTAATCCATAAAAAATTCTGTTATAAACAGCTAAACATCATACCAATTACACCAATTTTCCCAGGATCCACGAGAAGATTGAAATACTTATTTAAGCACTTTGGTGGTTCTGACCATTCTCCATTCCAACACACTATGCATCTGTTTCCCTGAAGCTCATAGTAGGACTGGCACTGGTACTCAAAGGTCGATCCTGGAGGATATACTGGTTCTGGGAGTGAGGTGGTGTCTCCGTTGTCTGTTGGTGGAGGAGGCCCACATTTTCCTTGAGAGTCTAAAAAAATAATTTAATTCATTTAGAGACCAAAGACAAACAGAGTAAAGAAAGCAAATAAAGATATAGTACAATATGTAACATCAAGATGTGACTTCTGATGTCAGAAATGATTTACTAAAGAAATTTTAATCACTTAAACTGAGAGTCATATTTTAAGCCCTTCCTTTCACCCCACATGAAAGCACACACCAGACATTAACAAATATGTCTGCTTTTCAGTATTCTGGTATTTGAAAATGTTTTCCATAATGAATATATGTTAGAGAGATGGATAGCTAAGATAAAGAAAGTTTTTCTTATACATTGGGTTAGCCAAAAAGTTCATTCAGGTTTTTGGCCAACCCAATATTAAGCATACTGCAGTGGCTGGTGAATCTCTAGTAATTTTAAATTGATTTTTATTTTTCTTACAAGAGAAACATCAACTTTTTAAATAAAATTCAAAGAATTACAAATGTGTTTAATGTGAAAGGGAATTGCTGGCTTCCTGTTCTGGACAAAATGAAATGGGAACATTTCTGCTTATTTCTTCTGCTGAATATTCCCTCTGTTAACTAAAAATCCTGAACATATTATAAAAACCAACATAAGAGGTTGTGAAGAGTGTAGAAAAGAAGTAGATCTTTTTGAGACCTTGGGATCCAGAGAATTACACTGCAATGAGTTGTGTGAGTTTTCACTTTGCCTCGTATGATCCTGGACTGGGCACTGAGACTGCAACCCAGAAATGATCTCATGTTCAGGCAAAATTAACAAACAAACAAAAAAAGTCCCAAGAAGATTCTGATTCCTTTAGCCAAAGGTCCAGGAAAGGATCACCTAGCAAGAGAGAAACATTTTTTTCACAGTACAGGACTTACTCTAGAAAAATACCATTGAAGAAATCTAAGGCCAACCCTCTCCCCACCTTGATCAACAGGGGCCAAGCGATGAGTCTAGACTTTCACCCACACTGGGAGGGAACAAGACGCCTGTCCTTGTGCCTGGACTGCACTCTGGGGATTTCACGATCTGGAACCTGGATGCTGCATCTCTCATAAAGGTACTTTTGTGGATAGATGCTAAATTATTATTGTTGAAGGTGGGATACCAGGAGGGCTGTCTTATCCTTTATCTTGCTGACATTACTCTTTCCTTTGTGCTATTTTTGTTTATATTTTGTAATTTTTTTGTCTTCTGTCTAGAGCTTCTTATTTCTAATTTTATATATTCTTTCACTATTTCCTATTCAGGCAGATTTCTTTGGCTTCTTTTCTTTTTAAAAATTTATTTATTTATTGGCTGTGTTGGGTCTTCATTGCTGTACACGGGCTTTCTCTAGTTATGGCGAGTGGGGGCTACTCTTCATTGTGGTGCGTGGGCTCCTCATTATAGTGGCTTCTCTTGTTGCAGAGCATGGGCTCTAGGCATCTGGGCTTCAGTAGTTATGGCACATGGCCTCAATAGTTGTGGCTCGTGGGCTCTAGAGCGCAGGCTCAGTAGTTGTGGTGCATGGGTTTAGTTGCTCTGCGGCATGTGGTATCTTCCTGGGGCAGGGCTCAAACCTGTCTCCCCTGCATTGGCAGGTGGATTCTTAACCACTGCGCCACCTAGGAAGTCCTGGTTTCTTTTCTTCTAGTAACTCAATCACATCACAGTTTTTTGAACAACTATATGTTTGGTTTCCAAGTGCTCATTTTTTTAAAAAATTTTATTTTATGTTGGAGCATAGTTGAGTAACAATGTTGTGTTAATTTCAGGTGTGCAGCAAAGTGATTTAGTTATACATTTACACGTATCTATTCTTTTTTTAGAAATTTTTTTTGGAGTATAGTTGATTTACAATGCTGTGTTAGTTTCAGGTATAAAGCAAAGTGAATCTATTATACATATATATCCACTGTTTTTTAGATTCTTTTCCCATAAGTGCTCATTTTTAAAATCACTTTTATTCAGGTATGAATTACATACAATAAAATCCACACATATCAGCGTGTAGGCCAGTGATGTGACAATGTGTAATTGTCACAAACCCAACCAAACTAGAGACAGTTTTCATCTTCCTTTAAAATTCTGATGTTCCCTTTCTACTCCACCTCCCCCAACTCTCTTTACCGCTAGGAAGCCCATGTTCTTTCTGTCACTAGAGAGCAATATTGCCTTCCTACAACTTTGTATGACGGGTTCATCCAGCATGTGTTCTCTAACATCTGGCTCCTTTATTTCATCAAATGTCGGACCCAGTCTTCTGTGCGGTGTCACTCCTCTCTATTGTGGAGCAGGGTAGCTCTCCATGAATATAAAATGTGTTTATCCATTTTATCCTCTGTTGACTGACTTTGGAGTGCTTTCAGGTTGTGGCAGTTACGATTGAGCTATATTTATGAACTCTTGAACTCAAGTCTTCGAATGAACATATACTTACTGTTTCCTGAAATATAACTAAAGTGAAATTGCTGGGCTGTGTGATATGTGCATGATTAAATCTACAAGAAGCTGCCATACTGGTTTTCAGGGCGGATGTGCCATCTTGCATCCCCACTAGCAATGTGCGAGAGTTCTCGCTGACGCTCATCCTCACTAACAAGCAGGATGATCAGGGTTTTCTGTTTTTAATTGAGGTATAGTTCATTTCCAATATTGTGTTAGTTTCTGGTGTACAGCAAAATCATTCAATATTTTTGCAGACTATACTCCCTTATAGGTTAAGACAATGATTATAATTCCCTGTGCTATACAGTATATCCTTGTTGCATATCTGTTTTGTCCATAGTAGTTTGTATCCCTTAATCCCATACCTCTAACTTGTCCCTCTCTACTTCCTCCTCCCCTTTGGTAACCACTAGTTTGTTTTCTACATTTGTGAATCTACTTCTGTTTTGGATATACATTCAGTTGTATTATTGGTTAGATTTCACATATAAATGATATCATGCAGTATTTGTCTTTCTCTAACATGTTTCACTAAGGATATATTCTCTAGGTCCATCCATTTTGTTGCAAATGGCACTGTTTCATTCTTTTTGATGGCTGAGTAGTATTCCATTGTATATATTCAATGGAAAGCATCCAAGCTGGTTTCCAAGGGAGCCAACCTTGTCATGAGATGGTTAGAAGTTTCAGTCCCACACCCCTGACCTCCAGGGAGGGAAGAGGGACTGCAGATTGCATCAACTGCCAATGGCCAATGAGTTAATCAATTTTCCCCTGTAATAAAGCCTCCATAAAAACCCAAAAGGATGGGATTTTGAGAATTCCTGGTACGTGAACATGTGGATGTGTTGGCAGAGTGGCCACTAGGAGGCATGGAAGCTCTGTGTCTTTCTACATACCTTGCCCTGTGCATCTCTTCCATCTGCCTGTTCCTGAGTTACATTCTTTAAACTGGGAATCTGGTAAATCAAATGTTTCTTTGCGTTCTGTGAGCTGCTCTAGCAAATTAATTGAACCTAAAGAGGAAGTCCCAGGAACCTTTAATATATAGCCAGTAAACAAAAGCACAGATGACATGTTGGACTTGTGATTGGCTTCTGAAGGGAGCAGGGACAGGGAAAGCAGTCTTGGGGGCCTGAGCTCTTACCTATGGGATCTGACAGTATTTCCAGTTAGACAGTTTCAGAGAACTGCTTGGTGGTATGGAAAACACACATACATCATAATGGGAAAGCTCATCAAACAATATGAATGGCATATTTCAGCAGAATTATAAACTGATTTCTCCTAAGTTGAAGTAAAGTAAAAGCCATGTGTGGTAACTGAAATTTTCAATTTTACAAATTTGGTTTTGCACACTTAAGAAAGGCTAGTTTTCCTTTCTTTGTATCATTGTTTCCCTTTGTTTCCTTTCTATGTATCATTCAGTAATTTGCCAAATGACCTTGTCAGAGTTAAACTGTGATACCTTTTAAAGCATCATGAGAGAACTACATTTTGACTTGCTTCTTTCGAGGCATTGTTATATTATGTGAAATTATTAGGAATTATATTAAAAATGATGTATATTTGAGAAGCAGCACAATATGTATTATCAAGTTTGTTGATTTTGATAAAAAATTCACTGAAGAAACTATATAAAGTGAGAAATTTGTTTTTCACTGTGTGCTTGGTATTTTCTATTAGTACCTGCATTTAATTTATGTAAGTAGGTAAGCTGATTTCCTATGATGATCAGATATTTGCATGTCTACTTAGATACAGTTGGAACCCTGAAACTGAAAAGGTGACAATAGTAAAAACAGCAATACTACATATACTTAATACTGTTTTTTCTCTATAAAATATAAAAGAATACAGGATCCGAGAGGACAGTGTTTTACTTACAGCCACGACTGCATTTAGGAGGGGAGGACCAGCCACCTTCTGCACATGTAATGCTGCCCTGATTATTTGGGAGGCTGTAGCCGGTGTCATACACAATTTGTACAGTGTCACCTTCCAGGTGTGTTTGTCCTGAAGATGCAGAATGACCATTTTCCACCCAAGGGAAAAAGCACTGTCCTAAGGGCCAAAAGAGGACAGATACAAATCTTGCAATGGAAGAGCATTACATTTGCCAAGTTTCAAAAGAGAAATCAAGTGCAAAAAATGTGTTTCTTAAAAATTAGGCTGTGCATTTAAAAAATTAATATGCCATGTCAGTAATTAAGACTTGAATATAGAAAAAATTTACATTTGTAAAATTACTTTCCACAAACAGCTTCTCAGAACAAGGAATGGCATAGGTCATCTTGCTGGTCCCTCCCGTCCCCGTCGCTGTGACTGTCCAGACTCTGGGATGCCTTTGGGCACAGCCTCTCCCCTCACTGAACACACTGAATAATTCATCCGGATAATGAGGAGGGTGTTTACTCACTGAGACGCTTTAAGCTTGGTAACCATCCTTCCTCTGTGCAGGTTATTTTATGCCAGAGTAATTGTGAAGGAGAGACATAGCTGTGATCACAGGTGTAGTAGAAATATTTCCCTGTGTCAACTGGGAAGGTTTGTTTATATCTGTTTTCCTCATAGATGGTTCCATGTTTTATCTCTGGAAAATCACATGTTCTTCCTTAAGAAAAGAAAGGGTATCCCAAGTTAATGAATAATTCTAGTTATGTTAGTAATCCCACTGATGAATTTATTATTCTATTTAGCTTCGTTATTCCACTTGCATTAGCGATCGCGATCTGGCACAGTCTATTACTAAGAGTACAAAGGTACTTGAGGAGCTCAGGATGTTTAAGTTCTTTGGAAGTATTTCCAAGATTAAAATCACACAGAAAAATGTAAATGCTGAGGAAGAGAACAGATGTGGTTCTATGGAGTAAACCTCTCAGATCTAAGACGTTTGCTTCTGGAGGGATGGGAGGACTGTCTGTGGTTCTCCTTTCACGTCTTGTGCCTCTTCTTCCTGTGTCCTCTGCAGAGATTCCCCAGCATCTCAGCACTTTCCATCCCTTCTCTGCCACCGGGTCCCATGTTACATAGAAGACATGCATGAACAAATATAGTTCACTTATGAATATATATATATTCATATATATATGTATATATGACAATGTATATATGACATGTATATATGACTGTCTTTTCAGTGAAGATAATTTGGATAGTAAATAATCATAAAGGAAAAAATTAGCAACAAAAACAGCTAAGATATAGTTACTAAATGCTGATGAATGTCCTCTAAAATATGTATGTAAGAATTTAAATATACTTGAGTGGAAAAGAGAAAAATAATTTTTGATTGTTGTACGCTTAACAGTGTGTTAGTGTGATTGTATTTATTTGCTAATGCTGCCATAACACAGCACTATAGGTGGGGTAGGTTAAATCACAAAAATTTATTTTTTCACAATTCTAGAGGCTAAAGGTGTAAGATCAAGTTATCAGCGGGGTTGGTTGGTTTCTTCTGTGACTCCCTCCATGGCTTGTCCCTGTGTCTTCACATGGTCCTCTCTCTCTGTGTCTGTGTCCTAATTTCCTCTTCTTATACTAACATGAGATTTACTGAATTAGAGCCCAGCCTAATGACCTCATTTTAACTTAATTACCCCTTTAAAGACTGTACCTCCATATACAGTCACATTCTGGGGTCCTGGGAATTAGAACTTCAGCATATGAATTCTGGAGGACAGAATTCAACCTGTGCCCACTAAGTACACAAAGATGTCTCTATTTACACAAAGGTGTGCTTCCACATAGCAGGTTCCTTTCTCTGTTGAGAAACATTAGTGCAACCCAAGCTTACAGGGCTTCCAGCTCAAAGGCTACTTTTAGAAAGAGTTCACTGAAGGTGAATAGTTTATATTGGATAGAAATCTTTGTCATATTGTTGTTATTGTTGTTGCTAATGAAAGAAATTGTGCAAATGTAGGCTTAAATAACATACAAAACCAGCCATGCAACAGATTATTTAAATTAATTCTTCATGTAATTAAGAACTAAGACATAGTGAATCATTTTTTGTTTATAATGATGAAATGAGGTATCCTAAAGCACATTAGAGTTTTAGTTTACAGTAAGTTGGAAAGGAGAGTTTTGATTTTAAAAGAAATGAGACTTTAAAAAAGAATCATAGAAGAATTTTTAAAGATGTAAAAGGAGAAAAGTTAATTGTACCAATAAATTCTTTAAAATATCTATACATGCAAAAAGAGCTTTTAGAACTGACACATCAAAAATACTTCCCAATTTAAAGATAAGTTAAGGAAATGACTGATTTTATTTGTTACATTACAATTATAATTATTTAGCATGCAAGCATTGCACCCAGATAAAATTAATATAGAAAAATATTACTCCACAGGTGAAAACACATCTGAACAATGTGTTAGAGTTAATGCTCTAAAATTATTTGTTAATTTGCTTACTCAGCATTTACCAGTGACCTCAGAAATGTAAATTATAATATGTTGTCATTCCACTGGAAAGTAAGAATTTACTATACTTTTTGTTGAAATAGCTGTTCTGTTTTACCTGCTGCTAATTTTGTTGAAACATTAAATTGATCGTGATATTAATGACTTCTAACAGCTGTATTAAAGTATAATTGAAATATAGTCACTGATGTCAGAGTTAATTCATTGAAATTATTTATTTCCTTACTTAATATAACTACAGTATTTCCAAAATATTAAAAAAATTATTAATATATGTAACTAAGACATCTAGAATAGCAGAATAGCCTATATGAGACTAAAGCTATAAATAAAAATTTTAAAAATAATTCAAAATAAATGTGAACTAACACCGATTATAACAATGAGTGCTTGAGAGAGTAAAAACTAGCAGAAAATGGAAAGTGTCCTACCCTTGGAAGAATGGAACCAAACTGTGAGATTGGTATTTACCCATTTTCTGAACGTAGATCACACTCATGTCCACATTGTGCATGGGTGGTTGAGCTCCAGCAAAAAGCAAGAGTCTTATTTGTGTGACAACATAGAGACCTGTGTGTGGGGCTGGCAGGACACCTGCCATGTGAGAGGAGAAATTCATGAAGCCCCATCAGGGAAACTCCCAATAATCTTTATATTTCTCCTTAAATTACCTACTAAATCCACACGAGCATTTATGGGGTGAGGCTCCAGTATCACAGAGAATAACATTCTAAAGAGAATTACCAGAGAATAATGAAGAATATTTAATAATAATAAAGAATCAATTCACATGATGTTGAATACACTAAGGCAAAAGCAAAAAAGGCATAAAAATTGTGAGAGAAAAATAAAACATACATATGTACAATTTAAAAATTAAGGATTTTACAGGCCAGAGCTGTTAGAAGTAATACACACAAAAATTTTTATATAGGAACAAAAATTGAAAAACATAATATTAAAACAGTATACAAATACTTAAAAACTTAAAATATTAAGGAATACATTCATACAAAATATTTGAAGAGAGCTACAATGAAAATTGAGAACCATTACTGAGAAAAATGTTAAAAGACAAATCAAGGAAGAAGTAGATGATGAACCTGGATTGGAAGATTGAATGTCGTAAAAATGTCAATTTTCCCCAATTAATTTATGTTTTGAACATGACCGAAGTAAGATTATTTTATTTGATCAAAAAATAATTTACAACATGATTATAAAAATGCATGTGGAAATGGCCAGGTCAATCTTGAAAATAAAAGAACAAATTAGAAGATTCATAATACCAGGTATCCAGATTTATAGTTAAGATAAAGTGTCATGGTGTGGTAGTGGCCCTGTAGTCAAATTTGTCAGTAGAAAGAAGGGACCCACAGAGATCCCGTTTTTATGCACCAGTGTAATTCAGTGGGGAAGCAAAATTTTCCCTAGAAATGGTGAGGTGACAGTTGGATTTTGGGTGGTAAACAAAAGAACCTTTTTTTAAAAAAAAAAGTTTTTTGAAGTATAGTTGATTTATAATGCTGTGTTAATTACTGCTGTACAGTGAAGGCATTCAGTTATATGTATATATGTATTATATAAACATATATAATATACATTCTTTTTCATATTCTTTTCCATTATGGTTTATCTTAGGATATTGAATATAGTTCCTTGGGCTATACAGTAGGAATTGTTGTTTATCCATCTTATGTATAATAGTTTACATCTGCTAATCCCAAACTCCCAATTTTTCCCTCCCTGACACCCTTGGCAACCAAAACTCTGTTCTCTATGTCTGTGAGTCTGTTTCTGTTTCAGAGATATGTTCCTTGTGTCGTATTTTAGATTCCACATATAAGTGATATCATATGGTATTTCTCTTCCTGATTTACTTAGTGTGAAAATTGCTAGGTCCATTCATGTTGCTGCTCAAGGCATTATTTCATTCTTTTTCATGGCTGAGTAATATTCCATTGAGTTGATATATATGTAACACATCTTCTTTATCCATTCATCTACGGATGGACATTTAGATGGTTTCCATGCTTTGGCTATTGTAAATAGTGCTGCTATGAACAGAGGGGTGCATATATCTTTTGAAGTTATAGTTTTGTCTGGGTATATGCCCAGGAGTGGAATTGCTGGTTCAGAGAGTAACTCTCCTTCTAGTTTTTTGAGCAGCCTCCATACTGTTTTCCATCATGGCTGCACCAATTCACATTCCCACCAACAGTGTAAGAGGGTTCCCTTTTCTCCACAGCCTCTCGAGCATTTCTTATTTGTAGACTGATTAATGATGGATCTTCTGACCCGTGTGAAGTCGTCCTTCATTGTAGTTTTGATTTGCATTTCTTTAATAGTTAGCGATGGTGAGCATCTTTTCATGTGCCAATTGCCCATCTATATGTCTTCTCTGAACATATTTAAGTCTTCTGCCCATTTTTTGACTGGATTGTTTGCTTTTGTTTGTTTTGTTATTGAATTGTATGAGCTCTTTGTATATTTTGGAAGTTAAGCCCTTGTCAGTGACATCATTTGGAAATATTTTTCCTAGGCCATAGGTTGTCCTTTCATTTTGTTTATGGTTTCCTTTGCTGTGCAAAAGCTTATAAGTTTGATTAGGTCTAAAATGGAATCTTATTAAAATATCTCTACCTTCACTTTTAATTGAAAATAGTGCCAGGGAGGTCATTCAGCTATGGCAGTGGTAATGAAGCTGATCAGAAAGAAACAGCAAAATAGATCTTCTGCTTGACAGAGAATATTATTCTTAATTAATTATTCAAATGTCATTTTTCTGATGAAAGTATTCTTGTGTTGGGAACCAAGATCTTCAGACGAAAGAGCATAAGGCCACAGGTTCAGGAAGCAACCCTTTTGCTAGTGGTAATATGAGTGTGTCACTGCCATTTCCACACCTCGATTCTGGTCCTGTTAATCTTGGGCAAGGGAGAGACAGCACCATATACTGGATGCTGACTTAAGCACCTACAGCCAAGAGAAAACAGCCATAACCTGGCAAAGTATTGACACCTTGCAAACTCACTGAAACTGGGTTTTCCAAATGCTATGCCATTGTTCTATCAATCTAACTGCTTCAAGGTGCTGGGGTCCATGAATTGACTAGTGAATTCTAAAAGTGTAGGCTAGTGCTGCATTTCATTTGCTGTGACATGCGTCCGTGATCAGAAGCAATGCTGTGCAGATTAACACCATGTGGATGGGTACACGGAGAAGCACTGTGTGTCAGGAAGGCAAATCCATACCCAGAGGGAGTGTCTATTCCAGGCAGGACAAAACGCAGTGTCTCCCATGATGGCAGTGTCCACAGTAATCAACCTGCCATCAGGTGGCTGGCTGATCACCCCAGGAATTGTGCCACACAGGAAACTCAGCTGGTCTCTGCTGCTAGCAGAGAGGGCCCTCAGCAGTGGGTAAGTGGATAGGCTTTGGTGAGTGCAAGTCCATGTTTCTGAGCCCATGAATGACCTCCATTCCTATTACCATGGCCCCTTTGTACATGAGCCCACCAGGAAATAACAGCCGTGGCTGGGGACAGAGTCTGACTGTATCCATCAAACAGGTCATCCTATCCACTTGACATATAAATCTTCATCTGGTGAGATCAGCCTTTGCTGAGCATCACATAGGACATAAACATCCTCACCTTTGTTGCTCAACAGAGAGATCTATCCACATACCTCTTTTCATCTCCTTGTGACCAATTTTACAATTATTTTCCTTCCAATTTTAAGGACCCCATTCCTTCCCACTTTGACAGCAGACATCCTGTGCAGTTGGAAATTTAATTTGTAGTGTAATTCAGCTGATGGTAAGATGAGACTCTGGGTTTTACTTTTCAGCGATCTCAGTTCTGTGGATACAAGAGATAATGGTCTCTTTCAGGGTCAACAGAGAAACTTTAAGGGCATTTGTGCAGCATCTGAACTGTAGTTTGAATTCCTGAGGTCATCTAGTTCTTTCCCCACTTTATTTAGTACAGTTAAGATCAACCAGCCAATCTAATTCCACTTATTAGCTTGACAAAAATGTTCTAAGATATCAAATACTTGTCTCCTATTAATATGGTCAGAAATATCCATTGTTGATATTTTGTGTAGCTCTATTGTCACATCGTACCATGGACTAGCAGTGCCCACTTTCCTGCAGGTAGTAGATTCATTAGCACTATTAAAAATTTCAGACTTGAGAATAAATTTCAGAAATCCCAGAAACAAGTTAGAAAATTTATCCTGAAGATTTTCTTCCTTTAGGATCTCTCATTACCAAAGTCTGTATTAGTTAGAGTTTTCTTTAGAGGAACAGAAGGATTATCATCTATTATGTTAATACACACTCACTCCCCCCCCACCAAAAAAAAAGAAAGAAAATCTGTAAAAAAAAAAAAAAATTCATCTAAGCTACATGGACAAACAGAAATGAACCCACAACTGCATAAGTGAAAAAAGCAAGTAAGAAGAATACAGATTGTAATTGCATCTATGTAAAGTTCAAAAACAAATAGAAATAATGTATTATTTAGGGACATGCTCATGCATGGCAAAAAAATGATGAACGTGAAGTCCCTACTCTGAAGAGAAGCAGAAGATGAGATGGGGAAGGGTCCAGAGGGAGGCTCCGGCCTGGGTAACTACATTTCTTATATTGGTTTCAAAGATATGCTTCACAACTTCACACTATCTTGTACTGTGTTTAATGAAATATTTGTTAAAATAAAATGTTATTTATTTTTTTAGAATCTTTATTGAGATATAATTGACATACAATAAATTGCATGTTTTTAAAAAAAATACACACTCATACACACAGGGAGTGACAGAGAGATACACACACACACACACACACACACACACACATTGAGATTTGTTTTAAGGAATAGTCTCATGTGATTGTAGAGGCTGGCCAGTCTGAAATCTGCAGGGCAGGTGGCAGCCTGAAAACCCAGAGAGGGTATATGTTGCAGTTTTGAGTTTGAAGGCTGTCTAGAGGCAGAGTTCCTTCTTCCTGGAAGGAAATCAATGTTTTCTCTTAAAGCCTTCAACAGATTGGTTGAAGTCCACCCACGTTGTAGAAGGTGCTTTGCTTTCTTCAAAAACTATGATTAAATGTTAGTCATGTCTTTAAAATGCCTTCACAGAAACACCTAGACTGACCATTTGACCAAGCGCCTGAATAGTATAGTCTAGCCAAGTTGACACAAAATTAACCACCACATGGGCAGTTAAAAAAAAAAAATGCATTAAGAAAAAAAGTTAACCACCACAGTGATAAACTTAGATATTTAGTTCTGGAGATTCCCAACCAAGTATGGTAGATCCCTGTGATTTCTTCTTGGTGCTTATAGTAAAAAATGTGAGATAAGATGTACATTTGAAGGATCAGCTGTGAAGCAAAAAGGAACCAACACGAGATGATTTGAAAATTCTCAGGCTATCCACATAGTGTACTCACCAATCAAGCCCAGAGTGAGGCTGGACAATCCTTTGCTTAAAAGATTGCGTGTGTGACTCGAGATCCAATCAGTTATCTCAGCCTAAGGCAGAAAGAGAGACACTATTATTCAGGGAAGATCTGGGATGTACCCTCACGTCTGAGAGCTTGCACCTGTTAGTGCACAAGAGACTGACAAGGTTTTTGAGAATTATACTAGCAGAAATGCTTCCAGCCTGGGCTGAGAGGGACAGGCCACCTTGCAAATAAAGGCGGAATGTCTCCAAAGACAGAGCCATGCACACAAAGGCCTGGGCCAACAGGGCCTCTTCCAGCTGAGAAAGTAGCGTCACCTCCCTGGTGGTCCAAAAAGTCAGGGCTGCCACCCCAGAGGGCCCCAAGGACAGAGCATCAACTTCACAGAGGAGTGTTTTGTGTTCTAGGAATCTAATGAAATTTCTCCTCTTGGATTTTGGGTTTGTTTGAGACCTGAGACTCCCGCCCCACGCCACGCTTTTTTTTAAAGCTCTTTATTGGAGTATAATTGCTTTACACTGTTGTGCCAGTTTCTGCTGTCCAACAAAGTACAGCAGAAACAAGGCTTCCTTTTTAGAAAATTCTATTTCTCCATTTTTGAATGGTAGTATCTATCCTGTGTCTGTATTAACATTGTATTTTGGAAGCACATTACTTGTTTTCTGGGTTCATAGAGTCATGTGTGAATAGGAATTTTGTCCAAGGATGGGCCAGAAACTGAGTCTCACCTGTAACTGATTTAAAAGATATTTAGATAAAATTTGGGCCTTAGTGTTGATGCTGGATAGGGTTAAAACTTTGAGGGATGTTGGGATTGGGTGAATGTATTTTACGTGTGAGAAAGATATGAATTTGAGAGGCTACAGTGTGGACTGTTATGTGTTGAACAGTGTCCCTTAAAAGGCTCTTTAGAATCCTTACACCCAGGATCTAAAAGTATTACCTTATTTGGAATTAGGGTGACCAAAAGATGTAATCAAGTCAAGGTAAGATCATTATGGTGGGCCCCAATCAAATATGACCAATGTCCGTGTAAGAAGAAGAAAATACCAAGTAAATACAGAGACACAAGAGAGAGTATTTTGTGACCCAAGAGGCAGAGATTAGAATGATGCAGATGCAAGTCAGAAAACACCCAGGATTGATGGCCACTGCCGAAAGCTACCGAGCAGCAAGGAAACTTCTACCAGTCCTGAGACAGAGCCTGGAAGAAAAAGCACACATGGAAGCAGAAGCAAGCAAGTGCTGTTGTTAGTCTTACGGGGCCCCAATCCCATGCTTGCTCCACCCTGAGCACCTCTTCTAATCCTAATCACCTTCCAAAGATCCTACCTCTTAATACTACCACATTAGTGGCTTTGGTTTCAACATTCAAATTTTGGGAGACTCATTCCATCTTCTTTCTGGTAGTAATAGCTCTTTCAAGGAGCACTACCTACAATTCTCTTTCATGTGTATTGATACATTTACTATGATGCCATGTGCTACCTGAATTCAGGTCATAAATTTATTTATTTATTTATTTTTTAGTTAATTTTATTTATTTATTTATTATTTTTTTGGGGGTACACCAAGTTCAATCATCTGTTTTTATACACATATCCCCATATTCCCTCCCTCCCTCAACTCCCCCCCCCACCCTCCCTCAAGTCCCCCCACCGTCCCCATCCCAGTCCTCTAAGGCATCTTCCATCCTCGAGTTGAACTTCCTTTGTTATACAACAACTTCCCACTGGCTATCTATTTTACAGTTGGTAGTATATATATGTCTGTGCGACTCTCTCGCTTCGTCTCAGCTTCCCCTTCACTCATAAATTTATTAAAAGAGATTTGTTCTTAATGCAGATCTCACATGTATATTACTGATGGTATGTTAATATTGGAAATTGGAGAATAAGTCTCAATGGCTTTAACTATAGTAGTGAAACATATGACTAACAGATGTTGGCCATTAAGAACAAAGTTCTATCCACACAGCAGTTGATGGACACTGAATTGTTCCCAGTTTGTAGCTATTCATTCCAGAAAAGGCAAAACTATAGGCACAGAAGAGAAATCAGTGGTTCCCAGGCATTGAGGTTGGAAGGAGCAGATTGTCTGCAAAGAAACCTCTTGGGGTTATCAAACTGTCTGTAGCTTGATTAGATGGTGCTTATGCAACTCTATATACTTGTCAAAACTCCTTGAACTCTCTGCTTAAAATGCTTAAGCTTTACTGTATGTAAATTATACCTGAGTAATAATAGATTTGATATTTCACATGTTGAGCATACACTTTTTAGTTGTATTATTTCTTTTTTAAAAAAATTATTTTTTGGCTGTGGTGGGTCTTCATTGCTGCGTGGGCTTTATTTGTGGTGAGCAGGGGCTACGCTTCGTTGTGGTGCGCAGGCTCCTCATTGCAGTGCCTTATTTTGTTGTGGAGCACGGGCTCTAGGCCCATGGGCTTCAGTAGTTTCGGCACACAGGCTCAATAGTTGTGGCGCATGGGCTCTAGAGCGCAGGCTCAATAGTGGTGGTGTGCGGGCTTAGTTGCTCCATGGCATGTGGAATCTTCCTGGAGAAGGAATTGAACCCCTGTCCCCTTCATTGGCAGACAGATTATTAACCACTGTGCCATCTAGGAAGTCCTAAAAATAATTATTTTTAAGAGTGATTCTGAAACCATTTTATTTTTATTCAATAGGTTTTCATAATTAAAAAAAGATCTTTTTTCTCAATGTAATTATTAGATTGATTTCTAATAAGTCATTAGTATGTACCTAAATTGCTTTATTGATATTAGACTTTGGGTGTATCGTTTACCATTTACATTTTAATACAAGGATAATGCCACTTTTCCCCCAAGAGAATTTTATGTGCGTAGCATGTGTTCATTCTCCTTTCATTTAAAAAAGAAGTCTGAGATTTGTTCAGAAAGATTCTCACATTTGCATATAATAAAATTAATGCATACATAGACCCATATTTCTTATTTTTAGCTTAGAAAATTATGACCTTTTCTGAAATAAAAAAATAATTTGTGTTCCCATTGTTCTGTTTACTTCCTTAGATTCATTCTTTACTATTTTTTCCAGATTTACCATGTTCTTGTAATCCTTTTTCCTATGGTGATTCACATTGCAGACTCACAAAATATGAGTAGATTCCACTCTATTATTTATTGAATGTAACGGATACATTCTCTATTCTTTAGTATACATACTCTATTCTTTAGTATCTCAACTGATGATATTTTCATTTTATTGTTTTCGTCTTCTAGAAGTACGTATCAGTAGGTGTATGTTTTTTTGCTGTGTGTTTTCCAAAAATGCTAGATGTCCCAGTATAATTGGTAAAAGACTAAAGAAATTTTTTTTGAATTTTATTTGTAACTGACATTCTGAAATATTGGGACAATTGTAAAACAACTCCATTTTTTAACCTCCCACCCCTGCACACTAGATACTTGTGAAATAAGTTAGACTTCAGAGCTCTTCTACTTCTTTACAAATAAAGCCTTCAAATAACGTTAGTCAAAAGCCATCTCAGCTTGGAAATTAGTACTCTTCCCTCAGTGTAAACAGATGAATTTGAATGAATGTGACCCAAAATTAAATCTTATATTCCTGAACTTACCTGCAATAACTAGGACTAAACTGAAAACAAAACAAAACAAAACAAAACAATATGATGGTTTTCTTATCTTTATACCCAACTAGATTTACCCAAACCACCATATTGTGCCATATATATATATACACATATATATATCCACAATGGAACAAGTCAGCCATGAAAAAGAATGAAATTTTGCCATTTGCAACAGCATGGATAAGCTTGGAGTGTATTATTTTTGGTGAAATCTGTCATATAGAGAAAATCAAATACAGTATAATATCGCTTATATGTGGAGTCTAAAAATATAGAAAATGAGTAAATATAACAAAACAGAAACAGACTCACAGATGCAGAGAACAAACAAGTGGTTACCGGTGGGGAGATGGAGGTGAGGAGGGACAAGATAAGGGTAGGGGGTTAAGAGGTACAAACTATTATGTATAAAATAAATTAAGCTACAAGGATATACTGTACAACACAGGGAGTATAGCCAATATTTTATGATAACTAGAAACAGAATATAACCTTTAAAATTGTGAATCACTATGTTGTACACCTGAAACTATTGTTAATCAACTATACCTCAATTAAAAAAATATTTAAAAACCAACCTTGGGGAAAAAATTTCATTTCTGTTTCAAAGGACTGACAACCAAAAGATCCTGGAAGAAAAGACATTTCATCAGTACTGAAAACTCCCATCCAGCACGAATAATACAATTCTTGGGTTCTAAAAACTATTCTTCAATAAAAGGACTCAGACCTTTTGGAAAGGTGTATGATTATGGGTGTTGGGCAGGGGAGGTATATAGTGGGACGGGATCACTGGTATAGAGCTAAAAGGAAGAGAAATGCTCAGAGACCAATGGGGATACTCGAAAGCAACCAGAAGCCAGTTTCAAGAGACACTCACTAGAAAAACTTTAGATAATTGGAGCTTTAAAGAATGAGTATAATTGATTGTGATAAATTGAATAAATAAAAGTTTAGGAGTCCATGCTGATACACAGAACATTTCTTTTAAAAAGGGAAAAAATTCTTAAAACCATAATGGAACGTTACTATTACATCAAGTCCTTGCTCCAAAAATTGGAGATTAATGGGCAAAAATAAAGATTTGCTAAAACTTTTTAGCTGAAAGTTGATTATAAACTCTCTCTAAATTAACACTCATCTTTACACAGAGTGACAATACACGCAGAAAAATGATAGGATTGATCTTTAAAAATCACTTTTTTCCAGTCAACAGTGAAATAACAGTTTGCAGCCATGCCATTAGGTGAAAAATTTGGAAAAATATTATGTACACAAATGTTAACATTAACATCAAAGATAACGTGCCAATTGTAAGAATTTCACTTAAGGAGGAGAAAACCGGCTGCCACCGGTGATTCAGATTCAGATCAACTAGCTCCAGTGGTGACAGCCTTGCTTCTTATTCTAAGAAGGCCACTGGATTTGATGTACTACAAAGTAACAAGATATCACCTTAAAATTTTAGCTTAATTATTTGTATCACCATTTTCACCTTAAAATTGTCATGATTTTTAGAAATTTAAAATGTTTATAGTCAACTGATTTAAACTAACTATGCTGTTTGAAATGCATGAACATAAAGATCACACTTCAGACTGTCGTGGTTGAATGTCTCCAAAGCTCTCTACACCAGCAAAGTCATGAAAATGTTATTAGACCTGGAGGTCATTACCAAAGGGGTTTCTACAGTTCTCAACATGTGTTGTCTTACTTTGTATATCTCTTTATTCTAAAATAACATATTCTGTGGTTCAAAAGTGATGTATATTAACGATAGAAAAAATTAAGAATAGAGGTCAGTAAAAAAGGGTTAAACACCACATTTTACCCCTAAATTTATCTCTAAATACAACTATATTTATTCTAAATATTCTAGTGAAGTTCTTGCCAATATTTTTTCTATAAAAATGTATACTGTGTTTAAAGCATAGTGTGTTTATATGTGTATGTGTTTATACTTGATGTTGAATTTTTAATCACTTATATGTCATGTTAAGATAGTTATATGCACCCAATTTGATTCTAATTCCTTTTTATGGTTTGTTTGAATTACTATGCTAGATAGATATCGTGTAAAAGATCACATATTTCATCATATTTTGGTATATTTATTGATTGATAGATAAGCAGAAGAGATAGCTAATTACATCTTATTATTAATATAGGTACGACACAGTTTGCTTTTTACATATTCATGATGTGATATTATTTTGAAAATGGAGACAAGTATTTTTTTTTCCATTTCTTCTGAAACAAAGTCTCAGAAAGCCTCAGAAGTCATGGTGAAAGCTTTGGAAAAGTTAGGAAAATGACAGATGGAAAGAGGCACTGATTTGCTTGCATCTAATTTCTTGCCATAGATATTTTATGAACAGGACACATAGCTTTTTGGTTTGCCAAGTTTTTTTTTTAAGCTCTTTATTGGAATATAATTGCTTTACACTATTGTACCAGTTTTAGAGGTACGCCAAAGTGAATCAGCTGTATTTATACATATATCCCCATATCCCCTCCCTCCTGCGACTCCCTCCCACCCTGTCTGTCCTGGCCTTCTAAGGCATCACCCATCATTGAGTTGATCTCCCTTTGTTATACAGCAGCTTCCCACTAGCTATCTATATTTTACAGTTGGTAGTGTATTTATGCTTATGCTACTCTCTCACTTCGTCCCAGCTTCCCCTTCGCCCCCTCCAACCCTGTGTCTTCCAGTCCATTCTCTGCATCTGCATATTTATTCTTCCCTCAGCATCACTAATCATTAGAGAAATGCAAGTCAGAGCCTCAATAAGGTATCACCTCACACTGGTCAGAATGGCCATCATCAAAAAATCTAGAAACAATAAATGTTGGAGAGGGTATGGAGAAAAGGGAACTCTCCTGCACTGTTGGTGGGAATGTAAGTTGGTACAGCCATTATGGAAAACAGTTTGGAGGTTCCTTAAAAAACTAAAAATAGAACTACCATATGATCCAGAATCCCACTCCTGGGCATATACCCAGAGAAAACCATAATCCAAAAAGAAACATACCATAATGTTCATTGCAGCACTATTTACAATGGCCAGGACATGGAAGCAACCTAAATGCCCACCAACAAATGAATGGATAAAGAAGATGTTGCACATATATACAATGGACTATTACTCAACAATAAAAAGGAATGAAATGGAGCTATATGTAGTGAGGTGGATAGACCCAGAGTCTGTCATACAGAGCAAAGTAAGCCAGAAAGAGAAAAACAAATACCGTATGCTAACTCATATATATGGAAACTAAAAAACTGGTTTGCCAAGTTTTAATGAGGTGCTTTTAAGAAGTGATTCATTGGTTCGGATTATAATTACATCATCTCCATAATGTTTAACACAAATTTGATTTATGAATAAAGATAAGTTAAACAATACTTGATAAAAGAAACTGAGAATTGGAATAACAATGAAAAATTCTGAACATATGTACGTATTTCAAATTCACAACTACATTTTAACCACTTTTTCTTCCACAAGTAGGATATGCCAGTTTTCCTTCCTGACAGGTTGCTCGAAATGTATACTCTGGTGCTGTTGGGTGATATCCATGTATACATTGAAATTCAACAGTATCATCTGTTTTAGCATAAAGTTTTTTATCATGTCTCCATTTTAAGTGTATGTTATGCTTTTTCATCATTTCTTCTGAAATTACACATGCCTCTGAAGTTAAAAAAAAAAAACATAAAACATTAATTAGTACACATATATTTTCCACAGAATTTCAGGCTTTCAAGTAGAGTCTTCTACTCTGGTCCAAAATTCCTTCTCAAAACCTTTTCCAAACCAACTCACTGAAAATCCATTATGTAGATTCCATCATTTTAAACAATTAATGTTGTAAGAATGAGGTACTATATTTAATGTAATACTTAAATGTTTGTAATAATCAAAGATTCATAATGTCAGTTATCATATGAAGAGCTTTCACGACCGAATTTTTTGTTGTTATTGTTGCCTGAACAGGAAATTTTCAAACTTTATTTCCACACGTATGAATATTTGATGGTCAAGCATGCAACAGAATGGGTGTTCGTTAATCCATGAAAATTCTATTATAAACAGCTAAACATCATGCCAATTACACTGCTTTTCCCAGGATCCACGAGAAGATTGAAATACTTACCTAAGCACTTTGGTGGTTCTGACCACTCTCCATCCCGACACACTATGCGTCTGTTTCCCTGAAGCTCATAGTAGGACTGGCACTGGTACTCAACGGTCGCTTCTGGAGGATATACTTGTGATGGGAATGAGGTGGTGTCTCCGTTGTCTATTGCTGGGGGAGGCCCACATTTTCCTTGAGAGTCTAAAAAATATGTCGTTTGATATATCAAAAGATCAAAGAAAAAAACCCCCACAGTTTAAAATAAAGAAAATAAAAATGTAGCCTAATATCAAAACTTGTGATTTCTGATGACAGAAATGATTTACTGAAGAAATTTTAATCACTTAAAGTGAAAGGCACATTTTTAAGTCCTTACTTTTATCCCACATGAAAGCACACGTAATAACAATAACAAATGTGTCTGCTTTGCCGTAATCTGGTTAAAACAGATTTTTCTTAGTGAATATATGCTGGATAGATGGGTAAGAGAAAATAATATTATCCTTATATACAATGTACAGCAGTGTCTTTTGAATATCTAATTATATTTATTGATTTTCAATTTTATTGCAAAAGCAACATCAGCCTCATCAGCTCCTTTAACGAAATTCAAAGAATTACAGATTTGAATTGTGAGAAAGGGAATACTGCCTTCCTTTTCTGGACAAGATGAGGTGGAAATATTTCTGCTTATTGCAACTGCTAAATTTTCATTCTTCTAACTGAAAATCCTGAACATATTATAAAAACCAACACAGGAGATTGTGAAAGATGAGAGAATTCAATCTGGTTAGAGACCTTGGGATTCAAGGAATTACACTGCAGAGACTTGTTTGGGTTTTCATTTTGCCTTCTGTGTATCCTGGATGGGCTACTAGACTGCAACCCAGAAAGGATATCAAGTTCAAGCAAAAAAAAAAAAAAAAAAAGAGTCTCAAGATGCACTTGGTCACTTTAAGAAAAGGCCCATGAGAGGATCAGCCTAGCAAGACAGAAACAATTTTTATAATACCAATTTACTCTAGAAATACACCATAGAAGAAATCTAAGACCAACCCTTTCCCTGCCTTGATCAACAGAGGCCAAGTGAGGAGCCCAGGCTTCCGCCCACGTGGTGAGGGAACAAGACGCCTCTCCCGTTTCTCCTGGAGCCAGTGGAGGCCCGGTGGGAACTCTGGACTTGCACCTGGCATGGCAGTAATGCAGGCCTGATAAATAAAAGATTTCCATAAAATCCTTAATCTCAAAACATAATACCCCAAATATCCAGAATACAGTTGAAAATCACTTATCATATCAAGGATCAGGAAAACCTCAAAAGAGAAAAGAAACAATCAACAGAAGACAACACTGAGATAACACAGATATTGAAATTATTGGACAATGATTTTTAAAAATCCAGTCAAATTTATAGAATTAGAAGGTAGAGTAATACAATTTTTTTTAAAACCACACTGGATGGGCTCAATAATACACTGCAGATGGCAGAAGGATAAATCAATTTTCATATAGACTTACTTTGAAAAAGAGGCTGAAAAGAAAATGGAAAGAGGTTAGATACTGGTGGAGAGATAGTAAAAGACTTGAGACCCTGGAAGTGAAGAGAAAGTGAATGGAGATGAAAAAAAAAATTAAAAATAATAGCTGAAAATTCCTTAAATAGGGCATAAGTCACAAATCTACACGTTAAAACAACTGAATGAATTCTGAACAAATAAACCGGAAGAATTAATGTTAAGATATATCATAGCCAAACTGTTGCAAACTAAAGAAAAAGAAAAAAAGAAAAACTCAAAAACAGCTATAGAGATATTATGCAATACTTATATGGGAAAAGGATTCAAATATCAGTAGTTCTCATCCATGACCACAGAGCCAGAAAGAAGTGACATCATTTTTTCCAGTGATGAAAGGAATGAATTGTCAGCCCCAAATTCTATAGCCAGTGATACTTTCTTTTAGGATTAAAGGGAGATATAAAGACATTCCCAGACAAAGGAAAACTGAGAGAATTTGTCTCCAACAGACATACACTTAAAGAATTGCTAAAGGAATTCTTCAAGTAGAGAGGAAAAGAAGAAAGGGATTGAGACTTTAGCAAGGGAGCAAAAACAATGGAATTGATTTTTAAAAATAGGGGTAAATATAATAAGAATATATTTTCCTTAGTGATTTTGTTAAATTATGTTTGTACAAAATTATATCATTTGTTATGGTGCTCAATGTACGTAGAGGGAATACTTAAGACATTTATGCTAAAAATGAGGGGAGAGTAAATGAATCTAAATGGAAGTAAGGTTTCCACATTTCACCTGAAGTGCTAAAATGTCAATACCAGTAGGGAGTGATAAGCCACTTATGTATATCTTAATACATAGAGCAACCACTAATAAAACCACGCAAAGAGATGTACTCAAAACCAAAGCAGATATATCAAAATTAAATTATCTTATAATGTTCAAATTACCACAGGGAAGACAAGAAAAGAGAATGGGGATGAGAAACAGAGGAAACACACACAAAACAGATAATAAAACGGCAGATTTTACCTAACAGGTAATAGTTAGTGTAAATGTAAATGGTCTAAATACAGCAGTTAAAAGACTGAAAACGGCAGGGTGGACATATAGATAAGACTCAACTTTATGCTGTCTACAAGAAAATCACTTCAAACATCAAAACATGCTCATGTGAAAGATTGCAAAAAAAGTATATCAGGCAAAAGTTAACTTGAAAAACTAGACGTAGCTAATACATATCCTGGTTTGGATTCCCTTAGTTCCTGAATTGTAAACACTAGACTATCCCAGGAAAAGTTCTCAGACTTTTTTTTTTTATATGAATACTAATTTCCTGAGTGAGGTCAGCTAGTAATATACCTTTAAATGTCATCCACATGCCGAAGATGCCCAAATCTACGTCACTTTCTGTCATCAGGCCCCAGCTGCCTAGTCCCTGCCTCAATATAGAATTTCTTGGGCTGTCAAATGTACTTATGGTATCTTTCACACGTTTATTCTTCAGGAAATAACTGAGTGTCTTACTATTTAAGATAGGCAGTGTTCCATGATTCCAGCTGTTCAAATCTGGTCAACTCTTTCATGAAGTAAATATGTCAGATTACTTATTCAGTCCACAAAAGAACTGAAATTTAAGCACCACCATTTTATTTGCATCAAAAAAATTAGTCCATAAGAAGTACTTCATTACACATGTATATCAACATATTGTATCCCTAATATATTCTCTAAAGTTGGGAAAGTAGGTGGGTAAGATACTCTACCTTTGCACCGAGGTGGTTTTGTCCAATTTCCATTTAAACACATCACTTCTTCCTCCCCGAAAATGTCATACGGCCTGATGCATTCATAACGTACTCTCTCGCCGTTTTGATATCTATGCCTCTCATTTCGTATAATAGCATTTTCTACTCTGGGTGGATTCTCACAGGAAACATCTGAATGGAAGGAAAAAAGTATCTCTAGTACAATGATCATTATAAACAGCAAGCCAACCAATGGGATATCAAATATATTCCATGTTCTTTTAAAATCAGTAGTCTGTCATGAAAGAGTTCCTATTTTAATCAATTTCCAGGTAAGATTTGGGAAAAGGAGACAAGGCAATATTTTTTAGTACAATTTAAGCTTCTGTATCTTAAATCTCTCCCCCATCCTTTTCTAGCTGGTTGATACACAGTTTTTAGGCCACTGCAAATAGAGCTTTTCCGGACGTCTCTTTCTGAGTTTAGTAAAATAAGGATTATAAATCATATGACTTCAAAAGGAATTTATAAACCGTATGAACATCCTAATAAAAAAGAGCATTTGACAACAGGATTTGGTTTAGTCATCCTGTTTGTGAACTATAACTTTAGGCCCTTAGAAAAATAAACACAGTAGCTTCTTCTTTAGAGACTATCAAGTCTCTAAAGAAGAGATCAGGAATTAACACACTATGATCAAGTGTGTTACTTGATCAAGAATTACCGCAGTATGAAGAACACCATAGATGAAGGAAGAAGATACTTAAAAGATCCAAACAGAAGGTCTGGAAAAATAACAGAAAAATAAATGTGTAAATTTATAAAAATACTCTTTATTGATATATTCTGCAAACATTTCAGGATAGTACAATGTGTATTGTGTCATTCATCCATGAGATTCAGTGGGATGTAAAGTACAATAGGCTGTAGCTATGGTTCCTCAATTGAAACTGTGCTTGTAATTCTTTGGGAATCATTAAAAGAGTTTTGGGGTTGCATCCCCAGGGTTGTTGATTCAACAATTTATAAAAGTTTTCAACATTCCCAGTGTTCTCTGAAAACAATTGTAAATGTATTGGCATTACGATGGGACTTAAGAATATATTCTACATTTTGTTAAAAGAGATATGCTTGTTACCTATAGCTAATTTTGTTAAAACCTTAAGTTGACAGTGATGGTAATGACTTTTAATAGCTTTATTAAGGTATAATTGAAATGTAGTAAACTGAACATATTTAAAATGTATGATTTGATGAAGTTTGAATCTGCAAAATCATCTGCAAAAAAACATATGTAAGATTATGAAGATATCCATTGTTCTGCAGATTCCTTATGTTACAAATAAGAATTCCGCCAAACATTTTGGAGTTATATTTTACCTTTTCTGTGACAATTTTCTAGTCACATTTTCCTGAGCGTACTCACATGGCCCCAGACTCAACACACAGTGGCTTTGCACACTACAGCACTCAGAAGACATAGGAAACAATCCCTTTTATTTCCTCCTGAGTGAATATGTGCCAATGTTTTCATTAACTTATTCTTCATGGTTATTTCACAGTGTAGACTATTTCTACCAATTGATTCAATCAAAAATAGGCACACCTGAAAGTAGACAAAGTTATGTTCATATTTAGGAGGAAGTCTGAGTGTTGCAATCTGTTTCAACTCAGCTTGTCCATGAGCACAGGAAACCACAAGGTAAGAAGGACATTGATTAGTTAGATTTTCCTTATGGTACCTTCATACAAGTATTCCAGTTGCCCTGTTTGGGGTGTAAAATCTCTTTGATAATGCATTTCAGGTGCATTACTGTGAAGCTAGTTCATTACTGCCATTTAGTAAATTTCAAACTTCAAAGTTTTACAATATCCCTAAATGTTTTGTGTGGGTAGTTTTCACAACAAGTTACTGTGGCTATCACCTGATATGTACCATGTTTACAACTTCCTGTAGAACCAGCTATGGACTGGCTCCAAAAGTAATATGAAATACTAATTTTCAATAAAACATTTTTAGAAAGTAGGTGAAATTCTTCTCAGCCAGTTGAATCATCTATAATTTCACAGACTTAGGAAAGTGAATAGATTTTTTTTTAAAAATTACAATTGGTCTTAATATCTAGTAAACAGGTGATAGCACATTCTTGTCTTTCTGTATTATTTGTGGAGTTTTTATGATGATTTTTTCCATTTTGGATATATAAATGATATCTAGGACTGCATAATTTTGAGGTTTCCATCATAATGATTTGACATACATAGATCATGAAATGACTACAACCAGTTTAGTGAATACCCATCATTTCCTTCTTTGGTTACTGGAAAATTATTGTGTTCCTCTGTTTGTGATAGTCCTGTGATTTTTGTGTTCCTTGAAGTCCCATGTTGCTGTCTTTGCATTTAAAGAAGCAATTACTTCCTCTATTCTTTATAAACTGACTTGGGAAGGGAAATACATTCTGTCTCACTGATAGGGATTTTCAACTTTTTCAGACCTTTCTAAGGATACACCTGAGCCACACATCCTGATCCCTCGTGGGAGAGAATTTTGAAGCTCATATGCGTTTCTCAATCTGGCCAAGTCAGTCTGTGTTGACAGCTCCCTGGTTGCTGTCCCTGGGTCAATGCCAAATGCTCATCTTGTGTGCGTTCCCACAATCTTACAGGGTCAGGCTGGCTTTCTAGAGGTCTCACTAGGCATCTGCAAAGGTTTGCATTGCCACCTTGGGGACATACAGGGGGAGCTGTCCATGGGGCAGGGGGAGGTGGATGTGTTGAGGGCGCCGCTGGGGAGCAGGACTCACAAGCAAGGTGTCTGCCATGGCTACAGGGTGGGCTTCCTGGTGGTGTCCACAGAATGGTTCGTAGGGTCCTTGTCCCTTGATGAAATCTAGCCTTGGGTGCTGTGCTCCTGGCCTGTCCCCACCTCTCAGTCTGCAGATCACCCCAGGATTCTGGATGGGGGGAGAAGTGGGCCTTTTCATCAGTGTTGCAAGTTGAGGAAGCCAGCCATTACTCACATGCTCTGATTTTCCCCCACAGGTGACATCCTGTGCTGAGGGGTCTCTCTTGGCACTGAGCTGTGCCACTTTAGGGGAGGGGTGACACAGATAACGTGCAACTGTCCCTCTAACCCTCTTGGACGTGTCCAGTCTTGAATCCTTGTGCTCCAACAATGTGCTATCGTTTCTCTGCTAGACTCCTAGACTCCCACAAAGATCTTCTCATCCATGGATGATTGTCAAAGGATGAGTTTGTATCAGGAGAGACAGTAGAACTCCTATTCTGCCATCTTGCTGACGTCATTCTGTTACTATAGGTTTCTTCTCTGTGTCTTTTTTCCCCTGTATTCTTGACTAATGTCTATCAATAGGCACATTTATTTTGTTATAGATATATATTTATAAATTTATTTATTTATTTATTGGATGTGTAGGGTCTTCATTGCTACATGCAGGCTTTCTCTAGTTGCATCAAGGGGGGCTACTCTTTATTGTGGTGCGCAGGCTTCTGTTTGTGGTGCCTTCTCTTTCTGCAGGGCACAGGCGCTAGGCACTTGGGCTTCAGTAGTTGTGGCATGCAGGCTCAATAGTTGTGGCTCATGGGCTCTAGAGCACAGGCTCAGTAGTTGTAGCGCACAGGCTTAGTTGCTCCCTGGCATGTGGGGTCTTCCTCGACCAGGGATCAAATCTGTGTCCCCTGCATTGGTAGGTGGATTCTTAACCACTGTGCTACCAGGAAAGTGCCTATTTGGTTATGCATTCATCAAGAAATTTGTACATACACTCACACACACTTATAATAAATAAAACTAAATAGGTCCTTTGGAAAAACAAGAAAAAGGTGATAAAAACATTTTGCAGTGGATACTATAGATGTGTTGTAGAAAGTTATAAACATACTGGGATCTTGGACCAGTTTACTCACTGACATGGATGCACCTGGGAGGAGGAGACCAGCCATTCTCATACATGTCATTGTGTTCTGATTATTCTGAAGACCATACCCACCATAGCAGTGAACTCTTACAGTTTTACCCTGCAAATATTTTTCTTGAAAGTCTGGGTAGTATCCGTTTTCCAAATAATTGAAATACAAATACATTGTCCTAAGCGTCATAAAAACAATAGAAAAGAAAAATATGACATACAAGGGTGAGTCAAATATTATCTGCACTCTGCCCGTAGAATTTACAGAAGTTTTCATATAACCAGAGTGCGGATAATTTTTGACTCAGCCGCGTATGTTTGGTAAACTAACACATTAAAAATTAACTTTATACTCTTTACCTGACAATGCGTTATTATTGAAAAATAACAATATAAGTTATTGAAAATGAAAGCTACTCCCACGTTTGTTAGAAAAGAAATAAAATCAATGTTCCATATTATTTATCTTCAGTTTTTGTAATTCAAATATGTATAAATGATGCAGATATTCTTGTAAAGTCTCTAATTTCCCATGGGATGTCCATGAAGAGCTCCTCATAAAAGGAAGACTAATTTGGGCCTTTATGCTCATAGAACTCGTCCCTTGGCCTTATTTTTGTTATACAAGACATAATTGCTCTCACTTATATACTGTTGTCTCTCCACTCTCTGAAAGATTTGAGCATATATAATTAAGGAGGTTTACTTACTGAGGCATGGTACTTCTGGAGACCATCCTTTTCATGTGCAAGTAGTGTAATCCGAGGAACTTTGTGAAGGAGGAACAATATCCTGATCACAGTGATAGTAAAAATATTGACCTACACTTGCTGGAAAGTAACCTCTATATGCAAAATATAGCCTTCCATGTTTTATTACTGGAAAATCACAAAGTTTCACTTAGAATAAAAAAAAGGATAATAATGTTTTATCTTACTACACAAGAAATTTAAAATTAATCATTTCATCTGTCAGTTATATTATCTTATTTACATATTTATACTCATTGCATTAGGGATTCTAGGATAAGAAAATTTATAAAAAATTGAGATGACTCATATATGTAAGGAGATCCTTGCGAATGAAACTTGACTTTCTACCTGCCAGTCCAAGATCTGTCTTCTAACTCGCCTGCATCTGGGAGGGCCCAGCATTTCCAGTGTCCTGGGACTACTGAGGACAAAGTGGCAGTTGGGAAGGGCTGTGGTAGCACTGCTCACAGGTCACCCCCCAGCTTAGAGCGGAGTCGCAGCTCCCAGTTTCTCTGAGGAAGGACGTAGACTGCACATCTAGACCCTCATCGTTTCCAGCTGCTGCCTGAGGACCTGGCTTCCCACTAACCTGTCCTGCGAGCTGGTGAAGCCCTGAATCTGCTCGGGTCCTGGGGATGACAGAGAGCAGAATCATGGTTGGAAGAGCACAAGGGTTGAAGGAGCATGCAGGCATTTCCCACAGCTCCTCTCCCCAGCTCAGTGCAGAGTGAGCGAGGGGATCAACTCCAGCTCCCAGCGTCACCAGCTTTCTGGCCTCTAGCTCCCCTGTCTCAGGAGACAGATGGGAGATGTCATACTCTAGATCCCCTGGAGGATGCTAAGTACAAAGACAGCAGTTTGGTTGATCATGGAGGTTAGAGAGGCACCAGAATCTCTGCCCAGGCTGATTGATGAAAAAGGCTTCTACGTATGAGGCCAGTCTATGAAGCCTAGGAGATGTGGATGTTTAATCTAGTGCACAGATATCAACACAGAGAGTGAAGGAAAATGATAAATGTGAGAAATATGTTCACATCAGAAGAACAAGACATCCATTGTTTTCACTCCTGACCAAACAACAAAAATTTGACTTTCATCCACAGACACACCTGCCTTTGAGGGAGGTGTGGGTCTCAACATCATTGGCTAAGGGACCCAAGAGGACTCTCCCCCAGGCATGCATGAAGAAAAGGCACACAGATCTCTGTCCTGACTGTGGTGTCTGCCGTGCCCCATGAGCCAGCTCTAGCCTCTCTCAGCCCTAGTCCAGGAGCCCCTGGAAACACTATGTTAGACAATCACCCACGGAGGAGAGTCCTTATGTGAAAGTCCAGGTTTACACGGGAGGAGCTCCAACACTGCACTGCAGAAAAAAATATATGTAAGTTCCAATTCACTGGACTGGGTAAGAGGAACAAGTCTACTTCATCGGCATCAACCTTTCCCTCCAGTCAGCACAGCTTAAGGCTCATAGGAAACTCTCTTGGCCCCTGATGGCTCCCACAGGGGAAAAGCTGAGTGTGTGAATGATCTTCCATCGTCCCCAGCCATGTGGGTGCTGCCTCAAGGGCTCATTTCTCTCTCACTCCACCCAGAGTGCTTAATAATGAGCCGCATGTCTGGGAGGCAGGAAGAGCCTAGAAAAGCAGCAGACGGGACACTTAGAGCTTATGAAAGGCAGGCTGATCCTACTATCAGCATTGCAGACTCCATCAAAGACCCACTTAAAAGGTGTTGGGAAGGCCTCACCTGCAGATTCTCCCAACTGGCCCACTGGTCCCTTCAGGGCTCTGTCTGCCTCACTCACACACACACCCTCCCACCCTGTGGCCAGCCTCCTGTGAACACAACGGACACTGGAGGCGAGAGCAAGCTTTGATAGACAGCTAGTGAGCAGGCACAGAAATGTGGCTCAGATCTGAGGGCCAGGACGGAAACACAAGATTAAGATGTAGTGCAACTTTGGGGGAAAGAAAAGACAGGCTGTTAACACTCAGCGTGGTGCCTTGCTTGATGTAGACAAGGCACCCACGCCTAAGAATTCTGTCAAAAGATGGAGAAGTGTGGAGCAGGTGCTCGCATGGACGATCTGAGATAGCGTTGGCCTCTAGCAGGGCTAGAGCAGAAGAGAAGGAAGGGAATGAACAGCTATTCACTTGGGCAGTTGAAACTTGCCCACATGTGATGAGAGTTATTATTTATGTCTCCAAGAACCTCGACAAACTCAAAGTAGGCTAGACTCAGCCTTAGAGGTCCCTGCTGAGACATGTAATCATCAAACTGCAAAGCCAAAGATAAAGAGAATCCTGAAGAGGACAACCTGAAGCAGCTCAACACGTGCGAAAGGTCCTGATTAAGATCAACAGCCCGTTTCTCATCAGAAGCCTCGGAGGCCAGCAGGCAGTGGTGAGATGTGAAATGCTCTCAGGAAAAAAATCAAACAGCAATTTTGTATCAGGCCATACCATCCATCACGTTAAAGGAAACATTAAGACATTCTTCAGTACACAGAAGCTGAAGGCATGCGTTACTGGTAGGCCTGACCTATGAGAAAGGCTTTAGGCTGAAATAAAAGAACATGAGACAGTAACTTGAAGCTAAATGAGGACATAAAGAACAATGGTAAAGGGAACTATAGGTATTAGTGGGTGTCTATAGGTACTAAAGCTAAGTATAAAAGCCGTTATTATTGTGTTTATGATTTCTACAATCTCCATTTTTGCCATACGATTTTTAAAACGTCATAAAACAATAATTCTAAATCTCTGTTAATGGAAACATAACGTATGAAGATGTACTGTGTGCCAATAGCACACAAAGGGAAAGAAAGAAAGATGTATAGATTTCTGGGTAGTATTGCAGTTTGGCTGTCCTTATTTCAGGCTAGGTTGTTGTAAACTTAAGATGTGATTTAAAATCCCCAATGCAACCACTAAAACAATAACTGAAAACTAGAAACTGAAATGAGAAGGGAATCAGTGACTCACTGAAAAAATCCATTGTACATAAAAAAGGCATTAATAAGGGAATTAATAACAGAAAAAAGTGAGATATACAGAAAATGAATGAAAATGGCAGAAGTATGACCTTCACTATCAGCAATTACTTTACATTTCAGTGGAGAAAGGATTTGAAGTGTGAATCATCTCTATGCGTCCACAAGACCCTTACTTAATTTTTCCCCAGCTGTATTGAAACATAAGTGACAGCACAGTGTGAGTTCAGCTGTACAACACAATGAGTGGATACACATGTACACATTGTGAAATGGCGGCCACAATAAAGTTAGTTAGCATATCCAGAACCTCCCATAATTGCCTGTTTTTGTGTGTGATAAGAATATGTGTGAACTACTCTTAGCAAATCCCAGCATGCTATGTAGCACAGTATTGTTAACTAGAGTTACCATGCTACACATTAGATCCTCAAAGCTGTGTCCTCTTATAACTGGACGTGTGTACATTTCCACAACATCTCCTCCCTTCTCCTCAACAACCAGCCCCTGGCAAAACACCATTCTACTGTCTCTTTCTATACTTTTGGCTTTTTTAGATTCCACATATATGTGAGATCAGGCAGTGTTTGTCTTCCTCTATCTGTATTGTTTCACGTAGGTCCTTTCATATTGATAATTGCAAGGTTTCTTTCTTTTCATGGCTGAATTATTTTCCATTTTATATATATCTATATGTATATATATCTGACAGTGTCTTTATTCATTCACCCATTAATAGACACTTGGTTAACTTCCTCCTCTTGAAAACTGTGAACACTGTTGCTATGAACACGGAGATGCAGATATTGTTTTTTTCAGATCTATATTGGAGTATAATTGCTTTACACTGTTGTGCCAGCTTCCACTGGATAACAAAGTGAATCAGCCGTATTTATAAATATATCCCCATATCCCCTCCATCTTGAGCCTCCCTCCCACACTCCCTATCCTACCCATCTAGTCATCACTGATCAATATTTTTTCAAGATAGTGATTTCATTTCCTTCATATATATATACACACACACAGATATATATATATATATATATATATATACATCAATAAGTGGGACTGCTGGATCATATGGCAGTTTCAGTTTTAAATCTTTGAGAAAACTCTGTACTGTTATCTATAGGGCCTTTTCCAATTTTCATCCCCACCAACACACAAAACTCAGTGTATTTCTATACACTAACAACCAACTATCTGAAAAAGGAATGAAGAAATCAATCCCATTTTAATAGCACCAGAAACAATAAAACACTTAGGAATACATTGAGCAAAAGAAGTAAAAGATCTATACAGCGAAAACTATGAGACATTGATGAAAGAAATTGATGAAGTCACAAATATATGGAAAGGGATTTCATGTTCTTGGATTGGAAGATTATTGTCTCAATGTCTATACTCCTCAAGGCCATGCACAGAGTCAATAGAGTCCCTATCAAAGTTCCAATTGCATTTTTCATAGAAATAGCTACTGCAATCATAAAATTTGTATGGAAGCACAAAAGACCCCAAATAACCTAAACAATCCTGAGGGAACAGAAATGAAAACAAAGCTGCCGGCATCATACCACCTGATTTCAAACCGTATTACAAAGCTTAGCAATCAAAGCAGCATGTTCGTGCCCTGAAAACAGATGCACAGACCAATAAAGCAGAATGGAGAGCCCAGAAATAAACCTGTGCTTAAGGTCTTCTAAGATGTGACAAGGGAAAGAAGAATACTCCATGGGTAAGGATAATCTCTTCAACAAATGGTGCTTTGAATACCGAATATTCAAATGGGAACGAATGAATCTGCACTCCTACTTTTCAGCTTTTAAAAAATTAACTTGAAATGGATTACTCAAATGGAAGACCTGAAACCATAAAACTCTTTGAAGAAAATGTAGGAAGAAAGCTCCTTGACATTGGTCTCAGCAGTGATTCGTTGGCTATGACACCAGAGCATAAGCAAGAAAGGAAAAAATTAAACAATAGGGACTAATTACACTAAAATTTTCTGCACAGTAAAAAACAAAGCAATCAAAAAATAAAAACAATACAACAAAAAACCAACAAAATGGAAAAGCAACAAATGGAATGGGAGAAAATATTTGTGAACCACATATCTCATAAGCAGTTAAGAGCCAAAGTATATAAGTAAATAATGCAACTCAATAATAATAAAAAAGAAATAATCATAATAATCATCTGATTTTAAAATCTGAATTAAAGCCTAAATAAACATTTTTTCTAAAGGAGCAAATATATGGCAAACAGTTATAGGAAAAGACGCCCAGCACACTATTCATCAGAGACTCACTATGGATCCAAAAACTTCAAGTGAGTGAAAGTGAAAGTTAGAAAGGGATATTGCATGTATGTTGTATCCACACTGAGGCAGAGTCTTGCACAGGTACTTGAGAAAGAAGATATGCAAGTGGCCCCAAATCACATGAAAATGTGTCCATCGCTAATCATCACGGACAAGCAATCTATTAAAAAAAAAGAAAGAAAGAAATACTATTCCAGTCATTAGAAAGGCTAAAAGCAGAAAGACTTGCAAACCCTAATGCTACTGAGGGGGTGGAACAATTAGAAGTCTCATAGGTTGTTGGTGACCATTCAAACTCTTGTCCAACCACTTTGAAGAACGTTGTAGTTATCTGTTGTATAGTGAGCCATGCTGCCAGCTTATGATCCAGCCATTTCGCCTCAGATATTTACTCCCGAGAATTAGAATGTGTGTCCCTGGCCACCCACTGAAAGCCTTAAACAAGACTGTTTGCAGCAGACTTTTCACAATAAGTAAAAGCACCCAAATTACCACCCAGAGGAAAATGAATAAATGGATCGTTGTGTAGTCATATTAAAACAAAGGATTACTCTTCACTAAAAGAAAGAACTACTGATACATTCATTTACATTTATGAATTTTTAAAACATTTGTTCAGTGAAAAATGTCAGACACAGAAGTATACATTTTGTTTAATGCCATATATATGCATATGTTATACATTTTTTTTGTTCACCTGGAATATATTTAAGGTTCCTCTTGATTTTCCTTTGTTCTCCATTTTTTAAAAGCTAAAATTGATGTACCATAATATTTAGCCTGTATCAGACAGTCCGATTCTTTTTCTAATTGCGAATAAACATGAAGTCGTTGTTTTCTCCATTTCACTGTACCCCAGTCGTGCCCCTCCAGAATAGGTAATGTCCTCCTCACTGACCTTCCCTTCTCTTCTTGGATGTTCTGGTCCACTTTCCAAAGAGCAGCCATAGTTTACAATTTTGTCTCATTTCCCTATTTAAAGACTCCCAGAGGTTTCCAATTTCACATGGACTGAAAATCCAAACTCTTTCTCACGGCCTAAAACTCCTAAACTACTGAATCCAACACTTTACCCTCATGAGCCGCACTGGCCTCCCTTGTTTTCCTTCATAAAATTCAGCTCGTGATGCTGTCAGGCCGTTTCTCTGACTTCTTCTCTTCAGATGTCAGCCTCAAGCTGGGGAAGATTCCCAAACGTTCTTCCATGAAATACGCCCCTCCTACCCTCTTCCTGAGTATTATCTTTATAATGTGCATGATGTGGACTCTTCAATTCCCAATTTCTCCTTTTTTAGCATTATTGCTATTTTTACTGTCAGCCTCCCACTTGATGGTGGATAGTCTGTGAATAAAGGACACGGACCCCTTAGCGCGCTGGTCTCCCACACCTGTGGAAGTGCTTGGTGTGTAACAGGTGCACCGTGAACACTGCCTGGATGAGTTAATGGAGATGCCGACTGCGGAGGGCTAGAACAGAGCTTGTTCTCTAGAGGCCTTGACTGTGCTTGAGGAATCTTACTCTCAGGGCTCTGGAGTCTCATTCATTGAAGCAACTGTCTTGCTTCTACATGAAAACATGGGACACTCCAACTCACCATCAGGACCAGTATATTCTTATTTTTAATTGGGCTTCTATGAAAGAATTTTTCATATTTTAAATTA
The DNA here is from genome assembly GCF_030028045.1 of Hippopotamus amphibius kiboko. Taxonomy (NCBI): domain Eukaryota; kingdom Metazoa; phylum Chordata; class Mammalia; order Artiodactyla; family Hippopotamidae; genus Hippopotamus; species Hippopotamus amphibius. The sequence goes on along the minus strand of NC_080188.1, from coordinate 194,313,808 downwards.
TACACTGGAAACCAAAATTTCAGAAGTACAGAGTCCTAACAATGGGGAAATTATCAATAATTTTGCTCTGGTCTTTTAAATTTAACATTTACCAAAAAAAAAAAAAAAAAGAAGAAGAAGAAGATAAATGGGAAGTACATGTGTGTGCTAAGCTACATGACCTTGCAAATGTGATGTTTTACCTATCACTCTGTGTAAAATTTATTTTCATGGTATGTGTTGGGGAAGCTGCTAGAGTGGGTTTGTTCAGGCCTCAGAGAGAGAAGCAGGCCTCTGAGCGACCTGTGACCCTGCCTGGACTGCCCGCCTGCTTACACACCAGACAATAGCTGCTAACCCTCAGGGGGCACGTGTGATAAGAAAGGGACTCATCCTGGAATTTTTTGTGCCCTGGGTCTTGTGACTCATGTGATGAAACCACAGCATTGGTAAAGTAAATCCAGAGCTGCATTTTTACATGCAAACTGATGATATCAGTTTGTGGCCTGGAATTATAAGCAGAAGCCCCCAGAACTCCAGTCTAAGGTCTCACCTGTGGAGTGGATGCACTGCGCAAGACCCTTCCCAACTGGGAATCCAGATGGCTGTCACTCAGGACTGCCCGGAGCTGCGTGGATCTGGATGTAGGTGTTTTCCCAGTTTGGTGATGTATCTACATTTATGTCTTGCTGTGTTGCTTTCCTTACGCTGTAACATTGGGACTCCAGATTGCTCCTGCTTGGATGTGGATGTAGGTGCTTCCCCAACTTGGTGATGTATAACCCTCTGCCTTTACTATTCTTTCTTAGTGTACTGTAATCTTTGTTAATTCAGTAAACTCTCTAAACTCCTGTTTACCTGATGTAGAGTGGTTATTTTGCCAGTGAATGCTACAAACCTTAAAATTGAAAGCAAGGCTTTTGGCCAAACTTATGCCAACTTGTCTTAAGTAATTTCATTATAAACATTAAATTTGTGCTACTTAGACCCATGTGTTTTGCAAATGTTTCCCGTTTCTTGCTAATGTTTTGATTTTATCATAAATTATTTTAATGTAATTAGACAAAGTATTTCTAGTGATGATCCAAATGTTTGCATGTCTACTTAGACACAGTTGGAACCCTGAAACTGAGGAGGTGGCAAGAGTAACAACAGCAACACTGCATATCCTTAATACTGTTATGTCTCTATAAAATATAAAAGAATACAGGATGTGAGAGGACAGTGTCTTACTTACAGCCACGACTGCATTTAGGAGGGGAGGACCAGCCACCTTCTGCACATGTAATGCTGCCCTGATTATTTGGGAGGCTGTAGCCGGTGTCACACACAATTCGTACAGTGTCACCTTCCCGGTGTGTTTGTCCTGAAGATGCAGAATGACCATTTTCCACCCAAGGGAAAAAGCACTGTCCTAAGGGCCAAAAGATGACAGATACAAATCTTGCAATGGAAGAGCATTACATTTGCCAAGTTTCAAAAGAGAAATCAAGTGCAAAATTTTGTTTCTTATAAATTAGGCCATGCATGTAAAAAATTAATATGCCATGTTAGTAATTAAGGCTTGAATATAGAAAAAATTTGCATTTGTAAAGTTACTTTCCACAAACAGCTTTTCAGAACGAGACATGGCATAGGTCATCTTGCTGGTCCCTCCTGTCCCCACCGCTGTGACTGTCCAGACTCTGGGATGCCTTTGGGCACAGCCTCTCCCCTCACTGAACACACTGAATAATTCACCCAGATAATGAGGAGGGTGTTTACTCACTGAGACACTTTGGGCTTGGTAACCATCCTTTCTCTGTGCAGGTTATTTTATTCCAGAGTAATTGTGAAGGAGAGACATAGCTGTGATCACAGGTGTAGTAGAAATATTTCCCTGTGTCAACGGGGAAGGTTTGTTTATATCTGTTTTCCTCATAGATGGTTCCATGTTTTATCTCTGGAAAATCACATGTTCTTCCTTAGGAAAAGAAAGGGTATCCCACGTTAATGAATAGTTCTAGTTATGTTAGTAATCCCACTGATGAATTTATTATTCTATTTAGCTTCGTTATTCCACTTGCATTAACGATCGCGATCTGGCACAGTCTATTACTAAGAGTACAAAGGTACTTGAGGAGCTCAGGATGTTTAAGTTCTTTGGAAGTATTTCCAAGATTAAAGACACAGAAAAATGTAAATGCTGAGGAAGAGAACAGATGTGGTTCTATGGAGTAAAGCTCCCAGATCTAAGATGTTTGCTTCTGGAGGGATGGGAGGACTGTCTGTGATTCTCCTTTCACGTCTCGTGCCTCTTCTTCCTGTGTCCTCCGCAGAGATTCCCCAGCATCTCAGCACTTTCCATCCCTCCTCTGCCACCGGGTCCCATGTTGCAAAGAAGACATGTATGAGCAAATATACGTTCACTTATGAATGTATATATTCAGATATATATATAATCACACATGTACATATGACTGTCTTACCTTTTAAGTGAAGATAATTTGGATATTAAATATTCATAAGGGAAAAAATTAGCAAGAACTGAGATATAGTTACTAAATTCTGATGAATGTCTTCTAGTAATATATAGCGAGTATTTAAATATACTTGAGTGGAAAAGAGAAAACTAATTTTTGATTTTTATTGTACACTTAACAATGTGTCACTATGATTGTATTTGTTTGCTAATGCTGCCATGACACAGCACCATAGACGGGGTATGGAAAATCACAGAAATTTATTTTTTCACAATTCTAGAGGCTATAGATCTAAGATCAAAGTATCAGCAGGGTTGGTTGGTTTCTTCTGTGGCTCCCTCCGCGGCTTGTAGATGACCATCTTGTCCCTGTGTCTTCCCACGGTCCTCTCTCTCTGTGTCTGTGTCCTAATTTCCTCCTCTTATACTAACCCCAGGTTTACTGATTTAGAGCCCACCCTAATGACCTCTTTTTAACTTGATTACCCCTTTAAAGTCCATACTTCCATATACATTCACATTCTGGGGTCCTGGGAGTTAGAACTTCAACATATGAGTTTTGGAGGACAGAATTCAACCTGTGCCCACTAAGTACACAAAGGTGTTTCCATTTACACAAAGTTGTGCTTCCACATAGCAGGTTCCTATCTCTGTTGAGAAACATTGGTGCAACCCAAGCTTACAGGGCTTCCAGCTCAAAGGCTACTTTTAGAAAGAGTTCACTGAAGGTGAATAGTTTATATTGGACAGAAATCTTTGTCATATTGTTGTTATTGTTGTTGCTAATGAAAGAAATTGTGCAGATGTAGGCTTAAATAACATACAAAACCAGCCATGCAACAGATTATTTAAATTAATTCTTCTTGTAATTAAGAACTAAGACATAGTGAATCATATTCTATTTATAATGATGAAATGAAGTATCCTAAAGCACGTTAGAGTTTTAGGTTACAATAAGTTGGAAAGGAGAGTTTTGATTTTAAAAGAAATGAGATTTTAAAAAGAATCACAGATGAAGAATTTTAAAGATGTAAAAGGAGAAAAGTTAATTGTACCAATAAATTCTTTAAAATATTTATACATGCAAAAAGAGCTTTCAGAACTAAGACACATGCAAAAATTACTTTCCAATTTAAAGGTAAGTTAAGGAAATGACCAATTGTATTTGTTACATTACAATTATAATTATTTAGCATGCAAGAATTGTACCCAGATAAAATTAATATAGAAAAATATTACTCCACAGGTGAAAACACATCTGAACAATGTGTTAGAGTTAATGCTCTAAAATTATTTGTTAATTTGCTTACTCAGCATTTACCAGTGACCTCAGAAATGTAAATTATAATATATTGTCATTCCACTGGAAAGTAAGAATTTACTATACTTTTTGTTGAAATAGCTGTTCTTCTTTACCTGCTGCTAATTTTGTTGAGATATTAAATGGATCGTGATGTTAATGACTTCTAACAGCTGCATGAAGGTATAATTGAAATATAGTAAAGTGCGTACATTTGAAATGTCTGGTGTAAGCAGTTTTTCCCTAGGAATCCGTAGAACCATCACCATACTCAACATTATAAAGATATCCATCGCTCCCAAAGTTTTCCTTGTGTTAAACCTAAGAAACCGCCATCCATTTTTAAGTCAGAAGCAGCTTGTGACGTCTTTCCTAATGTTGCGTGAGTATATTCACGTATCTTAATAATCAGTATTGACAGTCCTTTTGCTGTGGAACTCAACAAACAGAGAAAACATAATTTCTTTCTTCTTCCCTTAGGAGAGGATGACATAATTTTCCTGTAAGGTTACTGTCTATCATGGTGACACAATACAGTCAATTTTTACTAGTCTACTCTTAAAGTATAAAGACATATGAAGCAGATGCAACATGGATCTACATTCAAGAGGGAAGCTGAGTGTTCAGATCTGTTCCAACTTACCTTGTCCATGAGTGCAGGAAACCCACAGGGTGAGGATGACATTGAGCAGTAACAGCATGTTAGATATTCCCAATGGCATGCTCATACAGATATTGCAGTTGTGTTGTCTGGTTGTTTAGCAGTTTATCAAGTGTGACTCTGAAGTGAAGGGCATTTCTATGAAGCTAGATACCTGAGGTCACTTAGTAAATATCAAAGTTCAAAGAGTTTTGCAAACTACCTGAATTCCTGGTAGTGGTTTCACATCAGTTTCTTGAAATCCTTCCCTGATATGTACTTGTGCAACCTTTCTTAGGGACAGTAGTAGGCTGACTCCAAAAGTGATATAAACCAAATCAATCACTAGGCAGAAGAATGGGATATTTTTGGGCAGGAGGAATAGAACAGAGATGAATAAATCTAGTGCTTGTTAATCTTCACTATGAGTCACAATCATTGGAGGAGGCATTAGAAAGAGTGAAGGGAATTGGGAGCTGCCTCCAAAAATTCTCAGATGTTTAATTTGGAGTTGGGTCCAGGAATTAGTATTTTAAGAAAACAAACAAACAAACAGACAGACAGACAAACAAAAATCCTCTTCAGATAAATCTAAAAAGCAGCATCTTGGACGAATTGGGCCTTTCATGAGCCACATACCATTGTGTCTGCTCACTGGAGTCATGTATACAGTTGCTGCTTGAATAACAGGGGTTTGAAATGCATGGGTCCACTTATAGGCAGATTTTTTTCAATAAATATGTGCCACAGTACTATGTGGTCCATGGTTGGTCCAATATTAGAATGCAGAAGCCTGGATATGGAGAGCTGACTGTAAAGTTATATAATTTTTAAATTAAACACTTCTTATAAATAGGTGAAGCTTTTTCTCAATCATGTGAATTATGTGTGAATAACTGTGAGTCCATGTCACTGTCACTTTCTCATGTCCTTTACTTGCCTTCACTCAGCTTCTTTGCTTAGGGATCTATGAAACCCAATGTGGATTTGGACCTTATACCACCATCTGTATTTTCTTGTTATCTGGGAAGCACCGATTGTTTAAAACTCACATGGGAGAACACAAGTGAGTACAAGAGTTTCAGCATATTCATGGCATTAAATTTTCTTTCACGTGCTTTGGGGCAACTTTTTTTTTTTTTTATTTTTTTACACTATATTCAGATGCACACAATGATATCCCTTTTGTTGCAGGAGTACAACTCAAGAATCTTCAGCTGTTCTTTCACTGACATTAATTGCATTTATTCTGTATTTTGTTTACATATGTATATATAACCAATTACATTTGTCATCATTTAAAGCACAATTCTTTAATATCAGAGAATTGCTTTCAAGCAGATAATTAACATGGAAAATAAAATACTATTATAATGGAGGAGAAAATATATCAGTCACCGATGTCAGAGAGTTAATTCATTGAAATTATTTATTTATTTCCTTACTTCATATAACTACAGTAGTTTCAAAATATTAAAAAAATTATTAATGTATGTAACTAAGACTTCCAGAATAGCAAAATAGCTTATATCAGACTAAACCTTCTATAAATAAACATTTTAAAAATAATTAAAAAATTATGAACTAACACCAATTATAACAATGACTGCTTGAGAGAGTAAAAGCTAGCAGAAAATGGAAAGTGTCCTACCCTTGGAAGAATGGAAGCAAACTGTGAGATTGGTATTGACCCATATTCTGAACATAGATCACACTCACCTGCTCATGGTGCATGGGTGGCTTAGCTCCAGCAGAAAGCAAGAGTCTCATTTGTGTGACAATGTAGAGACCTGTGTGTGGGGCTGGCAGGACACCTGCCATGTGAGAGGAGAAATCCATGAAGCCTCACCAGGGAAACTCCCCATAATCTTTACATTTCTCCTTAAATTACCTACTAAATCCACACGAGTGTTTATGGGGTGAGGCTCCAATATCACAGAGAATAACATTCTAAAGAGACTTACCAGAGAATAATGAAGAGTATTTAATAATAATAAAGAATCAATTCAGATGATGTTGAATACACTAATGCAAAAGCAAAAAAGGCATAAAAATTGTGAGGGAAAAATAAAACATATGTACAATTTAAAAATAAATGAGGGGGGACTCGAGGGCGGGTGGGGGGAAGTTGAGGGAGGGGGGCATATGGGGATATGTGTACAAAAACAGATGATTGAACTTGGTGTATCCCCCTCCCAAAAAAAAATAAGAAAAATAAAATAAAATAAAAATAAAAATAAATGATTTTACAGAGCAGAGCTATTGGAAGTAATACACAGTAAAGTTTTTAAATAGGTAAAAAAATTGAAAGACAATATTAAAAAGAACACTATATCAATTCTTAAAAACTTGAAATATTAAAGAATACATTTAACAAAATATTTGAAGGGAGCTACCCTGAAAATTGAGAACCATTACTGAGAAACATATTAAAAGACAAGTCAAGGAAGAAGTAGATGATGAACCTGGACTGGAAGATTGAATATCATGAGGATGTCAATTTTCCCCCATTAATGTTTTGAACATGCCCAAGTAAAATTTTTTTATTTGGTCTAAAACTAATTGACAACATGATTTTAAAAATGCATATGTATATGGGCATGTCAGTCTTGAAAATAAAAGAACAAATTAGAGGATTCAAAATACCAGGTAACTAGATTTATAATTAATGTGTCATGCTGTGGCAGTGGCCTTATACTCAAATTTGTCAGTGGAAAGACGGGAGTTCAGAAATACCCACACAGAGAGATCCCGTTTTTATGCACCAATGTCGTTCAATGGGGAAGAAAAATTTTCCCTAGAAATGGTGAGGTGACAATTGGATTTTGGGTGGTAAACAAAAGAACCTTTGCTTTTAAAAAAAGTTTGTTGAAGTATAGTTGATTTACAATGCTGTGTTAATTTCTGCTGTACAGAGAATTCATTCAGTTATACATATATATATATATATATTATTTTTCCTATTCTTTTTCATTATGGTTTCTCTCAGGATATTGACTATAGAGTTCCCTGTGCTATACAGTAGAAATTGTTGCTTATCCATCCTATATATAGTAGTTTGCATCTGCTAATCCTAAACCCCCAGTTCTTCCCTCTCCAACACTCTTGGCAAGCAAAAGCCTGTTCTCTATGTCTGTGAGTCTGTTTCTGTTTCATAGATATGTTCATTTGTGTTATACTTTAGATTCCACATGTAAGTGATATCATATGGTATTTCTCTTCCTGATTTACTTAGTGTGAATATTGCTAGGTCCATTCATGTTGCTGCTGAAGGCATTATTTCATTCTTTTTCAGGGCTGAGCAAAATTCTATTGTGTTGATATATATGTACCGCATCTTCTTTATCCATTCATCTATGGCTGGACATTTAGGTTGTTTCCATGCCTTGGCTATTGTAAATAGTGCTGCTATGAACAGAGGGGTGCATATATCTTTTGAAGTTATAGTTTTGTCTGGGTATATGCCCAGGAGTGGAATTGCTGGTTCAGATAGTAACTCTACTTCTAGATTTTTGAGCAGCCTCCATACTGTTTTCCATCATGGCTGCACCAATTCACATTCCCACCAACAGTGTAAGAGAGTTCCCTTTTCTCCACAGCCTCTCCAGCATTTTTATTTGTAGACTGATTAATGATGGATCTTCCCACCCATATGAGGTGGTACTTCATTGTAGTTTTGATTTGCATTTCTCTAATAATTAGCAATGGTGAGCATCTTTTCATGTGCCAATTGGCCATCTATATGTCTTCTTTAAACATATTTAGGTCTTTTGCGCATTTTTGAATATATTATTTGGTTTATTTTGTTGTTTTTTTTGTTGTTATTGAATTGTATGAGCTCTTTGTATATTTTGGAAATTCTGCCCTGTCAGTCACATCATTTGGAAACATTTTTTCCTAGGCCGTAGGTTGTTTTTCAGTTTGATATGGCTTCCTTTGCTGTGCAAAAGCTTATAAGTTTGATTAGGTCTAAAATGGAATCTTATTAAAATATTTCTGCCTCTGTTTTTATTTGAAAATGGTGTCAGGGAGGTCGTTCAGCTATGGCAGTGGTGATGAAGCTGATCAGAAAGAAACAGCAAAATAGATCTTCTACTTGACAGAGAATATTATTCTTAATTAATTAATTATTCAAATGTCATTCTTCTGATGAAAGTATTCCTGTGCTGGGAACCAAGATCTTCAGACGAAAGAGCATAACGCCACAGGTTCAGGAAGCAACCCTTTTGCTAGTGGTAATATGAGTGTGTCACTGCCATTTCCACACCTCGATTCTGGTCCTGTTAATCTTGGGCAAGGGAGAGACAGCACCATATACTGGATGCTGACTTAAGCATCTACAGCCAAGAGAAAACAGCCATAACCTGGCAAAGTATTGACACCTTGCAAACTCACTGAAACTGAGTTTTCCAAATGCTATGCCATTGTTCTATCAGTCTAACTGCTTCAGGGTGCTGGGGTCCATGAATCGACTAGTGAATTCTAAAAGTGTAGGCTAGTGCTGCATTTCATTTGCTGTGACATGCGTCCGTGATCAGAAGCAATGCTGTGAGGATTAGCAGCATGTGGATGGGCACACGGAGAAGCACTGTGTGTCAGGAAGGCAAATCCATACCCAGAGGGAGTGTCTATTGCAGAAAGGACAAAACGCAGTGTCTCCCATGATGGCAGTGTCCACAGTAATCAACCTGCCATCAGGTGGCTGGCTGATCACTCCAGGGATTGTGCCACACAGGAAACTCAGCTGATCTCTGCTAGCAGAGAGGGCCCTCAGCAGTGGGTAAGTGGATAGGCTTTGGTGAGTGCAACTCCATGTTTCTGAGCCCATGAATGACCTCCATTCCTATTACCATGGCCCCTTTGTACATGAGCCCACCAGGAAATGACTGCCATGGCTGGGGACAGAGTCTGACTGGTGTCCGCCAAACAGGTCACCTATCCACTTGATTTCTAAATCTTCATCTGCTGAGAGCAGCCTTTGGTGAGGGCGACACAGGACACAAACATCCTCACCTTTGTTGCTCAACAGAGAGGTCTATCCACATACCTCTTTTCATCTCCTTGTGACCAATTTTCCAATTATTTTTTTTGCAATTTCTAGGACCCGATTTCTTCCCACTTTAACAGCAGATATCCTATGCAGTTGGAAGTTTAATTTTTACTGTAATCCAGCTACTGGTAGGATGAGACTCTGGGTTTACTTTTCAGTGATCTCAGCTCTGTGGATATAGGAGATAATGGTATCTTTCAGGGTCAGCAGAAAAACTTCAAGGGAATTTGCGGAGCAACTAAGCTGTGAATTTGCATTCTTGAGCTCATCCTGTTCTTTTTGCACTTTATCTCATGCAATTAAGCTCAACAAGACAATCCAAATCCACTCATTAGTTTGATAAAACTGTTCTGAGATATCAAGTACTTGCCTCCTGCTAATATGACTGGAAATATCCATTGTTGATGTTTCGTGTAGCTCTACTGTCACATCATGCCATGGACTAGCGGTGTCCTCTATCCTGTGGGTAGTAGTTTGATTAGTGTTGTTAAAAATATCAGATTTTCTTCCTTTAGGATCTCTCATTACCAAAGTCTCTATTAGTCAGAGTTTTCTTTAGAGGAACAGAAGCCTTTTCATATATTATGTTAATACAGACACACACACACATACACAGGGAGTGACAGAGACACACACACACACACACACACTTTAAGATTTGTTTTAAGGAATAGCCTCCTGTGACTGGGGAGGCTGGCAAGTCTGAAAACTTCAGGGCAGGTGGCAGCCTGGAAAGCCAGAGAGGGTCTATGTTGCAGTTTTGAGTTTGAAGGCTGTCTAGAGGCAGAGTTCCTTCTTCCTGGAAGGAGAGCAATGTTTTCTCTTAAAGGCTTCAACAGATTGGTTGAAGTCCACCCACATTATGGGAGGTGCTTTGCTTTCTTCAAAGGATGTGATTAGAGGTTAGTCATGTCTTTAAAATGCCTTCACAGAAACATCTAGACTGATAATTTGACCAAGCACCTGAGTAGTATAGTCTGACTGAGCTGACACAAAGTTAATCACCACAGTGATAAACTTGGATATTTAGTTCTGGAGATTCCCAGCCAAGTATGGTAGATCCCCGGGATTTCTTCTTGCTGTTTGTAGTAAAAATGTGAGATAAGTTGTACATTGAAGGATCAGCTGTGAAGCAAAAAGGAACCAACACGAGATGTTATGAAAATTCTCAGGCTATCCACATAGTGTACTCACCAATCAAGCCTAGAGTGAGGCTGGACAATCCTTTGCTTAAAAGATTAGGCGTGTGACCTGAGATCCAATCAATTGTCTCAGCCTAAGGCAGAAAGAGAGACACTGTTATTCAGGGAAGATCTGGGATGTACCCTCACGTCTGAGAGCTTGCACCTGTTAGTGCACAAGAGACTGACAAGGTTTTTGAGAATATTATACTAGCAGAAATGCTTCCAGCCTGGGCTGAAAGGGACAGGCGGAATGTCTCCAAAGACAGAGCCATGCACACAGACTCCTGGGCCAACAGGGCCTCTTCCAGCTGAGAAAGTAGCGTCACCTCCCTGGTGGTCCAAGAAGTTAGGGCTGCAACCACCTGGGGAGAGCCCAGGGACAGAACATCAATTTCACTGTTCTAGGGAACTAATGAAATTTCTCCTGCTGGGTTTTGGGTTGGTTTGAAACTCCTTTTTTTTTTTTTTTCTGTTTCTCCATTTTATAATTGTATTATGTATATTATGTCTGCATTAACATTGTATTTTGGAAGCACATGTTCTTTTACATGTTTTCTGGGTTCACAGAGTCACACAAGGATAGGAATTTTGCCCTAGGATGGACCAGAAACTGAGTCTCACTCATAACTGATTTAGAAGCTATTTCGATAAAATTTGGGCATTAGAGTTGATGCTGGAAAGGGTTAAAACTTTGGGATGTTGGGATTGGGTGTATATATTTTACCCATGGGCAAGATATGAATTTGAGAGGCCACAATGTGGCCCATTAAGTGTTGAACAGTGTCCTTCAAAAGAATTCTTAGGATCCTTACATCCAGCACTTACATTGTTACCTTATGTAGAATTAGGGTGTCTAAGAGGTGTAATCAAGTTAAGATGTGGTCATATGGTGGGCTTCAATCAAATATGACTGATGTCCTTGTAAGAAGAAGAAAATACCAAGTAAATACAGAGACACAGGAGAGAGTATTTTGTGACCCGAGAGGCAGAGATTAGAAGGATGCAGCTGCAAGTCAGAGAATACCCAGAATTGATGGCCACTGCCAGAAGCTACCGAGCAGCAAGGGCACTTCCACCAGTCCTGAGATCGAGCCTGGAAGAAAAAGCACACATGGAAGCAGAAGCAAGCAAGTGCTGTTGTTAGTCTTACGGGGCCCCAATCCCATGCATGCTCAACCCTGAGCACCTCATCTAATCCTAGTCACCTTCCAAAGATCCTTCCTCTTACTTCTTCCATATTAGGGGCATTGGTTTCAACATCGGAATTTTGGGAGACTCATTCCATCTTCTTTCCAGTAGTAATAGCTCTTTGAAGAAACTCTACCTACAATTTTCTTTCATATGTATTGATGCATTTATTATGTCACCATGCACAACCTGAATTCAGGCCATAAGTTTGTTAAAAGAGATTGTTCTCAATGCAGATCTCACGTGTATATTGATGACAGTATGAAAATATTGGACACTGGAGAGTGTCTCAATGGTTTTTTTTTAAGCTCTTTATTGGAATATAATTGCTTTACACTCTTGTACCAGATTTTGAAGTACACCAAAGTGAATCAGCTGTATTTATGCACATATCCCCATATCCCCTCCCTCCGGCGACTCCCTCCCGCGACTCCCTCCCTCCCACCCTCCCTGTCCTGGCCCTCTAAGGCATCACCCATCATCGAGTTGATCTCCCTTTGTTATAGGGCAGCATCCCACTAGCTATCAGTTTTACAGTTGGTAGTGTAAACATGTGTATGCTACTCTTTCACTTCGTCCCAGCTTCCCCTTCATCGCTCGCCACCCCCCAACCCCGTGTTCTGCAGTCCATTCTCTGCATCTGCATCCTTATTCTTGCCCTGTCACTGGGTTCATCAGTATCATTTTTTTAGATTCTGTGTATATGAGTTAGGATACAGTATATGTTTTTCTCTTTCTGGCTTACATCACTCTGTGTGACAGACTCTAGGTTTATCCACCTCATTGCATATAGCTCCATTTCATTCCATTTTATGGCTGAGCAATATTCCATTGTATATATGTGCTACATCTTCTTTATCCATTCATCTGTTGATGGGCATTTAGGTTGCTTCCATGTCCTAGCTATTGTAAATAGTGCTTCAATGAACATTATGGTACATATTTCTTTTTGGATTATGATTTTCTCTGGATATATGCCCAGTAGGGGGATTACTGGATCATATGGTAGTTCTATTTTTATTATTATAAGGAACCTCCAAACTGTTTTCCCTAGTGGCTGTAGCTGTACCAACTTACATTCCCACCAACAGTGCAGGGGAGTTCCCTTTTCTCCACACCCTCTCCAGTATTTATTGTCTCTAGATTTTTTGATGATGGCCATTCTGACTGGTGTAAGGTGATACCTCATTGTGGCTTTGACTTGCATTTCTCTAATGATTAGTGATGTTGAGCATCTTTTCATGTGTTTGTTGGCCATCTGTATGTCTTCTTTGGGGAAATGTCTATTTAGGTCTTCTGCTCATTTGTGGATTTGGTTATTTGCTTTTTTGGTATTAAGTTGCATGAGCTGCTTATATATTTTGGAGATTAATCCTTTGTCCATTGCTTTGTTGGCAAGTATTTTCTCCCATTTTGAGGGTGGTCTTCTTGTCTTGTTTATGGTTTCTTTTGCTGTGCAAAAGCTTTTAAGTTTCATGAGGTACGATTTGTTTTTTCTTGATTTTCTTTCCATTATTCTAGGAGGTGGGTCAAAAAAGAATCTTGCTTTGATGTATGTCATAGAGTGTTTTGCCTATGTTTTCTTCTAGGAGTTTTATAGTGTCTGGCCTTACATTTAGGTCTTTAATCCATTTTGAGTTTACTTTTGTGTATGGTGTTAGGAAGTGTTCTCATTTCATTCTTTTACATGTAGCTGTCCAATTATCCCAGCAGCAGTTATTGAAGAGGCTGTCTTTTTTTCCATTGTATATTCTTGCCTCCTTTGTCAAAGATGAGGTGGCCATATGTGCATGGGTTTACCCCTGGGTTTATTCTGTTCCATTTATCTTCCTTTCTATTTTTGTGCCAGTATCATACTATCTTGATCACTGTGGCCTTGTAGAATAGTTTGAAGTCAGCAAGCCTAATTCCACCTACTCTATTTTTCCTTCTCAAGATTGCTTTGGCTATTCGGGGTCTTTTGTGTTTCCATAGAAGTCGTAAGATTTCTTGTTCTAGTTCTGTGAAAAATGCCGTTGGTAATTTGATAGGGATTGTGTTGAATCTGTGAATTGCTTTGGGTAGGATAGCCATTTTCATAATATTGATTCTTCCAATCCAAGAACGTGGTATGTCTCTCGATCTGTTTGTATCGTCTTTGATTTCATTCATCAGTGTCTTATAATTTTCTCCATACAGGTCTTTTGCCTCCGTAGGTAGGTATTTTATTCTTTTTGTTGCAATGGTAAATGGGAGAGTTTCCTTAATTTCTCTTTCTGCTCTTCCGTTGTTAGTGTATAGGAATGCAACAGATTTCTGTGTATTAGCTTTGTATCCTGCTACTTTACTAAATTCATCGATGAGTGCTAGCAGTTTTCTGGAGAATCTTTAAGGTTTTCTATGTATAACATCATGTCATCTGCAAAGAATGACAATTTTACTTCTTCTTTTCCAACTTGGATTCCTTTTATTTCATTTTCTTCTGTGATTACTGTAGCTAAAACTTCCATAACTATGTTGAATAATAATGGTGAGAGTGGGCACCCTTGTCTTGTTCCTGTTCTTAGGGGGAATTCTTTCAGTATTTCACCATTTACAACAATGTTGGCTTTTGGCTTCTCATATATGGCTTTGATTATGTTGAGGTAACTTCCTTCTATGCCCGCTCTCTGGAGAATTTTTATTACAAATGGATGTTGAATTTTGTCAAAAGCTTTTTCTTCGTCTATTGAGATGATCATATGGTTTTTATCCTTCAATTTGTTGACATGAGGTATCGCATTGATTGCTTTGCATATATTGAAGAATCCTTGCATTCCAGGCATAAACCCCACTTGATCATGGTGTATGATGTTTTTAATGTGCTGCTGGATTCTGTTAGCTAGTATTTTGTTGAGGATTTTTGCATCTATGTTCATTAGTGATATTGGACTGTCATTTTCTTTTTTGGTGACCTCCTTGCCTGGTTTTGGTATCAGGGTGATGGTGGCCTCGTAGAATGAGTTTGGGAGTGTTCCTCCTTCTGGTATATCTTGGAAGAGTTTGAGAAGGATAGGTGTTAGCTCTTCTCGAAATGTTTGATAGAATTTACCTGTGAAGCCATCTGGCCCTGGGCTTTTGTGTGTTGGGAGATTTTTAATCACAGTCTCAATATCCATACTTGTGATTGGTCTGTTCATAGTTTCTATTTCTTCCTGGTTCAGTCTTGAAGATTGTACTTTTCTAAGAATTTATCCATTTCTTCCAGGATATCCAATTTATTGGCATAGAGTTGCTTGTAGTAGTCTCTCATGATCTTTTGTATTTCTGTAGTGTCAGTTGTTACTTCTCCTTTTTCATTTCTAATTCTGTTGATTTGCGTCTTCTTCCTTTTTTCCTGATGAGTCTGCCTAATGGTTTATCAATTTTGTTTATGTCTCAAAGAACCAGCTTTTAGTTTTATTGATCTTTGCTATTGTTTCCTTCCTTTCTTTTTCATTTATTTCTGCTCTGATCTTTATGATTTCTTTCCTTCTGCTCAGTTTGGGGTTTCTTTGTTGTTCTTTCTCTAATTGTTTTAGGTGTGAGGTTACGTTGTTTATTTGATATTTATCTTGTTTCTTGAGGTAGGACTGTATTGCTATAAACTTCCCTCTTAGAACAGCTTTAGCTGCATCCCATAGGTTTTGGGTTGTTGTGTTTTCATTGTCATTTGCTTCTAGATATTTTTTGATTTCCTCTTTGATGTCTTTAGTGATTTCTTGGTTGTTTAAGAGTGAATTGTTTAGCCTCCATGTGTTGTGTGTTTTACAGTTTTTTTCCTGTAATTGATATCTAGTCTCATGGCATTGTGGTCAGAGAAGATGCTTGATATGATTTTGATTTTGTTGAATTCACTGAGGCTTGATTTGTGACCCAAGATGTGATCTTTCCTGGAAAATGTTCCGTGTGCACTTGAGAAGAAAGTGTATTCTGTCGTTTTTGGATGGAATGTCCTATACATATCAATTAAGTTGAGATGGTCTAATGTGTCATTTAAAGCTTGTGTGTCCTTTTTTATTTTCTGTTTGGATGAGCTCTCCACTGATGTAAATGGGGTGTTAAAGTCTCCTGCTATTTTTGTGTTCCTGTCAATTTCCCCTTTTATGGCTGTTAGCATTTGCCTTATGCATTGAGATGCTCCAATGTTGGGTGCATAGATATTTACAATTGTTGTATGTTCTTCTTGGATTGATCCCTTGATCATTATGTAGTGTCCTTCCTTGTCTCTTGTAATAGTCTTTACTTTAAAGTCTAACTTGTGGGATATGAGTATTGCTACTCAAGCTTTCTTTTGACTTCCCTTTGCATGGAATATCTTTTCCCATCCATTTACTTTCAGTCTATATGTGTCCCTTGGTCTGCAATGGCTTTCTTGTAAGCAGCATATAGAAGGGTCTTGTTTTTGTATCCATTCAGCCAGTCTGGCTCTTTTGGTTGGAGCATTTAATCCACTTACATTTAAGGTGTTTATTGACATGGATGTTCCTAATACCGTTTTCTTAATTGTTTTGGGTTTGTTTTTGTAGGTCTTTTCCTTCTCTTTTGTTTCTTGCTTAGAAAAGTTCCTTTAGCACTTGTTGTAAGGCTGGTTTGGTGGTGCTGAATTGTCTTAACTGTTGCTTGTCTGTAAAGCTTTTGATTTCTCCGTTGAATCTGAATGAGATTCTTGCTGGGTAGAGTATTCTTGGCTGTAGGTTTTTCTCTATCAGGACTTTCAGTATATCCTGCCTTTCACTTCTGGCCTGCAGAACTTCTGCAGAAAGATCAGCTGTTATCCTTATGAGTTTTCCCTTATATGTTATATGTTGCTTTTCTCTTGCTGCTTTTAATACTTTTTCCTTTAGCACTACAAAAAACTTAGGGAGAAACAGAAATATATAAAATTTCTAAAAATAAAAATAGAAGAAAAGCATAGAATATGAGAATAAAAAAAATGTTATAGTACCTGTAGATCCCTTAGGAGTAAGATTGTAATTAATTAAAAAAAAAACACCACATACACACAAACACATATGCGGGGAAATTTTGAAAGCTATGCTCAAATATACTAAAGAGCAAGAGTGCAACCAGGCAGACTGAAGATTTCCAAAACAAAATCAGGCAATTATAATCAGAACTAAGATAAAGACCAAACCTAATAATAAAAACAAAAGCAGGTGTCATCTGGAGAACAAAGCAAGGAAACACAGCAGATCAATAATATTGATTATAAGTCTATTAAGATAAAATAAACTAAAAAAGGTTAGAAGACAGGGCCACAGATGAGTGTATTGTGATTGGAAATATGAAGAGAAAAAGAAAAAACTGAAAATGTTTATGAGATAGAGAAGAAAAGATGGTAGGTAAGAGACAGTCAGCACTACAAAAAAGTTAGCTAGAAATAGAAATATATAAAAAGGCTAAAAATAAAAATAGAATTAAAAATGGAATAAAAAAAGATGTTATAAAACATGTAGATCCCTTGGGACTAAGATCGTAATTAATTAAAAAAAGAAAGGAAAAGAAAAAAAAAAAAAGCTAGAACTGACCCCAGAATGGACCAGATGAATAGAATTAATAATAATATTTCTGTTTACTTGGAGTCTCAGCTGTAAGTGTCCTTCTAGCCACCTTGGGCTTTTTGTATTACTCTGAGACCAGCAGCGCTTCCTTTATTGTTCGTCTGTAAGCGCCGGTGTGTGGGGAGAGAGAGTGTACAATAGTGGCTCCTTTCCCTGGGAGTGAGTGAGCAGTGGCGCCCTGTGTGTGTCTCAATGGCTGGGTTGGCAGCGGCGGTTCCTGTTGCAGAGGGAAGCCGGCAGCTCAGGCGTAAACAGAATATCTCCAGAGCTGGGCCACTCTGCGGACTTTTGGCTCTCTGCTGCAGGCACTCTAGGCCAGCCCCACTGGGGAGCCTTTGTTATCCCTGACTGTGACAGCCAGGCCCAGAGGGGTCCTTCCTTTGTCCATCACAGGCACGGAGAGGCTACACCTGCGGCTCCTCCCCCCTGCTTGTGAGTCAGCAGTATCAAGCCACCACCATGGCCGCCCAGCTTTCCGCCATAGGCACCCTCCGCTGCAGATCTATTCCCTCCTGTCCTCTCAGTCTGTCTCCCCACCGCCAGCAATCTCTCACCCTGAACCAGTTCTCCGGTTCCCACGTTCCAGCTCCCAGAGCCCCTGTTCAGCTGTAAACTGACGTCTCAGTCTGGACATGCTGGGCCGTGGTGCAGACGCTCCCTGTGTTTCTCATTCTTTCCTGTCTGCCACATATCAGCCGCTTCACCCTCTTTGCACAGTGCAAAATTTCTCCCTTCTGACCCAGGTAAATTCCCCATTGGAGAAGGGGTTTCCTTGTGAGATAAGGGACATTTCCCCGAATTCGGCAATCTCCCCTCTGTTTCAGATCCTCCCGCCCCAGGTTGTGCGACCCGTTCTTTTCCTTTCTTCTCCTCCTCTTTCTCTTTTTTTTTTTTTTTTTGACCCCTCTGTCCTACCCAGTTATGTAGGTACCCTTGCAGTCCTTTCTGGTGTCCGAGGTCTTCTCCTGGTGTTCACCTGGTTCTCTGTGGGAGTTATTGCGTCCTTTGATGTATTCCTGATGCATCTTTGGAGAGGGATGCATTCCACATCTTTCTACTTTGCTGCCATATTTCTTGTCTATCTCAATGGTTTTACCTCTAGTAGTGAAACATACGACTAACAGAATTTGGCCAAAAAGAACAGAGGTCTATCCAGCCACCAGTTGATGGACAGCTGGATTATTCCCAGTTTGTGGCTACTCATTGCAGAAAAGGCAAAACTGTAGGCACAGAAGACAAATCAGTGGTTCCCAGGCACTGAGGTTGGAAGGAGCAAATTGCCTGCAAAGGAACCTCTGGGGGTTATCGAACTGTCTATAGCTTGATTAGATGGTGCTTATGCAACTGTATACATTTGTCAAAACTCCTTGAACTCTCTGCTTGAAATGCATAAGCTTTATTGTATGTACATTATACCTGAGTAAAAACAGATTTGATTTTTCAGATGTTGAACACACACCTCTTAATTTTATTATTTCTATTTAACCTAAGCATGCAACTCTAAAGGAAATCTAGTTTTTTAAAAAGAATATCTACAAATACTCAACCTCAAAATTTAAAGAACATTTGGAATTTCTTCTGTCAACCTGTGTACCACAGTGTTTATACAAATTTTATATCAACCCCTAAAAACATTGTATAGTGAGTTTTGTTTTTTTAATTTCGTGTTTGTGAATTACTCCTTTAAAAATAATTATTTTTAAGAGTGACTCCAAAACCATTTTATTTTTAATTCTATAGATTTTCATAATTAATTAAAGCTCTTCTACTTAATTTTTTGTGAAGGATTCAATAGATTGATTTCTCATAAGGCATTAGTATATACCTAAATTGCTTTATTGTTATCAACTTGGAGTGTACCATTTACCATTTACATTTTAATCTGAAGTTAAGGCCCTTTACCCCCAAGAGAACTGACTGTGTGTAGGATGTATTCGCTATCATTTAATTTAAAAAAGAAGTCGAGATTTGTTCAGAAAGACTGTCACATTCCATGGAATGAAATTAATCCATATACAGCACACATTTCTTTCATTTTTAGCTTAGAAAAGTATGACCTCTCACTGAAACTTAAAAAACTACTGTGTGCTCTTATTGTTCTGGTTACTTCCTTGGATTCATTCTTTACTCTTCTTTCCAGATGTGCCATCTTCTATGCAATCCTCTTTCCATGGTGTTTCACTTTGCAGACTCACAGAATAGGACTAGATTCTCCTGCCTAGTACTTCTTTAACATGCCTGATACATACTCTATTCTTTAGCACCTCAACTGATGATATTTTCATCTTGTTTTCATCTCTAAAAGTGCATATCTATAGATATATATTTTTTCGCTACGTGTTTTCCAAAAATGCTAGATGTCTTAGTAGAATTGTAAAAATACTAAAAAAATTTTTAATGACTTTTATTTGTAACTCTACCTCAATTTAAAAACATTTAAAAAAACAACCTTGAGAAAAAAATTGCATATCTGTTTCAAAGGACTGACAACCAAAAGACGTTGCAGCAGAACTGAAAACGCCCATCCAGCGCCAATAGCACAAGTCTTGGGTTCTAAAATCTATTCTTCAATGTGTGTGATTGTGGGTGTTGGGCAGGGGAGGTGTACAGTGGGACAGGATCACCGGTATTGAGCTAAAAGGAAGAGAAATGCTGAGGCCAACGGGGATACATGCAAACCAACCAGCAGCCAGTTTCAAAAGACACTTGCTAGACAAAATTTCGAATAATATGAGCTTCAGAGAATGACTATAATTGATTGTGATAAATTGAATAAAAATGTAGGAGTCCACTCTGAGACACACAACATTTTTTTTTTAAAACGGGAAAAATACTTTAAAACCATCATGGAAGAGTACTATTACATCAAGTCCTTGCTCCAAAAATTGGAAACTAACGGACAAAAATAAAGATTTGCCAAAACTTTTTAGGTGAAAGTTGAATCTTTAAATTAACTCTCAACTTTAAGTAGAATGGGAATGAATACATGCAGAAAAATGATAGGATTGTTCTTTAAAAATCACTATTTTCTAGTCAGCAGTGAAATAATCGATTGTAGCCATGTGTCATAAAGAAATTCTACAACCATGAGGTGAAAATTTTGGAGAAACAGTATATACACAAATGTTAACATTAACAGCAAAGATAACTTTCCAATTGTAACAATTTCATTTAAGGGGGAGAAAACTGGCTACCACCAATGATTCAGATTTAGATCAACTAGCTCCACTGGTGACGACCTCGCTTCTTATTGTAAGAAGGCCACTGGATTTGCTGCAATACAAAGTAACAAGATATCACCTTAAAATATTTTTAGCTTAATTATTTGTATCTCTATTTTCACCTTAAAATTTTCATGACTTTTAGAAATTTAAAATGTTTACGTCACCTGATTTAAGCTAACTGTGCTGTTTGAAAGGTATGAACATAAAGATCACAGTTCAGTCACTTGTGGCTGAATGTTTCCAAAACTCTCTATACCAGCAGTCATGAAAATGTTATTAAACGTGGAGATCATTACCAAAGAAGTCTCTATAGTTCTCAACACGTGTTGTCTCACTTTGTGTATATCTTTATTTTAAAATAACATAAATTCTGTGGTTCAAATGTGATATAAAGGTAGAAAAATTCAAGCTAGAGGTAATTAAAAACGAGTTAACAACACCATTATCTCTAGATTCAACTACAGTTATTCTAAATATTCTATTGTAGTTCTTGCCAGTATTTATTCTATACACATGTATTCAGTATTTAAAGCATAGTGTGTTTATGTGTGTATGTGTTTATACTTGATGCTGGATTTTTTAATCACTTATATGCCATCTTATGATAATTATGTATCCAATTTGATTCTAATTGCTTTTTATTTGAATTATTATGCAGGCTAGATAGGCATTTGCCAAAGATCATGTATTTCATAATTTTTTGGTATGTTTATCT
The DNA here is from genome assembly GCF_030028045.1 of Hippopotamus amphibius kiboko. Classification (NCBI taxonomy): domain Eukaryota; kingdom Metazoa; phylum Chordata; class Mammalia; order Artiodactyla; family Hippopotamidae; genus Hippopotamus; species Hippopotamus amphibius. The sequence continues at coordinate 194,292,506 of NC_080188.1, read as the reverse complement.
ATTGATAGATAAGCAGAAGTAAGAAATAGCTATTTACATCTTATTGCTAACATACGTACACCATAGTTTGCTTTTTACATGTTTGTGAAGTGACATTAGTTTGAAAATGGAGACAAGCATTTTTTCCCATTTCTTCTGAAGCAGAATCTCAGAAAACCTCAGAAGTCATGGAAAAATCTTTAGAAAATTAGGAAACTGATGGATGGAAGGAGGCACTGAAGTGATTACACCTAATTCCTTACCGTAGGTATTTTATGAACAGGACACATAGCATTTTGGTTTGCCAAGTTTTAATGAGGTGCTCTTAGGAAGTGATTCATTCGTCTCCCAGATTATAATTGCATCATCCTCATAATATTTAACCCAAATCTGATTTATGAATAAAGATGAGTTAAACAATACTTGATAAAATAGAGAATTGGAATCATAAGGAAAAAATCTGAATATGTGTACATACTTCAACTTTACAACTACATTTTAACCACTCTTTCGTCCGCAAGTAGGATACGCCAGTTTTCCTTCCTGACAGGTTGTTCGAAATGTATGATCTGGTGTGCTTGGATAATATCCACGTATACAAGTAAATTCAACAGTGTCTTTTGTTTTAGAATAAAGTTTTTTATCATATCTCCATTTTAACTGTATGTTATGCTTTTTCATCATTTCTTCTGAAATTACACATGTCTCTGAAATTAACAAAAGGATAAACATAAAACATTAGGTAGGATACAACTATTTTCCATCGAATTTCAGTCTTTCAAGTAGAATCTTCTACCCTGGTTCAAAAATTGCTTCTCAAGATCTTTTCTAAACCAACTCATTGAAAATCTATAATGCACATTCCATCATTTTGAACAATTAATGTTGTAAGAATGAGGCACTGTTTTTAGTATAGTAATTAAATGTTATAATCAAAGATTCATAATGTCAGTTATCATATGAAGAGCTTTCATGAGGGACTATTTTGTTGCTATTGTTGCCTGAACAGGAAATTTTCAAACTTGATTTCCACACGTATTATAATTTGATGGTCAAGCATGCAACAGAATGGGTGTTCGTTAATCCATGAAAATTCTATTATAAACAGCTAAACATCATGCCAATTACACTGCTTTTCCCAGGATCCACGAGAAGATTGAAATACTTACCTAAGCACTTTGGTGGTTCTGACCACTCTCCATTCCGACACACTATGCGTCTGTTTCCCTGAAGCTCGTAGAAGGACTGGCACTGGTACTCAACGGTCGCTCCTGGAGGATATACTTGTGATGGGAATGAGGTGGTGTCTCCGTTGTCTATTGCTGGGGGAGGCCCACATTTTCCTTGAGAGTCTGGAAAATATGTTTGATTTACTGAAAGACTAAAAAAACCCTCCCACAGTTTAAAATAAAAAATAAAATAAAAATATAGCCTAATATGTAATATCAAGACTTGTGATTAGTGATTAGTGATGACAAATGATTTATTGAAGAAATTTTAAACACTGAAATGGAAAGGCACATTTTTAAGTCCTTCCTTTTACCCCACATAAACCACAAATAAGACGTTAACACATAGGTCTGCTTGGCAGTGTTCTGGTATCAGAACATGTTTTATTTAGTCAATATATGCTAGACACATGCGTAGCTAAAATAAACAAAAAAAATGTATCCTTATACATACTTTAAAACGTAAATCAGTATCTGTTGATTCTCTAGTCATATTTATTGAATTTCATTTTTATTAAGAAGAAACATCAACTCCATCAGCACCTTTAACAAACTTCAAAGAACTACAGCTTTGAATAGTGAGGAAGGGAATGCTGGCTTCCTTTTCTGGACAAGAGGAAGTGGAAATATTTCTGCTTATTGCATCTGCTAAGTATTCCTTCTGCTAAATAACATTCTGAACATATTATAAAAACCAACACAGGGGATTATGAAAGATGTAGAGAAGAAGTCAGTGTGGTTAGAGACCTTGTAATTCAAGGAATTACACTGCAGGGACTTGTTGGGTTTTCATCTTGCCTTCTGTGTGTTCTGGATGGGCTACTAGACTGCAACCCAGAAAGGATAACAAGTTCAGAAAGAAAAAAAGAGAAGGCTCAAGAAGCACTTGATGCCTTAAGCAAAGGCCCAGAAAGGAATAGCCTAGCAAGAGAGAAACAATTTTTACAATACTGAGTTACTCTAGAAATGCACCATAGAAGAAACCTGAGACCAACCCTTTCCCTGCCTTGATCAACAGAGGCCAAGTGAGGAGCCCAGGCTTCCACCCACATGGTGAGGGAACAGGACGCCTCTCCCCTTTCTCCTGGAGTCGGTGGAGGCCAGGTGGCAACCCTGGACTTGCACACCCCAAATGGCAGTAAGGGAGGCCTGATAAATAAAAGATTTCCATAAAATCCTTAGTCTGAAAACATAGTACTCAAAATATCCAGGATACAATTGAAAATCACTCATCATACCAAGGGCCAGGAAAACCTCAAAAGAGAAAAAACAATCCATAGAAGGCAGCACTGAGGTGACACAGATATTGAAATTAGTGGACAATGGTTTTTCAAAATCCAGTCAAATTGATAGCACTGGAAATTAGAGTCATATAAATTTTTAAGAAGCCACAGTGGATGGGCTCAGTAATACATTGCACATGGCAGAAGTATAACTAAGTTTGAATATAAACTAACATTGAAAATAGAGTGTACAGAAAATGCACAGATGGGACTTCCTAGGTGGCGCAGTGGTGAAGAATATACTGGCCAATGCAGGGGACATGGGTTCGAACCCTGCCCCAGGATGATCCCACATGCCGCAGAGCAACTAAGCTATTGAGCCCATGTGCCATAACTACTGAAGCCCACGGGCCTACAGCCCCTGCTCTGCAGCAAGAGAGGCCACCACAATGAGGAGCCCATGCGCCATGATGAAGTGTAGTTTCTGCTCTCCACAACTAGAGAAAACCTGTGTGCAGCATCAAAGACCCAGCACAGCCAGTAAAATAAATAACTATATAAATAAAATTTAAAAAATAGGAAAAGAAAATGCACAGAGCTTCAGGGACCCGTGGGAAGATAGCAAAACACTGTAGACCCTGAAAGTGGAAAGAAAGTGAACGGAGATAAAAACATTTTTTTTAAATAATGGCTGAAAATTTCCCAAATAGGTCAGAAGGCACAAGTCTACATATTAAAACATCTGAGGGAATTCCAAACAGGATAAACCCAAATAAATTAATGGCAACATACAGCATAATGATATTGCTAGAAATTAAAGAAAAAGGAAAACACTCAAAAGCAGCTAGATAGGTATCATGTAATACTTCTATGGAGAAAGGATTCAAACATCGGTAGGATTTCCATTCATGACCATAGAGCCAGAAAGAAGTGACAACCTTTTTCCAGTGCTGGAAGGAAAGAATCATCAAACCCAAATTCTATATCCAGTGAACTATCCTTTAGGATTGAAAGGAGAAAGAAAGACATTCCCAGACAAAGGAAAACTGAGAGATTTTTCTCCAGCAGACACAACACTTGAAGAATCGCTGAAGGAATTTTTCAAATAGAAAGGCAAATAGAAATGGGAATGAGACTTTAGGAAGGAAGAAAAAGAGAATGGATTGAGTTTTAAAAATGTAATAAGAATGTTTTTTCCTTAATGATTTTGTTAATGTATGTTTGTGCAAAATGATATCATTTGATACGGTGCTCAATGTACATAGAGGGAATACTTAACACATTTATGTTAAAAGTGTGGGGAGAGTAAATTAATCAAAATGAAAGTAAGGTGTCCATATTTCACCTGAAGTGGTAAAATGGCAATACCAGAAGGGGGAGGGGGCAGTTAAGCTATCTATGTTTTTCTTAATACCTGCAGAAACCTCTAACACCATGCAAAGAGATATACTCAAAATCAATGCAGATATATGAAAATTAAATTGTTTATAATGTTCAAAAATCCACAGGGAATACAAGAAAAGGGAATGGGGATGAGAAACAGAGGAAACACACAATAAACGAATAATAAAATGGCAGATATTGTCCCTAATACTTAATAGTTACTTTTAAGGTAAATGGTCTAAATACAGCAGTTAAAAGACTGAAAACGGCAGGGTGGACATATAGATAAGACTCAACTTTATGCTGTCTACAAGAAAAGTGCTTCAAACATGAAAACCTGTTCAAGTGAAAGACTGCAAAAATACATATCAGGCCAAACTTAACTTGAAAAACTAAACGTAGCTAATATATATCCTGGTTTGGATTCCCTTAGTTCCTGAACTCTAAACACGAGAGTATACTAGGCCCAAGTTCTCAGACTTTTTTTTTTATATGAATACTAATTCCCTGAGTGAGGTCAGCTAGTAACATACCTTTAAATGTCATCCACATGCCGAAGATGCCCAAATCTACGTCACTTTCTGTCATCAGGCCCCAGCTGCCTAGTCCCTGCCTCAATATAGAATTTCTTGGGCTGTCAAATGTACTTATGGTATCTTTCACACGTTTATTCTTCAGGAAATAACTGAGTGTCTTACTATTTAAGATAGGCAATGTTCCATCATTCCAGCTGTTCAAATCTGGTCAACTCTTTCATGAAGTAAATATGTCAGATTACTTATTCAGTTCACAAAAGAACTGAAATTTAAGCACCACCATTTTATTTGCATCAAAAAAATTAGTCCATAAGAAGTACTTCATTACACATGTATATCAACATATTGTATCCCTAATATATTCTCTAAAGTTGAGAAAGTAGGTGGGTAAGATACTCTACCTTTGCACTGAGGTGGTTTTGTCCAAGTTCCATTTAAACACATCACTTCTACCTCCCCGAAAATGTCATATGGCCTGATGCATTCATAACGTACTCTCTCGCCGTTTTGATATCTATGCCTCTCATTTCGTATAATAGCATTTTCTACTCTGGGTGGATTCTCACAGGAAACATCTGAATGGAAGGAAAAAAGTATCTCTAGTACAATGATCATTATAAACCGCAAGCCAACCAATGGGATGTCAAATATATTCCATGTTCTTTTAAAATCAGTAGTCTGTCATGAAAGAGTTCCTATTTCAATCAATTTCCATGTAAGATTTGGGAAAAGGAGACAAGGCAATATTTTTTAGTACAATTTAAGCTTCTGTATCTTAAATCTCTCCCCCATCCTTTTCTAGCTGGTTGATACACAGTTTTTAGGCCACTGCAAATAGAGCTTTTCCGGACGTCTCTTTCTGAGTTTAGTAAAATAAGGATTATAAATCATATGACTTCAAAAGGAATTTATAAACCGTATGAACATCCTAATAAAAAAGAGCATTTGACAACAGGATTTGGTTTAGTCATCCTGTTTGTGAACTATAACTTTAGGCCCTTAGAAAAATAAACACAGTAGCTTCTTCTTTAGAGACTATCAAGTCTCTAAAGAAGAGATCAGGAATTAACACACTATGATCAAGTGTGTTACTTGATCAAGAATTACCGCAGTATGAAGAACACCATAGATGAAGGAAGAAGATACTTAAAAGATCCAAACAGAAGGTCTGGAAAAATAACAGAAAAATAAATGTGTAAATTTATAAAAATACTCTTTATTGATATATTCTGCAAACATTTCAGGATAGTACAATGTGTATTGTGTCATTCATCCATGAGATTCAGTGGGATGTAAAGTACAATAGGCTGTAGCTATGGTTCCTCAATTGAAACTGTGCTTGTAATTCTTTGGGAATCATTAAAAGAGTTTTGGGGTTGCATCCCCAGGGTTGTTGATTCAACAATTTATAAAAGTTTTCAACATTCCCAGTGTTCTCTGAAAACAATTGTAAATGTATTGGCATTACGATGGGACTTAAGAATATATTCTACATTTTGTTAAAAGAGATATGCTTGTTACCTATAGCTAATTTTGTTAAAATCTTAAGTTGACAGTGACGGTAATGACTTTTAATAGCTTTATTAAGGTATAATTGAAATGTAGTAAACTGAACATATTTAAAATGTATGATTTGATGAAGTTTGAATCTGCAAAATCATCTGCAAAAAAACATATGTAAGATTATGAAGATATCCATTGTTCCGCAAATTCCTTATGTTACAAATAAGAATTCCGCCAAACATTTTGGAGTTATATTTTACCTTTTCTGTGACAATTTTCTAGTCACATTTTCCTGAGCGTACTCACATGGCCCGAGACTCAACACACAGTGGCTTTGCACACTACAGCACTCAGAAGACAGAGAAATCCCTTTGATTTCCTCCTGAGTGAATATGTGTCAACGTTTTCATTAACTTATTCTTTATGGTTATTTCACAGTGTAGACTATTTCTACCAATTGATTCAATCAAAAATAGACACACCTGAAAGTAGACAAAGTTATGTTCATATTTAGGAGGAAGTCTGAGTGTTGCAATCTGTTTCAACTCAGCTTGTCCATGAGCACAGGAAACCACAAGGTAAGAAGGACATTGATTAGTTAGATTTTCCTTATGGTACCTTCATACAAGTATTCCAGTTGCCCTGTTTGGGGTGTAAGATCTCTTTGATAATGCATTTCAGGTGCATTACAACAAAGCTAGTAAATTACTGCCATTTAGTAAATTTCAAACTTCAAAGTTTTACAATATCCCTAAATGTTTTGTGTGGGTAGTTTTCACAATAAGTTACTGTGGTCATCACCTGATAGGTACCGTGTTTACAACTTCCTGTAGAACTAGCTGTGGCCTGGCCCCAAAAGTAATGTAAAATACAAATTTTCAATAAAACATTTCTAGAAAGTAGGTGAAATTCTTAGCCAGTTGAATCATTTGTAATTTCACAGGCTTAGGAAGGTGAATAGATTTTTTTTTAAACTTACAATACATCTTAATACCTAGTAAACAGGTGATAGCACATTCTTGTCTTTCTGTATTATTTGTGGAGTTTTTATGATGATTTTTTCCATTTTGGACATATAAATGATATCTAGCACTGCATAATTCTGAGGTTTCCATCATAATGATTTGACATACATAGATCATGAAATGATTACAACCAGTTTAGTGAATACCCATCATTTCCTTCTTTGGTGTCGGTTACTGGAAAATTATTGTGTTCCTCTGTTTGTGATAGTCCTGTGATTTCTGTGTTCCTTGAAGTCCCATGTTGCTGTCTTTGCATTTAAAGAAGCAGTTACTTCCTCTATTCTTTATAAACTGACTTGGGGAGGGAAATACATTGTCTCACTGATAGGGATTTTCAACTTTTATAGACCTTTTTAAGGATACACCTGAGCCACACATCCTGATCCCTCGTGGGAGAGAATTTTGAAGCTCATATGCGTTTCTCAAGCTGTGTTGACACCTTCCTGGTTGCTGTCCTGGGGCAATGCCAAATGTTCACCTTGTGTGCGTTCCCACATTCTCACAGGGTCAGGCTGGCTTTCTAGAGGTCTCACTAGGCATCTGCAAAGGTTTGCATTGCCATCTTGGGGACATACAGCGGGAGCTGTCCATGGGGCAGGGGGAGGTGGATGTGTTGAGGGCGCCGCTGGGGAGCAGGATTCACAAGCAAGGTGTCTGCCATGGCTACAGGGTGGGCTTCCTGGTGGTGTCCACAGAATGGTTCGTAGGGTCCTTGTCCCTTGATGAAATCTAGCCTTGGATGCTGTGCTCCTGGCCTGTTCCCACCTCTCAGTCTGCAGATCACCCCAGGATTCTGGATGGGGGGAGAAGTGGGCCTTTTCATCAGTGTTGCAAGTTGAGGAAGCCAGCCATTACTCACATGCTCTGATTTTCCCCCACAGGTGACATCCTGTGCTGAGGGGTCTCTTGGCACTGAGCTGTGCCACTTTAGGGGAGGGGTGACACAGGTAACGTGCAACTGTCCCTCTAACCCTCTTGGACGTGTCCAGTCTTGAATCCTTGTGCTCCAACAGTGTGCTATCGTTTCTCTGCTAGACTCCTAGACTCCCACAAAGATCTTCTCATCCATGGATGATTGTCAAAGGATGAGTTTGTATCAGGAGAGACAGTAGAACTCCTATTCTGCCATCTTGCTGACATCATTTTGTTATTATAGGTTTCTTCTTTGTGTTTTTTTTCCCCTGTATTCTTGACTAATGTCTATCAATAGGCACATTTATTTTGTTATAGATATATATTTATAAATTTATTTATTTATTTATTTATTTATTTATTTATTTATTTATTTATTGGCTGTGTAGGGTCTTCATTGTTGTATGCAGGCTTTCTCTAGTTGCATCAAAGGGAGCTACTCTTTATTGCAATGCGCAGGCTTCTGTTTGTGGTGGCTTCTCTTTTTGCAGAGCACAGGCGCTAGGCACTTGGGCTTCAGTAGTTGTGGCACTCAGGCTCAGTAGTTGTGGCTCATGGGCTCTAGAGCACAGGCTCAATAGTTGTAGCGCACAGGCTTAGTTGCTCCCTGGCGCGTGGGTTCTTCCTCGACCAGGGATCAAATCTGTGTTCCCTGCATTGGTAGGTGGATTCTTAACCACTGTGCTACCAGGAAAGTGCCTATTTGGTTATGCATTCTTCAAGAAATTTGTACATACACACACACTTATAATAAATAAAACTAAATAGGCCTTTAGAAAAACAAGAAAAAGGGGATAAAAACCTTTTGCAGTGGATAATATAGGTGTCTCATAGAAAATTATAAACATACTGAGATCTTGGACCAGTTTACTCACTGACACAGATGCACCTGGGAGGAGGAGACCAGCCATTCTCATACATGTCATTGTGTTCTGGTTATTCTGCAGACCATACCCATCATAGCAGTGAACTCTTACAGTTTTACCCTGCAAATATTTTTCTTGAAAGTCTGGGTAGTATCCGTTTTCCAAATAATTGAAATACAAATACATTGTCCTAAGCGTCATAAAAACAGTAGAAAAGAAAAAAATGACATACAAGCGTGAGTCAAAAATTATCTGCACTCTGCCCGTAGAATTTACAGAAGTTTTCATATAACCAGAGTGCGGATAATTTTTGACTCAGCCGCATATGTTTAGTAAACTAGCGCATTAAAAATTAACTTTATACTCTTTACCTGACAATGCGTTATTATTGAAAAATAACAATATAAGTTATTGAAAATGAAAGCTACTCCCACGTTTGTTAGAAAAGAAATAAAATCAATGTTCCATATTATTTATCTTCAGTTTTTGTAATTCAAATATGTATAAATGATGCAGATATTCTTGTAAAGTCTCTAATTTCCCATGGGATGTCCATGAAGAGCTCCTCATAAAAGGAAGACTAATTTGGGCCTTTTTGCTCATAGAACTCGTCCCTTGGCCTTATTTTTGTTATACAAGACATAATTGCTCTCACTTATATACTGTTGTCTCTCCACTCTCTGAAAGATTTGAGCATATATAATTAAGGAGGTTTACTTACTGAGGCATGGTACTTCTGGAGACCATCCTTTTCATGTGCAAGTAGTGTAATCCGAGGAACTTTGTGAAGGAGGAACAATATCCTGATCACAGTGATAGTAAAAATATTGACCTACACTTGCTGGAAAGTAACCTCTATATGCAAAATATAGCCTTCCATGTTTTATTACTGGAAAATCACAAAGTTTCACTTAGAATAAAAAAAAGGATAGTAATGTTTTATCTTACTACACAAGAAATTTAAAATTAATCATTCCATCTGTCAGTTATATTATCTTATTAACATATTTCTACTCATTGCATTAGGGATTCTAGGATAAGAAAATTTATGAAAAATTGAGATGACTCATATATGTAAGGAGATCCTTGCGAATGAAACTTGACTTTCTACCTGCCAGTCCAAGATCTGTCTCCTAACTCGCCTGCCTCTGGGAGGGCCCAGCATTTCCAGTGTCCTGGGACTACTGAGGACAAAGTGGCAGTTGGGAAGGGCTGTGGTAGCACTGCTCACAGGTCACCCCCCAGCTTAGAGCAGAGTCGCAGCTCCCAGTTTCTCTGAGGAAGGACGTAGGCTGCACATCTAGACCCTCATCGTTTCCAGCTGCTGCCTGAGGACCTGGCTTCCCACTAACCTGTCCTGCGAGCTGGTGAAGCCCTGAATCTGCTCGGGTCTTGGGGATCACAGAGAGCAGAATCATGGTTGGAAGAGCACAAGGGTTGAAGGAGCATGCAGGCATTTCCCACAGCTCCTCTCCCCAGCTCAGTGCAGAGCGAGCGAAGGGATCAACTCCAGCTCCCAGCGTCACCAGCTTTCTGGCCTCTAGCTCCTCTGTCTCAGGAGACAGATGGGAGATGTCATACTCTAGCCCCACTGGAGGATGCTAAGTACAAAGACAGCAGTTTGGTTGATCATGGAGGTTAGAGAGGCACCAGAATCTCTGGCCAGGCTGATTGATGAAAAAGGCTTCTACGTATGAGGCCAGTCTGTGAGGCCTAGGAGATGTGGATGCTTAATCTAGTGCACAGATATCAACAGAGAGAGTGAAGGAAAATGGTAAAAGTGAGAAATATGTTCACATCAGAGGAACAGGACATCCATTGTTTTCATTCCTGACCCCAAACCCAAAATTGGACAGTCATCCACAGACACAGCAGCACCGCACTGCAGAAAAAAATATATATAAGTTCCATTTCACTGGACTTCATCTGCATCAACCTTTCCCTCCAATCAGCACAGCTTAAGGCTCATAGAAAACTCTCTTGGCCCCTGATGGCTGCCACAGGGGAAAAGCTGAGTGTGTGAATGATCTTCCATCTTCCATCATCCCCAGCCATGTGGGTGCTGCCTCAAGGGCTCATTTCTCTCTCACTCTACGCAGAGTGCTTAATAATGAGCTTCATGTCTGGGAGGCAGGAAGAGCCTAGAAAAGCCGCAGACAGGATGCTTACAGAGTATGAAAGGCAGGCTGATCCTACTATCAGCATTGCAGACTCCATCAAAGAACCCACTTAAAAGGTGCTGGGAAGGCCTCACCTGCAGATTCTCCCAACTGGCCCACTGGTCCCTTCAGGGCTCTGTCTGCCTCACTCACACACACACCCTCCCACCCTGTGGCCAGCCTCCTGTGAACACAACGGACACTGGAGGCGAGAGCAAGCTTTGATAGACAGCTAGTGAGCAGGCACAGAAATGTGGCTCAGATCTGAGGGCCAGGACGGAAACACAAGATTAAGATGTAGTGCAACTTTGGGGGAAAGAAAAGACAGGCTGTTAACACTCAGTGTGGTGCCTTGCTTGATGTAGACAAGGCACCCACGCCTAAGAATTCTGTCAAAAGACGGAGAAGTGTGGAGCAGGTGCCCGCATGGACGATCTGAGATAGCGTTGGCCTCTAGCAGGGCTAGAGCAGAAGAGAAGGAAGAGAATGAACAGCTATTCATTTGGGCAGTTGAAACTTGCCCACATGTGATGAGAGTTATTATTTATGTCTCCAAGAACCTCGACAAACTCAAAGTAGGCTAGACTCAGCCTTAGAGATCCCTGCTGAGACATGTAATCATCAAACTGCAAAGCCAAAGATAAAGAGAATCCTGAAGAGGACAACCTGAAGCAGCTCAACACGTGCGAAAGGTCCTGATTAAGATCAACAGCCCGTTTCTCATCAGAAACCACGGAGGCCAGCAGGCAGTGGTGAGATGTGAAATGCTCTCAGGAAAAAAATCAAACAGCAATTTTGTATCAGGCCATACCATCCATCATGTTAAAGGAAACATTAAGACATTCTTCAGTACACAGAAGCTGAAGGCATGTGTTACTGGTAGGCCTGACCTATGAGAAAGGCTTTAGGCTGAAATAAAAGGACATGAGACAGTAACTTGAAGCTAAATGAGGACATAAAGAACAATGGTAAAGGGAACTATAGGTATTCGTAGGTGTCTATAGGTACTAAAGCTAAGTATAAAAGCCGTTCTTATTGTGTTTATGATTTCTACATTCTCCATTTTTCCCATACGATTTTTAAAATGTCATAAAACAATAATTCTAAATCTCTGTTAATGGAAACATAACGCATGAAGATGTACTGCGTGCCAATAGCACACAAAGGGAAAGAAAGAAAGATGTATAGATTTCTGGGTGGTATTGCAGTTTGGCTGTCCTTATTTCAGGCTAGGTTGTTGTAAACTTAAGATGTGATTTAAAATCCCCAATGCAACCACTAAAACAATAACTGAAAACTAGAAACTGAAATGAGAAGGGAATCAGTGACTCACTGAAAAAATCCATTGTACATAAAAAAGGCATTAATAAGGGAATTAATAACAGAAAAAAGTGAGATATACAGAAAACGAATGAAAATGGCAGAAGGATGACCTTCACTATCAGCAATTACTTTACATTTCAGTGGAGAAAGGATTTGAAGTGTGAATCGTCTCTATGCGTCCACAAGACCCTTACTTAATTTTTCCCCAGCTGGATTGAAACATAAGTGACAGCACAGTGTGAGTTCAGCTGTACAACACAGTGAGTGGATACACATGTACACATTGTGAAATGGCGGCCACGATAAAGTTAGTTAGCATATCCAGAACCTCCCATAATTGCCTGTTTTTGTGTGTGATAAGAATATGTGTGAACTACTCTTAGCAAATCCCAGCATGCTATGTAGCACAGTATTGTTAACTAGAGTTACCATGCTACACGTTAGATCCTCAAAGCTGTGTCCTCTTATAACTGGACGTGTGTACATTTCCACAACATCTCCTCCCTTCTCCTCAACAACCAGCCCCTGGCCAAACACCATTCTACTGTCTCTTTCTATACTTTTGGCTTTTCCACATATATGTGAGATCAGGCAGTGTTTGTCTTCCTCTATCTGTATTGTTTCATGTAGGTCCTTTCACATTGATAATTGCGAGATTTCTTTCTTTTCATGGCTGAATTATTTTCCATTTTATATATATCTATATGTATATATATCTGACAGTGTCTTTATTCATTCACCCATTAATAGACACTTGGTTAACTTCCTCCTCTTGAAAACTGTGAACACTGTTGCTATGAACATAGAGATGCAGATATTGTTTTTTTCAGATCTATATTGGAGTATAATTGCTTTACACTGTTGTGCCAGCTTCCACTGGATAACAAAGTGAATCAGCTGTATTTATAAATATATCCCCATATCCCCTCCATCTTGAGCCTCCCTCCCACACTCCCTATCCTACCCATCTAGTCATCACTGATCAATATTTTTTCAAGATAGTGATTTCATTTCCTTCATATATATATATACACACACAGATATATATATATATATATACATGAATAAGTGGGACTGCTGGATCATATGGCAGTTTCAGTTTTAAATCTTTGAGAAAACTCTGTACTGTTGTCTATAGGGCCTTTTCCAATTTTCATCCCCACCAACAGTGCATAAGGCTTCTCTGTTTTCCACATCCTCAGTGACATTTGTTATCCCTTGTCTTTTTGATAATAGCCAATGTAACATGTGAGGCGACATTTCATTCTGTTTTTGACTTGCAGTTTCCTGCTGACTCATGATAGAGCCCAGAAAACAATAGAAAAGATCAACATTCACCACAATCAGGTGGAATTTATCCCTGAAATGCAAGGTTGGTTCTACACAGACATATCAATAAGTGACACATGACATTAATAAAGGATGACAATCACATGATCATTTCAATAGATGCAGAAAAACACGACTAAATTCAATCTCCTTTCATGATAAAAAGTCTCAACAAAGAGACATATCTGAAGCAAGTGAGGTCTATGTATAATAAGTGTACAGGTAACATCATACTCAATGACAAAAGGTTGAAGACTTTCCTCTAAATCAGGAAAAACACAAGGATGCTCATTCTTCACCATTCCTATTCAACATAGTACTAGGAGCATTTAGTCCAGAGAAAGCAAGAAAAGGCATGCAAATCAGAAAGGACGATGTTAAACTGTCCATATTTGCAGATGACACGATTTTATACATAGACTATGCTAAGCCAAGAAACTGTAAGAATTAATAAATGTAGTAAGGTTTCAGGATACAAAACCAACACACAAAACTCAGTGCATTTCTATACACTAACAACCAACTATCTGAAAAAGGAATGAAGAAATCAATCCCATTTTAATAGCACCAGAAACAATAAAATACTTAGGAATACACTGAGCGAAAGAAGTAAAAGATCTATACAGCAAAAACTATGAGACATTGATGAAAGAAATTGATGAAGTCACAAATATATGGAAAGCGATTTCATGTTCTTGGATTGGAAGATTATTGTTTCAATGTCCATACTCCTCAAGGCCATGCATAGAGTCAATGGAGTCCCTATCAAAGTTCCAATTGCATTTTTCATAGAAATAGCTACTGCAATCATAAAATTTGTATGGAACCACAAAAGACCCCAAATAACCTAAACAATCCTGAGGGAACAGAAATGAAAACAAAGCTGCCGGCATCATATCTCCTGATTTCAAACCGTATTACAAAGCTTAGCAATCAAAGCAGCATGTTCGTGCCCTGAAAACAGATGCACAGACCAATAAAACAGAATGGAGAGCCCAGAAATAAACCTGTGCTTAAGGTCTTCTAAGATGTGACAAGGGAAAGAAGAATACTCCATGGGTAAGGATAAGCTCTTCAACAAATGGTGCTTTGAATACTGAATATTCAAATGGGAACGAATGAATCTGCACTCCTACTTTTCAGCTTTTAAAAAATTAACTTGAAATGGATTACTCAAATGGAAGACCTGAAACCATAAAACTCTTTGAAGAAAATGTAGGAAGAAAGCTCCTTGACATTGGTCTCAGCAGTGATTCGTTGGCTATGACACCAGAGCATAAGCAAGAAAGGAAAAAATTAAACAATAGGGACTAATTACACTAAAATTTTCTGCACAGTAAAAAACAAACCAATCAAAAAATAAAAACAATACAACAAAAAACCAACAAAATGGAAAAGCAACACATGGAATGGGAGAAAATATTTGTGAACCACATATCTCATAAGCAGTTAAGAGCCAAAGTATATAAGTAAATAATGCAACTCAATAATAATAAAAAAAAATAATCATAATACTCATCTGATTTTAAAATCTGAATTAAAGCCTAAATAAACATTTTTTCTAAAGGAGCAAATATATGGCAAACAGTTATAGGAAAAGACGCCCAGCACACTATTCCTCAGAGACTCACTATGGATCCAAAAACTTTAAGTGAGTGAAAGTGAAAGTTAGAAAGGGATATTGCATGTATGTTGTATCCACACTGAGGCAGAGTCTTGCACAGGTACTTGAGAAAGAAGATATGCAAGTGGCCCCAAATCACATGAAAATGTGTCCATCGCTAATCATCACGGACAAGCAATCTATTAAAAAAAAAGAAAGAAAGAAATACTATTCCAGTCATTAGAAAGGCTAAAAGCAGAAAGACTTGCAAACCCTAATGCTACTGAGGGGGTGGAACAATTAGAAGTCTCATAGGTTGTTGGTGACCATTCAAACTCTTGTCCAACCACTTTGAAGAACGTTGTAGTTATCTGTTGTATAGTGAGCCACGCTGCCAGCTTATGATCCAGCCATTTCGCCTCAGATATTTACTCCCGAGAATTAGAATGTGTGTCCCTGGCCACCCACTGAAAGCCTTAAACAAGACTGTTTGCAGCAGACTTTTCACAATAAGTAAAAGCACCCAAATTACCACCCAGAGGAAAATGAATAAATGGATCGTTGTGTAGTCATATTAAAACAAAGGATTACTCTTCACTAAAAGAAAGAACTACTGATACATTCATTTACATTTATGAATTTTTAAAATATTTGTTCAGTGAAAAATGTCAGACACAGAAGTATACATTTTGTTTAATGCCATATGTATGCATATGTTATACATTTTTTTTGTTCACCTGGAATATATTTAAGGTTCCTCTTGATTTTCCTTTGTTCTCCATTTTTTAAAAGCTATAATTGATGTACCATAATATTTAGCCTGTATCAGACAGTCCGATTCTTTTTCTGCATTGCGAATAAACATGAAGTCGTTCTTTTCTCCATTTCATTGTACCCCAGTCGTGCCCCTCCGAAATAGGTAATGTTCTCCTCACTGACCTTCCCTTCTCTTCTTGGATGTTCTGGTCCACTTTCCAAAGAGCAGCCATAGTTTATTGTCTCCTTTCCCTATTTAAAGACTCCCAGAGGTTTCCAATTTCGCATGGACTGAAAATCCAAACTTTTTCTCACGGCCTAAAACTCCTAAACTACTGAATCCAACACTTTACCCTCATGAGCCGCACTGGCCTCCCTTGTTTTCCTTCATAAAATTCAGCTCGTGATGCTGTCAGGCCGTTTCTCTGACTTCTTCTCTTCAGATGTCAGCCTCAAGCTGGGGAAGATTCCCAAACGCTCTTCCATGAAATACGCCCCTCCTATCCTCTTCCTTAAATTTATCTTTATAATGTGCATGATGTGGACTCTTCAATTCCCAACTTCTCCTTTTTTAGCATTATTGCTATTTTTACTGTCAGCCTCCCACTTGATGGTGGATAGTCTGTGAATAAAGGACACGGACCCCTTAGCGCGCTGGTCTCCCACACCTGTGGAAGTGCTTGGTGTGTAACAGGTGCACCGTGAACACTGCCTGGATGAGTTAATGGAGATGCCGACTGCGGAGGGCTAGAACAGAGCTTGTTCTCTAGAGGCCTTGACTGTGCTTGAGGAATCTTACTCTCAGGGCTCTGGAGTCTCATTCATTGAAGCAACTGTCTTGCTTCTACATGAAAACATGGGACACTCCAACTCACCATCAGGACCAGTATATTCTTATTTTTAATTGGGCTTCTATGAAAGAATTTTTCATATTTTAAATTATACACTGGAAACCAAAATTTCAGAAGTACAGAATCCTAACAATGGGGAAATTATCAATAATTTTGCTCTGGTCTTTTAAATTTAACATTTACCAAAAAAAAAAAAAAAGAAGAAGAAGATAAATGGGAAGTACATGTGTGTGCTAAGCTACATGACCTTGCAAATGTGATGTTTTACCTATCACTCTGTGTAAAATTTATTTTCATGGTATGTGTTGGGGAAGCTGCTAGAGTGGGTTTGTTCAGGCCTCAGAGAGAGAAGCAGGCCTCTGAGCGACCTGTGACCCTGCCTGGACTGCCCGCCCGCTTACACACCAGACAATAGCTGCTAACCCTCAGGGGGCACGTGTGATAAGAAAGGGACTCATCCTGGAATTTTTTGTGCCCTGGGGACCTGGCCAGCCCCCCGGGGCCTGGAAAATCTTGTGACTCACGTGATGAAACCACAGCATTGGTAAAGTAAATCCAGAGCTGCATTTTTACATGCAAATTGATGATATCAGTTTGTGGCCTGGAATTATAAGCAGAAGCCCCCAGAACTCCAGTCTAAGGTCTCACCTGTGGAGTGGATGCACTGCGCAAGACCCTTCCCAACTGGGAATCCAGATGGCTGTCACTCAGGACTGCCCGGAGCTGCGTGGATCTGGATGTAGGTGTTTTCCCAGTTTGGTGATGTATCTACATTTATGTCTTGCTGTGTTGCTTTCCTTACGCTGTAACATTGGGACTCCAGATTGCTCCTGCTTGGATGTGGATGTAGGTGCTTCCCCAACTTGGTGATGTATAACCCTCTGCCTTTACTATTCTTTCTTAGTGTACTGTAATCTTTGTTAATTCAGTAAACTCTCTAAACTCCTGTTTACCTGAGTGTAGAGTGGTTATTTTGCCAGTGAATGCTACAAACCTTAAAATTGAAAGCAAGGCTTTTGGCCAAACTTATGCCAACTTGTCTTAAGTAATTTCATTATAAACATTAAATTTGTGCTACTTAGACCCATGTGTTTTGCAAACGTTTCCCGTTTCTTGCTAATGTTTTGATTTTATCATAAATTATTTTCATGTAATTAGACAAAGTATTTTTAGTGATGATCCAAATGTTTGCATGTCTACTTAGACACAGTTGGAACCCTGAAACTGAGGAGGTGGCAAGAGTAACAACAGCAACACTGCATATCCTTAATACTGTTATGTCTCTATAAAATATAAAAGAATACAGGATGTGAGAGGACAGTGTCTTACTTACAGCCACGACTGCATTTAGGAGGGGAGGACCAGCCACCTTCTGCACATGTAATGCTGCCCTGATTATTTGGGAGGCTGTAGCCGGTGTCACACACAATTTGTACAGTGTCACCTTCCCGGTGTGTTTGTCCTGAAGATGCAGAATGACCATTTTCCACCCAAGGGAAAAAGCACTGTCCTAAGGGCCAAAAGATGACAGATACAAATCTTGCAATGGAAGAGCATTACATTTGCCAAGTTTCAAAAGAGAAATCAAGTGCAAAATTTTGTTTCTTATAAATTAGGCCATGCATGTAAAAAATTAATATGCCATGTCAGTAATTAAGGCTTGAATATAGAAAAAATTTGCATTTGTAAAGTTACTTTCCACAAACAGCTTCTCAGAACGAGACATGGCATAGGTCATCTTGCTGGTCCCTCCCGTCCCCGTCGCTATGACTGTCCAGACTCTGGGATGCCTTTGGGCACAGCCTCTCCCCTCTCTGAACACACTGAATAATTCATCTGGATAATGAGGAGGGTGTTTACTCACTGAGACACTTTGGGCTTGGTAACCATCCTTTCTCTGTGCAGGTTATTTTATTCCAGAGTAATTGTGAAGGAGAGACATAGCTGTGATCACAGGTGTAGTAGAAATATTTCCCTGTGTCAACGGGGAAGGTTTGTTTATATCTGTTTTCCTCATAGATGGTTCCATGTTTTATCTCTGGAAAATCACATGTTCTTCCTTAGGAAAAGAAAGAGTATCCTACATTAATGAATAGTTCTAGTTATGTTAGTAATCCCACTGATGAATTTATTATTCTGTTTAGCTTCGTTATTCCACTTGCATTAACGATCGCGATCTGGCACAGTCTATTACTAAGAGTACAAAGGTACTTGAGGAGCTCAGGATGTTTAAGTTCTTTGGAAGTATTTCCAAGATTAAAGACACAGAAAAATGTAACTGCTGAGGAAGAGAACAGATGTGGTTCTATGGAGTAAAGCTCCCAGATCTAAGATGTTTGCTTCTGGAGGGATGGGAGGACTGTCTGTGGTTCTCCTTTCACGTCTCATGCCTCTTCTTCCTGTGTCCTCTGCAGAGATTCTCCAGCATCTTGGCATTTTCCATCCCTCCTCTGCCACCGGGTCCCATGTTGCATAGAAGACATGTATGAGCAAATATACGTTCACTTATGAATGTATATATTCAGATATACATATAATGACGCATGTACATATGATCATGTCTTACCTTTTAAGTGAAGATAATTTGGATATTAAATATTCATAAGGAAAAAATTAGCAACAAAAAACTGAGATATAGTTACTAAATTCTGATGACTGTCCTCTAGTAATACATAGCAAGAATTTAAATACACTTCAGTGGAAAAGAGAAAAATAATTTTTGATTGTTATTGTACACTTAACGATGTGTCACTATGATTGTATTTGTTTGCTAATGCTGCCATGATACAGCACCATAGACGGGATAGGTTAAATCACAGAAACTTATTTTTTCACAATTCTAGAGGCTAAAGGTCTAAGATCAAGGTATCAGCAGGGTTGGTTGGTTTCTTCTGTGACTCCCTCCGTGGCTTGTAGATGACCATCTTGTCCCTGTGTCTTCCCACGGTCCTCTCTCTCTGTGTCTGTGTCCTAATTTCCTCCTCTTCTACCCACACCAGGTTTACTGATATAGAGCCCACCCTAATGACCTCATTTTAACTTAATTACCCCTTTAAAGACTGTACCTCCGTATACATTCACATTCTGGGGTCCTGGGAGTTAGAACTTCAACATATGAGTTTTGGAGGACAGAATTCAACCTGTGCCCACTAAGTACACAAAGGTGTCTCTATTTACACAAAGTTGTGCTTCCACATAGCAGGTTCCTATCTCTGTTGAGAAACATTGGTGCAACCCAAGCTTACAGGGCTTCCAGCTCAAAGGCTACTTTTAAAAAGAGTTCCCTGAAGGTGAATAGTTTATATTGGACAGAAATCTTTGTTATATTGTTGCTATTGTTGTTGCTAATGAAAGAAATTGTGCAAATATAGGCTTAAATAACATACAAAACCAGCCATGCAACAGATTATTTAAATTAATTCTTCTTGTAATTAAGAACTAAGACATAGTGAATCATATTCTATTTATAATGATGAAATGAAGTATCCTAAAGCACGTTAGAGTTTTAGGTTACAATAAGTTGGAAAGGAGAGTTTTGATTTTAAAAGAAATGAGACTTTAAAAAGAATCACAGATGAAGAATTTTTAAAGATGTAAAAGGAGAAAAGTTAATTGTACCAGTAAATTCTTTAAAATATTTATACATGCAAAAAGAGCTTTCAGAACTAAGACACATGCAGAAATTACTTTCCAATTTAAAGGTAAGTTAAGGAAATGACCAATTGTATTTGTTACATTACAATTATAATTATTTAGCATGCAAGCATTGCACCCAGATAAAATTAATATAGAAAAATATTACTCCACAGGTGAAAACACATCTGAACAATGTGTTAGAGTTAATGCTCTAAAATTATTTGTTAATTTGCTTACTCAGCATTTACCAGTGACCTCAGAAATGTAAATTATAATATATTGTCATCCCACTGGAAAGTAAGAATTTACTATACTTTTTGTTGAAATAGCTGTTCTTCTTTACCTGCTGCTAATTTTGTTGAGATAGTAAATGGATCGTGATGTTAATGACTTCTAACAGTTGCATGAAGGTATAATTGAAATATAGTAAAGTGCGTGCATTTGAAATGTCTGGTGTAAGCATTTTTTCCCTAGGAATCCATAGAACCATCACCATACTCAACATTATAAAGATATCCATCGCTCCCAAAGTTTTCCTTGTGTTAAACCTAAGAAACCGCCATCCATTTTTAAGTCAGAAGCAGCTTGTGACGTCTTAACTAATGTTGCATGAGTATATTCACGTATCTTAATAATCAGTATTGACAGTCTTTTTGCTGTGGAACGCAACAAACAGAGAAATCGTAATTTCTTTCTTCTTCCCTTAGGAGAGGATGACATAATTTTCCTGTAAGGTTACTGTCTATCATGGTGACACAATACAGTCAATTTTTACTAGTCTACTCTTAAAGTATAAAGACATGTGAAGCAAATGAAACATGGATCTACATTCAAGAGGGAAGCTGAGTGTTTAGATCTGTTCCAACTTACCTTGTCCATGAGTGCAGGAAACCCACAGGGTGAGGATGACATTGAGTAGTAACAGCATGTTAGATATTCCCAATGGCATGCTCATACAGATATTGCAGTTATGTTGTCTGGTTGTTTAGCAGTTTATCAAGTGTGACTCTGAACTGAAGGGCATTTCTATGAAGCTAGATACCTGAGGTCACTTAGTAAATATCAAAGTTCAAAGAGCTTTGCAAACTACCTGAATTCCTGGTAGTGGTTTCACAACATTTTCCTGAATTCCTCCCTGATAAGTACTTGTGCAACCTTTCTTAGGGACAGTAGTAGGCTGACTCCAAAAGTGATATAAACCAAATCAATCACTAGGCAGAAGAATGGGATATTTTTGGGCAGGAGGAATAGAACAGAGTTGAATAAATCTAGTGCTTGTTAATCTTCACTATGTGTCAAAATCATTGGAGGAGGCATTAGAAAGAGTGAAGGGAATTGGGAGCTGCCTCCAAAAATTCTCAGATGTTTAATTTGGAGTTGGGTCCAGGAATTAGTATTTAAAACAAACAAACAAACAGACGACAGACAGACAAAAAACCTCTTCAGATAAATCTAAAAAGCAGCATCTTGGACGAATTGGGTGTTTCATGAGCCACATACCATTGTGTCTCCTCACTGGAGTCATGTATACAGTTGCTGCTTGAATAATAGGGGTTTGAAATGCATGGGTCCACTTATAGGCAGATTTTTTTCAATAAATATGTGCCACAGTACTAGGTGGTCCATGGTTGGTCCAATATTAGAATGCAGAACCCTGGATATGGAGAGCTGACTGTAAAGTTATATAATTTTTAAATTAAACACTTCCTAAAAATCGGTGAAGTTTTTTCTCAATCATGTGAATCATGTGTGAATAACTGTGAGTCCATGTCACTGTCACTTTCTCATGTCCTTTACTTGCCTTCACTCAGCTTCTTTGCTTAGGGAACTATGAAAACCAATGTGGATTGGGAGCTTATACCACCATCTATATTTTCTTGTGCTTAGGGAAGCACCGGTTGTTTAAAACTCACATGGGATAACACTAGTGAGTACAAGAGTTTCAGCATATTCTTCGCATTAAATATTCTTTCATGTGCTTTGGGGCAACTTTTATTTTTTTTTATTTTTTTAATTTTTTTACACTATATTCAAATGCACACAATGATATCCCTTTTGTTGCAGGAGTACAACTCAAGAATCTTCAGCTGTTCTTTCACTGACTTATTAATTGCATTTATTCTGTATTTTGTTTACATGTGTATATATAACCAATCACATTTGTCATCATTTAAAGCACAATTCTTTAATATCAGAGAATTGCTTTCAAGCATGTAATTAACATGGAAAATGTAATATTACTATAATGGAGGAGAAAATACATCAGTCACCGATGTCAGAGAGTTAATTCATTGAAATTATTTATTTCCTTACTTAATATAACTACAGTAGTTTCAAAATATTAAAAAAATTATTAATGTATGTAACTAAGACTTCCAGAATAGCAAAATAGCTTATATCAGACTAAACCTTCTATAAATAAACATTTTAAAAATAATTAAAAAATTATGAACTAACACCAATTATAACAATGACTGCTTGAGAGAGAAAAAGCTAGCAGAAAATGGAAAGTGTCCTACTCTTGGAAGAATGGAACCAAACTGTGAGATCGGTATTGACCCATATTCTGAACGTAGATCACACTCACCTGCGCATGGTGCATGGGTGGCTTAGCTCCAGCAGAAAGCAAGAGTCTCATTTGTGTGACAATGTAGAGACCTGTGTGTGGGGCTGGCAGGACACCTGCTGTGTGAGAGGAGAAACCCATGAAGCCTCACCAGGGAAACTCCCCATAATCTTTACATTTCTCCTTAAATTACCTACTAAATCCACACGAGTGTTTATGGGGTGAGGCTCCAATATCACAGAGAATAACATTCTAAAGAGACTTACCAGAGAATAATGAAGAGTATTTAATAATAATAAAGAATCAATTCAGATGATGTTGAATACACTAACGCAAAAGCAAAAAAGGCATAAAAATTGTGAGGGAAAAATAAAACATACTTCTGTACAGTTTAAAAATAAACGATTTTACAAAGCAGAGCTATTAGAAGTAATACACACTAAAGTTTTTAAATAGGAAAAAAAATTGAAAGACAATATTAAAAAGAACACTATATCAATTCTTAAAAACTTGAAATATTAAAGAATACATTTAACAAAATATTTGAAGGGAGCGACCCTGAAAATTGAGAACCATTACTGAGAAACATATTAAAAGACAAGTCAAGGAAGAAGTAGATGATGAACCTGGATTGGAAGATTGAATATCATGAGGATGTCAATTTTCCCCCATTAATGTTTTGAACATGACCCAAGTAAAATTTTTTTGTTTGGTCTAAAACTAATTGACAACATGATTTTAAAAATGCATATGTATATGGGCATGTCAGTCTTGAAAATAAAAGAACAAATTAGAGGATTCATAATACCAGGTAACTAGATTTATAATTAAAGTGTCATGATGTGGCAGTGGCATTATACTCGAATTTGTCAGTGGAAAGATGGGAGTTCAGAAATACCCACACAGAGAGATCCCTTTTTTATGCACCAATGTAATTCAATGGGGAAGAAATGTTTTCCCTAGAAATGGTGAGGTGACAATTGGATTTTGGGTGGTAAACAAAAGAACCTTTGTTTTTAAAAAAATGTTTGTTGAAGTATAGTTGATTTACAATGCTGTGTTAATTTCTGCTGTATAGTGAAGTCATTCAGTTATATATATATATATATTATTTTTCCTATTCTTTTTCATTATGGTTTCTCTCAGGATATTGACTATAGAGTTCCCTGTTCTAAACAGTAGGAATTGTTGTTTATCCATCCTATATATAATAGTTTGCATCTGCAAATCCCAAACCCCCAGTTCTTCCCTCCCCAACACTCTTGGCAAGCAAAAGCCTGTTCTCTATGTCTGTGAGTCTGTTTCTGTTTCATAGATATGTTCATTTGTGTCATATTTTAGATTCCACATATAAGTGATATCATATGGTATTTCTCTTTCTGATTTACTGAGTGTGAAAATTTCTAGATCCATTCATGTTGCTGCTAAAGGCATTATTTCACACTTTTTCATGGCTGAGTAATATTCCCTTGTGTTGATATATATGTACCACATCTTTATCCATTCATCTATGGCTGGACATTTAGGTTGTTTCCATGCCTTGGCTATTGTA
Organism: Hippopotamus amphibius kiboko; assembly: GCF_030028045.1. NCBI lineage: Eukaryota > Metazoa > Chordata > Mammalia > Artiodactyla > Hippopotamidae > Hippopotamus > Hippopotamus amphibius. The sequence goes on along the minus strand of NC_080188.1, from coordinate 194,268,075 downwards.
AATAGTGCTGCTATGAACAGAGAGGTGCATATATCTTTTGAAGTTATAGTTTTGTCTGGGTATATGCCCAGGAGTGGAATTGCTGGTTCCGAGAGTAACTCTACTTCTAGTTTTTTGAGCAGCCTCCATACTGTTTTCTGTCATGGCTACACCAATTCACATTCCCACCAACAGTGTAAGAGGTTTCCCTTTTCTCCACACCCTCTCCAATATTTCTTATTTGTAGACTGATTAATGATGGATCTTCTGACCCTTATGAAGTGGTCCTTCATTGTAGTTTTGATTTGCATTTCTCTAATAGTTAGCGATGGTGAGCATCTTTTCATGTGCCAATTGGCCATCTATATGTCTTCTTTGAACTTATTTAGGTCTTTTGCCCATTTCTGGTTAGATTATTTGGTTTATTTTGTTGTTGTTGTTATTGAATTATATGAGCTCTTTGTATATTTTGGAAGTTAAGCCCTTGTCAGTGATATCATTTGGAAATATTTTTTCCTAGGCCGTAGGTTGTCCTTTCATTTTGTTTATGGTTTCCTTTGCTGTGCAAAAGCTTATAAGTTTGATTAGGTCTAAACTGGAATCTTATTAAAATATCTCTACCTTCACTTTTAATTGAAAATAGTGACAGGGAGGTCGTTCAGCTGTGGCAGTGGTAATGAAGCTGATCAGAAAGAAACAGCAAAATAGATCTTCTACTTCACAGAGAATATTATTCTTAATTAATTAATTATTCAAATGTCATTCTTCTGATGAAAGTATTCCTGTGTTGGGAACCAAGATCTTCAGACGAAAGAGCATAAGGCCACAGGTTCAGCGAGCAACCCTTTTGCTAGTGGTAATATGAGTGTGTCACTGCCATTTCCACACCTCGATTCTGGTCCTGTTAATCTTGGGCAAGGGAGAGACAGCACCATATAGTGGATGCTGACTTAAGCATCTACAGCCAAGAGAAAACAGCCATAACCTGGCAAAGTATTGACACCTTGCAAACTCTCTGAAACTGAGTTTTCCAAATGCTATGCCATTGTTCTATCAGTCTAACTGCTTCAGGGTGCTGGGGGCCATGAATCGACTAGCGAATTCTAAAAGTGTAGGCTAGTGCTGCATTTCATTTGCTGTGACATGCGTCCGTGATCAGAAGCAATGCTGTGAGGATTAGCAGCATGTGGATGGGCACACGGAGAAGCACTGTGTGTCAGGAAGGCAAATCCATACCCAGAGGGAGTGTCTATTGCAGAAAGGACAAAACGCAGTGTCTCCCATGATGGCAGTGTCCACAGTAATCAACCTGCCATCAAGTGGCCGGCTGATCACCCCAGGGATTGTGCCACACAGGAAACTCAGCTGGTCTCTGCTAGCAGAGAGGGCCCTCAGCAGGGGGTAAGTGGATAGGCTTTGGTGAGTGCAAGTCCATGTTTCTGAGCCCATGAATGACCTCCATTCCTATTACCATGGCCCCTTTGTACATGAGCCCACCAGGAAATGACAGCCATGGCTGGGGACAGAGTCTGACTGTATCCGTCAAACAAGTCATCCTATCCACTTGACGTATAAATCTTCATCTGCTGAGAGCAGCCTTTGGTGAGCATCACATAGGACATAAATATCCTCCCCTTTTTTGCTCATCAGAGAAATCTATCCTCATACTTCTTTTCATCTCCTTGTTACCAATTTTCCAATTTTTTTTTCTTCAATTTCTAGGACCCCGTTTCTTCCTACTTTAACAGCCGATATCCTGTGTGGTTGGAAGTTTAATTTTTATTATAATCCAGCTACTGGTAGGATGAGACTCTGGGTTTACTTTTCAGTGATCTCAGCTCTGTGGATATAGGAGATAAGGGTTTATTTCAGGGTCAGTAGAAAAACTTTAAGGGCATCTGTGCAGCAACTGAGCTGTGAATTTGCATTCCTGAGCTCATCCTGTTCTTTTTGCACTTTATCTCATGCAAGTAAGCTCAACCAGACAATCGAAATCCACTCATTAGTTTGACAAAACTGTTCTGAGATATCAAGTACTTGCCTCCTGCTAATATGACTGGAAATATCCATTGTTGATGTTTCGTGTAGCTCTACTGTCACATCACGCCGTGGACTAGCAGTGTCCTCTTTCCTGCAGGTAGCAGGTTCATTAGTGATGTTAAAAATATCAGAGTTTCTTCCTTTAGAATCTCTCATTACCAAAGTCTCTATTAGTCAGAGTTTTCTTTAGAGGATCAGATGCAATAACATCTCTTATGTTAATACACACATACACACAGGGAGTGACGGAGAGACAAACACATACACACAGTTTAAGATTTATTTTAATGAATAGTCTCATGTGATTGTGGAAGCAGACAAGTCTGAAAACTGCAGGGCAGGTGGCAGCCTGGAAACCCAAGAAGGGTCTATGTTGCAGTTTTGAGTTTGAAGGCTTTCCAGAGGCAGAGTTCCTTCTTCCTGGAAGGAGATCAATGTTTTCTCTTAAAGGCTTCAACAGATTGGTTGAAGTCCACCCACATTATGGAAGGTGCTTTGCTTTCTGTGATTAAATGTTAGTCATGTCTTTAAAATGCCTTCACAGAAACATCTAGACTGATAATTTGAGCAAGCACCTGAGTAGTATAGTCTGACTGAGCTGACACAAAGTTAATCACCACAGTGGTAAACTTGGATATTTAGTTCTGGAGATTCCCAACCAAGTATGGTAGATCCCCGGGATTTCTTCTTGCTGTTTGTAGTAAAAATGTGAGATAAGTTGTACATTGAAGGATCAGCTGTGAAGCAAAAAGGAACCAACAAGAGATGATTTGAAAATTCTCAGGCTATCCACATAGTGTACTCACCAATCAAGCCCAGAGTGAGTCTGGACAATCCTCTGCTTAAAAGATTAGGCGTGTGAATCGAGATCCAATCAATTGTCTCAGCCTAAGCCAGAAAGAGAGACACTGTTTATCTAGGGAAGATCTGGGATGTATACCCTCACATCTGAAAGCTTGCACCTGCACAAGAGACTGAGAAGGTTTTTGAGAATATTATACTAGCAGAAATGCTTCCAGCCTGGGCTGAAAGGGACAGGAACCTAACAAATAGAGGAGGAGCGTCTCCAAAATAGAGCCATGCATACAGAGGCCTGAGCCAACAGGGCCTCTTCCAGCTGAGAAAGTAGCGTCACCTCCCTGGTGGTTCAAAAAGTTGGGGCTGCAACCCCTTGAGGAGAACCCAAGGACAGAGCATCATTTTCATAGAGGAGTGTTCTCTGTTCTAGGAATCTAATGAAATTTCTCCTGCTGGGTTTTGGGATTGTTTGAGACCTGAGACTCCCTTTTTAATTTCTATTTCTCCATTTTATAATGGTAATATGTATATTATGTCTGTACTAACATTATATTTTGGAAGCGCATTTTTTTTACATGTGTCCTGGGTTCACAGAGTCACACAAGGATAGGAATTTTGCCCTAGGATGGACCAGAAACTGAATCTCACTCATAACTGATTTAGAAGCTATTTTGATAAAATTTCGACCTTAGAGTTGATGCTCGAAAGGGTTAAAACTTTGGGGGATGTTGGGATTGGGTGAATATATTTTACCCAAGGGCAAGATATGAATTTGAGAGGCTACAAGGTGGCCCGTTAAGTGTTGAACAGTGTCCTTCAAAAGAATTCTTAGGATCCTTACATCCAGGACTTACAATTGTTACCTTATGTGGAATTAGGGTGTCTAAAAGATGTAATCAAGTTAAGATGTGGTCATATGGTGGGCTTCAATCAAATATGACTGATGTCCTTGTAAGAAGAAGAAAATACCAAGTAAATACAGAGACACAGGAGAGAGTATTTTGTGACCCGAGAGGCGGAGATTAGAAGGATGCAGCTGCAAGTCAGAGAATACCCAGAATTGATGGCCACTGCCAGAAGCTACACAGCAGCAAGGGCACTTCCACCAGTCCTGAGATCGAGCCTGGAAGACAAAGCACACATGGAAGCAGAAGGAAGCAAGTGCTGTTGTTAGTCTTACGGGACCCCCATCCCATCCATGCTCAACCCTGAGCACCTCATCAAATCCTAATCACCTTCCAAAGATCCTACCTGTTTATCCTACCATATTAGGGGGGTTGGTTTCAAGATCTGAATTTTGGGAGACTCATTCCATCTTCTTTCCAGTAGTAATAGCTCTTTGAGGAAGCGCTACTTACAATTCTCTTTCATGTGTATTGATACATTTACTATGTCACCATGAGCTACCTGAATTCAGGTCATTAATTTGGTAAAAGAGATTGTTCTTAATGCAGATCTCATGTGTACATTGATGATGATATGATAATATTGGAAACTGGAGAATAAGTCTTAATGGTTTTACTCCAGTAGTGAAACATATGACTAACGGAAGTTGACCAATAAGAACAAAGGTCTATCCACACACCAGTTAATGGACACTTGGATTATTCCCCGTTTGTGACTACTCATTGCAGAAAAGGCAAGACTGTAGGCACAGAAGACAAATCAGTGTTTCCCAGGCATTGAGGTTGGAAGGAGTAGATTGTATGCAAAGGAACCTCTTGTGGTTATCAACCTGTCTATATAGCTTGATTAGATGGTGCTTATACAATTTTATACATTTGTCAAAACTCCTTGAACTCTCTGCTTAAAAAGTGTAAGCTTTATTGGAAGTAAATTATACCTGAGTAATAACAGATTTGATTTTTCATTTGTTGAACATACACCTCTTAGTTGTATTATTTCTATTTAACCTAAGTATGCAACTCTAAAGGAAATCTATTTTTTTATATTGAATAACTACAAATACCAAACCTCAAAATTTAAAGAACACTTGGAATTTCTTCTGTCAACCTGTGTACCACAGTGTTTATACAAATTTTATATCAACCCCTAAAAATATTGTATACTGAGTTTTGTTTTTTTAATTTCGTGTTTGTGGATTAGTCCTTTAAAAATAATTTTTAAGAGTGACTCCAAAACCATTTTATTTTTAATTCTATAGATTTTCATAATTAATTAAGGCTCTTCTACTTAATTTTTTTGTGAAGGATTTAATAGATTGATTTCTCATAAGGCATTAGTATATAACCTAAACTGCTTTATTGGTATTAACTTGGGGTGTATCATTTACCATTTACATTTTAATCTGAGGATAAAGCCCTTTCCCCTAAGAGAATTGACTCTGTGTAGGATGTAGTCACTATCACTGAATTTAAAAAAGAAGTCGAGATTTGTTCAGTAAGACTGTCACATTCCATGGAATGAAATTAATCCATACACAGCACACATTTCTTTCATTTTTAGCTTAGAAAAGTATGACCTCTCACTGAAACTTAAAAAACTACCATGTGCTCTTATTGTTCTGGTTACTTCCTTAGATTCATTCTTTACTCTTCTTTCCAGATGTGCCATCTTCTATGCAATCCTCTTTCCATAGTGTTTCACTTTGCAGACTCACAGAATATGACTAGATTCTCCTGCCTAATACTTATTTAACATGCCTGATACATACTATTCTTTAGCACCTCAACTGATGATATTTTCATCTTATTGTTTTCATCTCTAAAAGTACATATCTATAGATATATATTTTTTTCGCTATGTGTTTTCCAAAAATGCTAGATGTCTCAGTAGAATTGTGAAAATACTAAAAAAATTTTTAATGACTTTTATTTGTAACTAGCATTCTGAAACATTGCGACAATTGTAAAACATTTCCACTTTTTTTTACCTGTCACCCCTGCATGCTAGATACATGTGAAATAAGTGAGACTTCCTGTTCTTCTTCTCCTTCTTTAAAAATAAAGCCTTCAGTTAACCTTAGTCCAAAGCCACCTCAGCTTGGAAATTAACACTCCTCCCTCAATGTAAATAGGTGAATTTGGATGAATGTGACCCAAAGTTAAATCTTCTCTTCCCTAGCTTACCTACAGTAACTAGGACTACACTGAAAAAAAATAAAATATGATGGTTTTCTTATCTTTGTACCCAAGCAGATTTACCCAAACCCCCTCCATGTTGTGATACTGTGATATATATATATACACATACATACATATATATATATATTAAATGAAACAAGTCATGCATACAAAACAATGAAATTTTGCCACTTGCAACAACATGGACGGACTTGGAGGGTATTATTGTGAGTGAAATTTGTGATACAGAGAAAGACCAATACAGTACATATGATATCACATGTTCCGAAACTAAAAATTATAGCAAGTAGTCAATATAACATAACAGAAAAGCCTCACAGATGCAGAGAATAAACACGTGGCTACCAGTGGGGAGAGGGAAATGAGGAGGAAAAAGATAGGGATACAAAGTATTATTTATAGAATCAGGTGGCTGGGGCTGGGAGATGATGGGTGGCAGCCAGAAAGAGAAAAACAAATATTGTATGCTAACTCATATATACGGAATCTTAAAAAAAAAAAAAAAAAAGGTACTGTTGATCCAAAATCTCAAAAACAGAGAGGAAAAGATGGCGGCAAAGTAGAGGAACGTGGAATGCATCCCTCTCCACATGTGCATTGGGAATGCACCAAAAGATGCAATAATTCCCACAGAGAACCAACTGAACACCAGCAGAAGACCTCGGACACCAGAAAGGACCGCAAAGAGCCTGACATAACCGGTAGGGAGGCATCTACGGCAGAGCTGTGGCAGATGGGAGGAAGTGAGAAACATACGGAGGGTCCGCACCGCAGCTCAGCGTTCCTGGACCAAGACGTGGATTCACAGCTGAATAGAGGGTCTGGGAGCTGGAGCGTGGGAACCAGAGAGCTGGTTCAGGGTGAAAAAAATTGTTGCAGTAAGGTGACGGACTGAGAGGACAGGAGGGAAGAGGTCCGCAGCGAGGAGAGCCCGCCCTTGAGAGCTGCCTGGCCATGATGGCAGCTGGATGCTGTGGGCTCACGGGCGGGGGGGAGGAGCCGCTGGCGTAGCCTCTCTCTCTCTTTTGGCGCCTCTGCAGCAGGCAGTGGAGAGATGCCCTGTGGGCCACCTAAGGTGCTCAGGGATAGCAAGTACCCTCAGGCACTCGGGTGGTTCTGGATTAAAACCCCTTGGAACACCAGCAGCAGGGAGGCTGCCCAGAAAAAAAAAACAAAAAAAAACCGAGAGAGGCCAAACTCTGAGACTTTCTGTTTACATCTGAGCCACCGGCGTCCCTCTGCAACAGGCACCTCCAAGCCTGACTGAAACAACAGTGCGCCACTGTTCACTCACTCCCAGGGAAAGGAGCCACTACTGTACCCTCTCCCTCCCCACACACCGAGGCTTGCAGACAAACAATAAAGGAAGCTCTGCTGGTCACAGAATAATGCCAAAAAACCTAAGGCGAGTAGAAGGACACGTACAGCTGAGACTCTAAGGAAACAGAAATATTAATATCAATCCTATTGAACTGGTCCATTCTGGGATCAGTTCTGGATTTTTTTTTTCTTCCTTTATTAATTACGATCTTAGTCCTAAGGGATCTACAAGTTTTATAACATAATTTTTTTAGTGCTATTTTTTATTCTATTTTTATTTTTTTGCCTTTTTATATACTTCTATTTCTAGCTAACTTTTTGGTAGTACGGACAATATATCTCTCATACTTTCCTTTCATCCCTATCTTTTATACATTTCTATTCCTTTTTATTTGCATATTTCCAATCACACTACACTCTTCTGTTCCCCTTTCTTCCATCCATTTTTAGTTTATTTTATCTTAATATACTTATAAGCAACACTATCGATCTCCTCAGACTCCTTGCTCTATTCTCCAGATGACGCACCGCGTTGGTATTTAATGTTAGGTTTTTGTCTTTATCTTAGTTCTTAGTACAATTGTCTAATTTCATTCTGAGAATCTCCATTCTGTCTGGTGGTACTCTAGCTCTTTTTTATATTTGATCCTAGCTTACAAAATCTCCCTGGATTAGTGTTTGTATGTGTAAGGTGTTATTTGTTTGTTCATTTGCTTTTGCTTTTGTTTCTGATTTGCTCTGTTTTAGTTGTCAATTTCTGTTGGGTTTCTCTTTGAATATCTGATAGCACACTGGGGTTCTGTCAGGTCTTTCCAGAGCCTTATGTCCTAATGGATTCAGTAATTGTGTGTCTTATACATGCATGTGTTTCCCAGACTTAGTATTTCTTTAACCCAACACTTGGACATTAGTCTGAGGCTTGGACAGTCTTCTATAAACACCTCTATCACCAGGACAAGCAACCCCAAAAGTTTGGACAACCATGAGGAAACAAAGAAACACCATGCAGGCAAAGGAGCAGGAAAAAAACCCATAAGACCAAATAAATGAGGAGGAAATAGGAAAAATGCCTGAAAAAGAATTTAGAGTAATGATAGTAAAAATGATACAAAATCTCGATAACAAAATAGAGAAAGTACAAAAAACAGTTCATAAGAACTCAGAAAAACAAACAGCAATGGATAACAAAATAACTGAAGTTAAAAATACTCTAGATGCTATAAGCAGCAGAATGACTGAGGCAGAAGAATGAATAAATGAGTTGGAAGATAGAATGGGGGAAATAACTGCCACAGAGCAGGAAAAAGAAAAAAGAATAAAAAGAATAGAAGACAGTCTCAGAGACCTCAGTGATAACATTAAGCGTACCAACATTCAAATCATAGGCATCCCAGAAGAAGAAAAAAGAAAGGGTCTGAGAAAATATTTGAAGAGGTTCTAGTGGAAAACTTCCCCAACATGGGAAAGGAAATAATGAACCAATTCCAAGAAGCACAGAGAGTCCCATACAGAATAAACCCAAGGAGAAATACACCAAGACACATATTAATCAAACTAACGACAATTAAACAAAGAAAAAATATTAAAAGCAGCAAGAGAAAACCAACAAATAACATATAGGGAAAAACCCATAAGGATAACAGCTGACCTTTCTACAGAAACTCTGCAGGCCAGAAGGGAATGGCAGGATGTACTGAAAGTCCTGAAAGAGAGAAACCTACAGCCAAGAATACTCTACCCAGCAAGAATCTCATTCAGATTTGATGGAGAAATCAAAAGCTTTCCAGACAAGCAAAAGTTAAGAGAATTCAGCACCACCAAACCAGCCTTACAACAAGTGCTAAAGGAACTTCTCTAAGTAGGAAACACAAGAAAAGGAAAACACCTACAAATACAAACCCAAAACAATTAAAAAAAATGGTAATTGGAACACACATGTCAATAATCACCTTAAATGTAAATGGATTAAATGCTCCAACCAAAAGACCCAGACTGGATGAATGGATACAAAAACAAGACCCTTCTATATGCTGCCTACAAGAAACCCACTGCAGACCAAGGGATGTGTATAGACTGAAAGTCAAGGGATGGAAAAAGATATTCCATGCAAATGGAAGTCAAAAGAAAGCTGGAGTAGCAATACTCATATCAGACAAATTAGACTTGAAAGTAAAGACTATTACAAGAGACAAGGAAGGACACTACATAATGATCAAGGGATCCATTCAAGAAGAACATATCACAATGGTAAATATCTATGCCCCCAACATAGGAGCACCTCAATACATAAGGCAAATGCTATCAGCTATAAAAGGGGACATCCACAGTAACACAATAATAGTGGGAGACTTGAACATCCCACTTACATCAATGGACAGATCATCCAAACAGAAAATAAATAAAGACACACAAGCTTTAAATGACACATTAGACCATCTCAACTTAATTGATATTTATAGGACATTCCATCCAAAAACTATAGAATGTACTTTCTTCTCAAGTGCGCATGGAACATTTTCCAGGATAGATCACATCTTGGGTCACAAAACAAACCTCAGCAAATTCAAGAAAATTGAAATCATATCAAGCATCTTCTCAGACCACAAGGCCAAGAGACTAGATATCAATTACAGGAAAAAAACTGCAAAAAATACAAACACATGAAGGCTAAACAATTCACTCCTAAACAACCAAGAAATCACTAAAGAAATCAAAGAGGAAATCAAAAAATATCTAGAAACAAATGACAATGAAAACACAACAAACCAAAACCTATGGGATGCAGCAAAAGCAGTTCTAAGAGGGAAGTTTATAGCAAAACAGTCCTACCTTAAGAAAAAAGAAAATGATCGAATAAACAACATATCCTTATACCTCAAATAATTAGAAAAAGAAGAACAAAGAAACCCCAAAGTGAGCAGAAGGAAAGAAATCATAAAGATCAGAGCAGAAATAAATGAAAAAGAAAGGAAGGAAGCAATAGCAAAAATTAATAAAACTAAAAGCTGGTTCTTTGAGAAGATAAACAAAATTGATAAACCATTAGCCAGACTCATCAAGAAAAAAAGGGAGAAGATGCAAATCAACAGAATTAGAAATGAAAAAAGGAGAAGTAACAATGGACACCTCAGAAATACAAAAGACCATGAGAGACTACTACAAGCAACTATATGCCAATAAATTGGATAACCTGGAAGAAATGGATGAATTCTTAGAAAAATACAATCTTGCAAGACTGAACCAGGAAGAAATAGAAACTATGAACAGACCAATCACAAGTACAGAAATTGAGGCAGTGATTAAAAATCTCCCAACACACAAAAGCCCAGGGCCAGACAGATTCACTGGTGACTTCTATCAAACATTTAGAGAAAAGCTAACACCTATCCTTCTCAAACTCTTCCAAAATATTGCAGAAGGTGGAACACTCCCAAACTCATTCCACGAGGCCACCATCACCCTGATACCAAAACCAGGCAGAGATGTCACAAAAAAAAAAAAAAAATTACAGGCCAATATCACCGATGAATATAGATGCAAAAATCCTCAACAAAATACTAGCTAACAGAATCAAACAGCACATTAAAAAAATCATACACCATGTTCAAGTGGGGTTTATCCCTGGGATGCAAGGATTCTTCAATATATGCAAATCAATCAATGTGATACATCATATCAACAAATTGAAGGATAAAAACCATATGATCATCTCAATAGATGCAGAAAAAGCTTTTGACAAAGTTCAATATCCATTTATGATAAAAGCTCTCCAGAAAATGGGCATAGAAGGAAATTACCTAAACATAATCAAAGCCATATATGACAAACCAAAAGCCAACATCGTTCTAGATGGTGAAAAACTGAAAGAATTCCCTCTAAGAACAGGAACAAGACAAGGGTGTCCACTCTCACCATTATTATTCAACATAATTTTGGAAGTTTTAGCCACAGCAATCAGAGAAGAAAAAGAAATAAAAGGAATCCAAATTGGAAAAGAAGAAGTAAAATTGTCACTCTTTGCAGATGACATGATATTATATATAGAAAACCCTAAAGACTCTACCAGAAAACTGCTAGCACTCATTGATGAGTTTAGTAAAGTAGCAGGATACAAAATTAATGCACAGAAATCTCTTGCATTCCTATACACTAACAATGGAAGAGCAGAAGGAGAAATTAAGGATACTCTCCCATTTACCATTGCAACAAAAAGAATAAAATACCTAGGAATAAATCTGCCTAAGGAGGCAAAGGATCTGTATGCAGAAAACTTTAAGACATTGATGAAAGAAATCAAAGATGACACACACAGATGGAGGGACATACCATGTTCCTGGATTGGAAGAATCAACATAATGAAAATGACTGTACTACCCAAAGAAATTCACAGATTCAATGCAATCCTGATCAAATTACCAATGGCATTTTTCACAGAACTAGAACAAGAAATCTTATGATTTGTAAGGAAATGCAAAAGACCCCGAATAGCCAAAGCAATCTTGAGAAGGAAAAATGGAGTTGGTGGAATCAGGCTTCCTGACTTCAAACTATACTACAAGGCCATAGTGATCAAGACAGTATGGTACTGGCACAAAAATAGAAAGGAAGACCAATGGAATAGAATAGAGAACTCAGAAGTAAGCCCAAACACATATGGACACCTTATCTTTGACAAAGGAGGCACGAATATACAATGGAAAAAAGACAGCCTCTTCAATAAGTGGTGCTGGGAAAATTGGACAGCAACATGTAAAAGAATGAAATTAGAACACTTCCTAACACCATACACAAAAATAAACTCCAAATGGATTAAAGACCTACATGTAAGGCCAGACACGATAAAACTCCTAGAGGAAAACATAGGCAGAACACTCTATGACATACATCAAAGCAACATCCTTTTTGACCCACCTCCTAGAATCATGGAAATAAAATCAAGAATAAACACATGGGACCTCATGAAACTTAAAAGCTTTTGCACAGTGAAAGAAACCATAAACAAGACAAGAAGGCAACCCTCAGAATGGGAAAAAATAGTTGCCTACGAAACAACAGACAAAGGATTAACCTCCAAAATATACAAGCAGCTCTTGCAGCTTAATACCAAAAAAGCAAATAACCCAATCCACAAATGGGTGGAAGACCTAAAGAGACATTTCTCCAAAGAAGACATACAGATGGCCAACAAACACATGAAAAGATGCTCAACATCACTCATCATCAGAGAAATGCAAGTCAAAGCCACAATGAGGTATCACCTCACACCAATCAGAATGGCCATCATCACAAAATCTGGAAACAACAAATGTTGGAGAGGGTGTGGAGAAAAGGGAACTCTCCTGCACTGTTGGTGGGAATGTAAGTTGGTACAGCCACTATGGAAAACAATTTGCAGGTTCCTTAAAAAGCCACAAATAGAACTACCATATGATCCAGTAATCCCACTCCTGAGCATATACCCAAAGAAAACCATAATCCCCAAAGAAACATGTACCATAATGTTTATTGCAGCACTATTTACCATAGCCAGGACATGGAAGCAACCTAAATGCCCATCAACAAATGAATGGATAAAGAAGATGTGGCATATATATACAATGGAATATTACTCAGCTATAAAAAGGGATGAGATGGAGCTATATGTTATGAGGTGGATAGACCTAGAGTCTGTCATACAGAGTGAAGTAAGTCAGAAAGAGAAAGACAAATATTGTATGCTAACTCACATATACGGAATCTAAAAATGGTGCTGATGAACTCAGTGACAAGACAAGAACAAGGATGCTGATGAAGATAATGGACTGGAGAACTTGAGGTTTGGGGGGGGGCAGGGGGTGAAGGGGAAGCTGAGATGAAGTGAGAGAGTAGCACAGACATATATATATTACCAACTGTAAAATAGATAGCCAGTGGGAAGTTGTTGTATAACAAAGGGAGTTCAATTTGAGGATGGAAGATGCCTTAGAGGACAGGGATGGGGAGGGTGGGGGGGACTCGAGGGAGGGTTGGGGGGGAGTCGACGAGGGAGGGAATATGGGCATATGTGTATAAAAACAGATGATTGAACTTGGTGTACCCCCCAAAAAAGAATTAAAAAAAAAAAAGAAAAACAAAAAAACCCCCCAAAAAACCAAAACCAAAAACAAAAAAAGAAACAAAATCTCAAAAAGAAAAGAAAAAATACAAGAAAACTTTAATAAGGACCTAGAAGTACTAAAGGGCAAAGAAACAGTAATGAAGAACACAATAACTGAAATTAAAAATACTGTAGATGGTACAAACAGCAGAAAGAATGAAATCATAAAGATCAGATCAGAAATAAATGAAAAAGAAATGAAGGAAACAATAGCAAAGATCAATAAAACTAAAAGCTGGTTCTCTGAGAAGATAAACAAAATTGATAAACCATTAGCCAGACTCATCAAGAAAAAAAGGGAGAAGATGCAAATCAACAGAATTAGAAATGAAAAAGAAGTAACAACGGACACCTCAGAAATACAAAGCATCATGAGAGACTACTGCAAGCAACTATATGCCAATAAATTGGATAACCTGGAAGAAATAGATAAATTCTTAGAGAAGCACAATCTTTCAAGACTGAACCAGGAAGAAATAGAAAATATGAACAGACGAATCACAAGTACTGAAATTGAGGCTGTGATTAAAAATCTCCCAACGAACAAAAGCCCAGGGTCAGATGGCTTCACAGGTGAATTCTTTCTTTCTTTTTTTTTTTTTTTTAAGCTCTTTATTGGCATATAAATCTGCATGAGCTGCTTGTATATTTTGGAGATTAATCCTTTGTTAGTTGCTTTATTAGCAAATATTTTCTCCCATCCTGAGGGTTGTATTCTTGTCTTGTTTATGGTGTTAGCTCTTCTCTAAATGTTTGATAGAATTTCCCTGTGACAGGAATATACAATGGAAAAAAGACAAGCCTCTTCAATAAGTGGTGCTGGGAAAATCGGACAGCAACATGTAAAGGAATGAAACTAGAACATTTCCTAACACCATACACAAAAATAAACTCAAAATAGATTAAAGACCTAAATGTAAGGACAGACACTATAAAACTCTTAGAGGAAAACATAGGCAGAACACTCTATGACATACATCAAAGCAAGATGCTTTTTGACCCACCTCCTAGAATAATGGAAATAAAATCAAAAATAAACAAATGGGATCTAATGAAACGTAAAAGCTTTTGCACAGTGAAAGAAACCATAAACAAGACAAGAAGACCACCCTCAGAATGCTAGAAAATACTTGCCAACAAAGCAACAAACAAAGGATTAATCTCCAAAATATACAAGCAGCTCACACAGTTTAATACTAATAAAGTAAATAAACCAATCCACAAATGGGCAGAAGACCTAAATAGACATTTCTCCAGAGAAGGTATGCAGATTTCTAACAAACACATGAAAAGATGCTCAACATCACTAATCATTAGAGAAATGCAAGTCAAACTCACAATGAGGTATCTATCACCTCACACTGGTCAGAATGGCCGTCATCAAAAAAAAGAAAAAACAAAAAACCTAGAAACAGTAAATCTGGAGAGGGTGTGGAGAAAAGGGAACCCTCCTGCACTGTTGGTGGGAATGTAAGTTGGTACAGCCACTATGGAAAACAGTTTGGAGGTTCCTTAAAAAACTAAACATGGAACTACCATATGACCCAGCAATCCCACTCCTGGGCATATACCCAGAGAAAACCATAATCCAAAAAGAAACACGTACCACAGTGTTCACTGCAGCACTATTTACAATAGTCAGGACATGGAAGCAACCTAAATGCCCATTTACAGATAAATGGATAAAGATGTGGCACATATATACAATGGAATATTACTCAGCATAAAAAAGAATGAAATGGAGCTATGTGTAATGAGGTGGATAGACCTAGAGACTGTCATACAGAGCGAAGTAAGGCAGAAAGAGAAAAACAAATACCGTATGCCAACACATACATATGGAATCTAAAAAAATGGTACTGATCAACCCAGTGACAGGGCAAGAATAAAGATACAGATGTAGAGAACGGATTTGAGGATATGGTGTTGGGGGTGGATGAAGGGGAAGCTGGGATGAAGTAAGAGAGTAGCATTGACATATACACACTACCAAAAGTAAAATAGATAACTAGTAGGAAGTTGCTATATAACAAAGGGAGGTAAACTTGATGATGGGTGATGACAGAGAGCCAGGATAGGGAGTGTGGGATGGAGTGGTGGGAGGGAGGGGATATGGGGATATATGTATAAATACAGCTGATTCACTTTGTTGTACAGCAAAAACCGGCACGAGTTTAAAGCAATTATATTCCAATAAAGAGCTTAAAAAATTTATTATGTATAAAATAAATAAGCTACAAGAGATATCATAACACCCAGGGAGTATAGCCAATGTTTTCTGATAACTACAAATGGAGTACAACCTTTAAAAACTGTGAAGCACTATATGGTGCACCTAAAACTACTGTAAATCAACTTTACCTCATTTAAAAAATATTTAAGAAAACAACCATGAGAAAAAAATTTCATATCTGTTTCAAAGGTCTGATAACCGAAAGACATTTCATCAGTACTGAAAACTCCCATCCAGCGCCAATAGCACAATTCTTGGGTTCTGAAAACCATTTTTAACATGTATGATTGTGGGTGTTGGGCAGGGAGGTATACTTGGGATGGGATCACCGGTATTGAGCTAAAAGGAAGAGAAATGCTCAGAGACCAACAGGGACACATGGAAACCAACCAGCAGCCATTTCCAGGAGACACTTGCTAGACAGAATTTGGATAATTTGAGCTTCAAAGGATGACTATACTTGACTGTGATAAATTGAGTAAATAAATATTTAGGAGTCCACACAAACATACATTTTTTGTAAAATTGGAAAAAAGTCTGAAAATCATCATGGAAGGTTACTACTACAAGTCCTTGCTCTAAAAATTGGAAACAAATGGGCAAAGAAAAGATTTCCCAAAACTTTTTAGACGAAAGTTGAATATGAACAGAGTCTGTAAATTAACACCCATCTTTAAGCAGAATGGCAATGAATACATGCAGAAAAGTGATAGGATTGATCTTTAAAAATCACTATTTTCTAGTCAACAGTGAAATAATCTACTATAGCCACGTGTCATAAATAAATTCTACAACCATTAGGTGAAAATTTTGGAGAAATATTATATACACAAATGTTAACATTAACAGCAAAGATAACTTGCCAATTGTAACAATTTGATTTAAGGGGGAGAAAAGCGGCTGCCACCAATGATTCAGATGTAGATCAACTAGCTCCACTGGTGATGGCCTCGCTTCTTATTCTAAGAAGGCCACTGGATTTGCTGCAATACAAAGTAACAAGATATCACCTTAAAATAATTTTAGCTTAATTATTTGTATCTCTATTTTCACCTTAAAATTTTCATGACTTTTTAGAAATTTAAAATGTTTATAGTCACCTAATTTAAGCTAACTGTGCTGTTTAAAATATATGAACATAAAGATCACACTTCAGTCACTTGTAGTTGAATGTTTCCAAAACTCTCTATACCAGCAAAATCATGAAAATGTTATTAGACCTGGAGATCATCACCAAAGAAGTCTCTATATTTTTTCAGCACGTGTTGTCTCACTTTGTATATATCTTTATTTTCAAATAACAAATTCTGTAGTTCAAATGTGATATAAAGAAAGAAAAATTCAAGATAGAGGTAATTAAAAACGAGTTAACACCACATTTTACCCCTATTATCTCTAAATTCAACTATAGTTATGCTAAATAGTCTATTGTAATTCTTGCCAATATTTTTTCTATAAACATGTATTCAGTGTTTAAAGCATAATGTGTTTATGTGTGTGTGTGTGTTTATACTTGATGTTGGATTTTTTAATCACTTATATGTCATGTTATGATAATTATGTACCCAATTTGATTCTAATTGCTTTCTATTTGAATTATTATGCAAGCTAGATAGACATTGTAAAAGATCATGTATTTCATCATTTTTTTGGTATGTTTATCTATTGATAGATAAGCAGAAGTAAGAAATAACTATTTACATCTTATTGCTAACATACATACAACATAGTTTGCTTTTTACGTGTTTGTGAACTGATATTATTTGGAAAATGGAGACAAGCATTTTTTCCCATTTCTTCTGAAACAGAATCTCAGAAAACCTCAGAAGTCATGGAAAAATCTTTAGAAAATTGGGAAACTGATAGATGGAAGGAGGCACTGAAGTGATTACACCTAATTTCTTGCTGTAGGTATTTTATGAACAGGACACATAGCATTTTGGTTTGCCAAGTTTTAATGAGGTGCTTTTTAGAAATGATTCATTCGTCTCCCAGATTATAATTACATCATCCTCATAATATTTAACACCAATCTGAGTTATGAATAAAGATGACTTAAACAATATTTGATAAAATAAGTTGAGAATTGGAATAATAAGGAAAAATTCTGAATACGTGTACATACTTCAATTTTACAACTGCATTTTAACCACTCTTTCGTCCACAAGTAGGATACGCCAGTTTTCCTTCCTGACAGGTTGTTCGAAATGTATACTCTGGTGTGCTTCGATAATATCCACGTATACAAGTAAATTCAACAGTGTCTTTTGTTTTAGAATAAAGTTTTTTATCATATCTCCATTTTAACTGTATGTTATGCTTTTTCATCATTTCTTCTGAAATTACACATGCCTCTGAAATTAAAAAAAAGGATAAACATAGAACATTAGGTAGGATACAATTATTTTCCATTGAATTTCATTCTTTCAAGTAGAATCATCTACCCTGGTCCAAAAATTCCTTCTCAAAACCTTTTCTAACTGAACTCAATGAAAATCTATAATGCACATTCCATCATTTTGAACAATTAGTGTTGTAAGAATGAGGCACTGTTTTTAGTATAGTAATTAAATGTTATAATCAAAGATTCATAATGTCAGTTATCATATGAAGAGCTTTCATGAGGGACTATTTTGTTGCTATTGTTGCCTGAACAGGAAATTTTCAAACTTGATTTCCACACGTATTATAATTTGATGGTCAAGCATGCAACAGAATGGGTGTTCGTTAATCCATGAAAATTCTATTATAAACAGCTAAACATCATGCCAATTACACTGATTTTCCCAGGATCCACGAGAAGACTGAAATACTTACCTAAGCACTTTGGTGGTTCTGACCACTCTCCATTCCGACACACTATGCGTCTGTTTCCCTGAAGCTCATAGTAGGACTGGCACTGGTACTCAACGGTCGCTCCTGGAGGATATACTAGTGATGGGAATGAGGTGGTGTCTCCGTTGTCTATTGCTGGAGGAGGCCCACATTTTCCTTGAGAGTCTAGAAAATATGTTGTTTTATTTATTGAAAGACTAAAAAAAAATCCCACAGTTTAAAATAAAAAATAAAATAAAAATGTAGCCTAATATGTAATATCAAGATGTGATTTATGATGACAAATGATTTATTGAAGAAATTTTTAAACACTGAAATAGAAAGGCACATTTTTAAGTCCTTCCTTTTTCCCCACATGAAACCACAAATAAGACGTTAACACATAGGTCTGCTTGGCAGCATTCTGGTATTAGAACATGTTTTACTTAGTGAATATATGCTAGACACATGGATAGATAAGTAAACAAAAAAATGTATCCTTATATATACTTTTAACATAAATCAGTGTCTATTGAATCTCTAGTCATATTTATTGAATTTCATTTTTATTACAAAGAAGCATCAACTCCATCAACACCTTTAACAAACTTCAAAGAATTACAGATTTGAATAGTGAGCAAGGGAATACAGGCTCCCTTTTCTGGACAAGATGAAGTGGAAATATTTCTACTTATTGCATCTGCTAAGTATTCCTTCTGCTAACTAAACATTATCAACATATTATAAAAACCAACACAGGGGATTGTGAAAGATGTAGAGAAGAAGTCAGTCTGGTTAGAGACCTTGGAATTCAAGGTATTACACTGCAGAGACTTGTTGGGTTTTCATCTTGCCTTCTGTGTATCCTGGATGGGCTACTAGACTGCTACCCAGAAAGGATAACAAGTTCAGAAAGAAACAAACAAAAAAAGGCTCAAGAAGCACTTGATGTCCTAAGCAAAGGGCCAGAAAGGAAAAGCCTAGCAAAACGTAAACAAGTTTTACAATACTGAGTTACTCTAGAAATACACCATAGAAGAAACCTAAGACCAGCCCTTTCCCTGACTTGATCAATAGAGGTCAGGTGAGGAGCCCAGGCTTCCACCAACGTGATGAGGGAACAGGACGCCTCTCCCCCTTCTCCTGGAGTCAGTAGAGGCCACACATGGCAGTAAGGGAGGCCTGATAAACAAAAGATTTCCATAAAATCCTTAGTCTCAAAACATAGTACCCAAAATATCCAGGATACAATTGAAAATCACTCATGAAACCAAGGACCAGGAAAACCTCAAAAGAGAAAAAACAATCAACAGAAGACAACACTCAGATGACACAGATATTGAAATTATTGGACAATGGTTTTTCAAAATCCAGTCAAATTGATAGAACTGGAAATTAGAGTAACACAAATTTTTAAAAAACTGCCTGGATGGACTCAACAATACATTGCTGATGGAAGAAGTATAACTAAGTTTGAATATAAACTAACATTGAAAATATACTGTGAAGAAAATGCACAGATGGGACTTCCTAGGTGGTGCAATGGTTAAGAATCCGCCTGCCAATGCAGGGGACATGGGTTCAATCCCTGCCCCAGGAAGACCCCACTTGTTGCGGAGCAACTAAGCGCATGTGCCAGAACTGTTGAGCCTGCGCTTTGCAGCCTGTGAGCCACAACTATTGAGCCCACGTACTGCAACTAGTGAAGCCCAGGCGCCTAGAGCCCCTGCTCTGCAACAAGAGAGGTCACCACAATGAGGAACCCGCGCACCACGACGAAGAGTAGTCCCCGCTCTCCACAACTAGAAGAAACCCGTGTGCCGCAACAAAGACCCAAAACAGCCAATAAAATAAATAAGTAAATAAATAGATTAAAAAAAAAAAAAAAAGAAAATGCACAGGGCTTCAGTGACCTGTGGGAAGATTGCAAAACACTGTAGATGCTGAAAGTGGAAAGAAAGTGGATGGAAATAAAAAATTTTTTTTAAATAATGGCTGAAAATTTCCCAAATAGGGCAGAAGGCACAAATCTACAAATTAAAACATCTGAGGGAATTCCAAACAGGATAAACCCAAATAAGTTAGTGTCAACATACAGTACAATGATATTGCTGGAAATTAAAGAAAAAGGAAAACACCCAAAAGCAGCTAGATAGGTATCATGTAATACTTCTTTGGAAAAAGGATTCAAACATCGGTAGGATTTCCATTCATGACCATAGAGCCAGAAAGAAGTGACAACCTTTTTCCAGTGCTGCAATGAAAGAATCATCAAACCCAAATTCCATATCCAGTGAAGTATCCTTTAGGACTGAAAGGAGAAAGAAAGACATTCCCAGACAAAGGAAAACTGAGAGAATTTTTCTCCAGCAGACATACACTTGAAGAATTGCTAAAGGAATTCTTCAAATAGAAAGGAAAATAGAAATGGGAATGAGACTTCAGGAAGGAAGAAAAAACAATGGATTGATTTTTTTTTAAATAAGGGTAAATATAATAAGCATGTTTTTTCCTTAAAGATTTTGTTAAAGTATGTTTGTGCAAAATGATATCATTTGATATGGTGCTCAATGTACATAGAGGGAATACTTAACACATTGATGTTAAAAGTGTGGGGAGGGTAAATTAACTGAAATGAAGGTAAATTTTCCACATTTCACCTGAAGTGGTAAAATGTCAATACCAGAAGAGGGGGTTAAGCTATCTATGTGTATCTTAATACCTGCAGAAACCTCTAATAACACCATGCAAAGAGATATACGCAAATGCAATGCAGATCTATCAAAATCAAATTATTTTATAATGTTCAAAAATCCACAGGGAAGACAAGAAAAGGGAATGGGGATCAGAAACAGAGGAAACACACACAAAACAAATAATAAAATGGCAGACATTGTCCCTAATACTTAATAGTTTCTTTCAATGTAAATGGTCTAAATACATCACTTAAAAGACTGAAAATGGCAGGGTGGACATAAAGACAAGACTCAGCTTTATGCTGTCTACAAGAAAATCACTTCAAACATGAAGACCTGTTCAAGGGAAAAACTGCAAAAAGTGCATATCAGGCCAAAGTTAACTTGAAAAACTAGTCGTAGCTAAGATATTTCTTGTTTTGGATTCCCTTACTTCCTGAACTGTGAACACTAAACTATCCCAAGACCAAGTTCTCAGCCTTTTTTTTTTTTTTTTATATGAACTCTAATTCCCTGAAGGAGTTCAGCTAATAACATACCTTTAAATGTCATCCACATGCTGACAATGCCCAAATTTACATCCCATTCTGTGATCAGGCCCCAGCTGCCTAGTCCCTGCCTCAATATGGAATTTCTTGGGCTGTCAAATATACTTATGGTTTCTTTAACATATTTATTCTTCAGGAAATAAGTAAGTGTCTTAATATTTAAGACAGGAAATTTTCCATGATTCCAACTGTTCAAATCTGGTTAACTCTTTCATAAGATAAATATGTCAGATTACCTATTAATCCACAAAAGAACTTGATTTTAAGCAGCATCATTTTATTTTCATCAAAAACTTTATTCCATAGGAACTACTCATTATATATTTATAAAAACATATTTTGTCACTAAAATATTCTCTAAAATTGGCGGGTGGAGGTGTAAATTACTCTACCTTTGCACTGAGGTGGTTTTGTCCATGTTCCATTTAAACATGTCACTTCTACCTCCCCAAAAAGGTCATAAGGTCTGTTGCATTCATAATGTACTGTCTCACCATTTTGAT
Source organism: Hippopotamus amphibius kiboko (assembly GCF_030028045.1). Taxonomy (NCBI): domain Eukaryota; kingdom Metazoa; phylum Chordata; class Mammalia; order Artiodactyla; family Hippopotamidae; genus Hippopotamus; species Hippopotamus amphibius. Next base: position 194,245,904 of record NC_080188.1, on the reverse strand, counting down.
ATCTAGGCTTCGCATTTTGTATAATAGCATTTTCCACTCTGGGTGGATTCTCACAAGAAACATCTGAATAGAAAGAAAAAATTATCTCTATTACAATGATCACTATAAAGAGCAAGTGAACAAACGGGATGTCAAGTATATTCTATGATCTTTTAAAATCAAGAGTTAATCTGTCATAAAAGACTTCTAACTTTAATCAATTTCCATGTAAGTTTAAGGAAAATGAGACAAGGCAATATTTTTTAGTACAATTTAAGCTTCTGTACCTTAAATCTCTCCCCCATTTTTCACTAGAAGGTTGATACACATTTTTTAAGCCAGTGAAAATGAGAGCTTATAAATTATATGACTTCAAAATGGATTTATAGACCAAATGAAAATCATAATAAAAAGATCATTTGACAACAGGATTTGGTTTATCATCAACCTGTTTATGAACTGTAACTTTAGGCCCTTAGAAACATAAACACAATAAGTATTTCTTTAGAGACCTGACCAAGAATTAACACACTATGAAGAGTACCATAGTGGAAGGAAGAAGATGATTAACTCAAAGATCGAAACAGAAGATCTGGAAAAATAACATAAAAATTAATGTATAAATTTATAAAAATACTCTTTAATGGTATTTTGGGCAAATGTTTCAGGATACAACAATGAGTAATGTGTAATTCATCAGTGAGTTTTGGGTGGATGTAAAGTACAGTATGCTGTACCTATGATTTCTAAACTGAAATGTGCATAGAATCCCTTGGGAATCATTAAAACAGTTTCAGGGTTGCATCCCCAGAGTTTTTGATTCAACAGGTCTGAGTGAGCCTGTGAGTTTGTGCTTCTACATCTAACAATCTTCCACAATATGCTGAGATTGCTGTGCCAGGGGCCATGCTTTGAGAATCATTGAGTTACAAGGCTGACCACTGAGTATACAGTTCCATCCCTTTTTATGTTCAGCCATATACCTTCTATGACCTGGCCTAAAAGTAAACTATGTCTATTTAATGATGGTAGAGGCAATTTTCTATATTCTATTACTTAAGATACTTTAAAAAATGAATTTTAAAATTTTACCAAAGTACCTCTGCATGCTGGCTTTCCTATCCATTTGCTCTTAATACACTGTACAGTATTGGATCCATCCAATTGAAAATATGGTCGACATTGAAAAGTCACTTCTTCTCCTGACCTATATGATTTCTTCTTCTTGCCTATAAGTTCAGCCTCATCAAAGCTCGGCACATTAAAACAATCTGTCTCTGAAAGAAAAAGAATATGTATTTGTTTAGTACATGCTTAAAAATACATGGTGGCTATACTACAAAGCTACAGTACTCAAGACAGTATGGTACTGGCACAAAAACAGAAATACAGAACAATGGAATACAATAGAAAGCCCAGAAATAAGCCCACATACATATGGTCACCTTATCTTTGACAAAGGAGGTAAGAATATACAATGGAGAAAAGACAGCCTCTTCAATAAACTGGACAGCCACTTGTAAAAGAATGGATTTAGAACGTTCCCTAACACCATACACAAAAATAAACTCAAAATCCATCACAGACCTAAATGTAAGGCCTGACACTATAAAACTCTTAGAGGAAAACACAGGCAGAACACTCTATGACATAAATGAAAGCAAGATCTTTTTTGACCCACCTCCTAGAGTAAAGGAAATACAAACAAAAATGAACAAATGGGACTTAATGAAACTTAAAAGTTTTTGCACAGCAAAGGAAACCATAAATATGATGAAAAGACAACCCCCAGAGTGGGAGAAAATACTTACCAGTGAAACAACTGAAAAAAGATTAATCTCCAAAATATATAAGCAGCTGAATGCAGTTCAATATCAAAAAAGCAAACAACCCCATCCAAAAATGGGCAGAAACCTAAACAGACATTTCTCCAAAGAATACATACAGATGGCCAACAAACACATGAAAAGATGCTCAACATCACTAATCATTAGAGAAATGCAAATCAAAACCACAGTAAGGTATCACCTCACACCAATTAGATTGGCCATCATCAAAAAACCTAGGAACAATAAATGCTGGAGAGGCTGTGGAGAAAAGGGAACCCTCCTGCACTGCTGGTGAGACTGTAAAGTGATACAGCCACTATGGAAAGCAATATGGTGGATCTTCAACAAACTAAAAATAAAACTACCACATGACCCAGCAATCCCATTACTGGGCATATACCCAGAGAAAACCATAATTAAAAAAATACATGTACCACAATGTTCATTGCAGCATTGTTTACAATAACCAGGACATGGAAGCAACCTAAATGTTCAAAAACAGATGAATGGATAAAGAAGGTATGGCACATATATACAATGGAATATTACTCAGCCATAAAAAGGAATGAACTTGAGTTACTTATAGTGAGTTGGATGGACCTAGAGTCTATCATATAGAGTGAAGTAAGAAAGAGAAAAACAAACACTGTACACTAACACATATATATGGAATCTAAAAAATGATACTGATGAACTCAGTGGCAGAGGAAGAATAAAGATGCATATGTAGAAAACAGACTTGAGGGCACGGGGAGCAGGGGAAGCAGAAGCTGGGACAAAGTGAAAGAGTAGTATTGACATTTATACACTACCAAAAGTAAAATACATAGCTAGTGGGAAACTACTGCATAGCACGGAAAGATTGGTGATGACCTAGAGGGGTGGGATGGGGAGGGTGGGAGGGAGGCTCAAGAGGGAGGGGATCTGGGGATGTATGTGTAAATACAGCTGATTCACTTTGTTGTACAGGGGAAACTGGCATAACAGTGTAAAGCTATCATACTGCAATAAAGATGGAAAGAAAAATAATACATAGTGGCCAATATTGTGTTCCAGAAATTAGATGGCTACATATGAAACCAATGAAAACTGTACAGTATTTTTCTTATAACTTGAAACAAACTATAGAAGTCTTGACTGAGTTACATTGAATGTATCTATATTCATCAAAAGCATAACATGGGAATGGTGATATTCAAAGAGACAGGGATGTATGTGATGCTTGAGACCATACTTCTCACATTTAAATTCTTTTCCCCTATTACAGGCCACCTATATTATGGATGTGTTTGTATTTTTTGCTTGTATCAGAATCTGTTACCTTGAATTATGTCAAATATCTTAGAAAATAGTATATTATAAAGAAATAACTGATAAGTTAACAGTAAATTGAGTAGTGATGAGATTGATGCATAGGGGCCAGCTGTGATACATGACAGAGACCACAAGTCTGAGAATGTACATCAGAGGGTGTCCAAGTGTACCCAAGATGACATGAAAGTGAGGTAATGTAGCTCGTGTTATCAAACTTTTATTATTACTAGAGTTATTAATTCTCTACCTGAATCCGAAACTTTCCCAAGGCACCTTGTTCAATTCTAGACATACTGCTTAGTTTCATATTTGTACCATTTATGCTCTGAATTAAAGATATTTATCAGCCTTAGAATAAAATGAAATACACAATACTTATGCATTTTGGTGGAAGGGACCATTTTCCTCCTAAACATCTTATAGATGCAGGTCCATCAATCCCAAAACCTTCATCACAGTTGTACGTAACTTCTTCTCCATATTGGTAACTGGGTTTCTTGTGAAGTATATCGCCATGCCAAATCGAAGCTGGATGTCCACAACTAAGTCCTAGGAATAAATGAAAGAATGATCTCATGTTTCACTAAATCTGAAATTTAATTTGATGTACTCCTTGTCATATTTGGTAGTTTTACATGAAAATAATGATTATACAGAAACTTCCATCACATTGCAGAGAAGTGCACAAATATGTCCTAAAATCACCATTCTGGTGTGTGTCCAGAAGTAAACTCGAGCAAGAACTTGAAAATAAAAGTACCAATACATGAAAGAGACTATCAATGCCTCTCCAACCAATCATAAGTAATGAAAACACATCAAGACTTCATCATCTTAAGAAAAGTACTATATATTGTAAGAAATTAAAAGGGATATTGTAGGAAGAACATAAGAAATGTTTTTGAAAATGGTGGCAACCCAAACACTGCAACTTATATGAGTAGGTACGAATATAAATAGGTTTACCTATATGAATATGTATGTTTCATTTTATTACACATCCAGTGTTAATAAGAAATTGCCAGCATTAAAAGTGATTCTATATTGAACCAATGAAATTAATAAAAATTGTGGATTTGAATATGCAAAAATAAATTAAATGTGTAAATACTCATATAAATTTATATTAATACATAAATGACATAAATATATAAATAATTTGATATATTTAGAAATCTAAAGGATTCCATCTCATGACTTTGATGACAACTGATTAGTTTGAATGAATGGTAACGAAAATGGAATTTTGTTTTGTGCACTGTCCTCACCTACACACTGAGGTGGAGAACTCCACTTTCCCATATGGCATGTTATCACGTTTTCTTCAGATATCATGAAACCATCTTCACAAGTATAACTTAAGTTGGTGCCATGTGCATAAAGCTTGGGTTCAAGTGTTTCTGTCCTTTCTTCTGCAGACGTAGATGATTTAACGGTTCCATGGTCTATTTGAGGTGGTTGAGAGCATGGAAGTTTTTCTACATGGAGAACAGAGATCAAAGGGTAAAGCACAAATATAACATTTAAATTTAAAAAATATAATCAAATACTGTTTGGGATTTTAAAATAAGAATAATTTGAACAAGTTAAAGAATTTTAAAACTGAAAAATATTTGAAACTTGCAAAGTATTTGTCTCCATAAATGCTATGCTACTATCCACTTGTTCAATATGCCCCTTCATCATGTCTTTAAATTCATTTTTTATTGAAATACAGTTGATGTACAACAGTATGTTAGTTTCAGGTGTACTACGTAATGATTTGACTTTCACATACGTTATGAAATGACCGCCAGGGTGTCTAGTAACAATCTGTGCCTATACAAAGTTACTATAATATTATTGACCAGATTCCTTATGCTGTATATTATATCCTCTTGGCTTCTTCACTACATAACTGGAGTTTGTACCTCTAAATCCCCTACATCTATTTTGCCAACCCCCACCTCCCTTCTGGCAACCACCCATTAGTTTTCTGTATCTATATGAGCCCATTTTCCTTTGATTTTGTTTGGTTTATTTTTAGACTCCAATTATAAGTGAGGTCATTTGGTATTTGTCTTTTTCTATCTGACTTATTTCACTTAGCATAATACACCCTAGATCCATCCATGTTGTTGGAAATGGAAACGTTTTATTTTTTATGGTTCAGTAATAGTTCATTTTGTGTGTACTTATGAAACATCTCTTAATCCACTCATCTATCAGTGGACATTTAGGTTGTTTTCAAACCTTGGCAAGTGATGCTGCAATGAACATTGGAGTGCATATATCTTTTTGAATTAGAGTTTTTGGTTCCTTTGAATAAATACCCAGAATTGGAATTGCTGGATTATATGGCAGTTCTATTTTTAAGTTTTTAAGGCAACTCCATACTCTTTTCCATAGTGGCTGTGCCAATTTACAATCCCGCCAATAGTGCACAAAGATTCTCTTTTCTCCACTCCCTCACCAACACTTGATACTGTCTTTTTGATGATATCCATTATAACAGGTGTGAAGGAACATCTCACTGTGGTTGTGATATGCATTTCCCTGATGATTAATGATATTGAGCATCTTTTCATGTGTCCGTTGGCCATCTGTATGTCTTCTTTGGAAAAAATGTCTATTCAGGTCCTCTCCCCATTTTTCAGTTGAGTTGTTTGTTTTTCTGATGTTGAGTTGCATATAGTTTGTATAGTTTGAATATTAACTCCTTACAGGTATATCCTTGCAAATATCTTCTCCCATTCTGTAAACTGCCTTTTTCATTTTGCTGATAGATTCCTTTGCTGTGCAAAAGCTTTTTAGCTTGATGTAGTCCTGTTTGCTTATTTTTGCTTTTGTTTCCCTTGCCTGAGGAGACATATCCAAAAAAAATATTGCTAAAACTGATATCAAAAAGCATACTGCCTATGTTTTCTTCCAGGAGTTTTATGGATTCATGAGTTACAATTAAGTCTTTGTTTTCATTATATTTTCACATGTTGTGTGAGAAATTAGTCCAGTTTGATTCTTCTGCATGTAACTTTCCAGTTTTCCCAACACCATTTATTGGGGAGGTATTCTTTCCTCCATTGTACATTCTTGCCTACTTTGTCATAGATTAACTGACCATATAAGATTGGATATACTTCTGGGCCCTCTATTCGGTTCCAGAGATTTATGTGTCTGTATTTGTGCCAGTGCCATGCTATTTTGATTACCATAACTTTGTAGTATAGTCTGAAGTCAGGGAGCCTGATTCCTCCAGTACATCTTTCATTCTCAAGATGATTTGACTATTCAGTGTCTTTTGTGTTTCCATAAAAATTAAAAAAAAATGTTTGTTCTAGTTCTGTGAAAAATACCATTGGTAATGAAATAGGGATTCCATTGAATCTGTAGATTACCTTGTGTAGCATGGTTATTTTAACAATTTAAATTCTTCCAATTAGTGAACATGATAGCTTTCTATTTGTTTTGTCACCTTCAATTTCTTTCATCAATGTCTTACAGTTTTCAGAGTACAAGTCTTTTACCTCTTTGGTTAGATTTATTCCTAGCTATTGTATTCTTTTTGCTGCAAGTGTAAATGGGATTGCTTTCTTGATTTCTCTTTCTAAAAATTTGTTGTTTGGGCATAGAAGCACAACACATTTCTGCATATAAATTTTATATCATGCAACTTTGTTAGTTCTAATAGTCTTTGGTGGTGTCTTTAGGATTTTCTATGTATAGTACCATGTCATCTGCAAATAGTGACAGTTTTAGTTCTTCCTGTCTAATTTGAATTCTTTTTGTTTCTTTTCTTGTGTGACTGCTGTGTCTAGGACTTCCAATACTATGTTGAACAAAAGTGGAGAGAGTGGGCATCCTTGTCTTGTTCCTGGTTTGGAGACAATGCTTTCAGCTTTTCACTGTTGAGTATGATGTTGGCTGGACCTTTGTCATGTAAGATCTTTATTATGTTTAGGTATGTTTCCCTTCTACCCACTTCATGGAGAACTTTAACATAAATAGATATTGAATTCTGCACAAGCTTTTTCTGCATCTATTGAGATAATCATATAATTTTTATTCTTGTTGATGTATACCACATTGATTTGCAGATATTGAAATATACTTGAATCCCTGGGAAAAGACCCACTTGATCATGATATGTGATCCCCTCAGTGTATTGTTTAATTTGGGTTGCTAATATTTGATTGAGGGTTTTTACCCTTATGTTCATCAGTGATATTGGCCTGTAATTTTCTTTTGTGTGTGTGTCTTTGCTCTTGGTATCAGGGTGATGATGACCTCCCAGAACGAGTTCAGAAGTGTTCTTCCTCTTAAATTTTTTTGGGAATAGTTTGAGAAGAATAGGTGTTAACTCTTTTGTAAATGGTTGAATTCACCTGTGAATCTGTCTGGTCCTGGATTTGTGTTTCTTGGGTTTTTAAATTACTGATTCAATTTTAATATTGGTAATCAATCCATTCATATTTTCAATTTTTCTCCTAGTTTAGTCTTGAGAAATTGTGCATTTCAAGGAATTTATCAGTTTCTTCTAGTGTGTCCCTTTTATTGGTATGTAATTGTTCATAGTAATCTCTTACACATCTTTGTATTTCTGTTGTATGAATTGTAACTTCTCCTCTTTCATTTTTGATTTTATTGACTTGGGCCCTCCTCTCTTTTTCTTGATAAGTCTTTCCAAAGGTTTATCAATTGTGTTTATCTTTTCAAGAGATGAGCTTTTAGCTTCATTGATATTTTCTATTGTTTTTTTAAGTCTCTATTTCATTCATTTCTCCTCTTGTCTTTATTATTTCTTCCCTTCTACTAACTTTGGGTTTTGTTTGTTCTTCTTTTTCTAGTTTCTTTAGGTCTAAGGTTAGATTGTGTATTTGAGATTTCTCTTCTTTCCCAAGGTGGGCCTGTATCACTATAAATTCCCTCTTAGAATTGCTTTTGCTAAGTCCCATAGATCTTGGGTCATTGTGTTTCCATTTTCACTTGTCTCCAGATTTTTTTTTATATCCTCTTTGATTTCTTCTTTGGTTGTTTCATAGCATATTATTTAACCTCTAGCTGTCTGCAGGTTTGGCAGGTTTTTTTTTTTTTTTTTTCTTCTTCCTGTAGTTGATTTCTAGTTTCATACATTTGTGGTCAGAAAAGATGCTTGTTATGTTTTCAGTGTTCTTAAATTTATTGAGACTTCTTTTGTGGCCGAGATGTAACCTATCCTGGAGAATGTTCCATGTACACTTGAAAAGAATGTGTATTCTGATGCTTTTGGATGGAATGTTCTGTGTATGTTTGGTAAGTCCATCTGACCTAAAATTTAAGTCCAGTGTTTCCTCACTGGATTTAAAGTTGATTTCCTGTATGGATGATCTGTCCTTTAATGTAAGTGGGAAGTTAATGTCCTCTACTATTATTTTGTTACTATTTATCTATATATGTTTATTGATATTTTCTTTATGTACTTAGGTGCTTCTATGTTGGGTGCATATATATTTTAAATTGTTGTATAATCTTATTGGATAGGTCCCTTTGCCATTATATTATGTCCTTCTTTGTCTCTTGTTACAGTCTTTGTTTTAAAGTCTATTTTGTCTGGTACAAAGTTTGCTACCCCAATTTTGTTTTCATTTCCATTTTCTTGGAATGGCTTCTTCCATTCCCTCACTTTCAGTCTGAGTGTTTCTTTAGATTTGAAGTGAGTCCTTGTAGGCAGCATATATGTGGGTCTTGTTTTCTTTTTTAAAATCCATTCAGCCAGTCCATGTCTTTTGATTGGAGCATTTTGGTTCATTTATATTAAAAGTAATTATAGATAGGTATGTACCTGTTGCCATTTTGTTAATTGTATTTTGGTTGTGTTTGTAATTCTTTTTTGTTCCTTTCTCCTTCTTTTCTCTCTTCCTTTGTGATTTAATGACTATCTTTAGTGCTATGTTTGGATTACTTTCTTTTGTGTGTGTGTATCTGTTATACATTTTTGGTTTGTGGTTACTATCAGATTCCTATATAACAACTTATATACATATGCCATTATGTTAAGTTGATAGTCTTTTATGTTCAAACACATTTTTAAAACTCTGTATTTCTATTCCCCACCTCATATTTTACATCCTTTTGTTTTGTGTTTCTAGTAACTACTTATTGTGGATACAGATGATTTTACTGTTAAGTCTGTTAAACTTCCAACTAACAACTACTACCTTTAGTGTATGTTTGCTTTTACCAGTGAGATATTTTTTCTTTTGTAATTTTCTTATTTCTAGTCATGGTCTTTTCCTCTTAGAAAGTCTGTTTAACATTTCTTTTAAAGTCACTTTAGTGCTGCTGAACACATTTTTCATTTTCTTGTCTGTAAAATACTGATCTATCCTTTGATAGGCTTGCTGCATACAGTAGTCTTGGTTGTAATTTTTTCCTTTCACCAATTTGTGTATGTCGTGCCACTCCCTTCTGGCCTACAAAGTTTCTGCAGAAAAGTCTGATGATAGTAGTCCCCTTGTATGTAACTAGTGGCTTTTCTCTTGCTACTTTTAAGATTCTATCATTATTTTTAATTTTTGTCATTTAAGTGATAATGTGTCTTGGTGTGGACCTCTTTGAGTTCATCTTGTTTGGGACTCTCTGTGATTCCCAGACTTGGAAGTGTTTCTTTCCCCAGGTTAGAAAGTTTCCAGCTATTATTTCTTCAGATAAATTCTCTGTCTCTCTCTCTCTTTGGGACCCCTATTATGGGAATGTTACTATACTTGATGTTGTCCCAGAAGGTCCTTAAAATATCCTCATTTTGTAAAATTCTTTTTCCTGTGCTGTTTAGGTTGTCTCCTCTACCCTGTCTTCCTAATCACTGATCCATTTTTCTGAATCTTGTAATTTGATGTTGATTCCCTCTAGTGGAGTTTTCATTTCAGCTATTGTAGTCTTTAGCTCTGATTAGTTCTTCTTAATATTTTCTACATTTTTCTTAAATTTCTCACTGTTTTCATCTACTCTTCTCCAGAGTTCATTGAGCATCTTTATGGTCATTGCTTTGAACTCTTTTTATCAGGTAGATTGCTTACCTCCACTTAGTTTAGTATTTTTTTTTTTTTGAGATTTTGTCTTGTTCCTTCATTTGGAATGTATTTTTCTGTGTCCTTATGTTGCCTAATTCTGCGTGTTTATTTCTATGTGTGAGGTATATTCCTGATCTTGGAGAAGTGGCCTTACGTAGGAAAAGTCTAAGGGGCCCAACAGCATGCTCTCCTCTGTAGGAGCTATACACCAGATCTATACGCTATAGGGGTGCCCTTCTGTTGTAGCAATACCAACTACTCTGGGTATACTTATAGGTGGGGATGGTCCCCCACCTGGATGGCTGCCAGACTCTGCCTCATGAGATGGCTGCCAGGCCCCTGGTAGGCAGGACCAAGGCCTGGGATAGCTGGCTGCAGGGCCCAAGGGTACCTGGGCTGGTGCTGTCCCACCCATGAGCAGGACCAGGTCCTGGTGTAGCAGCTATGGGGCCCAGTGGGGCCTGGGGTTGGTGCTGTCATGGGTTGGTAAGCCTCACATGCTAAGAAGCTATTGGGAGATGTCCAAAGTGGCACTTGTCTCTCGTAATGGCTGGCACCTGCATCTATGTCCACAGTTTCCTCCTGCCTCTCTAGAAAGTTCACAAAGATCAGCCAGTCAGTCTAACCCAGGCTTCTTTCCAATTGCTGCCTCCACACTGGGGCATGGTGGAGCATGTGAGATTTGTGTGTGTGTGTGCCTTTTAAGAACAGAATTTCTGTTTCCTACAGCCTATGGCTTTCCTATACATAAGCTACACTGGACTTTTAAGTCAGAGATGCTGATGGCTTATCTTCCAAGTCCATGACTCCCAGGCTGGGCAGCCCAGTTGCCCCTTCATTCTTGTCCTTTCGACCATGAGGAGTAAGACATGCATAAACATAAGTGTTCCCTGGCATTCGCATAGTAGCCCAAAGATTTTTTCTGTATTTACTTCACACTAGAAGTGAAAGAATGTTCAGTAATTTACACACCTAAACTGTGATTTACTGTTTCAAGATACAGTATAGTAGATAGAGAGACCTTCATCTTGCTGAACCATATAAAGCTTAGAGGAGTATTCATCTAATTTAAAAGAATGTTGTAAAGCAAGTTATACACTACTGACCAACACAGCGTGGGATTGACTGCCATCTCCCATCCTTGCACACGATGTCTTCTGCATCTTGAATTAGAAAATTTTCTTCACAGAGAATAGATATTTTTTCTCCATCCTGATAGTTCACTGTAGTTGTCATATTTCTAGTATTGGGAATCTGAGGTGGAGGTGGGCATGATTGTATTTGTGCTTCTGAAAATATTAAAATTAGATTTCTTGATTAAAAATCGTATGTTAAAAATGTGAAAGGAATAATTTTCAATAAATAGAAAGCTCTAATAATACATCATAAGTGATTAAACAATATTATACGCTTAATTATACTCTTAAGGTTGTTTAGCACTTTAATATATCACATTTGTTTTACAGTCTCATGGTCTTCCTTGTGGTTTCTTTTTTTATTCTTTCTGTGGTCAATCTTGCATAATTAATGTTAAATCAATTTTAATTATTTCTAACCATTGGGATGTTCTAAGTGAATTGCTCCCTCAGTTATAGGCATTAAGTAATAACTGATATCAGGGTCTTGTTTTACATATATCCATGATAAGAAATATTGGAATTGGGTTAAAACTCTCACAAGATTTTCTACCTGTGGAAGCAGATTAGACAGAGGAAAAACTACATTTAGTTAATGATCAATTAATTTGATGAAGATTCTTGGCCAAGGTAAGAATGAGATATGTTCACTGGAATTTATAGTGTACTGTTTGAAATTCAGAACCCCCCGGAGGTACAATCTACTACCTTCCCTGCATTGTTAAGGGATATATAGATTGATCAAATGCATCTGGTTTAGCGGATTAGACAGCTGGCTTTAGTTACTTGGCCAACAGGGTATAAAAGATCCCTCTAGAAACTGTGTCTGTGTCCCATAAAATAGAGACACCTCAGATGCATCCTGGCAGTTCATAATCTGAAGACAAAGCCTATCCTGCACAACTGAGAGAAAACTGTATGGCTATACCTGGAAGATTTTCGACCTCTCTATGACTCCTTGATTTTCTTTCTCCTGATACTTCCTTTTTATTTCATTAGAAGCTGGGACTTCCCTGGTAGCACAGTGGTTAAGAATCTGCCTGCCAATGTAGGGGACATGGGTTCGATCCCTGATCTGGGAAGATCCCACGTACTATGGCCCAACTAAGCCCCTGCACCACAACTACTGAGCCTGCACTCTACAGCCTGTGAGTCACAGCTACTGAGCCCATGTACCACAACTAATGAAGCCCCTGTGCCTACACCCCATGCTCCTCAACAAGAGAAACCACTGCAATGAGAAGCCTGTGCAACACAATGAAGAGTAGCCCCTGCTTGCCACAACAAGAGAAAGCCCACGCAAAACAATGAAGACCCAATGCAGCAAAATAAGTATTTAAAAAAAATGAAAAATAAAATATATTTCATTAGAAGCCTTATGTAAGTATATGCTGGGAAGTCTTGTAAATCCTTTCAGCTGTTCAATATTTTATATTTAATTCAGGGAAATATTTGACAGCCTCCACTTCATTCATGCTTACTAATATCGTCAGATTTTCTCTTTTGATCTGTCAATAGGAGTATTTTATGTTTCATCAAATATATTTTTATTTCTTTTAACCATCTTGACACTTTTTTCAATGCACTTACAAGAATTTATTTTTTCTGTGTCTTACGTTTAACCATTTTTGTTCTAGTAATCTTAATTTGTACTTGTTAATAAGTCTTGCAGAGATTGGTCTGTTTACTACATTTTTCTATAAACTGAATTATTATTCTGCAAATTAGCTATTTATGTTTTTTAGCTTATTATAATAATTGATATTTTAATTTTAATTATTCCTTCTTTCTGTGTTCTTTGGGTGTATGTTCTTTCCTAGATACTAGATTGTACTTCCTATTACTTTGTTTTTTCCTTGTTTTGTAATGCATGTTTAAATTAATTAACTATAATTCAATAAGCTAGTATAGACTTCCAGACAAGGTATATTTAAAAAAAAGAAATATTTTATAATTATAAAAAAGTTAGGGTGAAGGGGAAGCTGGGACAAAGTAAGAGAGTAGCATAGACGTATATATACTACCAACTGTACAATAGATAGCCAGTGAGAATTTGCTGTATAACAAAGGGAGATCAACTCGATGATGGGTGATGCCTTAGAGGGCCGGGATGGGAAGGGTGGGGGTGGGGGGTTGCGGGAGGGAGGGAATATGGGGGTATGTGTATAAATACAGCTGATTCACTTGGGTGTACCTCAAAAACTGGTACAAGGGTGTAAAGCAATTATATTCCAATAAAGAGCTTAAAAATAAAATAAAATAAAAAGTTAATTCACAAGGACTAAGCATTCATAAATGTATAATGTATAACATACAATATACATTATATAGTGACATGGCAGTTCAGAAGTTGCTTAATTCCCAAATATTCATGTTTTTCTAAATAATTTATTCTCCATTAACAGCTTTATTGTGGTATAATTTTTATAGAGAGAACTGCATATAAGAAAGAACTATAAGATTTTGAACACTAGATAGTAGCTTTGTTTTTGTATTGGTTTAAAGCTACTTTATGTATTTTCTAGGCTAGTTGAAATTCGTAAAAATTATTGAAGATAGTGAGTCAAGGTTTCCTACAGTTGAAAAAGAGAAACACAGACATGAAAAGTGAAAAACTGAAATGAGCCTATTCAATTGGAATTGGTGGTGTCAGCATGAGTCAAGACTTTTCGAGATAGCTATGATAAACAAATAGATAAACAACTTGTTAAATACATAAATATATATAAATAGATACTCAAATTGATATACAAATAAATACATAATAGTTCAGCATAGGCATAAGCACCTTTATGTGCAATATAAGAAATCAGAAGCAATGGTTTTCCCATGTAATGAGCACACCCACTGCCCAGATGTTAATTTAAAGCCACCAAGTTGCTAGGTGGTCTGTCATACAAATGACTAATTCACATGATACAATTAATATTTAGAAAGAGTGTTGTGGTTAGTTTCTAAATTACCTTTCAGATAGAAAATTATTTGTAATGATAAAGAACTAAATTTCTTTGAAAGACACAAAGATACTACTTTTACAAGTTAGAAAGAAGTAGATTAAAGTTTTGAAAACATTATAAAGAAGAGTTTACCTTCTTTGCAGGTTGATTCAGGATCCCATCTTCCATGTACACAGACTGAGTGTCTGTATTCTGACTTTCCTCGACATTTGTAACTTATGTTGGCGTTATGGTCATATTCAACCTTATCTGATGGATTTCCCTCAGATGTAAATATATTTAACCATTTACACTTCTTAAGTTCATCTGTTGCTAGAAGATGAAAATATTCCCTTGAAAAGACTAATTCTAAAAACCAAATAACTAATATGAAAAAAAAACCAGCTATAGAGTCAATAATATAATGAAATTACCATTTACGCCTCCAAATTCTACCAAGTTATTACTGATCACATTGCGAGAGATGGACTATTATATATGAACCTGTGTCCTGTGTCCAGTTTTTGAAATTTCAGAGAAAATATCCCTCCTAAAGACATTTTGCATTTTGGATTGGAACACTTTTGCATGATCCACATAGTGAATAGTCATTGAATGACTAAATTTGTCCCACACTTGAAATCTGTGTGAATCTTCACATTTATTTTTTGATCTCAAACATCTCTGCATTATTTTTAATTCACAATCTTAAAACATTAAAATAAAAACGATTATCTGTGGACATAGAATATACCAAGTTGCTAGCTTATATATTTTTTCAAGAAATGTAATGAAACATAAGAAAATTACATCTAAGTTGTTTTCTATAGAATCTTAATTTTTAAGCAGATCTTTTGCATGATTACAAAAAATAACAAATATTTGGAATAAGAAAATGGGTACTTAAAGTTACAACCTGTTTTCTGTATATACACTTAGAGTATTTGAGAAGCTATGTTATACACCAAATCATTCTATAATCCAATATAATGCCATAGTAACAAATTGTTCTGGCTCCAGTATAAGTGAAATATGCACTAAAAGAGCTTTTCATATAGCTACCTATTTCAAAAATCCAGTGCAGGTGGAGGTCCGTTTTGAATTTCACAAAATATCAGTATAGGTTTTTGGCAGTATTTGTTAATAATTTGTCAGTGACAAGAGTCAAGTGAGGATGAACAGAATAAAGAAAAGTGAAGTAGCTGGTCAAAGAAAAGTAATGATTTTAAAATGTAACCCTGAAAAAATAAAATAAAATAAGGAGATGAATTCAAAACACACTAGAGGCTTGAGAATCAGCCCTATTTTTAGGATTTATTCAGAGTGTTGAGGAGACAAAGCCAATAGTATTCTTCAAGGAAGGGTAACTGAAGGAAGATGTATACTCAAAAGGGGCAGTGGTGGCTGCTGTCATAGTCCTACAGTTGACTGGTTTCTGAAAGGAGAGCAAACCTATTTATTAGGAGAAAATAAACATAGTAAGAAGAATGGAAGGCTAGATTAGACAGAGTTACAAAATAAACATTAAGAGGAGAAGACTGGAATAAGGTTTATTATAGCTGAGGGGAATTATATTAAACGGAATACGGGGTGGAGGATTAACCTTTGGAAGGAAAACCCTGAGATCAGGAGAGTAATAACCGAAGCAGGTATTTTGGGGTACAGTAGAATGAAAAGTTAAATGAGGTGAGGTCATTTGTAGAGATAGGAGAGGACAAAGATAAAGTTTGGTCTTGAAGAACTTGCAATAGCTTGAACAGGAGTGTGTTTAGGAAAAATGTAGGGATTAATAAGCAATGAAATTTTCTGATTAACTAAATAAACTCCTATTAAATGTCTCCTATCTGTCAGCCAGCTGTTTGGGTATTGGCATCACGCCAGTGAACAAAACAGGTATGAATCCCGCTCTGTGGAGCCTGAGCCTAAGCCCTACTGTCTTCTTGGAATAAGTAATGAGTAGAAATCTGATGAGTAAGTAAGACTGGACATCCAGGGCTCCCTTTGAATGCAGGACCCAGGAAAACTCTAGGAAAGAATTCATTCTAAGGGAAAAGTGAAAGAAGGTAGCTAAGATTCTCCTGATCAGTCAACAAAGACCTGGTCATCCAAAGGTCAGGATGATTCACTTGCAGTGGAATGCATCAGTCAGGGCAGGTTCCTTGCCCAACCCCAAGTGCCTCCTGTGACTGAGTTACCCTGACTGGGAGGGCTTGAGCCCACCCTCCCTCCAGGACATTAACTTCTTTTTGCTGCATTTGAAACAGACTGAGAAATCATTATTGTTAGAAGCTTTGAGAGAGGCAAAATTCCTATAGGAATGTATCGAATGGGTATTTTCTCTACTGTATTTCCTTGTTTTACAGGTCCTAAAAGAAAAAGTATCATATAAAAACAAAAATGGAATTTCTGCAGAGACGGTTGTATTTTCCTGGCAACTAATAATCATATTTTAGTCATGTGAGTAACTATAAGTAAGATTTAGCTTCACACTTGTAAAGATAAACAATGTTAATATCAGGACAGAAAGATTCATAAAAGTCTGTTTCTAGTTTATATTTTTCCTCTTTAGACACATATTGAACTATAAACAACAAATGTTTGTAATCTTAATAATTTAAGCTGACATTTTCAAGGCTAACTCTAAATTTCAACAATATGATTGCAAATATAGTTTTTACAATAAAAATACTAGAATTTGTTAAATGTATTAGATGTCAATTTGAGAAGTGTATTCTCACCAATGCACTGAGGAGGCTGGGTCCATGTTCCTCGAATACATGTGATTGATCTGGGTCCAATCATTGTAAATGCTTCTCTGCAACTGAACTCTACCGAGTCTCCATGGTGATAGGGAGGGGCCGAGGGCTTGACGTAGCCATGGTCAAGGTCAGGTATGTCTCCACAGGTACTCTTCTCCTCTGGAAAATTTCACAAAATATGCTTGTCTTTAAAATACCCTTTAGGTGTTTATATGAATGCAAACAAAAAGTGTTGATTTACCTTTAAATATTACTATTTTTATACATTACCAAGACACACGGGCAAAGCTGTCCATTCTCCATCAACACACTGAACTTTATGAGAGCCCTTCATCAGAAATCTAGGATTGCAAACATATTCCACCACCTCACTGTGCCTGTATTCTTCTTTCTGTGTTTCGTTAACTTCCCCATTGAGGAGTTGCAGAGGTGCAGCACAGGGATTCATTGACTCTGCTGTAGAAATATGGTGTAAATAATGGTTACATTGTCCACTTTACAACTTAAAAATCCAGCTAAAGCAGAGATTTTTTTCATTAATTACTTTATGATTTATTATATAATTTATTTTATAAAATAAATTATTTTATTCTTTAACAATGAAAAACAATGGTGTTTACACCAGATTCCATATTATTCATCCTGAACTAGCATTTTGGAAGTCTATATAAGCCCAGAAAACATGTTCAATAATCTAGATACTCTTAATAAGTATGCAAACCAATTAATCAGTATGGGTGTGTATATTATAGCAATATTCTTATTCCATGAAACATTGTATTGAAACTTTTGAAAAAATATCATCATTTGAGACAAGCATTTGAACAACAAATTTTAACTTTGATTCATCCATGCATGTGACTGAATTGACTATAAGCTATTGAACATTGTTTAGACAAACTTGATGACACTTGAGGTAAGGCCCATGTTATATACAATGTCCAATGTTAATGGTGGAATTGTGGGCAAAAGGAAAGCTAACAAGAAGTCCTGCCAGTGTCAGGTTACTTATACATATCTATGGATACTTCCACCACACATTTCAAGAAGCAACTGGAGATTAAGTTCTTAAATAAGGAAAACCGAGGTAGCTACTACCCAACATATGTCCTTGGTGAGTATACTTGTGGCTTAAAGCATTGGGTTATAGATGCACTGGAAGCAGACAGAAAATTAAGAGAGGAAATAAAAGGGTTGATATCCAAAATTGTAACTCTTGTTCCAGAGTTTCACTAAGATAAATATTTACCTCTACACGTTGGAAGATTAGGGGACCATCCAAAGTGGTAGCACTGAACTGAATCTGCTCCAACCATTAAAAGTCCTTTAATGCAGGAGAACTTCAACACGTCTCCAACTTTATATTTGTCTTTCTTGGGATTAGCATCTAAATATGTTTCTATGTTGGGAATACTGCATTCTCTTTCTATAGAAAAAGACAAATAATTAAGTGAGAATATTTAACTAATCATCGCCAAAATGAATATTATACGTGTCATGTAAACATGAGGTGCTGGGTACTGCA
The DNA here is from genome assembly GCF_030028045.1 of Hippopotamus amphibius kiboko. Taxonomy (NCBI): domain Eukaryota; kingdom Metazoa; phylum Chordata; class Mammalia; order Artiodactyla; family Hippopotamidae; genus Hippopotamus; species Hippopotamus amphibius. The sequence goes on along the minus strand of NC_080188.1, from coordinate 194,227,401 downwards.
TGCATATACAGAGGGCAGCACAAAAATGCTCTTCCTTGAAAAACATTACACGTTAGGTTTCGTACACCCTCTACATTTATTAGTACTCTTTGAGAAAAATTAAGGTATTGAAAAGCAACATGTGTGCCCTGGTAATTTATTTGTAAAGTCAACTGTATACTGCATCTGATTTTATCACTGACATTTATAAAATTTAATGTTACTTTTTCTGTCTCAAAATGTAAAAGGATTCTCTCAATTTAAAAAAATGAATGCTGCAATTTTTAAATTGCACACAAATGAAAAATGGTATTTTTAAAACTACAATTGGGAAACTGGAACACAGAAGAGAGACAATTCTCATGTATTTGAGTTACGGAACATTAAAAATCGATAATTTTACAAGTGTGGAAATCAAACTGAAACATGATCAAATTGAAATATGAAGCAAAATGAGGAAACGTTCAAGTCCACATAGATAGGCATATTCTAGGCATCTTGGTTATGTATGTGATACACAAATATCTATTCTTGTTGTACCTATAAATGTTCTTAAAAATTAATACATTTTTAATATCTCATTCAATTTAGAGATATATAAAATTATTCCTGAAAATTTATAAAATTTATGAAATTTGTTACATTGCTATATATAACCGAAATTTCATTTTTCTTTTCTGGAATCTTCCATTTTCATTAATTAATTTATAAAATTCAAAATTGGAATTTAAAGATTAGAATCATACCAGAAAGGAAATTCATACTATCTAGAAGTCAAATCTTAACACAGAATCATAAAATTAGATGTAGGTTAACTATTTTTAAAAGTAATGCCACAGAAAACCTCAATAAATTTGTTTTTCTTTTTGTTTTAATATTGAGTTTTCTAGCTTAGTTGAGAAGGTCACTCTTGATGAGAACCATTGGGATTCCTTTCCAAAAATTCTACCCCAAATTTCCACAAAGCAATACTTTTATTGGTGTCTTTGTTTATATATATTGTGCTTATCTTATATACAATAAAATTCCTATTTTATCATATTGTGAAAATGCTGCTTTAACATCACGAAAAAAAGATCTTGGCTGTCAGCTATTTTCCAGCTGCTGTCTTCAAATAAAGATAGTGACTTTAAGGAAGCCATGATCATGTTAAAAGCCTCCCTGTTACTTAGAAGAAGCTGCAAACGCTTTATAATCCATTCCTTGCCTTCACTTCCACGGTCACCTATCTCCCCCCGGAGTCTGAGTTAACCCAAAATCTTTAAAATAGGTCAATTTCTTTGCTGCCTTGGCTGCTGTACAGACCCTCTAATGCTGAATGAATGGTTTCCAAACTTTTCTTTGCATAGATGTCATCCTGCATCAACTAGAGCATTTAGTTCCTCCTATTTTCTAAGTGCTTGGATTATGTGTTCTTTGAATACAGTTCTTTGAAAAATATAGTAGAAATATTTTTACCTTTGGTTCATTATTTACTTTAATTCACTTTTTTTTTCATACTGGAATGAAAGCTCTTGAAAGGCAGAACCCCTGTTTGTACCTTTCACCATTTCTCTTAGCCCACTTCTAGCACATAGTAGGTGTTTGTTGACAGCCTGAAAAGTGAAATTAGTGCCCAGACCCTGTTGGACAATCCCGTCTCATTTCCATAATAAACTCACTCTGTGTGTCTGTCTGAATCCTCTTTTTTAAATCTTTTTTTCTGCTCTGCCTTTTCTGCTGTTCCTTCTCCTCCTTCCCCTGTGCACCCCTTAATCGCACATGACTTTGTCTCCTACCTCAAAGGAAAACAGTAACCACCAGCGCCTGCTACTTTCCAGCACTGGATTTACACATCCGTTTTCCTTCCTTCCTCCAGATAGGAAGTTGGAAGTAGACCTGTTGCCACCAAAGCCCAGCACTTTCTCAGCAGCGCTGGTTCCTTTCCTCCTCCTTCACAGGGAGCCTCCTCTGTCCGTCTCTGCCTGCTTCCCTCTCTAGTACGTCCTCTCCAGCTGTTCAATACTCTGTCCTCTTTCCCATTAAAAAAAATACTTTATTCAGGGTGTCATTCCGCTGGCAGTGCCTCCTGAGCCTCCTCCTCTCCGCCAAAGCCAAACCTGGTGAAAGTGTCGTGTCCATATGCTGCATTAGATTTCTTAGTAACCATTTCTTCAGCTGGTTCTATGTCGCTTTTTCCCTGTCTACTCCGTCCACAAGCATCTCTGTTCCAGTTATTGTTGGCCTCTATGTAGCCAAATCCACCACATTTTCACTCTTCTAAGTGGATGTATCCACTAAATGAGACATATTCACCACACTAACCATCATAATAATCGAATTGAATGACAGTTTCCTTGATTTTATTGTATGGCAGGCATTGTGGCAATAACATTTATGAATAACTTAGTCCAAAATTCATTGAAACATTAGAAGATTTGTAAATACTAATCCATTTCCAGATTAGGAAAAGTGAACAAAGCTTCAAACAGGCTTCGTTGTTGCGCTAAGACACATGCTTAGCAAAGTGTAGAACTGGAATTAGAACCCATCCAGGCTGACTCCACAGGACTCGATCTAATTATACTTCCTTGCCTTTACTCATCTTTGTCTCTCCACATCTATAAAGCATTCATGTCTGCAGATTTCCCCCAAATGCTCTGTGTCCTCTTTTTTCTGCCTACTTTGCTATCCATTTCACTTCTGTCTGGCACCTGAATGTTGGAATGCTTCAAGGCTCAGTCTTGAGCTCTCTTCTGTTTTCATTCTATATTCTTCTTCAATTTCATATCATTATTTATAGGGTGCTTATCTCCCACATATATCTCCAGGCTAGACCCACGCGTTCAAGTCTGTAGCTGACATATCCAATTTTTACGGTCCACGGGCAGCCCAGCCATAATGTGCTCAACTCAAAAGCTGTGATGTCCTCCCCAAAGTGTCCTCTCCCCTGCCAGCTCCACCTTACAAAGTCACTTCCATTTCCCTGCTTACTTACAAAAATAAGGAAAACAAACATGTGAGTTCCTTGACCTTTTGCTCTTTCTGACACCCCACATTTAGTAACATTACCTGTGTTTTCTACCATAAAAATCATCTCAAATCTATCCTCTGCTCTGCATCTCTTCAGCCATAACCCTCTCTAATCCCCACTCTTTCTCACCCTACATGCATTCCTGAGTCTTCTCTTGCCCACCATAAGTATGGTATACATATAAAAAATCTTTCAAAAATCCAAATAAAGTTGTATCAATCCTTTCCTTAAAATTCCTTATCACTTTTCATCAATCATAAAATTAATCCAAATGTCAACATGCCCTGAAGTAACCTGCATAATCTCTCCTTTGCCTCCTAGGCAGGCTCAGCTCATAAAATTGTCCTACATCTTAAGCAGAATCCGTTCACCTGTTATTTCCCAAATATTGTTTTGTTGCCAAAGCTTTGCACATACTGTTCCCTTGGCTTGGAACATTCAACATCCACTCCGTTTGCCAGAGACTGAAGCCCTGTTTCTAGCCCTGGAAAAAAGGCAGCTGATTGGTGAACATAAAAGAGATCCATGTCATCATCCTCAGAATTTGTCAAAGTTGGAAAATAAAGAGCTCCTCTCAGGACCTGCAGAAATTAACACTCAAGGTAGGAGGCATAAAGCAGAAACTCAGGAGCAACGTGGTTGAAGAGGCTGTAAGACACTGTCATTCTGGTAATGAGTGAGTCTATGGACTTAAAACTTCCCCTCCGCCCAGTTTACATTAAAGCAGTAGGAAACACCTTGATTTGAATCATCGTTCCTTAAAAATGACTCTACATTAGTCAAATTCGGTGAAAATATATTTTTTGACGATTATTGTTAATTATGTTCATCTTGAAAAGAAAAGCATCTGAAAGAGTTCTCACCATAACATGCGGGTTTATCAGACCAGCCGTCTTCACCACACACTATGGAGCCTGTAGTGAGTCCATCTCGGCTCTCATATCCATGAAGGCATTCGTAGTCCAAACTGTCGTTGAGCTTAAACCATGTGCAATCACTTCTGGCTCTGGCATTCTCAAATACTGGCATATCACAGGATTCTAAGGGATAATGGAATCAATATTTCCTTGCTAATATTATTTAGTGGCCAATATGATTAAGTCCCATCTCAAGGGGAAAGGGGGCTTTACTAATTAGCATGTGCTAATAAGTATTACACAAAAATAACCCAAGAATACCAGTGATAGATCACTGTCCTGAAATAGTTACTCACAATGAAGAAATATGTTTTTGGTTTTTTTGTCCATACCACACGACTTGCAGTATCTTAATTCCCTTACCAGGGATTGAATCTGTGCCCCTTGCAGTGGGAGTGTGTAGCCCTAACCACTGGACTGCCAAAGAATTCTCGAAAAAATATGTTTCTACACAACATTTTCCTCAACACTTAATGTCTTTGAAATTATTTTATGAACATTTTTCTCAACTTAATTATACTTATGCATTTTCCCATGCTAGTAATAAAATAAGCCATTACAGATGTACTGTACTATTTTTACAACAGCATTTTATGAATTAATATGCTGAACTTATTAGCAGTTGTGACCTATATGCCAGAGAAAAATTGATTAATTGAAAAAAATTTCAATAGCATAATTTCAACAAGGTAAGTACATTTTTAAACATTCTATAAAATTGTTCTTTAAAACACACTAATTTTCAAAGTTCACGTGCTGATTTTGCTTTCCCAAATATATTTCTAATGGTTATGTATTCTTTTATATTTATCAAGGTTGAATGCAGAGGTAGTTCTATTGTTCATAACTAGTTACAAGAAAGTAAAATGTTATAGTATCAGTTTAGCACTGTAACAGAGGGATGTTGATAAAGGTTTAAATAATTTATCTCAAATTTCATAATGTGTGTTGTAGTGAGCTAGCTTAAAACTTTAAAAAATTAAAGTAAAACTACACTAGTAAAAAAGATAATAATAGAGACCTTTTCTCTTCCATAAAAAGAGTGTTAGAATGGAAAACTGGTTACATATTGGTACAAAATGAGTTTGATATGAGGGCAACTTTTATTATTTTCTCTTTGGCCAGTGCTCATAGTAAGAATAGATATTAGAAAAATAAATGAAACGGAAACAGTAGAAAAGGATATTTGAAATATCCACGTCACTTAAAACTGAATATGTAAAGTATCACTTCAAAAATATCACTGTGTGGCTTTGGGATGAAGGAGATGAACCCAGCAAATTGTTCTTAGAAAATCTTCTTAAACATCTGTGTGTCGGGACAAGAAAGCCTCTCAGCACAGCAGAATTTGGTCCTGTCTAGAAGTGTTTCTCTGTCTCCACTAACTAGATGTTTGTGAAGATTTCCTAACACAGAGAATTTTTCACAAGTGAATCTACCCTGCAGTTTCAAACACATAAACTATACAGGTCATATTATTTGAAGATGATAAACTATGGACTCATATCTTCGCTGAAAAACATAACTTTTAGGTTTAGGAGGAAAGATTCTCACATAAAATTCTCATAAGGTAAAAACAGATACAATCGGCATAAAGGGCTCATCGAAAAATAAATGAATTTATACCAGAATACAGGTAAGGTCCCTAGCTAACTTAGTTTTTAATCACAGGATGTTTTAAAGTGAAAAAGCCTTGACCTGAAGGGTGCAGTGATATTTACCCCTACTAGCAATGAATCATAAAAGGTAAAAAATGATATACATTTTTGAATTTATCTTTTCAAATACAACCATGGAATCACATCAACACCTCATGCCACTTCCAACCCGGCAAAGAAAAAAAAAAAGGTAAAAAGAATGCAGTTAAAGAAAACCTCCGTAGCACGCTCGTCAGGATAATGACACTAAACACTAATCAGTCACTTACTAAGGCAGACAGGTTGCGTTGACCATCCACTTTCCAGGCATGTAATCAATCCTGATGTCTTACCATCTGCTGTTACATATCCTGGTTTACACTTATATTGTGTTTCTTTATTCAAGGGATATGTAAAGTCAGATTCAGAAAAAAATCCATTCTCAATTTGTATATCTGCTTTTGAACATGTCTCTAAAAGGGAGAAAACATAAAGATAAGCATGTATTTGATAACCATTTTATAAGGACTCAAGTAATATAAGTATACAAAAATTGGGAGTCATTTTTAAATGTAACCCTAGAAAAACTCTAGTCATTTAAGTTCTTGTATGAGAGAAAAAAACCTATGAGTTCCCAAATATATTAAGTCAGGACACTTTATTCATTTTCTTAGAACAAAGCCAGATTTAAAGTACTCAGAATCCCTGCTGGGAAATGATTAGACCTCTGCTGTCTGATGCATCTGGAATCCTACAGCATGTCAGAGCTCTATCAGCAGTGGGTTTCTCTCCTGGGACCTGTTGGAAAAATTGCCTAATCTGGATCTCTTAAGCAACCCAGAACACAGTTGACACATTGAGGCATCTCAGATCCGGTGATGATCTCAGAATCTTCCACCATAGTTACTGCAGCCTTTGTCTCTGGGAATTTGAAATGTTTGTCATCAGAACTGGGTGCTGAAATCTCCATCAATGCGTGTAGTCCAACAAAGATGACAGAGACCGACACATACATTCATCCTACTCAGGACAAAATGATGACTCCTCAAATTATGTATAACTAAACTAGAAATAGTAAAGCACATTTATGTCACTTACTAGGTCTCTTCACAGAGCTCAGCTTCATTTATTAACTCAAGGATAAAGAAGAAATCAAAAGAGAAAACGTTGAATGTTTTGAACTGAATGAAAATAAAAACATGGTAAGAAAAATTTTATGAGATGTACGAGATGACAAAAGTGTGCTGAGAGGGAAATTTTAACATTAAATAGCAATAATAGAAAATAATAAAGTTTGAAAATCAATAACTGTTTTTACTTGAAAATTACAAAAGGTAAACAAATCCAATGTGTATAAATTTGAAGGAACAGTGCGCCGTTAGTAAGATGGTGGAAAAGGGTATTGAAATCTCTCCCTCTCCCAAAGACACTGAATTAACTGCTACAAAGGCATCAGCTCCCCTTATTCAAAACACTGGTTGAGAGGCTCCTACATTCAAGGCCAGTGAGAAAATTCCTAAATCCTAACTGGCAGGAAAAACTGAGACACACATTGACTATAAACCTCACCCAGCAGAACACCATATAATTGGGAGGGAACCCTCAACTCCTAGCTCCTCCTAGAGGAGCAAATAGTTCAAACCACAATCTAGGGCTCCTGGTTTCTGAAAGCTAGTCCAGGGTCTGGCTTCTACCTTGCCTGCCTCTGAGAGGGCCCAGCATTTCCAGTCTTCTGGGACTACTGAGGACAAAGTGGCAGTTAGGATGGGCTGTGCTAGAACTGCTCACAGGTCACCCCCCAGCTTAGAGCAGAGTCAGCAGCTCCCAGTTTCTCTGTGGAAGGATGTAGACTGCACATCTAGACCCTCGTCTTTTCCAGCTGCTGCCTGAGGACCTGGCTTCTCACCAACCTGTCCTGTGAGCTGATGAAGCCCCGATTCTGCTCGGGTCCTGGGGACGACAGAGAGCAGAATCATGGTTGGAAGAGCACAGGGGTTGAAGGAGCGTGCAGGCATTTCCCACAGCTCCTCTCCCCAGCTCAGTGCAGAGTGAGCAAGGGGATCAACTCCAGCTCCCAGCATCACCAGCTTCTTGGGCTCTAGCTCCCCTGTCTCAAGACACAGATGGGAGTTGTCATACTCTAGCCCCACTGGAGGATGCTAAGTACAAAGACAACAGTTTGGATGAGCATGGAGGTTAGAGAGGCACCCAGAATCTCTGGCCAGGGTGATTGATGAAAAAGGCTTCTACATATGAGGCCAGTCTATGAAGCCTAGGAGATGTGGATGTTTAATCTAGTGCACAGATATCAACAGAGAGAGTGAAGAAAAGTGATAAAAGTGAGAAATACGTTCCAGTCAGAAGAACAAGGTAAGTATCTATAAACCAACACAAATGAAATGAAGAAGGTGATTTCACCAATAGATATTCAAAATATCAGTCACACAGCACAAAATTTGACAGAGGATTAAAGCAGAGGTGCACTGGGCCTGGCATGTCTCAGGCTAGTGTCATGGGCAGCTCCCATGTATGAGCCTAAGTAACCCAGCTTCTCCCCCTTGCTTCTGATATTCCCCTCTTGTAGCTGAAGCTTGTGAGTTTATTCCTAGAAAATATTTAGAAATAAAATGCATTTTGCAATGGCAAAAAACCCACAAACAAACCAACCCCACCCCCAAACCCACAATATAGCAGGCTTAAACATGCTTACCAAGATCAGGAAGGCAATGCATGCACAAAGTAAGAATTTCAACGAAGAGATACAAAATATAGAAATTACCAAAAGAGAAATGGTAGAACTAAGTACAATAAATAAACTGAAAAATTAAATAGAGGGATTCAACAACAGACAAGATTAAGCAGAGAAAAGGACCAGTGAACATGAAAGTCACTAAAAATAACTGAGTCAGAGGAGCAAAAAGAAAAAGAATGGAAGAAAGTGATCATAGGTTAAGGCAGGTATGAGAAACCACCAAAATGATCAATATATGTTATGGAAGCCTGAGAGGGAGAAGAGAGAGGGAAAAGCACAGAAAAGTGAATCAAAGAAATAATCCTGAAAATTTAATAAATCTGGGGAAGAAAATAGACATCCACATCCAGTCAACCCACATGAATAAGATGAACTGTGAAAATCCCTCCTCCAACTGAAATACATGATCAAACTGTCTAAAAGACAAAGTAAATCTTGAAAATAGCAATAGGAAACATCACATAGAAGGGAACCATAAAGCTATGAGGTGATTTTACAGCAGAAACCTTGAAGATCAGAAGGGTGTGGGATGATACACTCAAAGTGCTGGAAGAAAAATCTACAAGGAATACTATACCAGCAAATTGGATCTTCACAAATGAAGGGGAAGTAAAAATATTACTCCGAGACACACAAACGCCTAGGTAGTTTATCACCACTAGAGGTGCATTCAAAGAAATGTTAAAGGAGGTTCTTCAGGTTGCAATAGAAGAGTGCTAAATATCAACACAACAGCATAAGAAAGTGTGACTCTCATTGGTAATGGCAAATATAGAGACAAATATAGAATATGGTGATGGGTAAATCACTTTTAATACTAGCATAAAAGTTAAAAGACAAAAGTATTATGAATAAATGTAACAAGTTATATAAATGGTTATAAACATGATATGATGTAAATTGTGATGTAAACAACTTAGCATGGAAGTGGAGGAAGATAAAAGTTTATTGCTATAAAAATTAGATATTCTATATAAGCCCCAACAAGAATACACCTTACATTAAGAACAAGAGAAAGGAATGACAGCCTATTTGAAGCTGACAAACAAATAAGCAAACAAACCCAATGAAACCCAAAGGAAAATAACAAGAAAGAAAAAGAAAGACAAAAGAACTAGAAGACAAACAAAATAAATAATAAATTAATAGTAAAATCTTATGGTTCAGAAACACTTTAAATGTAAATACATTAAACTCAACAATAAAAGACACAGACTGGGGGCTTGGATAAAAATACAAGACTCATATTTATGTTGTCTATAAGAAACTAACTTTAAGGAAAAACACAGGCTGAAAAAATAGGGATGAAAAATGTTATTTCATGAAAATGGTAACCAAAAGAAAGCAGAGCTGGTGATATTTGCATTAGACAAAATAGACTTTAAATTGTCACCAGAAAATATGGAATCATGGGGGCACAAGACATTCATCGTTTTTGCTCCTGAGCCAACAACAGAAATTTGATCCATCCACAGACAAACCTGTCTTTGAGGGAGGGGTGGGACTCACCACCATATACAAAGGGACCCAGCAGGAGTCTTGGCCACCCAAGCAAGAAGTAAAAGGCTGTCGTGATTGTGGTGCCTGCAGTGGCCCATAAACCAGCTCTAGCCTCTCTCAGCCACAGTCCAAGAGCCCCTGGAAACACTCAGATAATCACTCATGGAAGAGAGGCCTTATGTGAAAGCTCAGGTTTTCACAGGAGGAGCTTCAGCACAGCACTGGAGAAAAAAAAAATATGAGTTTGGATTCATTGGACTAAGTAAGAAGAACAGCTCTACTTTACCTGCCTCACCCTCCCCGCCAAGGAGGCACAGCTTAAGGCTAATAGAAAACTTCCCAGGTCCCTGATTTCTCCCACAGGGGAAAGGGAGAGTGTGTGAATAATCTTGCAGCTTCCCCAGCTCTGTAGGGTCTGCCAAAAGGCTCATTTACCTCTCACTTCATCCAGAATACTTAATAATGACCAAAATGACTGGTAGTTATGAAGAGACTATGGAAGCATCAGACAGGACACTTACAGATCATTAAAGGCAGGATGATCCTACTAACTGCATTGAGGAATCCATCAAAGAATCCATGCAGAAGCTGCTGGGAAGGCCTCACCTGCAGATTCTCCCAACTGGTCCACTGGCACCTTCAAGGCTCTGTCTACCTCATACACAGACCCTCCCATCATGTGGCCAGCCCCCTGTGGACATAACTGACATTGGAGACAAGAGCAAGCTTTGATAGGCAGCTAGTGAGCAGGCACAGAAATTTGGCTCAAATCTGTGTTCCAGGGAGAGAACACAAGATTAAGATGTAGTGCCATTTTTGTGGAAACAAAAGAGAGGCTCTCAGCACCCATACTGCACTGCAGGATCTAGACAAGGCACACAAGCACAGAAATTCTGCCACAAGTGGGAGAAGCAGTGTGAGCAGGTGTCTCTAGGAGACCTGAGATAGCCTCAGAGACTAATGCAGGGCTGAAGGAAGTTGTCTCTCTCCCAAAGGAGACTGGTACTTCCAAAGGAAATACAACAACACTAAACTTCAAGGAAAATGAAATCAAGGAACATGACACCAACAAATTATCACAAAATTCTTCAGTATTCAAACCCAAAGATTGGAGATCTGTGATTTACCTAATGAGGAATTCAAAATAGCTGTTTTAAATAACTCAATGTGCTACCAGGAAACAGGAGGACAATTGAACAAAATCAGGAATACAATAGATGAGCAAAATGAGCAGTTTAATGAAAAGATAGAAAAAAAAAAGTCAAACAGAAATTCTGGTGCTGAAAAATCCAATGATGAAATAAAAATGCTACTGAGTAGCATCAATAAGAGAATGAAAGAAGCATAAGAAGGAATCTGTGAGATGACAGATACATTGAAGTTATCCAGTCAAGGAGAACAAAGAAAAAATAATGGAAAAGAATGAAGAAAGGCTGCATGATGTATGTATATCATCAACAGAACCAATTTGTGAATTATTGAAGTTCCAGAAGGAGAAAAGAGGAAGATGGGGGCAGAAAACTTATTTAAAGAAATAATGGCTGAGAACTTTCCAAATTGAAGGTGAGATTTGAATATCTAAGTTCATGAAGTTTTCAGGTTACCAAACAAAATCAACATAAAAAATTCCTCTACAACACATATTATAATAAAACAGAAAAAAATCAAAGAGAAAAAGAGGTCTTAAAGGCACCATGAGAAAGAAACCTTGGAATTTATAATGGAACCTTCATATGGCTCTAAGCTGATTTCTCAGCAGAAACCTAATGGGCCAGGAGAAAGTGGAATGATACATTCCAAGTGTTGAAAGAGAAACCCACCAACCAAGAATACTTTATTTGGAAAGTGTCACTTGGAAGTGAATGGAAGATAAAGACTTCCCCAGACCAACAAATACTGAGGGAATTGAACTCAACTAGGCCTGCCTTATTAGAAATGCTGAAGGGAGTTATTCAAGCTAAAGTGAAAGAATGCTAATTAATAATATGAAAATACACTGTACACTTGTAAATGTAAGTATACAGTCACATGCACAATACTATAGTACTTTGTTATCAAATGTTAAACACTTAACCATATAAAAGTTAAAGTCAAGAATATAAAAATAATGATAGCAACAATAATTTGCTAATAAATACACACTATAAAAAGAGGCAAATCGTGACATCAAAAATATAAAAGGTTGGAGGGTAAAAGGAAAGAGATTTTGCATGTGGTTGATGCTCATGTTTTATCAGTATAAAACAGACTACCCTCTCTGTAAGATGTTTTATTTAAGTCTCATGGTAAACACAAAGCAAGAAACCACTCTAGATTCACAGAAGAGAAGTTTATTGAAAGCATACTACTATAAAAATCATTAATTCACAAAGGAAGGCAGCCAGAGAGGAAGAAAGGAATTAGGAAACTACAAAAGAGTAACTAGAAAAGACACTAAAAAAAAGAGGTTGCATTAGTAAGTCATTATCTATCAATAATTACTCTAAATATAAATGGATTACACACTTCAATGAAAAGACATAGGATGGATAAGATGGAGGTGCAGGAGGACATAGAGTTTGAATTTTCTCATAATTAGTGCACCTATTAGGCACTAGTGGAGGACCTTGGACACCTAAGGGAACAGGAGGAATCCCCATGTGACTAGGTAGGATGTGGGGGGGGGAAGAGGAAGGGAGAAAAAGTGGAGGCAGTAAGGGATGGGCATGCCGTAGGGGCAGCTGGGGAGGGGAGGGGTTCTCATGCTCAGAGGGGCCCACTCACAGCAAGGGAATCAGTGGGCTTAGGGAGAGAGGTCAGGGGATCAGAAAGGAACATGGCCAGCTTCTCCCCCACCCTCTCTTGTCCTGCAAACCTGCTGGGGTCCTGGACCTGAACCTCCATACTCCTGGGCCCCCTCCAGCCATGCAGATCCTGAGCCTAACCCCCACCACCCCCATGGCCTTTTCTGGGCTTTTTTTTTTTTTTTTTTTTTTGCAGCATTACATGGCTTGCAGGGTCTTGGTTCCTAGGCCAGGGATTGGGCCTGAGCTCCTGTGGTGAGAGTGACAAGTCCAAGCCACTGGACTAACAGTGAACTTTAGGACCCAAGAAATATTAATCAGTATGAGCTCTCCCAGAGGTCCTCATCTTGGCACCAAGACCTGGCTCCACCCAGCTGACTGCAAACTCCAGTGCTAGACACCTCAGGCCAAACAATCAGCAAGACAGGAACACAGCCCCATGCAATGACAACAAAAAAATTAGACAGCAAAAAAATATGTTACAGACAAAGAAGCAAGGTAAAAACCTACAAGACCAAATAAATGAAGAGAAAATAGGCAACCTACCTGAAAAAGAATTCAGAGTAATGATAATATAGATGATCCAAAATCTCAGAAATTAAATGGAGGCATGGATTGAGAAAATACAAGAAATGTTTAACAAGAACCTAGAAGAACTAAAGAATGAACAAACAGTGATGAATGACACAGTAATTGAAATGAAAAATACACCAGAAGGGATCAATAGAAGAACAACTGAGGCAGAAAAATGAATAAGTGAGCTGGAAGAAAGAATGGTGGAAATAACTGCAAAGGAGCAGAATAAAGAAAAAAGAATGAAAACAAATGAGGACAGTCTCAGAGACCTCTGGGACAGCATTAAACACACCAGCATTCAAATTATAGGGGCCCCAGAAGAAGAGAAACAGAAAGGGTCTGAGAAAATATCTGAAGTGATTATAGTCAGAAACTTCCCTAACATGGGAAGGGAAATAGCCCTCCAAGTCCCGGAAGCACAGAGAGTCCCATACAGGATAAACCCATAGAGAAACATGCCAAGACACATATAATCAAATGAACAGAAATTAAATTCAAAGAAAAAATATTAAAAGCAGCAAGGGAAAAGCAACAAATAACATTCAAAGGAATCCCCAAAAGGTTATCAGTTGATTTTTCATCAGAAACTCTGGAGGCCAGAAGGGAGTGATAGGATATATTTAAACTGATGACAGGGAAAGCCTACAACCAAGACTACACTATCAACCAAGGATCTCATTCAGAGCCAACAGAGAAATCAAAAGTTTTACAGACAAGCAAAAGCCAAGAGAATTTAGCACCATCAAACCTGCTTTACAACAAATGCTAAAGGAACTTCTCTAGGTGGGAAACACAAGAGAAGAAAAGTCCCACAAAACAAACCCAAAACAATTAAGAAAATGGTAATAAGAACATATATATTGATAATTACCTTGAATGTAAATGGACTAAATGCTCCAACCAAAAGACACAGACTGGCTGAATGGATGTAAAAACAAGACCTGAATATATGCTGTCTAAAGACACCCATGTCAGACCTAGGGACACATTTAGACTGAAAGTGAGGGGATGGAAAAAGATATTCCATGCAAATAGAAATCAAAAGGAAGCTGGACTAGCAACACTCATTTGAGATAAAATAGACTTTAAAATACTGTTACAAGAGACAATAAAGGAAACTACCTAATGATCAAGGGATGAATACAAGAAGAAGATAAAATAATTATAAATCTTTATGCACCCAACATAGGAACACCTCAATACATAAGGCAAATGCTAACAGCCATAAAAGGGGAAACTGACAGTAAAACAATAATTGTAGGGGACTTTAACACCTGAATTAGACCAATGGACAGATCTTCCAGACAGAAAAAAAATAAGGAAACACAGGCTTTAAAGGACACACTAGACCAAACAGACTTGACTGATATTTATAGGACATTCCACCCCAAAGTGGCAGAATACATTTTCTTCTCAAGTGCACACAGGACATTCTCCAGCATAGATTGCATCTTGGGTCACAAAGCAAGCATCAGTAAATTTAAAAAAATTGAAATCATTTCAAGCATCTTTTCCAACAACAATGCTATGAAATTAGAAATTATAGGAAAAAACTAAAAAATGCTAACACATGGAGGCTAAATAACACGCTACTAAACCAAGAGATCACTGAAAAAATCAAAGAGGAAATCAAAAAATTTATAGAAAGAAATGACAATGAAAATCTGACAACCCAAAAGCTACTGGATGCAGCAAAAACAGTTCTAACAGGGAAGTTGATAACAATTCAATCCTAGCTCAGGAAACAAGAAAAATCCCAAATAAACCACCTAAACTTACATGTAAAGCAACTAGAGAAAGAAGAACAAACAAAACCCAAAGTTAGTAGGAGGAAAGAAATCACAAAAATCAAAGCAGAAATAAATGAAATAGAAATGAAGAAAACAACAGCAAAAATCAATGAAACTAAAAGCTGGTTCCTTGAGAAGATAAACAAAATTGATAAACCTTTAGCCAGACTCATCAAGTAAAAAAAGGCAGAGGATTCAAATCAATAAAGTTAGAAATGAAAAAGGAGAAATTATAAGTGACACTGCAAAAATACAAAGGATCATAAGAGACTATTACAAGAAAGTATACGCCGATAAAATGAACAACCTGGAAGAAATGGTCAAACTCTTGGAAAAATACAACCTTCCAAGACTAAACCAGGAGGAAATAGGAAATACAAACAGACCAATCACAAGTAATGAAATGAAACTGTAATTTAAAATCTTCCAACAAATAAAAGTTCAGGACCAGATGGCATCACAGGTAAATTCTATCAAACTTTTAGAGAAGAGCTAACATCCTTCTCAAACTCTTCCAAAAAATTGCAGAGGAAGGTACATGTCCAAGCTCATTCTACGAGGCCACCATCATTCTGATACCAAAACCAAAGATATCACAAAAAAGAACACTATGGGCCAATATCTCTCTTAAACATAGACCCAAAAATCCTCAACAAAATACTAGCTAACAGTATCCAACACCACATTAAAAGGATCATACAATGTGATCAAGTTGGATTTATCCCAGGGATGCAAGGATTCTTCCATATACACAAATCAATCAGTGTGATAAACCATATTAACAAATTAAAGAATAAAAACCATATACCCATCTCAATAGATGCAGAAAAAGCTTTCAATAAAATTCAACACTCATTTAGGATAAAAACTCTCCAGAAAGTGGGCATAGACAGAACCTATCTCAACATAATAAAGGGCATATACAACAAACCCACAGCAAACATCATTCTCAATGGTGAAAAACTGAAAGCATTTCCTCTAAGATCAGGAACAAGACAAGGATGTCCACTCTCGCCACTATTGTTCAACATAGTTTTGGAAGTCCTAGCCACAGCAATCAGAGGAGAAAAAGAAATAAAAGGAATCCAAATTGGAAAAGAAGAAGTAAAATTTTCACTGTTCACAGATGACGTGATGCTATACGTAGAAAATCCTAATGATGCTACTAGAATACTACTAGAGCTAATCAATGAACTTGGTAAAGTTTCAGCATATGAAATTAACACACAGAAATCCCTTGCATCCCTATATACTAACAATGAAAGTTCAGAAAGAAAAATTAAGGAAACAATCTCATTTACCATTATAACCAAAAGAATAAAATGCCTAGGAATAAACCTACCTAAGGAAGGAAAAGACCTGTACTCAGAATACTACAAAACACTGATCAAAGATATCAAAGATGACACAAACAGATGCAGAGATATACCATGTTCTTGGATTGGAAGAATCAATATTGTGAAAGTGACTAAACTACCCAAAGCAATCTACAGATTCAATGCAATCCCTATCAAATTACCAATGGTATTTTTCATAGAATTAGATGAAAATTTTTACAATACGTGTGGAAACACAAAAGAGCATGAATAACCAAATCAATTTTGAGAAAGATGAATGGAGCTGGAGCAGACTCCCTGACTTCAGACTATGCTACAAAGCTATTGTAATCAAGACAGTATGGACTGGTACAAAAAAAGAGCTATAGCTCAACTAGAGAACAGGATAGAGTGCCCAGAGATAAACCCATGCACCTATGAACACCTAATCTATGGCAAAGGAGGCAAGAATACACAATGAAGAAAAGACAGCCTCTTCAATAAGCAGTGCTGGGAAAACTGGACAGCTATATGTAAAAGAATGAAATGAGAACACTCCCCATCACCATACATAAAAATAAACTAAAAATGGATTGAAGACCTAAATGTAAGACTGGACATTATAAAAGTCTTAGAGAAAAACAATCTTTGACATAAATCACAGCAAGATCTTTTTTGATCCACTTCCTAGAGTAATGAAAATAAAAAAAAAAACAAATAAACAAATGGAACTAATTAAACTTAAAAGCTTTTGCACAGCAAAGAAAACCATAAATGAGACAAAGAGACAACTTACAGAATGGGAGAAAATATTTGCAAAGGAAGCAATTGATAAGAGATTAATCCCCAAAATATGCAATCAGCTTATGCAGCTCTTTATCAAAGAAAAAACCAAACAACCCAATCAAAAAGTGGGCAAAAGACCTAAATAGATATTTCTCCAAAGAAGACTTGCAGATGGCCAAGAGGCACATGAAGAAATGCTCAATGTCACTAATTATTAGAGAAATACAAGTCAAAACTACAATGGGATATCATCCCACACCAGTCAGAATGACCAACATTAAAAAATCTACAAACAATAAATGCTGGAGAGGATGTGGAGAAAAGGGAACCTTCTTGCACTGTTGGTGGGAATGTAAATTGATAGCGCCACTATGAAGAATGGTATGGAATTTCCTTAAAAAACTAAAAATAGAACTACCATATGACCCAGGAATCCCACTACTGGGTATAAACCCTGAGAAACCATAATTCAAAAAGAAACACGTACCCCAATGTTCACTGCAGCACTATTTACAATAGCCAGCACATGGAAGCAACCTAAATGTCAATCAACAGATGAATGGAGAAAGAAGGTGTGGTACATATATACAATGGAATATTACTCAGCCTTAGAAGGAAATGAAATTGGGTCACTTGCAAAGATGTGGATAGACCTAAAGTCTGTCATACAGAAAGAAGTATGTCAGAAAGAGAAACACAAATATTGTATGTGAACACATATATGTGGAATCTCAAAAAATGATACAGATGAACCAATTTGCAGGGCAGGAATAGAGATGCAGACATAGGAAACAGATGCGTAAACACAGGGAGGGAAAGGGGGTCGGACAAATTGGGAGATTAGGATTGACATGTGAAAACAGAGCTAGTGGGAACCTACTGTATAGTACAGGGAGCTCAGCTTGATGCTCTGTGGTGACCTAGATGGGTGGGATGCAGGGGGTGGGTAGGAAGTCCAAGAAGGAGGGAATATATGTATATATATAGTTGATTCACTTCGTTGTACATCAGAAACTAACACAACATTGTAAAGCAACTATACCCCAATTTAAAAAAATGATAAAAGACAGGATGAATGGATGGATGCATGGATGGATGCATGGAAGGATGGATGGAAAAAGAAAACTAAACTATCTGTCTACCAGAGACTATATCCAGCATTAAGGACACTTACATGAGGAAAGTGAAGGAATGGAAAAAGATATTCAATGAAAGCAGATTCCAAAAGAGAGGCAGGGCTAGCTATACTTATATCAGACAAAATAGACTTTATGCCAAAACAGTAACAAGAGACACATAAGGTCATTATATAATAATAAAGATGTCAATTAATCAAAAAGATAAAAAATTAGAGCACCTAAGATATTGAGCAAATACCAGCAGATGTGTTGTGAGAAATAGACAACATTGAAATAATGGTAAGTACTTCAAGACTCCATTATCAACAGTGGATTAATCACCCAGACACAAAATCAACACAGAAACATAAGATTGAGCCAAACTTTACAGCATATGGACATAACAGATATACACAAAACATTTCATGCAATAGCAGCAGAATACACATTCTTTTAAAGTGAATACTGAATATTTTGCAGGATAGATCATATGACAGGTCAAAAATCAAGCCCTAGAAAATGTAAGAAGGTTGAATTCATAACAAGTACTTTGCCAAACACAATGTTACGAAAGTATGAGATACTGCAAAATGAGCTCTGAGGGAATTTTGTAGCAATAAATGTCTACATTTAGGAAAAAAAAATTCAAATAAACCACCTACATATACCTCAAGGAACTGGAAAAAGAGGAGAGATGTCAAGATGGCAAAGTAGGAGGACGCTGAGTTCACCTACTCCAAGAACACATCAAAAATAAAGAATGGCTATATGTGTATAACTGAGTCACTTTGCTGTACAGCAGAGACTGGCACAATATTGTAAAGCAACTACACTTCAGTAAAAAAATTTTAAATACATCTACATGTGGAGAAACTCTCACTGAAAACAATCTGAAAAGTGGAAGAAAGGCTCTTCTACAATGAAGGATGTGAAGAAGGACCCACACAATGTAGAATAAGAAGGGGGGAAATAATGGGTCAGGACCTGTGCCCCTAGCAGGGAATCAGAAAAGGAGTGGCATATCATAGGTTTAAGGATTCTCCCTGGAGAGTGAGGAGTTTGAGCCACAAACTAGGTGCCCAAGCCCTGGGGTTCAACCCTAAGACTAGTCTTAGCAGGATTGAAACCAGAAAGACTTCACTGGAGGGTTGAAAGAAACCAAGACTCCACTTGTGAGGAACATGCACAAATGCTTACTGCCAGGAACAGGGCAAAAGAGGCAGATTGAATACTGACTGGGACTCTGGTCAGTTTCCCATGACCACCCCAGCATGCACCCACTCTGCCTGCTCCAGCCCCTCTTGCTCTGATGCTGGTTTCTACTAGGGTGGAGGTGCCGTTGCCAAGGAGAGTGCTCACAATTAAATGGAATGGAACTGGCTTAAACATAACCCAGACTCTGAACAGGACAAAGGCAACCACGTGCAGTGTGTGGTGTGCATGGAGGCAACAGATTGAAAACTGCCTGAGGCTCTGACTGATGCACTGGTATCATCACACTGTGTACCAGACCCTGCACCATGTGCCGTCTCCAGCCCCTCTTGCTCTGGAGCTGCTCTCATAGGGTGAATGTGCAGTTGCCAAGGAGGTATGCATGCTCAAAGGGAATGGATCTGGCTTGAATCTGATCCTAAGAGCCTCTGCTCCAGCACACAAGGTCCTGTACCCACTCCCAATAGGGTGGTGACTGTCACTGAGCACAGGAAAAGCTCTGGCTCACACCCAGCTCTGGCTCTAGCCCCTCCATCTCCAACACCACCTTCCACCAAGGTGAAAGCTCACAGCACACACTGGGGAAAGGTGTGAACCACACTCACTTCAGATCCAGCTTTCTCATTAAAGCCAGTAGGCACACACAGACTGCATAAGGATGCTCCCAGACGAAGACACCCATTCAAGACTGGGATAGGTAACCATTTCATCTAACTTCATAGGGATGGAAAAAGTTAAAGAAAATGGAAAGACAGAAGAGTATGTTCCAAATGACAGAACAAGGTGAAAAAAGTAAAAAAACAAAAACCCTAGTGAAACAGAGTGAAACAATTTACTAGATAAGGAATTCAAAGCAATAGTAATAAGAATGTTAAGTGAACTTGGGAGAAGAATAGAAGAACACAGTGACAATTTTAACAAGGAACTAAAAAATATGAAAAAGATCTAGTCAGAGCTGAAGAATACAATAATTAATGTGAAAAACACACTAGAAGGAATTAGCGGCAGATTAGGTGATAAAGATGGGTGCGTAGTGATCTTAAAGATAGACTAATGAAAATCATCCAATCAGAATATCAAAAGGAACAAGAATTTTTT
The DNA here is from genome assembly GCF_030028045.1 of Hippopotamus amphibius kiboko. NCBI lineage: Eukaryota > Metazoa > Chordata > Mammalia > Artiodactyla > Hippopotamidae > Hippopotamus > Hippopotamus amphibius. The sequence goes on along the minus strand of NC_080188.1, from coordinate 194,206,924 downwards.
TTTAAAAAAGAACAGTTTAAGGGACCTCTATGACAACATCAAGCATACCAACATGCACTTTATAGAAGAAAATAAAAAGAAGTGGGTAGGAAACATATTTCATGAAATTACAGCTGAAAACTTCCGAACCTGAAGAAGGAAACAGATATCCAGATACCAGAAGCACAGAGGGTTCCAAACAAAAAGAACTCAAAATTACCCACTCCAAGACATATCACAATTAAAATGGCATAAGTTAGAGAATTCTTAACACAGCAAGAGAAAAACAAAGAGTTACATAAAAGGAAGCCCCCATAAGGCTATCAGCTGATTTTTCAGCAAAAACTTTGCAGGCCAGAAGGGAGTGGCATAATGTACTTAAAAGGATGAAAGTGAAAAACCTGCAACGTAGGATACCCTAAAAAGCAAGATCATGGTTGCAAATGACATGATACCATACATAAAAAGCCCTAAAGATGCTACCAGAAAACTACTAGAGCTCATTATTGAATTTAGTAAAGTTGCAGGATACAGAATTTATACGCAGAAATCACTTGCATTCCTATATATGAACAATGAAAGATCAGAAAGAGAAATGAAGGAAACAATACCATCTACCATCGCATCAGAGAGAATAAAATTCCTAGAAATAAACCTACCTAAGAAGGCAAAAGACTTGTATTCAGAAAACTATAAGATGCTGATGAAAGAAATCAAAGATGACACAAACAAATGGTGAGATATATCATATTCTTGGATTGGAAGAATCAATATTATCACAGTGACTATGTTACACAAAGCAATCTACAGAGTCAATGCAATCCCTATCAAATTACCAATGGTATTTTTCATAGAATTAGACAAAAATTTTTACAACATATGTGGAAACATAAAAGAGCATGAATAGCCAAAGCAATTATGAGAAAGAAGAATGGAGCTGGAGGAATCAGTCTCCCTAACCTCAGACAACACTGCAAAGCTACAGTATTCAAGACAGTATGGTACTGGCACAAAAAAAGAAATATAGATCAATGGAACAGGATAGAAAGCCCAGAGACAAACCCATACACCTATGTTCAACTGATCTATGACAAAGGAGGCAAGAATATACAATGGAGAAAAGAGAATCTCTTCAATAAGTGGTGCTGGGAAAACCAGACAGCTACCTGTAAAGTAATGAAATTAGAACACTCCCTAACACCATACACAAAAATAAACTCAAAATAGATTAAAAACCAAAATATAAGACCAGTACTATAAAATTCTTGAAGAAAAACATAGGCAGAACACTCTCACATAAATCACAGCAATATCTTTTTTGATCCACCTCCTAGAGTAATTAAAACAAAAACAAAAATAAACAAATGGGGCCTAATTAAACTTAAAAGCTTTTGGACAGTAAAGGAAACCATAAACAACACAAAAAGACAACCTAAAGAATGGGAGAAAATATTTGCAAAGAAGAGACGAACAAAGGGTTAATTTTCCAAATATAGAAACAGCTCATGCAGCTTAACATCGAAAAAACAAACAACCCATTCAAAAAATGTGCAAGAGATCTAAATACACATTTCTACAAAGAGATACAGGTGGCAAAGAGGCACAAGAAAAGATGCTCAACATCACTAATTACTAGAGAAATGCAAATCAAAACTACAATGAGCTAAAACATCACACCAGTCAAAAGGGCCATCATAAACAAAATGTCTAGCTAAGCTTTTATCAATTTTATCTTTTCAAAATTCCAACTTTTCATTTTGTTGATTTTTCTTATTATTCTTCATTTGATTTACTTCTGTTCTAATTTTCATTATTTCCTCCTTTCTCTAACTTTGGTCTTAGTTCTTTTACTAGTGTTTTAAAGTATAAATTTAGGTTGTTCACATAAGATCTTTCTTCTATTTTAATGTACACATTTATCATAAAAAACTTCCCTCTTAGTACTGTTTTTGCAGTATCTTGTAAGGATTGGTATATCCTATTTTTTTCTCATTTGTCTTAGGATATTTTTTAAAATTCCTTATGGTTTCCTCTCTGATGCAACAATTCTTCAAGAGTCTGTTGTTTAGTTTGTATATATCTGTAGATTTTCTCTTTTCTTTCTTTTTTTTTTCTGTTACTGTATTCTTGTTTTATTTCAATGTGGTTGGAAAAGACACTTGGCATGATTTCTCTCTTCTAAAAGTTGTCAAGACTTGCTTTGTGACCAAACAGGTCATATCCTTCCCGAGATTATTCCATGTGGACTTGGGAAGAATGTGTATTCTTCTCTTCTTGAGTGGAAAGTTCTGTATATAGTTATTATGTTCATTTAGTTTACAGTGTTGTTCAAGTCTGCTTTTTATTTATTAAAATTCTGTCTGGACATTCTATCCAATATTGAAAATGGAGTATTAAAATCTCCTACTATTATTGTATTGCTCTCAATTTCTCCTAATCAGACATCAATATTTGGTTTATATATTTAGGAATTCTGATGGTGGATGTTTTTATGTTTATAATTATTCCATTTTCCTGTTGATTTAACCCTTTTATTATTATATAATGACCTTTTTTGTTGCAGGAAACAGTTTAGACAAAAAGTCAATTTTTTTTCTGATATAAGTATACTTGCTCCTGGTGTTTTCTGGCTTCTATTTGCATGAAATATAATTTTCCGCATGTTCATGTTTAGACCATCTGTGTCTTTAGTTCGAAAATGAGTTTTCTATACACAGCAAATTATTAAATCTTATTTTTCTAACCATTCAGGTATTCTATTCTTTTGTTAGGTGAGTGTAGTCCATTTACATTTAAATTAATCATTATAGGTGAGCATGTACTATTGATATTTTGTTAAGTAGCTTACTCTGCAATTGCTTTTTCAATCTCTTTCCATTTTCCATAGTTATTTGCTTATATATTGTAATTTTTTACTTTCTTTTCATCTTTTGTGTATCCATTGTAGGTTTCCCTCAAGCTTAATTAATGTGCAGTTAACAATTAAAACTTTATGTGTATACTGTGTACAATGGGATGATTTGATATACATATACATTTATCACAATAGGGTCAATAAACACATCCATCACCTCACATATTGCCTTTCTTTGTATATGTGTTTGGAATGGCTGAAATCTATTCTCTTAGCAAATTTCAAGCATGCAATATAGTATTATTAACCATACAACCAAGCTGTACCTTAGATCTCCAGAATTACTCATCTTATAAATGACACCTTACACGTTTGGGCCAGCATGTCCCCATTTCCCTCATCTTTGAGTCCTTGTAACTACCATTCCACTCTCTGTTTCTGTAAATTTAACACTTTCTTCTTTTTTTATTTTTATATTGCCTTTCTTTCCTTCCTTCCTTCCTTCCCTTCCTTCCTTCCTTCCTTCCTTCCTTCCTTCCTTTCTTTTTCTTTCTTTCTTTCTTTCTTTTTCTTTCTTTCTTTCTTTCTTTCTTTCTTTCTTTCTTTCTTTCTTTCTTTCTTTCTTTCTTTCTTTCTTCTTTCTTTCTTTCTTTCCTTCCTTCCTTCCTTCCTTCCTTTCTTTTCTTTCTTTCTTTCTTCCTTTGTTTCTTTCTTTCATCTTTCTTTCTGTCTTTCTTTTTCTTTCTTTTTCCTTCCTTCTTTCTTTTTCCTTCCTTCTTTCTTTCTTTTTCTTTCTTCTCCCTTCCTTCCTTCCTTTCTCCCTTCCTTCCTTCTCTTTCATTCTATGAATTCAATATTTTCTTTCCCCTGCTCTCTCTGTCTCTCTCTCACCTCCCTTCCTCCCTTTCTTCTTCCACTTAGCATAATGTCCTCTAGGTTCATGCATGTTATACCAAATGGCAGGACTCTCTTCTTTCCTATGGCTGAGTAATATCCCATTTTATGTATGCATATCACATCTTTATTCATTCATTCATTTTTTTTTTTACTGACCCTTAAGTTGTTTCCAAATCTTGACTATTGTGAATAATGCTAAAATGAAGATGGGACTGCAGATATGACTTTGAGATATTGATTTTATTTCTGCTGGATACATACCCAGGAATGAGCTTCCTGGATCATATGAAAGTTCTATTAATTTTTTTGAGGAAATTCCACATTGCTTTCCATATGGTTGTAGCAAATTAAATTCCAACCAAAATATACAAGGATCCCCTTCTCTCCACATCCTTGCCAACACTTATATTTTTTAAAAAGACATTCTAAAAGGTGTGAGGTAATATCTCATTGTGGTTTTGATTTGTATTTCCCTGAAGATTAGTATTTTTTTTTTTAGTATTTACTCATGTATTTGTTACCCATGTGTGTGTATTCTTCAGAAAAAGTGTCTACTCAAATCCTTTGCTCATTTTTAAATCAGATTATTTGGTTTTTGTACTATTGAGTTGTAAAAGTCCTTATATTTTAAAAATTTTACCCTCTTATCAGTTGTATGGTTTTCAATTCCATATTTTTTTTCATTGTTGATTTGCTGAACAGAAACTTTTAGTTTAATACAGTCCTACTAAGTTTTGTTTTGGTTTTTGTTGCCTGTGCTTTTGGTGACATATCCAAAAATATCATTGCCCAAACCAATGTCAAGGAATTATTTCCCCCAATTTTCATTATGATATTTATGGTTTCAGGTCTTATATTTAAGTCTTTAATTTATTTAGAATTAATTTTTTTTGGTGTTTTCATAGAGGGGTCCAATTTCATTCTTCTTTGTATATATCCAATTTTGCCAGCACCATTTACTAAAGACACTGTCATTTCCCCATTGTGTATTCTTGATTGCTTTGTTAAATATTAAGTGACACATGGGTTTATTCTGGGTCTCAAATCTATTCCATTGGTTGTGTGTCTATTATTTATGCCAGAATAAAACTATCATGCTATTTTGATTACTATTGTTTTGAAATTATAGTTTGAAATTAGGAAGTGTAATGTCTCCAGCTTTGTTGTTCTTTCTCAAGATTGTTTTGGTTATATGGGAGTATTTTGTGATTCTATGTGAATTTTAGGATCATTTATTCTACTCATGTAAAATATGCCATTGGGTTTTGCTGAATAGTTTGAGAAGGATTGGCATTTATTCTTCTTTAAATGCTTGGTAAAATTTACTAATTAAACCATCTGGTCCTGAGCATTACTTCATTGGGAGGTTTTAAATTTCTGATTTAATTTCATTTCTGATTTTTAGTCTGTTCAGATTTTCTATTTGTAAACAAGTTAGTATTGTTGAATTATATGTTTCTAGGAATTTATCTGTTTATTCTAGGTTATCCAACTTGTTGGCATATGATAGTTCATAGTTGTCTTTTATAATCCTTTACATTGCTGTGGCATCAGTTGTAATGTCTCATCTTTCATTTCTGATTTAACTTATATGAGTTTTACATTTTGTTTTTCTTAATCTAGCTTTAGATTTATTCATTTTGTTTGTCTTTTTGCAAAATCAGGTATTTTGTGATCCTTTCTGTTGTGTTTTAGGGTCTCTATTTTCTATATTACTGTTCTGATCTTCGTTGTTTCCTTCCTTCTGCTAAGTACAGGCTTAGTTTGTTCTTCTTTTTCTTTGAGTGTAAAACTGGCTTGTTTATTACAAATCTTCCTTTTTTCCTAATGTTGATTTTATCAATATAAATGCTCTTAATTAGCTTAAATTTTCATTTCTTTTAGAATATGTTTTGTTTTCTCTCTGATATCTATTTTGACTCATTGTTGAGAAATATTTTGTTTCCACATATCAATTTTCTACTTCTCCTTTTACTGAATTTTAGGTTCATACCATTGTGGTCTGAAAAACATTCCATATATGTTCAATCATCTTAAGGTTTTTAAAGCTTGTTTTGTGACCTAGCACGTTATCTCTCCTGGAGAATGTTCTGTGTATGCTTAAGATGAAAATATATTCTACTGTTGAATGGAATGTTCTCTATATATGTCTGTTAGGTACATTTGATAAAGTGTGTTTCCAGTCTAATCGATTTTTATTGGTTTTCTGGGTGAATGATCTATCCATTTTTGAAAGTAGAGTATTGAACTCCCCTACTATTATTATACTGCTCTCTATTTCTCTGTTTAGATCTGTTAGATTTGCTTAATTTACTTATGTGCTCCAATGTTGGATACATATATTTACAATTGTGAAATCCTCTTGATGATTTCACATGTTCATTTTATGATGACCTTCTTGTTTCTTGTAACAGTTTTGACTTAAGGTCTATTTTTCCAAAACAAGCGTTGCTACCCCTGCTCTCTTTTGATGTACACTTGCGTGGAATATTGTTGTCTTTTCATTCACTTTAGCCTTTGTGTGCTCTAAATGCTGAAGTGAGTTTCAGTTTAGTTTCACATCTAGGTAGTTTATAGTTGGGTCTTCTGTTTGTTATTTCTTTTTTTAATGCACAAAACTCTTTATGTGTTTTGACTGGAGAATTGAATGCACTTACATTGGATGTTATTATTGATAGGTAAGGACTTACTTATACAATCTCATTAACTGTTTACTCGCTGCTATGTACTAACAGGGTTCCTTGGTCTTTCTCTTGCACCCTTACTTAGAGAATTTATGATTTTCCATAGTGGTATACTTTGTTTCCTTTATCTTTTGTTTTGTGGTTACCATGAAGCTTACATAAAATATCTTATAGGTAGGTATAACAGCCTATTTGTAGCTGATAACAAATTCACTTTGATTGCATACAAACTTTACCCTTTTACTTTCCTCCCCACCTATTTTGATTCTGATGTCACAATTTACATTATTTACTTGGTATGTAGTGTATATTTTCATGGTTTCACATTACTAATTAACATCCTTTTCTTTCAGCTTGAAGAACTGCTTTCAGCATTTCTTGTAAAGCAGATTTGGTATTAATGAATTCTTTCAGTTTTTATTTGTCTGGGAAAACCTTTATATCTCCTTCATTTCTACAAGACTGCTTTTCCAGGTAAATAATTCCTCCGTTGTAGCTGTTTTTTTCTTTCAGTAATTTGAATATGTCATGCCTCTGTCTCCTCATGTGCAGTGTTTCTGCAGATTTATTAATCTGCTTCTATCCTTATGGGGAATCCCTTTTGTTTGAAGAGGTTTTTCTCTCAGCCTTAAAAATTTTCTTTGCCTTTGGTTTTAGACAGTTTTTTTACAATGTGTTTTTTATATAGAATATCTCTTGTTCGAATCTGTTTGGGGACTTATGAAATGCATGATCTTGAATGTCCGTATCTTACCAGCCATTATTTCTTTAAATAAACTTTCTGCCCCTTTTTCCCATTCTTCTCCTGGGAATCCCATAATCTCTACGATGTTTCTCTTGAGGGTCTCCAATCATTCCTGTAGACTCTCTTCACTGACAGTATCTGAGAGGATACTTTCAGATGAGTTTTTGTTGTTGTTGTTTGTTTTTTGTTTTCTTTTCTGCTTGATACTTTGTGGTTGATGCTGTCCACTGTATTTATTGCTTCACTCACTGTATGTAGAGAACCACAGAGGACAGAGAGGGCAATGACTTAGAGTAACAATCCTGAGAGCACATGACCGAATACATGGCTGCAGGCAGTTCTGAAAACAGAATGTCTCAAGGAAAACCGATTCAGATAAAGCAGTCATATAACCCGATGGCTCCAGACTCCAGCTCTCAGTTAAAGATAAACTATCTCCCCTAGTCATAAAAAACAAGGTGTTCTGCTTTTTTCTCTATTTGAAGCATATACCTCCTGCTGTCCATTATCATGATTTATAATCTAGAATGCTAGAATGCTTTTTCTCAATAAATACACTGTGGGAATCAGAGCTCGGGACTCTTGACTGGCTTGGTCTTGAGTCCCCTGACCTCATGCTTTCCTATACTTTTGTATGAATTTTCTAAATTCCACCATGCCACTCACATCAGGTGGATGAGATCTCCACAATTGATCTCCTCTGAATTCTTTACATTCAGAATTACTGTTTTGTTCTTTTTATGTTTTCTATATCCCTGTTAAATGTCTTGTTTTATTCAATTATTGTTTAACTGATTTGTTTGAATTGCCCATTTTCTTGCATCTCACTGAAGTTCTTTAGAGTAACTATTTTGAAGTCTCTATCAGACAAATTGTACATATGGATTATTTGGGGTCAGTTAATGGAAAATTATGGTGTTCCTTTGATTCTATTGTAGTCCTTTGATTTTTGTGTTCCCTGAAGTCACTTGTTGCTGTCTTCACATTTAAAGAAGCAATCACTTCCTCCAGTCTTTACAGATTGACTTGGGGAGGGAAATTCACTCTGTCACACTGCTACAGGCTTTTCCAGACCTTTTTTAAGGATACACCTGATGCACACATGTTGATCCCTCGTGGGAGAGAATTTTGAAGCTTGTATGCTTCCCTCAATGGGCAATGCCAAATGCTCATGTCTGTGTGATTTCCCACAATCACACATGGTCAGTCTGGCTTCTACATGTCTCACTAGCCATCTGCAAAGGTTTGCATTGCCATCTTGGGCACATGCACAGGGAGCTGGCCATGGGGCAGAGGGATGTGGATGTGTTGAGGGCGCCCATGGTGAGCAGGATTCACAAGCAAGGTGTCTGCCATAGCTACAGGGTGGGCTTCCTGGTGGTGTCCACAGAATGGTCAGTAGGATCCTTGTCCCTTGATGAATTCTAGCCCAGGATGCTGTGCTCCTGGCCTCTCCCCACCCCTCAGTCATGCAGATTACCCCAGGATTCTGGGTGGGGGGAGAGAAGTGGGCCTTTTCATCAGTGTTGTGAGTTGAGGAAGCCAGCCATTACTCACATGCTCTGATTTCCCCCACAGGTGGCATCCTGTGCTGAGGTGTCTCTTGGCACTGAGCTGTGCCACTTTAGGGGAGGGGTGACACAGGTAACGTGGAACTGTGCCTCTAACCCTCTTGGGTGTGTCCAGTCTTGAATCCTTGTGGTCCAACAGTGTGCTATTGTTTCTCTGCTAGACTCCTAGACTCCCACAAAGATCCTCTCGTCTATGGATGATTGTCAAAGGATGGGTTTGTATCAGGAGAGACAGAAGAACTCCTATTCTGCCAACTTGCTGATGTCACGCTGTTATTTTAGGTTTCTTCTATGTGGTCCTTTTCCTGTTTCTTGACTAATGTCTATCAATAGGCACATTTATTTTGTTATATACTTTTCAAGAAGTTTGTACCTACATCACACGCACTTGTAAAAAATAAAACTAAATAAATCCTCTGGCAAAACAAGAAGTTGATTTAAATATTTTGCAGTGGATAATATAGCTGAGTCTTAGAAAATTATAAACAAATTGGGATCTCAGACCAGTTTACTCACTGACACGGATGCATGTGGGAGGAGGTGACCAGCCATTCTCTGTACATGTCATCATGTTCTGATTATTTTGAAGACTGTGGCCATCATAGCAGCGAACTATTACAGTTTGATCCTGTAAATATTGCTCTTGGCGATCTGGGTAATGTCCATTTTCCAAATAATTGAATGTACATTTTCCTAAGGATGATAAAGATAATAGAAAATGAAAAAAATAACATAAATTTGGTAAAATAGTACAAAAAAAGTTAACTTTACAGTAGTTACATGAGAATGCACTAGTATTCAAAAATAGCATATAACAATAAAAACAAAAGTACTATCAAATATTTTTTAAAAAGACAAAAATCAATATTCTGTTATTTATCTTTAGTTTTTATAATGAAAATATGTATAAATGATGGAAATATTTTTTGTAAGGTCTTTACATTTATGATGTGATTTCCATGAAGAGCTCCTCATTATAGAAAAACCTATTTGGGTCTTTTTGTCCATAGAATGCAGTCCTTGGCCTTATTTTTGTTATACAAAATTGAATTGTACTCACTATGTACTACTGTCTTTCCACTCTCTGAAAGATTTATACATATAAAATTAAAGAGGTTTACTTACTGATGCATGGTACTTCTGGAGACCATCCTTCTGCTGTACACGTAATGTAACCCCCGGAACTTCGTGGAGCCACAAAATACTGATCACAGTAATAGGAAAAGTATGCGCCTAACCTTGCTGGAAAGTATATTCTATACGGATAATGTAGGCGTCCATGTTTTATTACTGGAAAATCACAAGGTTTGACTTGGGAAAAAAAGTATAAATAATGTTTTAAGTTAATAAACAATCAAATTAGAAATCAATTGTTTCATCTATGATTATATTCCTATTCGCTTAATTACACTCATTGCATTAGGGTTTCTAAGAGAAGAAAAGTTACAGAAAATTCAGATGATTGAAGTATGTAAGGACGTCCTTGCTAATGAATATCAACATACGCCTTGTGGGTCATGTTATGTAAAGTTTGCATGTGGGCTGTCTTGGTAGAAAACTGTCCAGAGCTACTGAATTAAGTCTCCTTAAGTACATGAGTCCTAGCCTTGGTTGACTAAATTAGCATCTTAATTGAGAAATGAAAGTACAAATTTTATCATGCAGCTCATCTGTCTTCTTTTTCTTTTTTTCATCTCAGCAAAAATCAGAATCCTGGCTTTTATTCTCAGACCAAGTTAATGTAAGAAAACAATTATTTTTTGAGATTAACACTCATTAGTTTATTTTTCTAATTATTGGGAATGTGTGATAAATATAGAGAAGCACAACAGTTGATCCACTGATCCATTGATCACATCACACAGAAAAAGAACACCCTTATTTATCCCTCAAACTAGACATTAAGGCATATTTCCCCTTCTTTATCTAATCAAAGAAATGAGCAATGAATAATTCTTAACATACAAATGGTTAAGGTTAAGGGAAACACTTGAATGCTTATTTCTAATTTTAATTGGAAAATGATGTATTTTTCACTATTTCTTATAAATATTTTAAATGACATATAATATAATTACATTTTATTGCTATTCTTATATTGAATAATTTTCACATATATGCTTAAGTGTTATGTTGTTTATAACAGGTATATATTCAATATTTTTCAGAAAATTTTACCCTTTTTATTGGATGGTTTAGATACAATCTAATACTTTTAATGCTGCACTAGTATTTATTGTATATCCTGAAATATGATTATGCTACAAGAACACATATGCAACACTTTAAAAAAATTTACAACACACACGCACACAATACTCATTATCATTTTTATCATCAATCAATGATCTGTTTTCTTTTTTGTGTGATACAGAAAACTTTCAAGCTGTTTTTACAGACTTGCTATGTGAATTATAAACTTTGAATCTTTGCATATCCTAATGTCTTTCTTAAACAAAGACCTGTGAATGATGCCCTCTCTTGGTGTAGATTCTTGGCCGATAGTCTGTATCTCTCATTATGGATAGATTTTCCCCACCTTTTTGAAGCTTTCCCACTCTTTTAAGATGGAAATGCTTATTTACTCGCATTCCTTTTAAGTAACAGACTAGTCTTTCCATACTACTTTTTGGAGATTTAGAGTATTATCTCTTCACCCTTGGATTTTACAAGTTCCATCATGCTATGTCAAGATATGTGTACTTAACAATAATTCTATGTTTGGCAAACTTGAGTATTTGTATTTGCAAGAACCAAGTCTTAAAGAACTCAATTAACTGCCATTAAAATGTAGAGCAGAGATCTGAATCCTGATGGTTTTATTTCAGAACTAATATTTTTATCCACTTCATTATATTACCCTGTAGAATATGAATACAGTAAAATAATCCACTGAGATTCACTTCCAAAAGGTACACAAAGAGGGCATAAATTGTAAGCAAGTATTATTACTATCACTGGCCTGAGCTCTTTTGCTATTCTTCTCTTTCATTTAGACATATTTGAATCTATCCTTATTTCTCTAACAGGATCATTTCCTAAAGCACATGTAATATTCCACTATGGTCTGATCAGCACTGATGTTTTCAGGACCTAGAACAGCCTCATTCTGCTCTTACACTTCTATCAACACACGTTCTGTTCTCATGAGCAGCTTTGGCTGTGGTATCAGAGTGTCAGCTCAGAGTGATCTCAAAATTGATAAACATACTCACTAATTTTTAAAAACAAATCTAGTCTTTCTGTACTTGTGCAGCTGGCTCCTGTGACCCAAGCCCAGGATCATATAGCTATCACTGCTGCATTTCATGTTATTAGATCCAACCTTGCACATGGGAGACATTCTGAGTGACGAATCTGTCCTAATGCAGGTTCCCTTTCAGGACCCCTGTATCATTTCAGCTGTGAATTTGTACTGCATCTCCTCTGCACCACTAAACTAGTAGGTGACCCAAAAGAGGAATGGAGCAGGCCTGAGAACACAGTCCTGCATCTGATAATCAGATAAGCTCACATGATGAAATTATGAATGTCTGAAAAACGATCTACCTGGTCAGTTTCCCCATCTTGTCCACAAGAACTTCAGAAAGTCCCTTGTGGGATGACCATGTTGAGGTTCAGTCAGGCAGATCTGTCATTTTCATAAACCAAACTCTAACCTGATTAAATACTACTCATATTTCTTATGCACATTGAAATTTGCTGCATACTGATAATAGTTTCCTTTTTAAGGGACTCATACTTTGAAAACTCATTATGGACTTATGCCTGGAATTAACATTGAGGTCATGATCTATTATTTGTATCATTACATTTTTCTTTCATGCAAGATCCAGTTTAACTGTGGTATATCTTTACAATAAACTGATATATAAAGAAAAAGAATATGATCGTAGAGACAGGAAACACTTAAGAAAAGGCAAAGGAGGCATCCCTAGATATAAAATACTCTGTTCTGTTGAGTGACGTATTTCTAAATGTGATGGCTTTAGAAAATGCCTGAATGTCTTCTACATTCCTCCCTCTCAAAATTAGAGCCTAATTCCCCACCCAAGAATGTGCTTGACCTAGTGACCCACTTCTGAAGAATACATATGGCTGAAGTAACAGTGACAGTGTGTTACCAAGTCATAAATGGTGTGGAAGCTGCGTGGTTTCTCTCTCTCTGGGATCACTAGCTATGGGGAAAGATAGCTTCCTCTCAAGCAACCTGTGGAGATGCCTGTGTGGTAAGGTACTGAGGCTTCCTGCCCAAAGCCAGATGAGTGAGCCTACTTGGAAGCAAATCCTCCAGCCTAGCTGAGCGGTCAGGGGACCGCAGCCCAGGCCAACACCCTGACTGCAACTCAAGAAGAGTGACTCAGAACTAACCGGCTAAGCCACTGCCCAATTCCTGAACCACAGGAGCTTTAGAAATATAGAGGTGTGTTGTTTTAAGCTAGTATGTTTTGGCAGAAATTTTTACACAGTACTAGATAACTAATATACTAGGTCTTAGGTGATGTAAGACAATGTTTTCGTTCAGATTAGAGTTATATTAGAGAATTAGATATTCATACACACAGACATGTATTTACCTTTGAGTAGCAAAAATTTAAAGAGTTTTTAGTTTCCAAAAATGTTTTTCTCTCTTCTTAGAATTACCTACTTTAAAAGCAAAGAATGCCTCTAGAGCCTTTACTTTGCATACACAGTAGGGCAAATACATGGATTTATCTTGTCCCCATTGTGTGTTTAAGAGAAAGAAATTTCAGAATTAAGAAGTAGGTCAAGATATGAATGGAACTTACAGGAACATCTTGGAGCAGGTGACCAGCCATCGCTGGTGCATGTTGCAACACTTCCCTGGATCTCAGGAGAATAGCCACGTTTACACTCATAAGTGATTTTATCATCACCTCTGTATTTGGTTAATTGAGGTGTGTAAAGACCATTTGGAATATGAGGAGGATCACACGTTATTTCTGAAAAGAAAAAGGATATGTGCACAATATAGGAATCACTATCCATTAAAAATAATCAAGTATATAAAAACGTAAAAATGGATGTTATTTATTTGTTCTTAGCACAGCACAAAGTGTCATTAAAATGCGCACAGCCTCATACCCTTCCTGCTGTGTCACTCATACTTCCTTCCACCGTATTTCTCATCGGATGTATTTCTGCCCTCTGGACCCTTGAATCTTCTTTCTCCAAAGCCAACACGTGCTTGATGACATTCAATATTTGGCAATGAACTTGTGATATATCACTTCAGCTATTCTCTCCACTTCCTGCAAGTTCCTCGGCTTCTGTTGTCCTCACAAGCTCTATTTACAAATATTCTGAGTCTCCTCCCTCTAGACGCTTGGTAGGAGGGAGGAGACTCCCTCGTGCCCCTTTCCAGTAGACATGAACACATGGCTTGCAGAGGACAGTGAAGTGAATGTGGAAGCAATATGTTCTCCTTTAGGGAGGAAGCTGTAAAAGTCATGGTGTGAATTTTCACAGTCTATTCCCCACTGCTGCAGTGATTAAGGAAGGCCCTGGAGAGGTGGAGAGATCCATCCCCTGATCCTTACAAAGAAGATAACAAGCAGAGTCCCTTCAGACCCGTGTTGGAAGTGAGCATGAATAGGAAAGAAACCTGAGTGTATTCAGCCGCTGAGGTTTTGGAATACATTGTTCTTACTGTAATAGGAAAACCTAATCCAGGGTTTGAAAAGCTTTTTAATACAAAGAGCCATATGAAAGGTCTGTGTTTTAACTACTCAGCCCCACCGTTATGAGGCAAACATAGCCACAAATGATGCACACAAATGCACATGGCTGTGTTCCAGTAGATCTCTGTTTACAACAGAGGGGGTGGACTGGATTTGACTCAGGGGCTGGCGTGTGCTATCCCTTGACCTAGTCTTTCCTAATTTATAAAGCTTTTCTCAGTCATTTACATAAACTTTGCTATATCTCAATAATGGATCAATTTGCAATATTCCTTTTCTAATGAAATACCATGCCTTCTTAACTATTTTAGAAATGTTATACAGCCATCTATATTGGTTCCATGTTGTATTTTGGACTAAATACCTGTGGTGGACATTCAGATTGCCTGAAATCCATTTATAAGCTCCTAATTTACTTCCTTTCCCCATTTCCCAAAGTCAGTGACCCACAGTCTCCTCACTCTGCTGAAGGCACCTAACACAACGGTTCCTTCAACAGATAATAAGTCCTTGGATACACAGGAAACAATTGAGACTATGAGTCGTGAGTTCCCTAGGTTTTCTTCCAACATTCCTTCCACTTTAGTAGCATCCATTCTGGACAGAAGTCTTCCCCTTAGTCTCTAATGATAAGGTGTGTTTCTGGTTGTTGTTGTTGTTTGCTCTTTGTTTCCAAATTCAAGATAGTGTCTCAAACCTCTCGTTTCCCCATGGATGTTGCACCATTGATTATTTCTTCCCTCTCTCCCATTGCGTCAACCACTCTGTCTTAAATGGATATGCAAGCTTCTCCAATCTTAAACGCCTTCTCTCCACCCTTTGATCAAGTTTAGGTAATCGTATCATTCTCAGCCTATCCACAGTGATGTTGTCAGCTAGGATGCCTGAGGCACCCACCTGGGCTGTACTACTTGTGTGGAGCCCCCACGAACATTGCCTGACAGGAGTCAGTGTTGTGAGTGGACCAGCCCTTTGGCTGTTATCATGAGCGCAAGAGGTACCTCAGCAACAGTCATCAGGAAACCCTGAAGAGCCAGATTGATTCCTCTCAAGTCCTGGAGGGTACCCAGCAGGCCTGGCGAGGGCCACCAGTGGGGTCATGGGTAGCAAAAGAGAGAAAGGGAAACAGAGAGAGCGGGGGGGCTGTCCTGGTGGCACAGTGGTTAAGAATCTGTCTAACAATGCAGGGGACATGGGTTTGAGCCCTGGGCTGGGAAGATCCCATATGCTGCGGAGCAACTAAGCCCATGGACCACAACTACTGAGCCTGCGCTATACAGCCTGTGAGCCACAACTACTGAGCTTGAGTGCTGCAACTACTGAAGCCGGCAAACCTTGAGCCCATGCTCTGCAACAAGAGAAGCCACTGCAGTGAGCAGCCCCCACACAGCCACAAAGAGTAGCCCCCGCTCTCCACAAGTAGAGAAAGCCTGTGTGCAGCAACGAAGACCCAGTGCAGCCAAAAATAAATACATAATAAAATAAATCTTTAAAAAAAAAAAAAAGAAAGAGAGAGAGAAAAAGAGAGGGAAGGAACTTGTATCTCTACCTTTAATAGGATCTGAGAGTCGGTGCCTGAGGTTTTCAGGTTCACTCTTGATTGGTGAATATAAAGCATAAGAGTGGGAATTAGGGTGAGGGAAGGGAAAAGCTCTCAGTTATCTAGGTCTTCCAGGGCTTTCTATAAAGGGACTTTCATAGGTGGGGCAGTGGCTTCTTGTCTAATTGTTTTGTCAGTAGCTGTGTCACACAGCTGGCAATACATTTAGTCAAGATAAATGCCTTTAAAACAGACGCCTTGGCAATCAAAAGTTTAAGGTCAGGCACTCACACTGCACTAAGGTACTCCATTCCTCCTCCCATTTATTCTCCAACCTGCTTCCATCTGGCTTCTCACCTACCATTGTGCTGACGTTGTGCTGACAAAAGTCACCGATGTCCTCCAATTTCCAAAGTCAAAAATCTTTGTATTCCACATATTAGTTTCTGGTGAATATTATTGGCTAAACTCTTTGTAATATTTGACACTGCTGGTCACCGACTTCTTAAAGTTCTCCAGTGCATTACCATCTTGTTAACTTTGTCTGAACAATACGATTTTCTATTGTTCAGTTTATTGTAGCTACTCCTCTTCTTCTACCACTCCACCTAATCCTTAGGCCCTGTCTACTTCTCCAATCGCATCCACGACCACTTTCCCACTGAAGTCCAGTTTACATGTCTTAGGTTTTACTTCCCGCTACAGCTAACATGAAGCCAAAGTTCGGAGTCAAAAGTTACAATATATAAATAAAAGTGTGTTTCACTAAGATACTAACTAAATAATATTGGGGGAATTTTGTTAAATTAATTAAGAGTTGAAGAACTTCTAGGGATACTTTCAAGCATTATGTTATAAATCTCTTGATAAATGTTAATTCCCTACTCATGATCTCCATTAGAACAAATAATGCTATTAAAACAGTGCCAGGGCAGGTGTCTCTATGAAAATAATAATGATAATATTTGAGATTGTCCAAATGTGTAAGACCAAATTTTTTCTACTTTTAGAAACAACCAGTAAGCATTTGAAATAAGAATAATTAATTCAAGGTTAGCACTCTAGGTTGTGAGTCAGCAGAAAATCCAGTCTGTACAGGGAACAGAGAGATTTACATCAAAGGTGGCTCTTATTTAGCAGGTCTTGGTACTTTTATGTAGTCCTGTGAGTGACTGATTGTCAGAGAATGTCTGTTATTGGATAGAGACCAAAGTTTTGACGAATCACCCTCAAATAAAACCCCTGACACAAAGACCAGATAGAAGACAGTTTAAGTGTTTTATCCTAGGTTATTTTACTTAAATTTACTTCAATGATTTAATTCCAAATTTCTTAAAGAGTTACAGAAAATAAGAGATGTAGACTTGGAATTTATCATTATCAGCAGGTAGATTCTTTCCATGTACCAGGAAAATAGGGAGAGGTATCTGTGTCATTAGCAGAGATACAGAGACTGGGGTTTCTTTTAATAAAAGATTTCTCTATGACTAGTTGATGTAAAATGCATTTCAATAAAATGAAGCATGTTGTAAGGGACACTGCACGCTTATCTAACTTGGGGTGAACCACTCTTTGTTTATATTGATCTTTAGCAAATTATCTTGTAGAAGGGAGAGTACCAATCCCAATCTTGGTGTCTCTTTCCCTAAAGAAAGCAGGACTTTAAAGCATACGGTCTTGAATTTTTAAGTTATGGCTTGCGACTGAGAAAATGAAAAAGAAATTCTAAAAAGAAAATGTCTCATAAATGTGTATTCTTTGGGGGGGGGGGGTGGTGTGCGTAAAGGAGTCAAATTATACTAGAAGTAAGCCTAGAAATTGTAGTAACATATGGGAAAAACAGAGATTTCCCGCTCCTAAAATGAATCTGTTCTAAACAAGAGTTTTAAGTAAGCAGCTAAGTGACCAAGAAAAAGGAATAAATCAATGACTTCTATGTAATGTTATCCTGAGTCCTATGTCCAAGTAAAATTGAATTCCTGAAGCTTTACTCTGAATTCATTGAAACTTGGAATTCATTGAAATATTATCCCAATGTTTATCCTCAATACAGGACCAGAGTCTTGATATAAGTGGTTTATATTTTGATGATTGGATGGATAAATTAACTATCTGATAGTTAAGAAGGGCTCTGGAAGTAGAACATACAGCAGAGGTTAATGCCAGAGAACTTGTGCACCCACTTTCTTTGCTCAGGAACCACGAATGCCATGAAGACAAAACAGCTGGACTCCACACACCATAGGCCTCGCACAGATCTCACATCGTTGTGTAGCTGAACAGAACCCTGGGCCTTCTCTGGACAGACCATTTCCCCATAACCTCTGCTGTAGCTCCTTTCTGAAGTACCTAGATATTAGTATCTGATGCACATTTCCTGAGTTATTTTGCAGACTTAAAAACCCCACCAAATGGAAGACATTAGCTCCTTGATGACCATGAGCATGTAGCCCCCAGACCTACTGGAGCCTGAGGATTGACGATGTTAACTCCTGTAACCCCACCCTGTTACCTTACCATCAACCAATCAGAATTGTGCATGAGCTGATCCCATACCCTGGGATGCTGCCACCCCCCCACCCCCACCCCTTTAAAAATGCTCTGCTGAAACCCATCAAGGAGTCTGAGATTTTTGAGCACTGGCTGCCCTGGACTCCTTGCTTGGCGCCTACAATAAATGCTGCACTTTCCTTCACCACAACCTGGAGTCAGTAGATTGGCTTTACTGTGTGCAGGTGAGCACACCCAAGTTTTGGTTTGGTAACAGTTATCACTGTCTTGTGTTCATTAACTTCTTTTAAATACTCTCTTAACAATGCTGGAAAGTGAAGGTCATTCAATTGTGCAGGAGGATGTATTTTCCAAGGAGCTGCTCATGGGCTCAACTAAGTTTTTTTAAGACTAAAATCAACTCAAAAACTATCTCTAGTTTTTGTAGAAGAGGATCACCAAAGCAAAGTTTATACATGTTATTATGATTAGCACAATTGCAAGTTCAGAGGGCTCTTAAGAGGTGAAGGCCACTGTATGATAATACCTGTAAAAGTCGCCCTGTTAGAAGGTCATTTGCCTCTGATGTCATGTGTGATAATACTGTTACTTGTTTTGATGTCATGGGTGATAATACTGTTACTTGTTTTGCTCAGTGCAGCAGCCCTCATCAATAGCTAACTCCCTCCTTTCATAAATGTTTGCAAATAACTCAACACAGTTAGTGCCATGCTATAGCTGTATCTCCCTGCTCTTCTTATGACCTCTTACATTCCTCAGCTATCTATATTTTCTCTTCTAGGCCATGGTAGTTGAAACGATCTCTTTCTAAATGAGGTGGGCTAAGTAGAACACAAAAAAAGCAGACATAACTTCTGGTGGGTAAAGAGCACAGTTGAGATGAATTCTTTGACTCTGTGTAACATCCTTCCCTTAAGAAGTCTAAGAATTAGGAGCTGTTTTCAGTGCCGTCAACAAAGTTGATTCATATGGGCCCGTGGTTAATGAAACCTCTAGTTTCTTCTATTTAATTCCAATATCCCTGGAGGGTTACCTCATCTGTATTGATATTATTTACTTTTTAAAGTGAAATGCTGGGCTTTACGAGAACAATCTGATTGTTTGAGAGCTGTATATACCTGGGGATTAGGAAGCCTGTTACAGTCCTGACTCTGCTCTAGATTTGCTTTGTGACCATAGACCGAAGACTTAATGAGCTATTGAACTTTTCAGTCCTGTTTATGTCTACCATCAGAGTGAGAGAATCACACCACTTGATCTCAAAACGGGCCTTGCATACACAACATTTTATGTTTTTATAATAGTTGATTCCTATAAACATGAATATTCCATTGTGACAAAAAATAAACTGCTTAACTGTAACGAGGATATGAATTAAACAATTGGTAAATACACAGCAATAGATATAGAACAGAAACAGAGCCTTACCTTTACATGAAGGAACTGGGACCCACCCAGATTCAGTGCATTTGGTGTCTCCTCTTTCACTGTGTTGAAAACCCTTTGCACATTGATATTGAACTCGTTCATTTGCCTTAAAAATGTCCTTCCGAGCTACAGCATTTCCATTTAAGATGGTTGGTAGTTTGCAGGAAATTTCTAAACAAAAGGGATTAAATTCCAACATGTTTGTTATATATTACAGGATTGTGTTCCAGACATAGTTATATAAAGATACAACTTTTGTTTCCATTAGGTGAATCAGGCAACCGAACAAAAGTCCTGTTTTGACTCGAATGCTCAATGAATAATTTATCGGTTGTTCTTAACATTTGGTTTTGAAGGAAGTAAAAATTCCGATTTAAATCATGATGCTAATTTATTTAACTTGGGGATAAATTTGTCCTCTTGAAATAAACAGTGGCCAGTAAAATTCATCCACTGTATGTATAAAATTGAATACAGAAATAGGCTTAATGTATTTTCACTGAGTGACCTGTAAAAGTTACATATTTTTAGTTATTGATAATAGAGTATTGGCAAGACATTTTGTCAAAGAAATTAATATAATCCATTGTTATTAATCTCCAAAAAGCAACCGACCAGCTTGTGTGGTTTTGCCATTCCTCCAAATTTTCTGTTAAAAAAAAAAAAAAGCTGTCCATTATCTTTCATACTATCCTCACTCAAACATTTTTTTCCCTGGGATTCCAGCAACAGTGACTAATTTCCCATTAGTGACTAATCCTATTCTCCCTTCTTCCTAATCTTTTTTTAATCTACACACAGGGATATGTAACTGAATGATTTTTTTTCTTGTCACTTTCTTGTTCCACTTAAAATGCTTCACTGATTCCCAGTTCCATCTGTATAAAAGCCTAACACTTCAGCATGGGTATGTAGTCCCTCGAACTCCGGACTACTGATCTTCACTCCACCACAGACTTCATCCTACCTTACGGCCCCTGACAGCAATGGGAACAGGGGAGCTTCACGCTCAAAGAGGCCTCAAGGCCATGGCCCCTTCCTCTCCATGAGCTTCCTCTGGCTGGTTTGCTTTTTCCCACCTCAACTTTATCTAAAAGATTCTCATTCGTTATCTTCTCTATCAGTCATTCCAGAAAGGTTTCACTAACCACAGAAATTTAATTGCAAGAAATTACCCCTATCCGCAAACCTCTAGATTATACAGTAATTGCTACACTGAAAGTAAATATGTTTGTCATTATTGTTTTGAAGAAATAGTTTTGTAAAAAAGAGTTCCTAGGAAGAAGAATGCTTCTCTCTGCATCCCACTGTTGGACAGACTAGACTAAGAAAGTGGAAATAAGTTGGGGATTTTAGATAATGTTAAAAAACAAATATGGCAGAAATTTCTGCCAAACAAGTACTGGTAAAATGAAGTATGGTATTTTAAATAAATTGACCATAATATATTATCACAAAAGCCAAAATCATCATATTGGTCATGAGGTACAGGTCAGCAGTAGCACAACGAAAGCAATGCTGACTTCTAGCTTACTATGGAACTTGATTTTTAAAGACAAAGATTTAATTAGTGGATTTAGTTCAGGTCAGCAATATTTATACCAAACTCCCAGTACAAGTATAAAACAGGGCCACTTCCTAGAAGCATTATTCGAAAACAGAATGTGATCATGACACATCAGTAGAAATAAATAACAAATTTTTTCAAATTAAAAAATGACCTATTTTGGAGTTTTAATATTAAAACTTGTGGCAGAAAGGCTTAAGATTTTATGTTAGTCGTTAAGAGTCAATTACAATTTAATTATAGTTAAGAGCATGGACATTGCTGTCAGAAAACCTAGGTTTGAATCTTACCTCTATCAGATATGCCATGATAATTTTGGACATGTGATTTAATTTCTTTGCACCATGATTTCCTCAATTATAAAACAGAGGTGAAAGCAGTACATAAATCACATAGTCATTTGGAAGGTAAAATAGACAACACATGCAAAGAACTTAGATCCCTTACTGAGAAATAGTAAGTGCTGAATAAAGGCTAGTGCTTGTTAATATTTTTCAGGTTCCGTAGGATGCACAGTGTTCTGAAAGGCATACTTTCATGAGAAAAATTGAACTCATTCAAATAATCAAACAGACAGAAAGTGTTTCTTACCTACACATTTCGGTTTTTCTTCATTCCAAGCACCATTAGCTGAGCAATGTATTTGTTTTGGTCCATCAAGCATGTAGCCTGAGTTACACTCAAATTGTACCACTTGTCCAAACATATATATTTGGTCTAGATCCAGGGCACCACTTAAAATTTTCCCGTTCTCTGGTTCCGTCACTGGTAAGCACTTAATAACTGAAAAAAATAAATATAATTATTCTAATAGAATTGGAAAGCTTTATTATGAAAAATGAATATATATAAATATGACATATATATATATATAAAATCAACAGCAAGATTGGAGGAAATTAAATTTTTTAAAGAGGTATTCGATATACCTGTTAGCCAGAAATAAATTCTACTAAGTAAAAAAAAGAAAAACACAACAAGTTTATCTCTGATTCTTTTCTATGGGAGTGAAGGGAAAAAAATGACTTCTTTGAATTTTTGAATGACAGTCTATATATTTTGTAGTAGCAAACAAGTGTTTCTTAAATCACTGAGATATACAAAGTTTGGGATAATTAAATACAAAATTTCTATTTAAGTCCCACAATAATATAAAACTGTATTCCTAAAAGGTGTAAAAGCAAACCTTATGATTATATTCACTTCAATAAATAGCCTTTAATTTTCTTCTTCCATATCAAAATAGCTTGAGAACTTTTTAAATTTTCCTTAATATTTTCCAATATCCCCTAGGTTATGATAGTCAATCTTTATTTTACAATAGAATGACCCAGGATGTTTGTTAAGTGGAAATCCTATGGCTGCCCTATCATCCCAGGGATACTGGTTCCGTACCTCTTTACTAACCAAAAACTTAAGTTTTTAAGAAACACCTCAGGTGATTCCAATGTGGATGTTCCTTAGAACAGTGATCTCCCTCCTCTCATTTCTGTAGATGAAAGATCCACTCTTGTTTTCAGACCACAGGATTTTTGAGTGATCACGTTTCTTCTCCTCCCCCTCCTCTCCCCCTTCTTCCTCTTCCTCCTCCTTTTTCTCTCGCTTTGCCTCCCTCCTTCTCACTTTCTCTGCCTCCCTTTGTGCCTTTCCCTCTCTCTTCCCTTCGCCTTCTCTACTTACTCCTCACACGGAACTAGGAAAAACAATTCTGATTGATCGCTTGTTTTCATGACGACTTGAGATTGGAATTACTAATTCAAAATTTGGAAACAGGATGTGCATTTTTTCATTCTGCTTGTTTTATGGATTGGTAAGAAAGGGCAGAGCTCTTCCTTAGATCCTGCCTGTTTTCAGTACAACTAAGACCATAGGAAAACTCCCCTAGTCAGACAAGAGGGAGGAGGTGTCTAAATCATGTTCTCTATGTCAGCTGTTACCAGAGATCCCTGCACTGGAGTGGTTATTTGGGTGACTGCCTCTTCATTAATAAAGTTGAAATTGTCATCTTCATTTTGATGTGATACTACTGTTATTTCTAGTGGTTAGAATCCAAAAGGGAAAAAAAAAATTAGATTTTTCTAATCTGTAATACGTTGACTATTAGATCAGATGAACCTGTAATTTATATTTGATTATGGAAACACATAATAACATAGCAGTAAAAGGATTAGACATCCACCCTGTACTCAGTAGAGTCCACAAAAATAATTTGAGTAAGAAATACTTAATTATAACCTTTAGGAATATTTGATGTAAGACATTTTAAAAAATCCTGATATTTTAAGTATATATTTTAATATACTTGTAAATCAGTTTTACATCTACCTTCACATATTGGAATATCATTGGTCCATCCATTTGTTTCACATTCACGGAAATTCATCTCACCCAGCATCTGATACCTTAAAACCAAAAATAAGAGTTGTGAGCTAATGTGTGTTTATGTGCAGTTTAAAGTTTGATGCCATTTCAAATGTCCAGAAACTGCATTTCAAGAAAAATTAACAGCATATGCTTTGCAACTTCCTTTCTTAAGAAAGGCCTCAAACCCTCAGGTGTATGGACTTCAAATAATCATAACCCTTGGTTAATGACACAAACTCATTGTTGTTTCATGCACAATGCACTTTTATTTTTTCATAGAGTCAGTTAACAAGGTACATTTAACAATGTAATAAGCTCCATGAACTCTCACCAAAAACAGAAGATAAAAACATGATAGTAAACAACAGCTCACTGCATGTCACCCCTGCCCACTCTTTTTCCGTATTTCTATCCATATGCCTACACTCCACGATCGTGGATTTGCTGGATACTTTGGGCTTTTTATATGATCAAGGGTAGTGCTAGCAAAAATGTCTTGGTGTGGCTTATTTTCAGCACTGGTCTCCATCTCCCCATCTGCATCCCTGAGATGCTTTCCAGAGTGTGGTCACCGAGTCAGGTCTGCTTATAGAAGCCATTCACTGTCGAATTATAGTAACTCATCAAGCCTGAACTTAAAACCAAAGATGCTGAACTTGAAGGCAAGGTCCTCGGGCAGGCGCACAGTGTGCAGTCATCACCAGATGCTTCAGATGAAGGTGCAGCATCCTTCTCAATATTTATTACATTGCACAATGGAAGGCAAAAAACAAACAAAAAAACACACAAAATTTTTCTCAAAAAATAAATAATGGAAAGCATTTTGATAAGCATGAGAGAGAGAATTTTGAAAAATGGTCTTTCATGCGCTTCTAAAGAATTCTACATGCACAAATGTTTCCTTTGCAAATAAGAGTTGTTCCGCAAATTACACAAGTAAAAGAAACTTTCTCCTTCAAAAAACACGTGTCTTTCTTGGATTGGGATTGATTTGTTCCAAATTTTCTATGGAAGAAAACATTTCAACAGAGTAAATGGGAGTCACAGAACTTGAAGTCAAACTTTTACTCTGTGCCTCTGTCACATGAAGGAATGAAATAATTGGTTATTAAAAGTTCTTCTCTGGCTCCTCTTTTGGCTCTACCTTATAACAGAGAAAAAAAGATTTCCTGCTGAATGTTTTCGGTCTACACAAGGGACCCATCCATTCGTCCAAATCTCTCTCAGGAGTTTTGCAAAATTCTACACAAAACTGCCTAGCATCACGGGCAGAGCCCGTTCACAATTCCTGGGGAAGAAAAATAGAATCTGGGGAATGAATCGAACTTTTTTTTCAGCCTCTGTGCTTAGTTCAGTCTCACGGGCTCACAGGTCTCGCGTGCAGAGGCCTCTGAGCAGGCCCTTCACACCCAAGATCCTGGTGCAAAATGGCTGTCTGGCATCCCAGCTCAGGGCCGTGTGCACACGCTGCACACGACACTCCATCCAAGATGGCGGTGACAGCGGGCGTGAGCAGAGGTGCTGCACCCGGCACCGTGGTGTGGAGCCTGAGCAAAGCAGCTGCCCCGCCTCCAAGAACCCTGCCCCCTCCCAGCGGAGGAGATCCTATAAAGCAGCCCCGCTCACTTGCAGCCTGTCAGGAGAATGAAGCTTTCCTGTGCTATACAGTAAGACCTTATTACTTATCCAATGTATATATAATAGTGTGTATATGTCCATCCCAATCTCCCAATTTATCCCTTCCCCTCCCTCCCCCCGCCAGTAACCATAAGATTGTTTTCTACACCTGTGACTCTATTTTTGTTTTGTAAATAGGTTCATTTGCACCCTTTTTTAGGATTCCATATAAAAGCAATATCATATGACACTTGTGTTTCTCCATCTGACTTACCTCACTCAGTATGACAATCTGACCTATATATGAATAGAACCTAAAGAAGAGGGGATATATGTATATGTATAACTGATTCCCTTTGCTGTACAGCAGAAACTAACACAAAATTGTAAATCAACTACACTCCAATAAAAATTAATTTAAAAACAAATGAAATTTTCCTTTGCTTCTGAACCCAACTCGGTCTTGTTCTCTTGGCTCAAAGGACACCAGGCAGAAGGACCCTTGTTGAGGCCTGACTTGAGAAGGTCAATAACACTAGGGCCCATGTACATCACGGGAGGGAGAAAGAAAAAGAGATTGTTCAAATGTTGGTTTGGAGGCAAGTAAGGGCTTGCGTTTCTGCAACTCCAGGCTGGCAAAATACCAGAAACACTGTAGAGAGGGCCTCTTATAAGACTCTCTCGCCGTAGGAAAGTCGAACTGGTTTTCCATATTGAGTAGTCTGGTAAGTGGCTAGTATTCAGCTAAGTGGGTATACAGCAGACAAAAGAGGGATGGGACAAGGAGACACACAGGGTGGGCTGGCTGGCAGACACCATGGGTGCAGTAAACCCACTCTATCATCAGAGTTCACTGCTGGGTCAGAAGACTACATCCCCTGTGATGCTGACCTTGAAACAGTCCAAGGACTTTCATTTCACTGACACATACCTAGTCTTATGGAAAGTCCAAGCTGGGTGGTGGAGACAGTTGCTCTTATAGGGCCTATGACAGTTAATCCGTAGCACGTACTGTAATTCTTTTACCATTCCCACTGTCCCTGAAGGATCAAACTCCTAGGATACTCTGCACATAATAGGATGCAGTGAGGACTCATTGCAGTGAAGTTTTATTTATAGGCATACTGCTTTCCCACTATCCTGTAACTACACTCTACCAGAGTAATCATAATTCATTTTAATTTTTCCGTGTTGAGGAGATAATAACGGTATTGAAATATAATCATATTCATTATAGTTTAAATTTTCAGGTTATTTGTATGTTAATTATAAAAATGTTCATAGAAAAATATAGTAATCTGAAACACAGCACAGTTTCTATTTACTATTTCCATTATGAATTATCTGAATTATAAGCCTCTTTTTCTACTGACTACATACCCCTCTTCACATGTATAAACGACCTTTGCACCATATTCAAAATGAGTTCCTACTTCAAGATGGAAAGAGCCAAAGGGAGTGTCTCCAGGGTGTCCACAGGGCTTTTCTAAAATGAAAAAAAAGAGATAAAATGTTAGTAGGTAGCACAGGGAGTAACAATGTACATAAGAGTTCAAGGACATGGATATTTGATATTATATTAGAGGACAGAACTGAAAATATGGAAAAGTGACAAATGGCCGTTATCTGTACCTTTTGGAAGATGAGAACCCCTTTTTAATAATCATGAGGGTGAAGAATTTGAGAAAGAATAGATACAGGTGTACGTATAACGGAATCACTCTGCTGTACACCTGAAAGTAACACAACGTTGTTAACCAACTATACTCCAGTATAAAATAAAAAGGTAAAAAAACAATGAGAATGTATCATTTTGTATTCAAAAGACAATAGTGATAGAATTCCAGCCAGCATTTCACAGTAGCACTCAGTATTTTCACAACTAAAACTTTTCAAAGATTTCACAAAGGTAGAAATTACTTACTCTGACATATCCTCGAAGGATGAAGAGACACCCATTTTCCACCCTTGCATACCATTGTAATACTCCCAAGAGTTCTGTATCCAGGGCGGCATTTATATGTAGCCTGAGTGCCCTCCTTATATGTTTGTTGAGTCCAAGAACCTGACAGAATTTCTGTGTCTTTTCTTGGAGGGGGCTCTTGACAAACTAAAAAAAAATAAAAACAAACTATGGTTTAAATAACTACTAAACATGTAGTATGTTTAGGTTATTTTGAATTAAAAAAAAAAACCTATACAGGTCCATCCAAATGTAAGTCTTAATATATATAAAAAACATACATTTACCTTACAGAAATTAAATTTACATAGATTTGTAAGAATAACTTTCCAGATAGTTATAATTTACTATATTATTCTTAACTGGTGCACTGCATTCTACACTATTCTTTCTTAAATTCAGGAAATATCAGGCACTATTCTAAGCTCTAAAGGAAAAACAATGGATAAAAAAGAAAGAATCTGCTCTCAGAGTGTTTTCACTCTAATAGGAGGTTAGTTATTAAATACCTATCCAAAGAGATAATGTGTCAGGGTGTCTGAAATCTGATCAAGCTCTTGTACAGACTGCTGTACTCCCTATTCAGTATTATCTCTTGAAGCTCAGTAACTTTGACACTAGGAGAAGTCAAGTATATTGTGTGAATGTGATTGACAATCTCAAATTGAAACCCACTCTGGCACTCTAGCAGTTAGAAACCACTGAAGGTGAAATGGAATAAAATTGAATCCTTACATTTCTTAGAAAACTGTAGTTATGAAAATCATAAATTTAGGCTGTGAAGCAAACTATAAAAAGAGTACACACACATTAGAATATTTTTAAATTAAAAATTCTATTTATGAAGATATAATCTATGCAAAATTCAAAGGAAAATTAATCACAAAATGATTTACCACACAAAAGTACTTCTTGCAATAACAAAAGCACTAACACTACCAAAGGAAAAATATCAGAGGATGACAGAATATTTTCTTAAGAATGGCCAATAACATAACCATTACTAAAAATCAAAGACATGACAATTAAATGTAAATGATATTTTTTGACAAACTTCAATGACAAAAATGTAAAGCAAATAACACTCAATTTTGAAGAAAATGAAGTGTTATAAATATTATTATTAAATTAAATTAGAGGTATAAATGACTATAATCTTAACAATTTGGTGATGTGTATAAAGAATCTTAAAAATGCTCATGTAAATTAACAAATAATTTCAATCTGCAAAAAAGTATCCTAAAGCAATAATGAAAGGTTTGCTGAGATTCTTATGTACAAGGTGTTTTATTCCAATATTTTCTATACTCGATAAAATATGTTAAAAATGTGAATATTGTCACATTGTGGTACACTTCACCAGAGGAAACATTTTATGGCTTTTAAAAATTGTTTTGGCGAATATTTAATAATGTGGATAAATGTTAACATAAGAGTAAGGGGGGAAGGTAGTATAGACTTTTTGTTTCTAGTGAAGATATATTAGATCAAGGATCATAATGGTGAGATTTAAAGCTGACTTTTTAACAGCAGTAACAGAAACCAGAAGACGTTAAATAATCACTCCCATTTGCATACAGCAATAACTCTCTACCTGGATTTCAAAATAAACAATTCTTCAAGAATCAAGATTTTGATTAATAAAATTTGAGAGAATTTGCCATTATAGATTCACATTAAGGGAAAAGAAAAGATGTACTTCAAAAAGTACAAAAAGGAAAATGATCCCAGATATAAGGTTTGTGATGAAATAAGAAACAAAAATAGTACCTAAACAAATAAATCTAAGGGAACATTGACTCTGAAACAATAAAACTATAGTCTTATGTGATTTAAAATACATACAGCTTCCAGGTCAGACTGGGTCCGACTGAAGCTGTACTGGGTCCAGTGTGAGGCGTCAGGTGAATGCAATTTTGTTTTAAGGCTGAACAAGCAGGTTAACCTTACTCAAGATCATCTTGAATTACAGCAGCCACAGCAAGAACTTTTAACCTGGATAAGGTTTTCCATATACGAGTTGCCCTAGAAAAAAAGGGGTCTTGGCCAAGCACTTGCTAAAGAGTAGAGGGAAAACTATTTTTCCACCTCTTCATGAGCTTCTAGTGACGAGGATAAGAACATCTGGGACATCCCATTCTCTCCAGAGGCTTCAGAATCCTGGGGAACACTGACAGAAGACACCAAAAGGAAATAGAAAAATAATCCAGAGGTCAAGGACCGACTGCCGGGAAGGAGCACCAGGACACTGTGGACAAGGGAGGAGGCTGCCTGCATGGAGTTCACTCCTGGCCTATCACCAGATGCATCTGGAATACATCAAAAGATGCAATAATTCCCACAGAAAACCAGCTGAACATGAGCAGAAGACCTTGGACACCAGAAAGGACTGCACAGATCCCAACATAATTGGGACAAGCAACCTCTGAAGTCTGGATTATTCGACCAAAAGTCAAGTTGGAGACTCTGGGGAGTGAGCACCGAATCCAGGATGCTAGACCACTAGAGATTCCTCAGCCACAGGGAACATTAACTGCAGAGAATTCTCACAGAGCCCTCTATCAGAATCTAAGACCCAGGTTTGCCCGACTGTCTGAAACTGCCAGTGCTAGATACCTCACACCAAACTACAAACAAGACAGGAACACAAACCCACCCATCAGCACAAAGACTACCTAAAGCCATATTAACCTCACAGATATGCTAAAACACACCACCTGACATGGCCCTGCTCATCAGAGAGAAAAGACTCAGATCCACACACCAGAAAGCAGGCACCAGACCCTCCCACCAGGAAGCCTATGCAAGACACTGGACCAGCCCCAACGCAGGGGGCAGAGAGCAGAAACAAGAGGAATTACTATGAGGCAGCATAGGGAAAGGAGACAGCAAATCCTATAATTTAGACAAATGAGACAACAGAGAAGCATGTTGCAGGCAAAGGAGCAAGATAAAAACTCACAAGACCAAATAAATGAAGAGGAAATAGGAAAATTGCCTGAAAAAGAATTCAGAGTAGTGATAGTAAACATGATCCAAAATCTCAAAAACAAAAGAGAAAATACAAGAAACATTTAATAAGGACCTAGAAGAACTAAAGAGCAAACAAATAGTAATGAACAACACAATAATTGAAATTAAAAATACTCTAGGTGGTATAAACAGCAGAATAACTGAGGCAGAAGAATGGATAAGTGAGTTGGAAGATAGAATGGTGGAAATAACTGCCACAGAGCAGGAAAAAGAAAAAAGAATAAGAAGAATGGAAGACAATCTCAGAGACCTTAGTGACAACATTAAGCACACCAACATTCAAATCTTAAGCATCCCAGAAGAAGAAGAAAAAAAGAAAGGATCTGAGAAAATATTTGAAGAGGTTACAGTGGAAAACTTCCCCAACATGGGAAAAGAAATAATCAATCAGGTCCAAGAAGTGCAGAGAGTCCGATACAGAATAAACCCAAGGAGAAATCCACTGAGGCACATGTTAATCAAACTAATGAAAATTCAACACAAAGGAAAAATATTAAATGCAGCAAGAGAAAAGCAACAAATAACATATAAGGGAAAACCCATAAGGATAACAGCTGATCTTTCTGTAGAAACTCTACAGGCCACAAGGGAGTGGCAGGATATACTGAAAGTCTTGAAAGAGAAAAACCTACAGCCAAGAATACTCTCCCAAGCAAGTATCTCATTCAGATTCGATGGAGACATCAAAAGCTTTCCAGACAAGCAAAAGTTAAGAGAATTCAGCACCACCAAATCAGCCTTATAACAATTGCTAAAGGAAGTTTTCTAAACAGGAAACACAAGCGAAGGAAAAGACCTACAAAAACAAACCCAAAACAATTAAGAAAATGGTAAAAGGAACACACATGTCAATAATTACCTTAAATGTAAATGGATTAAATGCTCCAACCAAAAGACACAGTCTGGCTGAATGGATACAAAAACAAGACCATTATACATGCTGTCTATAGGAAACCCACTTCAGACCTAGAGACACATACAGACTAAAAGTAAGGGGATGGAAAAAGATATTCCATGCAAATGGACGTCAAAAGAAAGCTGGAGTAGCGAAACTCATATCACACAAATTAGACTTCAAAGTAAAGACTATTACAAGAGACAAGGAAGGACACTACATAATGGTCAAGGGATCAATCCAAGAAGAAGATATAACAATTGTAAATATCTATGCACCCAACATAGGAGCACCTCAATACATAAGGCAAATGCTAACAGCCATAAAAGGGGACATTGACAGAAACACAATAATAGTAGGAGACTCTCACACCCCACTTTCACCAAGGGACATATCATCCAAACAGAAAATAAATAAACACAAGCTTTAAATGACACATTAGACCATCTTGACTTAATTGATATTTACAGGACATTCCATCCAAAAACTACAGAATACACTTTCAAGTGCATATGGAACATTCTCCAGGATAGGTCACATCTTGGGTCACAAATCAAGCCTTGGTAAATTCAAGAAATTGAAGTCATATCAAGCATCTTCTCTGAACACAATGTCATGAGACTAGATGTCAATTACCTTAAAAAAAACTAGAAAATACAAACACATGGAGGCTAAACAATACATTATTAAACAACAAAGAAATAACTGAAGAAATCAAAGAGAAAATCAAAAAATATCTAGAAACAAATGACAATGAAAACACAATAACCCAAAACCTATGGGATGCAGCAAAAGCTGTTCTAAGAGGGAAGTTCATAGCAATACAGTCCTACCTCAAGAAACAAGAAAAATATCAAATAAACAACCTAACCTTACACCTAAAACAATTAGAGAAAGAAGAACCAAAAAACCACAAAGTGAGCAGAAGGAAAGAAATCATAAAGATCAGAGCAGAAATAAATGAAAAAGAAATGAAGGAAACAATAGCAAAGATCAGTGAAACTAAAAGCTAGTTCTTTGAGAAGATAAACCAAATTGATAAACCATTAGCCAGATTCATCAGGAAAAAAAGGCAGAAGATGCAAATCAACAGAATTAGAAATAAAAAAGGAGAAGTAACAACTGTCACTGCAGAAATACAAATGATCATGAGAGACTACTACAAGCAACTATATGCCAATAAATTGGATATCCTGGAAGAAATGGATAAATTCTTAGAAAAGTACAATCTTCCAAGACTGAATCAGGAAGAAATAGAAACTATGAACAGACCAATCACAAGTACAGAAATTGAGACTGTGATTAAAAACATCCCAACAAACAAAAGCCCAGGGCCAGATGGATTCACAGGCAAATTCTATCAAACATTTAGAGAAGAGCTAACACCTGTCCTTCTCAAACTCTTCCAAAATATAGCAGAAGGAGGAACACTCCCAAACTCATTCTATGAGACCACCATCAGCCTGATACCAAAACCAGGCAAAGATGTCACAAAAAGAGAAAATTACAGGCCAATATCACTGAAGAATATAGATGAAAAATCCTCAACAAAATACTAGCTAACAGTATCCAACAGCACATTAAAGAGATGATACACCATGATCAAGTGGGGTTTATCTCAGGAATGCAAGGATCTTCAATATATGCAAATCAATGAATGTGATATACCATATTAACAAATTGAAAGGTAAAAACCATATGATAATCTCAATAGAGGCAGAAAAAGCTTTCGACAAAATTCAACATCCATTTATGATAAAAACTCTCCACAAAGTGGGCATAGAAGGAAATTACCTCAACATAATAAAAGCCATATATGAGAAACCAACAGCCAACAACATTCTCAATGGTGAAAGCCTGAAAGCGTTTCCTCTAAGGACAGGAACAAGACAAGGGTGTCCACTCTCACCATTATTATTCACCATAGTTTTGGAAGTTTTAGCCACAGCAATCAGAGAAGAAAATGAAATAAAAGGAATCCAAATTGGAAAAGAAGTAAAATTGTCACTCTTTGCAGATGACATGATATTATACATAGAAAACCCTAAAGATGCTACCAGAAAACTGCTAGCACTAATGGATGAATTTAATAAAGTAGCAGGATACAAAATTAATGCACAGAAATCTCTTGCATTCCTTTACACCAACAACAAAAGAGCAGAAAGAGCAATTAAGGAAACTCTCACGTTTACCAGTGCAACAAAAAGAATAAAATATGTAGGAATAAACCTGCCTAAGGAGACAAAAGACCTGTATGCAGGAAACTATAAGACACTAATGAAAGAAATCAAAGAAGATACAATCAGATGGAGAGATATACCATGTTCCTGGATTGGAAGAATCATCATTGAGAAAATGACTATACTACTCAAAGCAATTTACAGATTCAATACAATCCCTATCAAATTATCAATGGCATTTTTCACAGAACTAGAACAAGAAATCTTATGATTTGTATGGAAATGCAAAATACCCCAAATAGCCAAAGGAATCTTGAGAAGGAAAGATGGAGTTGGTGGAATTAGGCTAGCTGACTTCAAACTATACTACAAGGCCATAGTGATCAAGACAGTATGGTACTGGCACAAAAACAGAAATATAAATCAATGGAACAGAATAGAGAGCCCAGAGATAAACCCACGCACATATGGCCACCTTATCTTTGACAAAGGAGGCAAGAATATACAATGGAAAAAAGACAGCCTCTTCAATAAGTGGTGCTGGGAAAATTGGACAGCAACATGGAAAAGAATGAAATCAGAACACTTCCTAACACCATACACAAAAATAAACTCCAAATGGATTAAAGAACTACATGTAAGGCCAGACACTATCAAACTCCTAGAGGAAAACATAGGCAGAACACTCTATGACATACATCAAAGCAACATCCTTTTGGACCCACCTCCTAGAATCATGGAAATAAAATCAAGGATAAACACATGGGACCTCATGAAACTTAAAAGCTTTTGCACAGTGAAAGAAACCATAAACAAGACTGGAAGGCAACCCTCAGAATGGGAGAAAATACTTGCCTACGAAACAACAGACAAAGGATTAACCTCCAAAATATACAAGTAGCTCTTGCAGCTTAATACCAAAAAAGCAAATAACCCAATCCACAAATGGGTGGAAGAGCTAAATAGGCATTTCTCCAAAGAAGACATACAGATGGCCAACAAACACATGAAAAGATGCTCAACATCACTCATCATCAGAGAAATGCAAGTCAAAGCCACAATGAGGTATCACCTCACACCAATAAGAATGGCCATCATCACAAGATCTGGAAACAACAAATGTTGGAGAGGGTGTGGAGAAAAGGGAACTCTCCTGCACTGTTGGTGGGAATGTAAGTTGGTACAGCCACTATGGAAAACAATTTGGAGGTTCCTTAAAAAACTACAAATAGAACTACCATATGATCCAGTAATCCCATTCCTGGGCATATACCCAAAGAAAACCATAATCCCAAAAGAAACATGTACCATAATGTTTATTGCAGCACTCTTTACAGTAGCCAGGACATGGAAGCAACCGAAATGCCCATCAACAAATGAATGGATACAGAAGATGTGGCATATATATACAATGGAATATTACTCAGCTATAAAAAGGGATGAGATGGAGCTATATGTTATGAGGTGGATAGACCTAGAGTCTGTCATACAGAGTGAAGTAAGTCAGAAAGAGAAAGACAAATATTGTATGCTAACTCACATATATGGAATCTAAAAATGGTAGTGATGAACTCAGTGACAAGACAAGAACAAGGATGCAGATGCAGAGAATGGACTGGAGAACTTGAGGTTTGGGGGGGCGGGGGGTGAAGGAAAAGCTGAGACGACGTAAGAGAGTAGCACAGACATATATATATTACCAACTGTAAAATAGATAGCCAGTGGGAAGTTGTTGTATAACAAAGGGAGTTCAATTTGAGGATGCAAGACGCCTTAGAGGACTGGGATGGGGAGGGTGGGGGGGACTCGAGGGAGGGAGGGAATATGGGAATATGTGTATAAAAACAGATGATTGAACTTGGTGTACCCCCAAAAAATAATTAAAAAAAAAAGAAAAACACAAAACCTCCCCAAAAAAACAAAAACAAAAACAAACAAACAAAAAATCTCAAAAACAAAAGAAAAAATACAAGAAAACTTTAATAAGGACCTAGAAGTACTAAAGGGCAAAGAAACAGTAATGAAGAACACAATAACTGAAATTAAAAATACTCTAGATGGTACAAACAGCAGAAGGAAAGAAATCATATAGATCAGATCAGAAATAAATGAAAAACAAATGAAGGAAACAATAGCAAAGATCAATAAAACTAAAAGCTGGTTCTCTGAGAAGATAAACAAAATTGATAAACCATTAGCCAGACTCATTGGGAAATAAGGGAGAAGATGCAAATCAATAGAACTAGAAATGAAAAAGGAGAAGTAACAACTGACACCACAGAAATACAAAAGATCATGAAAGACTACTGCAAGCAACTCTATGCCAATAAATTGCATAACCTGGAAGAAATAGATAAATTCTTAGAGAAGCATAATCTTTCAAGACTGAACCAGGAAGAAATAGAAAATATGAACAGACGAATCACAAGTACTGAAATTGAGGCTGTGATTAAAAATCTCCCAACGAACAAAAGCCCAGGGTCAGATGGCTTCACAGGTGAATTCTTTCTTTCTTTTTTTTTTTAAGCTCTTTATTGGCATATAAATCTGCATGAGCTGCTTGTATATTTTGGAGATTAATCCTTTGTTAGTTGCTTTATTAGCAAATATTTTCTCCCATTCTGAGGGTTGTATTCTTGTCTTGTTTATGGTGTTAGCTTTTCTCTAAATGTTTGATAGAATTTGCCTGTGACAGGAATATACAATGGAAAAAAGACAGCCTCTTCAATAAGTGGTGCTGGGAAAATTGGACAGCTACATGTAAAAGAATGAAATTAGAACACTTCCTAACACCATACACAAAAATAAACTCAAAATAGATTAAAGACCTAAATGTAAGGAAAGACAGTATAAAATGCTTAGAGGAAAACATAGGCAGAACATTCTATGACATACATCAAAGCAAGATCCTTTTTGACCCACCTCCTAGAATAATGGAAATAAAATAAAAAATAAACAAATGGGACCTAATGAAACGTAAAATCTTTTGCACAGTGAAAGAAACCTTAAACAAGACAAGAAGACAACCCTCAGAATGGGAGAAAATACTTGCCAATGAAGCAACGGACAAAGGATTAATCTCCAAAATATACAAGCTGCTCATGCAGCTTAATACCAAAAAGGCAAATAACCCAATCCACAAATGGGCGGAAGATCTAAATAGACATTTCTCCAAAGAAGACATGCAGATGGCTAACAAACACATGAAAAGATGCTCAACATCCCTAATCATTAGAGAAATGCAAATCAAAGCCAAAATGAGGTATCACCTCACATCGGTCAGAATGGCCATCATCACAAAATCTAGAAACAATAAATGCTGGAGAGGGTGTGGAGAAAAGGGAACCCTCGTGCACTGTTGCTGGGAATGTAAGTTGGTACAGCCACTATGGAAAACAGTTTGGAGGTTCCTTAAAAAACTAAAAATGGAACTACCATATGATCCAGCAATCCCACTACTGGGCATATACCCAGAGAAAAACATAATCCAAAAAGAAATATGTACCACAATATTCACTGCAGCATTATTTACAGTAGCCAGGACATGGAAGCAACCTAAATGCCCATCAACAGATGAATGGATAAAGAAGATGTGGCACATATATACAATGGAATATTACTCAGCATAAAAAGGAATGAAATTGAGTTATTTGTAATGAGGTGGATGGACCTAGAGACTGTCATGCAGAGTGAAGTAAGGCAGAAAGAGAAAAACAAATAGCGTATGCTAACTCATATATATGGAATCTAAAAAAATGGTAGTGATGAACCCAGTGACAGGGCAAGAATAAAGATGCAGATATAGAGAACAGACTGAGGACATGGGGTGGGGGGTGAAGGGGAAGCTGGGACGAAGTGAGAGAGTAGCCTTGACATATATACACCACCAAATGTAAAATAGATGGCTAGTGGGAAGTTGCTGCATCACACAGGGAGATCGACTCGATGATGGGTAATGACTTAGGGGGCTGGGATATGGAAGCTCGGAATGAGTCGTGGGAGGGAGGTGATATGGGGATATATGTCTAAATACAGTTGATTCAGTTTGGTGCACCTCAAAAACTGGCAGAAGAGTGAAAAGCAATTATATTTCAATAAAGAGCTTTAAAAAATAAAAAAAAAATTAAAAACGTACATACATATTCACACACACACACATATACATAAAATACAGCAGGTGTCCCTAATCCCCAGGCCATGGACTGGTACCGGTCTATGGCCTGTTAGGAACCAGGTTGCATAGCAGGAAGTGAGGGGCGGGAGAGCGAGTGAATCTTCAACTCTATTTACAGTCGTTCCCCGTGGCTCGCTTTACCCCCTGAGCTCCGCCTCCGGTCAGATCAGTGGTGGCATTAGATTCTCATAGGAGCGTGAAGCCTACTGTGAACTGCACATGCGAGGGGTCTAGGTTGCGTGCTCCTTATGAGAGTCTAATGCCTGATGCTCTGAGGTGGAGCTGAGGCAGTGATGCTAGAGCTGGGGAGTGGAGGCAAATACAGATTATCACTAGCAGAGAGGTCTGACTGCACGGAGACCACAATAAATCAACTGCTTGCAGACTCAAAACTCTATCAGTGAGTGGGAAGTGACAATTAAGCTACATCTAGTGGCAGGCTTCCTAGTGGCAAGTGAATTGATGTACTTCAATTGTACAGCTGCATCTGGTGGCAGGCTTTACGTTAGAATCTGACACTTATTTTAGTCTGCGTGCAGCCTGCCGTTTATTTACCACTTTCGAACGGGCCTCTTTCTCGCATTGCACCCTTGTCTCAGTTACAGTTTTGGTAAGCCCACAAGCTAACCCTAGCCAAAATGAATAAAAAACAAACATCGCTGTAGAGCTTCTTTGAAAAGGGGAGAAGACCCAAGACTAAGACTGCCAACAAAAGGAAAGCTGCATTGAAAAGAAAACACCAAGAGTCCTACTTAAATTGCAGGTTCCTTGCAGCAGGTGATTCACATTCTGCAAGCCCACTTTGTGTGAGGTTGAGTCAAAAATTATCTGCACTCTGGCTGTAGAATTTACAGAAGTTTTAAAATAACTGGACTGCAGATAATTTTTGACTCACCCTTGTATATTATGGTGACTGGCTATCCAACGAAGCCAGGAAATCTTCCACACTGCTTTGCCGCATGGAGACCAAGGACTCTGCTTTAAAAGACAAGACTTTTGGGTTTTTCAAAAGGAAGAAAATGTGAACACGAAGAACAGACGCAATCATTGAAGGCCACCGCTTCATCAAATGTGTCTGCACTGAGAGCATCCTTCTTAGTGGCTAACTGCATTGCTAAAGCTAAGAAGTCCTTTACTGTTGGTGAAGAGTTGATCCTGCCTGCTGTTAAGGACATTTATCGTGAACTTTTAGGAGATGCTGCAGCTCAAAAGGTGGCACGTGTTCCTCTTCCGGCTAGCACCGTAACTAGACGAGCTGAGGAAACAGCAGAGGATATTAAGGCACAATTATTAGAGAGGATTAAGGAGTCACTGTGGTATGCAAGCCAGGTTGACGAGTCTACTGATGTTGACAACAAGGTAACAATGCTTGTTTTTGTGGGATGTACTTTTCAGGAGGATGTGCATGAGGATGTGTTATGTGCACTTTTGTTGCCAACCAGCACCACAGCTGCACAACTATTCAAGTCTTTGAATGACTCCATATCAGGAAAGCTGAATTGGTCATTTTGTGTCTGTATATGCACAGATGGAGCGGCTGCCATGACTGGACAGCTTTCTGGTTTCACTACTCGGGTCAAAGAGGTGGCTTCTGAATGTGAGTCTACGCACCGGGTCATCCACAGAGAAGTTCTGGCTAGCCGAAAAATGTCACCTGAACTTAACAATGTTTGCAGGATGTGATTAAAATTATCAACTGCATTAAAGTACACGCCCTTAACTCACGTGTCTGTTCACACAACTCTGTGAGGAGGTGGACGCAGAACACACACGTCTTCTCTCACACACAGAAGTGAGATGGCTTTCTAAAGGTAGATCACTGGCCAGATTGAGTTACAAGAGGCACTCCAGAGATGTCTTTTAGAAAAAACAGTCACCATTGGCAACACATTTCAGTGACACCGAATGGCTCGCAAAACTTGCTTACTGGTGCGACATAGTCAACCTGCTCAATGAACTCAATCTGTCACTTCAGGGGAGAACAACCATGTTCAAGTCATCAGATAAAGTGGATGCATTCAGAGCCAAACTGGAATTTTGGGGGTGACGAGTGAACGTTGGGATTTTTGACATGTGTCAAACATCAGCAGAGATTTTGAAAGAGACTGAGCCAGGGCCTCCTTACTCCCAGCTGGTGCAGGATCACCTATCTCAAGTTTCAAAAGAGTTGGAGCATTA
The DNA here is from genome assembly GCF_030028045.1 of Hippopotamus amphibius kiboko. Classification (NCBI taxonomy): domain Eukaryota; kingdom Metazoa; phylum Chordata; class Mammalia; order Artiodactyla; family Hippopotamidae; genus Hippopotamus; species Hippopotamus amphibius. The sequence continues at coordinate 194,167,042 of NC_080188.1, read as the reverse complement.
CTTCCCAATCACAAAAGACCCCTGGAAAGGAGTGGATCCATGACCCATTTGTGAATAAGCCAGGTGAATCGACTGTCCATGCCGAAAGAGGGTCAACTGCTTGAGATCACAAATGACGGTGGCCTTAAAAGCATGTTTGAGACAACTTCAAATCTCCATACCTTCTGGATTAAAGTCAAGGCAGAATATCCTGAGATTGCCACAAAACTGCTGAAAAGCCTGCTTCCATTTCCAACATCCTATCTTTGTGAAGCAGGATTTTCTGCAGTGACGGCAACCAAAATGAGATCACGGAGTAGACTGGTCATAAGCAACACAGTTCGGGTGTCCCTGTCTCCCATCACCCCCAGATGGGGCCATCTAGTCGCAGGAAAACACGCTCAGGGCTCCCACTGATTCTGCATTGGGGTGAGTTGTATAATTATTTCATTATATATTACAATGTGATAATAATAGAAATAAAGTGCACGATAAATATGATGGTCTTGAATCATCCCCAAACCATCCTCCTCTGCCCCTGGTCTGTGGAAAAATGGTCTTCCACGACACTGGTCCCTGGTGCCCAAAAGCTTGGGGACCACTAAAATACGGGACAACCATGTGTTACTTGAGAGAAGAGAACAGAAAATTACGGATATAACTTAACGATGCACACTGTCCAGAAGAATGGAAAGTTGTTAATCAGCTGTGATAGATTTGATGAGGGGTCAGCTTGGCTAGGCCTCCATCCCCAGTTATTTAATCAAACACTAATCTAGATATTGCTGGGAAGGTATGCAGCCAGATAGAATCTGAAGCAATTAATTTTAAACAAGGTGATTATCCTGGATAATTTGTGCAGGCCTGATGAAATCACTTGAATGGTTTTAAAAATAGAGCCTTATCCAAAAAAGAGAAGAAATTCTACTGTGGACAGCAGCTTCCTTGCCTGTGTTCTTCCCTCTCTGTTGGGGGGCCCTATGGATTTTAGACCTGCTTATCTACAATTGCATTAGACAACTTCTTGTCTTGTAGTAGATGTCTCTTTTGATAGGTTAGGTAGTTAGGTAGGTAGTCATAGACCGGTGATAGATGATAGATAGATAGATAGGCAGACAGACAGATAGATGATAAACTTTTACTGATTATATTTCTTTAGTTGAACCTGATAGATTAGCATTAAACTTTGATAAGAAGGCATGTTGTTTGTTTTTTCTTTTGAAAAAGCAAAAAGGCATGTTTTAATTTCTAAGTTAATTACAGAAGCAGCACTGAGGAAAAAACTTCCAGCCTACTTGACAGGAAAAGATTAAATAACAAGAAACAACTAAAGCAGAAGATGGCAAGGTCGCAGAGAGGAAAAAATACAGAAAAGGGGATTGAGTGTTAGATTTTTAACTCAAACATATCAGTAATTTCATTGTATAGAAATGGATTAGGGACTTCCCTGGTGGTGCACTGGTTAAGAATCTGCCTGCCAATGCAGGAGACACGGGTTCAATCCGTGGTCCAGGAATATTCTCACATGCTGCAGAGCAACTAAGCCCCTGAACCACAACTACTGAGCCTGCGCTCTAGAGCCTATGAACCACAACTATTCAGCCTGCGTGCCACAGCTGCTTAAGCCCACGCGCCTAGGGCCCGTGCTCCACAACAAGAGAAGCCGCCACAATGAGAAGCTTGGGCAATGCAATGAAGAGTAGTCCCTGCTCACCACAACTAGAAAAAGCCCGTGCACAGCAACAATGACCCAATGCAGCCAATAAATAAATAAATAAAGATTATTTTTAAAACGCCTATTAAAAAAAGAAATAGATTAAATGTTCCAGTTCAAAATCAAGGGTTTTTAATAAATTAGTATCTTAGATATTTGCACTCCCATGTTCACGGAAACATTACTCAGAATAGCCAAAATATGGAAACTATCTAAGTGCCCCTTGAAGGATGAATAGAAAAAGAAAGTGTTGTATATACATATAGTAGAATATTATTGAGCCATAAAAAGAGGGAAATTCTGCCATTTGCCACAACACGGATGAATCTTGAGGATATTATGCTAAGTGAAGCAAGTCAGGCAGAGACAGTAGAAAACTACAGTGTCACTTATATGTGGGGAAAAAAGGATAATGGGTAAAAAGACTGCAACAGGTATTTCACCAAAAAGAAAATCAAAGTGATCAATAAACTTATGAAAAACAGGTCAAATGGCAAATGAAAATTAAAACCATAATAAACCATGAATAAAATAAAATGACATTGGCAAAATTTTTTAAAGTCTAAAAATCCTACCACTTGGAAAGAATGTGGAGCATTAGGTACAGCTGGTGGGAAGGAAAATCAGAAGCCCCACAATGGAGAGGAGCTTAGCAACTCAGAGAAGTTGAAGATACCATCATTTATTACTCAGCAATTTTATTCCTAGGAATACATCCTGGAGAAACTCATGCACACTGTGCATTAGATTTCACGTATGGTAACATTTTACAGTCATCTGTTTCTGTTTTTTATAGTTAAAAATGGAAATGACTCCAGTGTCTGTCAACCGTTGAATGGATTAAAATTTATGGTATATCCATGTTGGAATAGCACACCAATGCCACAAAATGATACAGAAACAAATAATAATAATCACATGAAGTAAAAAGACACAAAGGTACATCAACTGTTACAAAATTATTTCATCTATATAAAATTCAGGAACAGACATATATAATAGGGATGTGTATATAGAAGGTTAAGAAGTATTAAAGAAGAGCAGAAGTATAATTACCATAAATATTAAGATAATGTTTTCTTCTAGAAGAAAGGAAGGGGTGTTAATCTAGAAAAAATCCAAGGGTATTCTGGGGATGTTGGAACGCTCTACTTCTTGACATGGGTAATTATAACTACTTTTTAATACAGTACATTCATATTTTGTTCACAATAGATACTAAAGTAATAGAATCTGCATATACTATATGATTCTTATTTTCCAAAAAAGTAATTCATTAACAAAATGACGTGTAAAGAGGGGGATACATAAAATTAATAATGAAGCTCATGCCTACTGATTATAATTACTAATCTTTTTTAGTATTTGTTGCTGCTTAATTTAGATACAAATACCCTTGATATTAGGATGATTTCATTAGCAGACCCACAACACATTACTTTTAAAATGGCAAATTCAAAGATACTTCTCACCATGTAAATATTTACTGATGTTATCTTCACTGCTAAACTCCTTTCTTACTTGGTTTTATGATAATGGTTTAACGTTCTATTCTAGAATTTCTTTTTGCAAAAGCAAGAGGACAAAATAATCAGCTGAGCTGGGTCCCATTATGAAAAGTTCTACATTTCGTAGAACAGAAAGCTCCACGTGAAACTCCATTTTTGTATAATAAATAACACTTGTGTGGGCTTTCATGTGCACTAGTTTTTCTTTGACGTTTTTGCGAATGCTTAGTACATTTGTTAAGAAACTTTGTAACCAAGGATTGCACGTTAGTTTTGATTTCTGAAATTTAAGTAAACATACTTTTCTCCACTAGATGGTGCTAATACCCTATCATAAAACAAGTCACCTGCGCCTCTTGCTACCAGCCAACACCACCCCTCTCTCCGAAAAAAAAAAAAAATCCCGAGGTTTTGGTTTTGTTTTTTTCAATTTAATGATCATGTTTTTTACGTGGAAATTTTGTGTTTAATTACAGGATAATATGTGTGTTTTCCACCTTCTAAATTCAGATCCACATTATGGTGTTTAGGTTACTGGAAAATTTAATTATTTAAATTTAAAATGTAGATACCAACATTGTCAGTGGAGAAGTACTTTTCACTAACATATTAACATTTTGATAAGTTTAGTTCCTATCTTTTTATTAAGCTCATGCAAGGAAAAAGTAATAAAATTTTCTTATCAATTAACTTATTCAATTTAAATGATTTTTATTAAAGCAATGCATTTACCCAAAGAGTATTTATCCCCCTGCTAGTTGTTTTAACACCCAGACACAAAAGACAAAGAGACAGCTCTTTCACACCATCTTCCTACCGGCTTCTCACAATATTTGCTCTGTGTATACGTATGTACTACATATAAAGAGTTTTCGTATTGATTACACTTGTCACTTCAAATGATACTTAAAACTGGTGCTTTTCCCATGAACTTTAAATGGCATCTCTTGACTCCATAAGGAAAAGATGTTATCGCCCCCCACTCTGTTTTTCCATCTTCCCACCGCGTCTCCAAGTGATCCACTTGTCTCCAGGCTCCAAGACCAGCAGGGTTACGTCTCCTACCCCGTCACCCCATGTCTATTATTTTCCCTCAGCCCCGACTGTACCTCCTTTACAGCATCATTCATGATCCATAGTTATGTTTATGTTTACTAGGATTTCATCTATCCTCCTATCAAAACGTAACTTCCCCGAGAATAAGGACTGCCAGACAATCTTGAGGATAGGTAGGAGAAGAGAAAGGGAAGAAGAACACACGTGATACCCAATTTTGCCTGCAATATCTGTGCAAGTTCAATTGACTGAAGAGTTAGAAATATGGATGATAATTGGAGTCTTCCGGTTTTACAGAGCTACTTTCAGCCCTTTGCATACACATTTGAATTTCCTCAAAATCAGTGTCCTCCTTGTCACCATCATCTGGTTAACTCCTATTCAACCATCAAAACCTACCCACGATGTCATCACAGCCCTTTGTTTCTCTCTCTTCATTGCACCTCTTAGAAACCAGCTCCTCAGCCCCATCCTACTCCATCCTTTTATTCCAATTTCAGTATTGTGCCTTCCCTAAGTGATCCTATAGTGTTTTCATTTACCTCCACCAAAACACTTTATATGATAAAATACAATATATTAGTAAAATAAAATAATCATCCCTTTTGCTTTGCCTCTTAAGTGACCTTCTGTTGGGAAGTGCTTGTCATAGTGGCTGGCACTTAGCAGGTCACTCAAAGAAAAAAAAAAAGATCATTGAATGAACAAATGAAGAAATGAATGAATGAATGTGAATCTATCCTGAAGCCTTTCCATTTTATCTGTAGGTTATGGATAACCCAGGGAAAAGGCATCGTAGACGGTAGCACATGTAAAAGATAAGTTAAGGGAACAAACGCTTACTGCACTTAAACCTCTGTACCATGAACCCAAGAAACTAACATCGGTAAAATTCCATTTTACATCTTGTCTGTGTGTCCTATGTTTGAATGTATGTGATACTTTTTGAAGTCAGGAATCATTTTAATTTAGCTCAAAAAAGTTCAGGGAACCTTTGAAGGAACATTTCTGTAATCACTTTTCTATCTATTACATCTATGGTTAACAAGGTTTAGGAGAAACTTGGCTCTCTCAGTCAAAATGTCAAAACAAATAAAAGTGCTCTGTCAAACCTTTTTTTTTCCCCTTTCTTTTTACTAGTTTTGTGATTTTTTTTTCTGTTCCATTATTTTGCTTTCTCTGAACCATTTTTTATAATGTTTCCTTATAATCTTAAGCTAAAATGTAGCACTTTATTTTTTCAGTGACATCATGTCCTTTTTGTGTGCTATGTTCTGAGACAGGTTAAAGCTGTTAAGAAATGGGTAAAGTACACATGAGTTAAGTAAGTATGGGACAGGTTGGTTGGCAGAATCTCAGGGGCGGGCAGGTGGGGGATGGTGTGTGGGGTGAGAAGGAGGAGGAGGCAGAGCTGGGAAGAAGGAAACGTGGCCAAGGCTGTAGAACCATCACGAGTGGAAGGACTAAAAATCGGTCAGATCAGACCGAGGCTCAAGCTCTAGCAGTCAAGGGTCCAAAACAAAAAATGCTTCCTAACCTGTGCTTCCACTTACATTTGAAAACTTACTTCTAGCTAAGAATAAGTTTAGCAATATTTAAATAATTCAGTTCTAGTTTAAAATTACCTGCAGGCAGAAGAGTAGCATATGCATTCCCAGGCTATGCATAAAATTACAATCAATCAGCAAGTCTCTCCCTTCCGTGACATTCCTGGGGGTGTTTCCTTTACCCCTAGTCAAGGCACCCACTCCACTTCCTCCATCAGATCTTCCTTCCTGGGAACACCTCATCTTCCAGAATTGCTTAGTCCTGTTCTTACCTACCCATCATTCATTGCTACCTTTGCCCACTAAAATTGCTGCAGAAAACTTATCAACATAATATTCACAGTAAATTGTGGTGAATAATACTAAATTTACTATCCCAACTCTTACTCAGATATTTGTCATTTCACGTAAATTTCAGACGGGTTGCATTTATGGTATTATTAATACGTAAAATGTTTTAGGAGACGAGAAGATACTGAAGACAATTGGGCCATCGCTCCACTTCAGATCATGCTGTGTAGGTAAATACGCACACTACTAGCTCTGAAAACGTGGCACTTTTTGGATAGCAGGGATTCCTATTTATCACACTGGAATTAACACAAAGAATTTAGGATTTTAAACCACGCTCACAAGCTTTCTGGATCAGATAAATGTATGTAACATTCACATCTATCCTTATAAAAGAGTAACTTTTATGAATTAATAATTAATTCTTATGATTATAATATTGATTTTTTTGTATTAGAGTTAACTCAAATTCCAAACCATCTTGTACTTGAAACAATATAATATATAAAAAAAATTCTCCTCTCTCTGTTGGAATAGAATCTCTCTGATATGTAACATATTTTGGATCCCGAAAGAACATTTTTACCCTTTAGACCTCCAGATTTGAAAACACATATCTCTCTGAACAACATAACCAGCATGTACTTGGACATGTTTCAGTTGTGTTTTGATGATCAGCCTGGAATTTGGGGGATGTGGTTAATTTCAAAGAGTATTTGCTTTTTGGATCTTAAATTTAAAAGGTCTTCTTGAAAAGCTTGGTCACGAGATATTCCAGAAAGCAGAAACAATGTGGTATAACTGAGGAACTGTTATTCTAAACGCTATAAATCTGACCAGATGCTTAGTAGCCTGGGGTGACTCCACCAGAAGCAACTGACTTTCCCATACAACTAGGGACATAAACATATACAACTTACTGCATTAAAAACATACTACTTGGTCTCTAGTGTAAGAGAAAAACAAAATAGAACGTTGAGCTTATAAATTCTTCCTGTTTGGCTGCTACTCCTCTTTAGTAGTGATTAGTATTTTTGAGGAATGTTACTTGGGAAATGATGAAATGCAGTATCTAGTTGAGTAAAGCAGGTTGTGATAACATACACAACTGTCTTCTCTCAATTTCTAAACTTAGCATTCGGTATTCAATGTAGTATTTCTCAGTCTCTCAATTTGTATTCCACAGTTATTTCTACATGGGAGACAAAAACAGAGGCAGATATTGAAATATATGTGGATGGATTTTTTTAAATTAATTAATTAATTAATTAATTTATTGCCTGTGTTGGGTCTTCATTGCTGCACTCAGGCTTTCTCTAGTTGTGGTCCATGGGCTGCTCACTGTGGTGGCTTCTCTTGTTGCGAAGCACCAGCTCTAGGCACATGAGCTTCAGTAGTTGTGGCACAGGGGCTCAGTAGTTGTGGCTCACAAGCTCCAGAGCTCAGGCTTAGTAGTTGTGGCACACAGACTTAGTTGTTCTGCAGCATGTGGGATCTTCCCAGATCAGGGCTTGAACCCATGTCCCCTGCATTGGCAGGTGGATTCTTAACCACTGCATCACCAGGGAAGTCCCTATGTGGATATTTTTAATGATCAAGGCCACTCTGTTGAGTAAGACTTCTGTTAGGGCTAGACTAATGGAACTGATTGACATTTCAACTAACTTAGTTTTAGAAATAGTTGGCAAACATGGAATAAACTAGTAGTTCTATATTCACTGAAAGTTCGTGTAATTCTTCTCTACTACCTTGTGCATTGTGTGCGCTTTTGTGAAAACCATGAGGCTAATGTGTTACTTTAAATACTAAAGCTATACTTTACCTGTGAAGTAGCCAGATTTACAGCCTTTCTCACTGTAATATGTGCAGAGCTGATGCTCAATTCACCAGCAGACACTGATGTCACATTCAAACATACATTGATGAAATATAAAATGAGTGAAATGAGTCAGCTGGAATCAATTAGGGAAGTGGGGAGTTTAAATCACTACTATTTAATTTTATCACTTATACTTTTAGCACCCAATTTTAATAATATTTCAAATTCCACTTTGTCATCACTGAAACAGTTTGATTAAATTTAGCATCAATTCTTAGCTTTAAACGTGAGCTAGAAACAAAACAAATCTTCCACTCATGACAAATGCAATATATATAAAACCTCAGCAAACAATATGTAAATCATGAAGCACTAAAAGTATTTCCATTAAAGAAAAGACAAAAACACTTGTGTAAAGAAAAATGTTTGCTGTTGGTAACATTAACATTGTTCCAAAACTCTTTGACAATATAATCATATTTTGGTATATTGTGTTGTAATGTTAGTTATTATTAGTTGTAATATTTTTACGGATGGGGAAATGATTGTATACCTAGTTCAAAAAGTGGCTGGATATAAGGTTTACAAGCTAAAAATCAAGCAATAACATATTAGCATGTTTAACTAAAAAAAAAAAAAGACTTTATCTTTCAAAAAATCTTAAACACATTTGAGAAAACCAGAAAAAAATTGCTAAAGGATCAACTTCAAAAAGATATCTGCCTTTTATTTTCTAGATTGAAAGACCCTCAAGGACAGGGATTTTGTTTTATTTGCTAATATTCCTCACTGCCTAGAGGTTGACTTGAAATAAGCATTCAATCAAAATTTGTTGACTTAGTGAAAATTGTTGGGAATTTATGAATGATAACTTTAAAAATGTCAAACATCTAATCACATAATTGGTTACCTATCATGAACTAGGAAACCAAATTTCCTCCAAGGAGAAACTTTTTCATCTATCAAGGAAAAGTGACAGAATTAAATTTAATTATCCAGGAATTTTCTTACTGATATCAGAAAAAAAGCCTGCACTTGGATTTACTACTTCTAAGGCTGTTCTTCTCTAATATCTTATATACAACCATGTGGAAGAAAACCCTATTGAGCAACTTTTACAAAGGTTGCATATTCAATTTTTTTCAAATTTAGGTACTTTCATTTGAATGATACAAATGATGTTTGTTTCCAAGACTTTTAAAGCCATGGCAATATCAATTGTAAATGATAAACCAACGTTTTGTTAGAAATAAGTCCAATTATTGCGATTTAGAGGCTTTTATTGTCTAATTTATTTCCTTGTTCTATGTTCACATACTTAATACATTCACATAGGCATTTTGGTGAAAATTCTAAGCAAAAAAGTAAATTACATTTTATGATAATCACAAGGGAAATGACTATGACATGTTAGGTTTTTTGAGAACAATTATTAAAACATATTCTGAACTTTTACATTAATTAAAATTATGATGAATAATCAGATATGCCATTCAAATAAGCTGCTTATATTTTTAAAAACTGAACAGTGTCAAAAGCGTCTCACACGCTAAGCTACAGAACAGTGATTAGATCACATTCTCGAGATCAAATTTTTATGACCACCGTAAAAAGCATGTTAGCAAATGTTTTGCAATATAGAAAAAAAGTCTTCCTTTTTTACTCTTACCTTCTGCCACACAAACGGTGCATGACATAAGCCACACAACTGCTGCTGCAAATCGCATTTTGGGGACCCTTCAGGGGCACATCTAGCAGTTGACAGTGCTCAACCCTGTGTCAGGTTCTCCTCTGCTAAAAACTATGAAAAGTGCAGGAAACTACTTGCTCCAAAAGGAAGTCAAAACACAGCTTGGGGATTAGAGGAATTGCTAGATGCCCCGCCCATCAGAAACTTTTGCAAAGTAAAAGAAGAAAATCAGCCAGGAGCCCCAGCACTGCCAGAGTTTGAACCTGCACTCCCACTGAAAGTTCATGCGGTGACCTGCCTTTGATTTGTTTTTATAAACCCAGGCGTGTTCTTCTCTGGAAATGTTCAGGTTCTTGGAATGTGCATAACGTGATATTCTCTGCATTTCATAAACCCTCAATTATACAGACACCATTCAGCACTACCGTCTGTAAACCTCAGAAGATTAAAAAAGTAAATAAATAAAAGCTCTTTCAAAAGTCATTTACAGAACTTGAGTTAGGCAATGCTTTCACAATCAAGACCCAGACAACAGGAATAAACTTTGCCAAGAATGCAGTGCTGGCTGATTTGGGGCCCTGCTTTTCCTGCAGTTCTTGAAATTAGTCTTTTAAGGACTTGTTATAAATGTGTGTAAAGCAACAGGCCCACTCTCCTCAGGTATGACCGAGTTTAATAATTCAAAAATCAAGAAATTGAAATGCTGAATTTTTTAAACTTTGTACTGAAATAAAATATGCATAGAGAGACGGCAAGCAAATGGTTTGCAGAATATGGAGAACATGAAGACACACATGCTAAGAGCACTTGGGTGAAGAACAGCAGTCTCTCAGGAAAGGCCCAGCCCCCACTTCAGTCACCCCCTCCCCCCACACACACCCTCTCCTGATCTCTGTGAACAGGGGGCAGATTTGCCAGGTTTTGTACGTTATGTACATCAGGTAATAAGCTATTTGTTTTTTAGTGCGGGGAGGCTTCCACTGAAAACTATGTCTAGTTTATTCACCCACACTGTTGGGTGCTGCTGTAGACGATTAATCCTTGCTGCTGTGTGATGTTCAACTCTTTGAATATACCACATCTTATTTACCCATGTGCCTGTCAGTGGGCATCTGGGTGGATTCTACTTCAGACGTAATGCACGTAGTGCTGCTGTGAGCATCATATTGTGAGGCTTTTGGTAAACACATGGCCTTATCTCTGATGAGGACATACCTAGGAGTGGACTATGAGGACATAATGTATGGATAGGTTTAGGTGTGATAGGGAACCTCAGACACTTTTCCAGAAGGACTGTATCCGTGGACATTCCCGTCAGCAAGCATGTAAGTTGCTCCACACCCTCAACACACTGATGTTTTCTATCTTTATAGTTTCAGCCTTCCTGGTGAGCACAGAGCAGTCATTCTCTGAGGTTTTAATATGCATTTTGCTGATAAGGAATGAAGTTAAGTGACTTTCATGCCACAATTGGTCATTTAGCTGAGCAGCAGGCCATTTAAGCAACTTCCTCAAAGTCCAAAGACATTGTGCTAGAACCAGATATCGAACCCAGTGGTCCGATTCCCTGAATCTTACTTTTAACACATACAGATCTGCCTTTCAAATGATTTGCTTCCCAAATTCTTAAATGCATATCAATTAAATTGTCAGTCACTCCTTGATATAATTTAAAATGCTATAAGATATTTGCATATGCATTTTACTAAATGCTTCACACTTACCTATTTATTTTATAAATATGTGCACCTATCACTCTAAAGGTTTTTAATGTATGTACACACACACATACATGTTTACAGAAAATTTAATGTATTTTCAGGAGTGATTTCACTTTACAAATTTTCGCTTTATTTGCAGTTATTGAATGTTTAAGATGCCACTCCACTATTCAAGTAAAAATAATGGCTTCAAATTAATTTCAACAATATCTTTTAGATGTATTATTTTTACTGTTTTTTTTTCCTCTTCTATTTGATTTCAGACACTGATGGCTAAGCCATCAGTTGAGTGCTTTTGTTTCCTTTTTATTCTCCATCAATATCTTTAAAAACCAAATATTTATTTCAAAGAGATTTAGAACTTAAGAAAATTACCAACATGTTATTATTTCATAACACAATGTTGTTATACGGTACAGTAAGTGCCCTCACAAGTTCCGTTCTAAGAGCACATTCATAAATCCAATTTGTCCATAAGTCCAACAAAGTTAACTAGGTACCCAACTAACCCAAGCGTCTGTATAGTACTGTACTATAATAGGTTTATAATACTTTTCACACAAACAACACATAAAAAACAAACACAAAAAAAGAGAAAAGATTTTTAATATCAGTACAGTACCTTGAAAAGTACAGTAGTACAGTACAACAGCTGGCATACAGGGGCACATTTGCATCTTTGAGAGTTTGCAACTTGAAAGTTCATATGTAGGGGACTTCCTATATTAGACTACCACTACAGGAACAAACAGCAAATAGTTAACTATTAGTACTAAACTTAAGCCCCAAGCACTCCTATTTATTCTCAATATCCATGTTGACACATTCGCAACAAATGTGTTCTACGTATACGTAGAGCAAAAAGTTAGGAAAAATTTATGACTTAAGAGACTTTAAAAATTCTCCTATATTTAAAATTAGATGTAAATAATACCTGTCCTAAGTAACATATGACTATTAAGATCAATATGTATCATAGGAGTTTGGAGGAAAGAGACATTTCCTCCAAAGACTTGATTTGGGAGGGTCTCAAGAATATTTGGTTATTAAATTCTAATTTAAAGGAAGAAGACATCCAAGCAAAGACTCTAAGGTATGGGAAATTGTAAAGAGTGTTCTACAATTAATGAGAATATCAACACTAGAGCAGTGGTTTTGCACAAGGAAGCGGTGGGAGAAGCAAGAGGGACTTTGAATGAGGAGAGGTTTGAATTCCAGATAAAACATCTGTAAGTTATTTTATAAGCAATATGTAATCATTGATAGATCAAAGAAAAGGAATGTAGGAAATGCAACTTAAGTAGCATTGCTTTGGCCATTGTGTTAGGATGGATGGAGAGAAAAGGACTTAGAAGAATGGGTACAAATTAAGCAGATAACTAGATGAATTCATCAGGCAACAATTATACAGAAGCTCAGTGAGATGAAAAAAGGGAAAAAACTGATGAAAACAGTCAGCACTGGATTTCTTTTGAGGCTAGCGAGGTCTAAACTTCAGGGCTTCTCATTTGAACATACACCATCAAGGACCTGACAGGGACCCTAGTGATGTCGTTTCACGGTCATGTATTTTTGTAAAAAATGGAAAGATGGCTTAATCACAAGAGAAAAAACTACTGTCTTTTTCTGTTCTGATTTTCCCTTCATCATATTCCCACTGAGTTAGTTGACATTACAGGCTTTGGGGGACTCAACCAAGAAGTCAAGGAGAGAATACATGTAGTCGGAGATCAGTGAGGTATATTCTGCAGTCACAAATTGCATATAATTTGGTACTTTGTTCATGTCTTCCTCTTTTGAATATATATCATTATCAGCCTATAGAAAATGTTGCCTTCTTTCTCTTACCACCACTTTGAGAGCACCACTACTATTGCAAATACAAATTAAAGTTGCAAAAATAGGAAAAAAAATTGTGAAGAGTTCATTATCCTTTCTCAATCCCTGGTCCAGGAAGATCCCACATGCCACGGAGCAACTAAGCCTGTGAGCCACAACTACTGAGCCTGCACTCTAGAGCCCGTAAGCCACAACTATTGACCCACATGCCTAGAGCCTGTGCTCCTCAACAAGAGAAGCCACCGCAATGAGAAGCCCGCACACCACAATGAAGATGCAATGCAGCCAAAAACCAAACCAAAGCAAACAAAAGAAGAAAGTGATAGGGCCAGGACTTGAATCCTTCCTCTAACTCAAAATCATGTTTATAACAGACTGTATCATAGGATGGGATGGTGAATGGGAAGAAAAGAAAGGTTGTAAACCTTTGAACACAGGGGTTATACCAGTTGGAGTTTTGTTCCTGGAACCATGAGATGTAATCTATCAGTTCTGCAGTTTGACTTCAGGGCTTTGCTTTGACAGGACTCTAGTACCCAAAGGTAAAAACACTCATCTTGATTTTTTAAAGTCAAAATGCATCTAATCTTAGTTGATGTCTGAAGAAATAGTAAAGTTGAACTGGGCATCTTCTTTTAAAATTTTTCTTGAAGGAGAAAGGGGTTTTGCTCCTTTCTGTCCATTCTAGTGTGTCTATTGCTTTTGACTCTTAAAAAAAAAAAAAAAGAAGAGTTCATTATCCTTTCTCTAATTAATTTAAGCCAGGAACAGCTTGTCATTTTTCTGTCACTGTTCCTGATCTGAGGTTGTTTTCCTCCCCTTACTTACTCAGGTGTGTAATGGTCTCCTTTCTCTCCTGATAGAAAGAGCTTAAAACATCCTGACACGTTTCCTCGTCATCTTTCCTCCTTAATATCCTGAAAAACAATGTACAAGTTGCACTATACAAGCTTGGCCTTAGATAAGATCATCCTTCAGCTTTATTTTAGAATATCTCCTCACATATGGAGAAGCCCTAAACATTCTAGAGTTCCATTTCCCAGCCCTTAGGAGGCTAATACTTTAGTTCTTCCCACAGGGACACTGTCAGCATAATCCAATTTAATGCTTTGCATAGAACTGGAGAACAGTGACTCTGGATTTTGTTTAATTCCGGTTGTAAGGAAGTGAAAACACACACGGGCTCAATTTCTAATTAGTGCACTTATTTTCTTAGGTGCATTTCTAAAACTAGATTGCAAGTTCTTCCAAATAATTCAACCCTTTAGAGGAAAAAGAAAAAAAAAAACTTGCTGTCTCCTTGGCAACTTATTCAAGCATATGGAGCACATGCAGAAAGCTCTAAAAACCTTCAGAGAAAACTGGTTGTCCCTTCCCTAAGGTCGTTTTTTCCATGCATTCACCATAGGGTACAACATACAACATAACTGCGCATTTCTGAGCCTTTTCTAGAAATCTGTGAGCAAAGTCACTTGACTGCCCCTGTGCTGACACTGCTTCAACTTTCCAGACTCTATTAATCTGTTAATAATTAATAATGATTAATTTTTGTGTGTCAAGTACTGTATTAAAGGTATTACATACTTTCCCTCAGAAACCTTGAGAGAGAGTTCTATCATTCTGTTTTTACACATAGGGAAGCTGAATTTCAGAGCGGGTAAGAGACTTATTTAAGTATATTGGAACCCAAAATGTCAGCTCCCACAGTTGAATATTTAAACACTAGACGCACCACCTTTTTGACTCCAAGCTTGTATTATTCCCAAACTTCGTCATCAGTTTTTCCTCTGGACAGAGGAAACTCTTAGAATTGGTCTTTTTCCAGTCTCTCATGAGGACTCACAGGAATACAAAGCAGTGTTTTGTATAACGATGCTAAGCTGCATTTTGGTCAACTGTAATTTTTTTGTAAGTTATCCTTCTAAAAATATCTAATAAGTTATGTACTGCAAGATGGAAATTATCATTTCTTGGGGAAAATAAAGTGAGTCTTGCCTATGATGTGTAGTTAACTAAAAGTAAGTGGTCAGTAACCCAGGAAATACAAGCAATTGGGTCACCTTATATGTCATCATTTAAATGAAATTCAAACACAAAATGATTCCTAAGAATTCACAATTGTTTAAATTCTGACATGTATCAATAATCAAAAGGAATAAAACATATGTAAAAATCACACTGGGTACATGACCAGGTTTTAGTTGATTAGATATAAGATTCTACTTATTTCATATAAAACACAACATGGTTGCTGCTGGTTCCACCATTAACATTTTTTATTCTATTAAGACATCCTATTAATCATTAAATATTATGTTATTTATAACATTCCTATTTAATGTCATCAGCAAAGCAGCAAAAAGACGTGTAAAACATAAACTTTTTTCTTTCAGATATTCTGAGAATAAAATTCCATTCACAAAGTATTTCTGAAACAAACAACTTTAAAGTAATCTTCTCCCAAATTTTATTTTATGGAAACACTATAATTTGAAAATTAACTCATAATACAGTTTCAATACACCAAAAGATGGAGCATGCACTTAATTACTTGGAAGCCTCCTTAATAGTACTCCAGTTTTAATTTTTCTCTCAGGAGAATGATTAGAAATATATTTGAATGCAAAGATTTTTAAGATCTCTTAAAATTGCATATAAAATCTATTTTTTTAATTGTTCACAGATTAAAATAGTCATTTCTTGAAGACTACAATGATAGGGTATTATAAGTAAAAAATGGTAGAATTACTGAATAAAATAGTCAACAATACTTGTCTCATTTTTTATCTTTCATCCTCTGGGTAGCAGTCCAAATGCAGGCTTATTGTAATGATCTATTTTGTGGATACGAGGGTAAAAATGACTATTCTGATAGTGACATCTTGAACTAGTTACAGGAATTAATTTTAAAAAGACATTAATAATGGGAAATATTGGCTCTACCAAGACATTTCTATGATAAGATTTGTAATTAATGATCTCCTTTTGTTCTTAAAAACAGTGGTCACAGTCAGTTGAAACCTATTCTTGATGAAAAAATTGTTGCTTTGGGTTGTTGATGTAATCCCACTACTAGCAGTACCTATCAAATGGGAAGCATGGCACAGGATTCAGGGTTAAAGGAGCCAGATAGAAATATTAGTCTAGTCCTTAAGTTATTTTAAGATTGAATTACATATTGACCTTTGTAACATGGAATGAAATGGTGTCTTGATTCTTTTCACATTGAACTGACTGTAGAGAAAAGCTAAATTAGATTACACAGCAGGGAAAGAAAAATACAGGAAAGAAGGAAGGAAATGGGAGGGAGGGAAGAAGAAAGAAAGAAAGAGAAATAAAGAAAAAGAAAGAACAAAAAAGAAAGAAAAGAAGGAAAGGAAGGAAGCAAAGGAAGAAGAGAGGGAGTGGGGAGAGAGGGAGGAAGGAAGGAAGAGACACACGAAGAGAGAAAAAGAAAGAGATAATTCTTACTTCGATATGAACTCACCTGAAAACTGATTATGAATTGTTGACTAAAATAAATTTAAGAAGCACTTTTCTAAAGTGACAATAAATTTATGAAGTGTTACACATGCTATGAATTTTTACATTACAACCATTTTAAATTTTTGTTCACGAATGTTATCCTAATTACCACACTCCCAAAAGCACGTGAAAGCATGCTATTAGGTGCTTTGTTGACTTGCAGAACTGCTTAATATAAAACTTTTACATAATAATTACCATAATGGGTGGAAAAGCATAAATTATTTTTGCACTGATCACTTCAAAGTTTTTGCAATTGTGGCCTCTGATTATGGAATTATTTTCTCCACTTCTCATATATTTTCCAGCTATTGGTAATTTTGGCTTCTGTCTGCCATTGAAAAAAGTTATCTTGGAGCACTCCCAGTACTCTCTAATCATTTAGTCCGTTTCAGTATACTGGTTTCCTAGGGCTATTGTAATAAATGATCACAAACCAGGTAGTTTAAAACAATAGAAATTCATTTTCTCACAATTCTGGTGGTCAGAGTCTGAAGTCAAGGTGTGTCAGCAGAGTCAGACCACCTCCAGAGACACTGGGGAAGAATCCTTCAGTGATTCTTCCTGGCTTCCGGTGGCTGCTTTCAATCCTTGTAATTCCTTGGTTTGCAGTGGTATAACCCCAATCTCTACCTCCATGGTCATGTGGCCGTCTTGCCTGTGTACTGTCTCTGTGTTTATATGAATACATCTTCCTCTTCTTTCTATTACAACACCACCAATCACTGGATTAGGGACCCTATTCCAGTTTAACCTAAACTTAATTTGATTATATCTGCAAAGTCCTTATTTCCAAATGAGGCTACATTCACTGGTATGGGGTTAGGACTTGAACATACTATTTTGGGTGACATGGTTCAACTCACAACGCTCAATCTTAATAAAAATTCCCCACATTCTCTTTGACCCATTTGAAACTACTGACCTTTTTTCTTTAAACTTCCCCGTCTTGTTTTCCATGATACTGAATTTTTCTGTTCTTCATCTTCTCTAACCTTGTTTAGCTGTATCTTCTTGATTGTTTTAACTTCTTGTTTCCTGTATTCCCATAACTTTATCTTTAGTTTTTTTTCCTTCCATTGTCTGAATTTTCATGCATTTAATAAGCACATACTGGTAACTATACATACTTATTTTTGCGGGACACTGGCTATGTAGAGAAAATTAATCATAGTCCCTGCTTGGGAACTTACAATAAAACTGAGACATATGTAAATATATCAATAAGTATAAAACTGAGTAGAAAAGGAACATAAATAATGCAATGAGAAAGCCTGCAGGATTGAGAAGACATTCAAACTGAATTTTGAAAAAAAAATGAGTATGCCTTCAACAGGCTAATTTTCATGAATTTCTATTATACTTCTCTTTTTCTTGATGGACAGGTTTTACTGATGAAGTATATTTCCTTAATAGATATAAGAATATTCATATTACTATTTCTCCTTGTGTTAACTTTTTAATAACTTTTTATAGTTTTCAGTTCATAGAAATACTGCAAAGATAGTGCCGAGAATCTCTGAATACTGCTCTCGGTTCCTGCACTGTTACCATCTTACATCACCATGCTACATTTGTCACAACTAATGAACCAGTGTGGCTATACTGTATTTAATTAAACTCCATGCTTTACTCAGACTTCCTTGGTTGTTACATAATGTCCTCCTTTCTTTTCCAGAATCCCATCCAAATGATATTAACTATAATATCACATTATATTTAGTCATCATGTCTTTTTAGGTTCATCTGGACTGACAGATTACTAGACTTATTTCCTTGACAATTTTGAGGGGGACTGGTCAGCTGTGTGGAAGAATGTCCCTCAGCTGGAGTTCGTTTGATGTTTTTCTCATGATTGAATTGAGGTTATGAGTTTTGGGAGGAAGATTACAGAAAGGAAGTGTCATTCTCATTACATCATATCCAAGTTACATGCTATCAACATGACATCATGGACAATGTTGACTGGCATGGCATCTGGCTGAGGTGGTGTCTGTAAGGTTTCCACACTAAGCTATTTTTACCCGCTTCCTATACCAGTTGCTAAGCACAGCTCACATTCAAGAGGTGGGGAATGAAGCCCCACCTCCCTTTATCTAAATTATTTGGGATGCTTCTGTATTGAAAATTTGTTTCTTCAATCCCATTTATTTATTCATTCAATCATTTACATATATCAGTATGGATTTGCAGATGTTTAGTTTATTCTTTAGGTGATAATCCAATACTACACATTTATATTTTTTCCTTCAAATTGTTCCAAGTTTGAGAGTTCTTTTAGGTTGACTCCAGTGTAGTTTTGGCATGCCCCCATCCCCATCATCTTGGTTTTTTAGCACTTCCTTACTTTCCAGCACTACAAGATGATCCACGATCATCTGGTAGAATCCTGCCCCAGCTCCAGAATCAGTGATTTCTCCGAGGAGCCCTGGCTCCTTTTACTGAAAAATAGTATTAGACCAAAGACCTGGATACTGACTGTGCTTGTTTTACTGGAGGGTTATTTCTTCTAGGTTCTTTCAGCTGGCATAGGTCGGAAATATATGTGTGCATCCCAGTCTATGTTTATACACATACCTATGATAACTTCTCTATCTACCCTTCTGTATAGTAAGCCAAACATGAATTCAGGCTAACAGCTCTGACTCTAACCCAGTTCTACAAGGTTTATTCTTGCCTTCCTCCTTGCTTATCTACAATCTCCCTTTCCAATGGTGAGAAGCCTGGTTCCCACCATCTAACATCTGTTTAGTTCTATTTAACCCCGGGATACAGGCATAGCATTTTCAGAATTATTAATCAATGTCCACATGAGAAATAATTTTACCAACTAGAGTCGTGCTGACACACATCCTTTGCCTTTAGTCTTACAGTTTCAATAATTTCCGAAGTTACTTAGGTCAGCACCTTTTCTCCCCTCCCACCCCCTTTCAGTGAGGTTAGGTCACATGTTTGTGATATACTTAATATCTTTTACATTCTTCATTTCATCCTGAGCTCCCTCAACCTCGTAATTTTTTTGAATTTGGATATATTAATATTTACTCTTTATGCTATAAAGTTTTATGAACTTTTGACAAACACATAATGTCACCATCTACCACTACAGTACTATACAGAATACTTTCACTGCCCTAAAAAATCCCCTGTGTTTCATGTAATCAAATTGTGAATTTTTAACTTACTAATTTTTATTATCTGGCTCCCTTCTTCTCCAGTAAATCTCTTACTGTCTTGGCTAAAGCCCTAAATTGTCTCTTCTCTGAATTATCATAATGGAGGCTGAGAGAGAAGGGGAGTATTATATTGAAACGTTCACTTTGTTACCATATAAGGAATTTCAGGTCTGAAAAAATACTTTCTTTTGAGTTACATTTCTTAATGCATCGATGGAGATATTCAATGAACCAAATCTGGCTACAATCAGATTTAATGAATTTGTCACCACCTCCATATTTTATACACATTATTTACCTTAATTTTATTTGCTAAAGCTTGTCATAATTATGGCTATAGTGTCATATCCTGACAGTAATAGAAATCCTTCCAGTGTTTCATCATTAAACATCAAATTTCCATCTATTCTTACTTAACTGTTTCATTCAAAAAACAAATAACTGAATTTGCCAAATATCTTTTTATGGTCTATCAGTGGGTTTTTAAATTCTGATTTATTGGTATAATTATGTTAAGAGACTCCCTGAATTGAGGCATCAATAACTAGTCAACAGGCATCTTAAGACTAACATACGTAAAACAAAGTTCCTGATTCACCAACTCCATCCCAAGAAAGTCTGCTCTACCCTCAGCAGTCAGGTGCCAAAACTTGCACTGAACTTCAAAAAATTTACAGAGATGGGACAAGGTAGAGACCTTGAAGTCAATCCAAACATTAATACCTCAAGTGCTGACCTGAAGCATGTACCTCCTACAGAAAAAGAACCCACAATATTACACATATCTGTGTATGGTTTCGCACTGTTTTGATTGAAACCTTTGGCAATAGACCATCAGTACCCCTCAGGCTCCAAGGTTCTGCACTAAACAATGTCTTCCTGCTGCAGAGGGCCTATAGCTTGCCCAATAGATTCAGAAATTATCTCACTATGAGTTATAACTCTCTAATGGGACCTCTAAATAAGAGACAAACAGGGCATGGAGACCTTGGCCACCCTAACATAGCCACCTTTAGACACAAAGAAAACAGCCTACCCCCAGAGAGAACGCATTCAGTGGACTAATGCAGAATTCCAGCATCATGATGGACAACGTCATTATGTAGCCCACAGCATGGAGGTTCTGCAAAGTAGGCTGAACATCAAAAGTGATCCAGGCACAGAGCTCTTGAGCTCTACCCTAACTGGAATTCATCTTTACGCAGACTCGTGGGCCAACACTAAAGGCCTAAAATTGCCAGGCCATTGGATACGACCTTAGGGCTAAAATACTAAAAATACACCTATATGAAACCAGATATAATAACTTGTTCATGAACTTAATCTTTACATCACACACGTGCATGACCAAGTAAAGGAACTATGTTTAATCAAAGCATTTTCCTGACAAGCCCAACCTGGAACGCAGGGCTATTATTTGGTGCAGCTCCCAGATTATACTCAAAGGTACCATGTAAATGAAACCAGATAAGAATGCCAGTGTTACCTTCAAAGTCTTCATTACTTGTGATTATATGAGCAAGGACAAGTGATCTGATTGTCTTCAAATTCTTGTAGGTTTCACATGGCCTTACTCCTTCTGCCCTGGCAGGGCTCCTAGAAACCCATGAATCAGGGAGTGGAGAATAAGAAAACTTTGAGAAGAAACACTATGCCTTTATATCAGGTCCTCAGATATACACAAAATTAATGCTATACTGTGAAGGGTTTTTTTTTTTTAAGCTCTTTATTGGAATATGATTGCTTTACACTGTTGTGCCAGTTTTTTGCTGTACAACAAAATGAATCAGCTGTATTTATACATATATCCCCATATCCGCTCCCTCCTTCGACTCCTTCCCACCTTCCCTAACCCAACCCTGTAAGTCATCACCCATCATAGAGTTGATCTCCCTGTGTTATGCAGCAGCTTCCCACTAGCTATCTATTGTACATTGGGTAGTGTATATATGTCAATGCTACTCTCTCACTTTGTCTTGACTTCCGCCCACCCCCCGCCCCGCCCTGCCCTGTGTCCTCAAGTCCATTCTCTACATCCGCATCTCCATTCTTGCCCTGTCACTGGGTTCATCTGTACCATTTTTTTTAGATTCCATATATATGAGTTAGCATAAGGTATTTGTTTATGGAATATATTTACTAATGTCTGTGGCCATCTTAAATGGCCATTGAGAATTCCATGTTAAATGAGGAAACTCTCTAGAACTTAGGCATTATATTAAAAAAATTTAAACTAATTTTTATTGGAGTATAGTTGATTTACAATGTTGTGTGCTTCCTGCTGTACAGCAAGGTGAACCAGTTATATATATACATACATCCACTCTTTGATCTGTTTTAACGAAGAGGTATCTCAGCAGCCTCATTCATATACAGAATTGGTGAATTAAGAGGCATGAAAATATTTACCTTTGTATATTCCCCAGCCCACAACTTTTTTGAACATATGACTCTTTTGCCTTTTTAAAAATAGTATGGTTGTGAATTATGAATTTGTAAATAGTAATTGCTTGGTTCTACTTATTTTGAAGTTCATTAGAATGATTGTTCATCCTTGTTTTGTGACATGTTTTTTTGGTTCAGTGTTATACACCTAACATTCATCCATGTTGATTTATATCATTGTTCTTCAGTCAGTTTCATGGATGTATAGCCTGCTTTTAAAATGTACTCGTTCATGGCTTTGTCCAGGTATTTTGGAATAAAGGAATAGAGGGGGGAGAAAAGAAATTCAGATTTTGAGACAAAATTTTCAGAGAGCAAAACCCTTGCACATAGGGACACCACCAGCCCACGATCTGCGGGCAAATCATTCAATTGTTATACTACCTCTCTAATAATTCCTTTACCTTAGAAAAATGAATGAACTGTAATTTATATTTTGATGAGTGGAATAAAGAACTAGTCACCACCTTCAAAAAAGAAAAAGAAAAAAATAGTACACCTTCCTTCTTTTCATAACAGTGTTGCTAAATATGTGTAACGTCGTGTGTGTGTGTGTGTGTGTGTGTGTGTGTGTGTGTGTGTGTGTTTCTGATCTCTGAAGATATACGGAAATTTTTTAAATGTTCGCTTTAAACTCAGTAGGTGGAGGCAAAGATTATATTGCTCAAACAAGGATACTTGAGCAGACATGACCTTGGACACTGGCTTTGTCTCAAGTGGTTTTATGGCCCCCTTCCAGCCCCTGATAACCTGAATCCCTCCTGAGCTGGGTTATGCCACGTCCCCCTTGATCCAGTTACGTGGTTTCTCATTGATGCTCCAGAAAATACTGGGCAAACATCTCAACTTCCAGACACTCCGTAAAACTCACCAGGAGCTCGTGTCAGCCAGAACCAATAGAATGGCTTACAATTGCTGAGTCTCCCCAGGGGATAAGGGACATATCGGGAGGGTTCGGAGGCTCCTGTCCTTGCTCCTTTTGATCACACAGCAAAGATGTGACTAGCTTGACTAGAACAAAACCACTGGCTCATGACAGCTCTCCTGGCATTCAAGGTCTTCCCCATAGCACTCGCTTTACAGACTTCGGTCTTAGAATGCCCTCTCCGTAGTGTTCTTCTTGTGACTCCTTGAAACATTTTTTACTAATTAAGTTATGCATTCTCAAGCATTTCTTAAACTAACCTAAATATATGTGAGATGAAGTGGAGACAGGCTTATTCTCTTTCTGGGGACTCTCATCTTGTCCTGGCTCGTGGTCCACAGAGACCACGGATGCCTAGCCCGTGCTGTGAAATAATGAGAATTCTCAGGACTGCTGACAATCAGTACGGGAGTTTTAGCTGAAGACTGATTGTCTTTAGTGGTTTTATGTCTGCTCAGGTTTTCTATTTCTTTTTAAATTGGTTTTTATCGACTTCTATTTAAATAATAAGAATTCTAGGAATTTATTTCACATGTATTTTCAAATATATTGGCCTCATTATTTGTTTAACCTCTGTAGCATTATTTATGTACAATTCTTTATTCTTAATATGGTTTAATTCTACCTCTTTTTAGCTCTGATTAATCTTAGTCATATCAAAGGTTTATCTACTTTATCAGTCATTTCAAAGAAATTTTTCACTTTATTTGTCAACTGTTTCTGCAACTTCATTATGATCCGTTCTTATCTTTATTACTTTCCTTTTATTTTGTTGGATTTAATCTGTTGATCTATTTTTAATTTCATAGGATAGATATTTAGCTCATTAATTTTTATACTCCTTTCCTAGTGTAAGAATTTTAGTCTATCTATTTACCTCTATACATTGCTTCAACCCAACACTCCAAGTTATGATATATCATATTTCCACTATCTTAAATGTCTAAAAATTGCCTAAGTTCCAAAGTGATTTCTTCTATAATCCACGAGTTGCATGTGTTAATTTTCACAATTCCAAATGTAGTTTTATTCTAGTCATCCTTTGTTATCATTATGTTCCTTAATTGCCATGTCATCAGACAAGTTCCAATAATAGCAAATATTTGAAGGTTTTAAAAAGCACTTTTAGGACATGGCACACCATCACTTTTTATAAATATTCTATATGGGCATGAAAAAAATGTATATCCTTCAAGCATGAAGGTACAATATTCTGTATATATTATTAGCTCTAATTTGGCAATGGTGTGATCAGATCCTTCAAATTATTTTTAAAATACATTTATTCTATCAACTCCTAAGAGAGATATAATAAAGTAACATGAATGATGATACATTTGTCAATTTTACTTGCTCTTTCTTCCCTCTCTCTCAATCTCTCTTCCTCCCTCCTTTTCCCCTCCCTTTCTTCCTCCTTCATATGTTAGGTAAAATTTAAAACAGTTTTTAAAAATTGTTAAATAAACATTTTGCCATTATGTGCTGATCCTCTTTACCTCTGCTAATGTTCTGCAGTGTAGTGGAATTTTTTCAGTTCCATTTGACAATTCTGGCTTTTCATGGCTGAGTTTAGCCCAACTAGGGTAAATTGTGATTATGAATTGTTTCTATTTTTTTCCTACCATCTTATAATAATTATTCCCCATGTCTATACTTTTCTATTTCTCGCCTTTTCTGAATTTTCTCAGTGTTCTTTTCTTTCTTTTTTTAGAGAACAAAATCTTTATTAGTGTAGTACAATAATTTAATATGAAATTTGACACTGAGCTTCCTGATTTGGCTTCCATACTTCTCCTTAAAGACTGCAAGTTCAAGAAGAACAAAGAAACCCCAAAGTGAGCAGAAGGAAAGAAATCATAAAGATAAGAGCAGAAATAAATGAAAAAGAAAGGAAAGAAACCATAAGAAAAATAAATAAAACTAAAAGCTGGTTCTTTGAGAAGATTAACAAAATTGATAAACCATTAGCCAGACTCATCAAGAAAAAAAGGGAGAAGATGCAAATCAACAGAATTAGAAATGAAAAAGGAGAAGTCACAACGGACACCTCAGAAATACAAAACATCATGAGAGACTACTACAAGCAACTATATGCCAATCACTTGGATAACCTGGAAGAAATGGATACATTCTTAGAAAAATACAATCTTCCAAGACTGAACCAGGAAGAAATAGAAACCATGAACAGACCAATCACAAGTATGGAAATTGAGGCAGTGATTAAAAATCTCCCAACACACAAAAGCCCAGGACCAGATGGGTTCACGGGCGAATTCTATCAAACATTTCGAGAAGAGTTAACACCTATCCTTCTCAAACTCTTCCAAAATATTGCAGAAGGCGGAGCACTCCCAAACTCATTCTACGAGGCCACCATCACCCTGATACCAAAACCAGGCAAAGATGTCACAAAAAAAGAAAACTACAGACCAATATCCCTGATGAATATAGATGCAAAAATCCTCAACAAAATACTAGCTAACAGACTGCAACAGCACATTAAAAAAATCATACACCATGATCAAGTGGGGTTTATCCCTGGGATGCAAGGATTCTTCAATATACGCAAATCAATCAACGTGATACATCATATCAACAAATTGAAGGATAAAAACCATATGATCATCTCAATAGATGCAGAAAAAGCTTTTGACAAAGTTCAACATCCATTTATGATAAAAGCTCTCCAGAAAATGGGCATAGAAGGAAATTACCTCAACATCATAAAAGCCATATATGAAAAACCAAAAGCCAACATCGTTCTCAATGGGGAAAAACTGGAAGAATTCCCTCTAAGAACAGGAACAAGACAAGGGTGTCCACTCTCACCACTATTATTCAACATAGTTTTGGAAGTTTTAGCCACAGCCATCAGAGAAGAAAAAGAAATAAAAGGAATCCAAATTGGAAAAGAAGAAGTAAAATTGTCACTCTTTGCAGATGACATGATATTATATATAGAAAACCCTAAAGACTCTACCAGAAAACTGCTAGCACTAATTGATGAGTTTAGTAAAGTAGCAGGATACAAAATTAATGCACAGAAATCTCTTGCATTCCTATACACTAACAATGGAAGAGCAGAAAGAGAAATTAAGGAAACTCTCCCATTCACCATTGCAACCAAAAGAATAAAATACCTAGGAATAAACGTGCCTAAGGAGGTAAAAGATCTGTATGCAGAAAACTTTAAGACATTGATGAAAGAAATCAAAGACAACACAAACAGATGGAGAGACATACCATGTTCCTGGATTGGAAGAATCAACATCGTGAAAATGACTGTACTACCCAAAGCAATTTACAGATTCAATGCAATCCCGATCAAATTACCAATGGCATTTTTCACAGAACTAGAGCAAGAAATCTTACGATTTATATGGAAATGCAAAAGACCCCGAATAGCCAAAGCAATCTTGAGAAGGAAAAATGGAGTTGGTGGAATCAGGCTTCCTGACTTCAAACTATACTACAAGGCCATAGTGATCAAGACAGTATGGTACTGGCACAAAAATAGAAAGGATGTTCAATGGAATAGAATAGAGAACTCAGAAGTAAGCCCAAACACATATGGGCACCTTATCTTTGACAAAGGAGGCACGAGTATACAATGGAAAAAAGACAGCCTCTTCCATAAGTGGTGCTGGGAAAATTGGACAGCAACATGGAAAAGAATGAAATTAGAACACTTCCTAACACCATACACAAAAATAAACTCCAAATGGATTAAAGACCTACATGTAAGGCCAGACACTATCAAACTCCTAGAGGAAAACATACGCAGAACACTCTATGACATCCATCAAAGCAACATCCTTTTTGACCCACCTCCTAGAATCATGGAAATAAAATCAGGAATAAACGAATGGGACCTCATGAAACTTAAAAGCTTTTGCACAGCAAAAGAAACCATAAACAAGACTAAAAGGCAACCCTCAGAATGGGAAAAAATAATTGCCTATGAAACAACGGACAAAGGATTAATCTCCAAAATATACAAGCAGCTCATGAAGCTTAATACCAAAAAAGCAAATAACCCAATCCACAAATGGGCAGAAGACCTAAATAGACATTTCTCCAAAGAAGACATACAGATGGCCAACAAACATATGAAAAGATGCTCAACATCATTCATCATCAGAGAAATGCAAGTCAAAGCCACAATGAGGTATCACCTCACACCAATCAGAATGGCCATCATCACAAAGTCTGGAAACCACAAATGTTGGAGAGGGTGTGGAGAAAAGGGAACTCTCCTGCACTGCTGGTGGGACTGTAAGTTGGTACAGCCACTATGGAAAACAATTTGGAGGTTCCTTAAAAAACTACAAATAGAACTACCATATGATCCAGTCATCCCACTACTGGGCATATACCCAAAGAAAACCATAATCCCAAAAGAAACTTGTACCATAATGTTTATTGCAGCACTCTTTACAATAGCCAGGACATGGAAGCAACCTAAATGCCCATCAACAAATGAATGGGTACAGAAGATGTGGCATATATATACAATGGAATATTACTCAGCTATAAAAAGGGATGAGATGGAGCTATATGTAATGAGGTGGATAGAACTACAATCTGTCATACATAGTGAAGTAAGTCAGAAAGAGAAGGACAAATATTGTATGCTAACTCACATATACAGAATCTAAAAATGGTACTGATGAACTCAGTGACAAGAACAAGGACGCAGATACAGAGAATGGACTGGAGAACTCGAGGTATGGGAGGGGGCGGGGGGTGAAGGGGAAACTGAGACGAAGCGAGAGAGTAGCACAGACATATACATACTACCAACTGTAAAATAGATAGTCAGTGGGAAGTTGTTGTATAACAATGGGAGTCCAACTCGAGGGTGGAAGATGCCTTAGAGGACTGGGGCAGGGAGGGTGGGGGGGACTCGAGGGTGGGGGAGTCAAGGAAGGGAGGGAATACGGGGATATGTGTATAAAAACAGATGATTGAACCTGGTGTACCCCCCCCCAAAAAAAAAAAAGAGGAATAATATGTTAAAATATCAATACTTAAGTAACTATTAAACACAATTCAACTCTAAAAAAAAAAAAAAAGACTGCAAGTTCAGTGTGAAAACAGATGAAAATACCTTCTCTAGGAAATGAAAGTACATTGATTTTTTTGAGAGAGAGAAAATGTATCCTAGTACTAAAGTCTAAAAAGAGTGTCTGGGAGTGGAACTCAACTCATACAGGGCAGTACAACGTGATGGCTGTCACTGACAACAGTTCACAGGCGAAGGCTAAGGGTGGTTGGAAACTACTCTTTTTTTAATTGAAATATAGTTGATATACAATATGATGTTAGTTTCAGGTGTACTAAATAATGCTTTGACAGTTGCATAATTATGAAATGATCACCAGAGGTCTACTAACCATCTGTCCCCATACAGAGTTATTACAATATTATCAACCATATTCCTTATGCTTATTTATTTTCTAACTGGAAGTTTGTACCTGTAGATCCTCTTTACCTATTTTGCCCGCCCTTCCCCTCACCATCCCTTCTGGCAACCACCCATTTGTTTTTGTATCCATGAGTCTGTTTTTCCTTTTATTTTATTATTTAGATTCCACATGTAAATGAGCTCATGAGGTATTTGTCTTTCTCTGTCTGACTTATTTCACTAAGCAGAATATCCTCTAGGTCCATCCACGTTGTCACAAATAGCAAGATTTCATTTTTCAGTTTCCTTTTCTTATTCAATTTTCTACCTCTCTTTTTATCATTTAAATGATTACCTTTAAGTTTTATAAAGTTAATCCATATTTTAGTCACCTTTTAACATGGGTACACAAATCTGTAGCTAGACTTTATTTCTGGGTGTGTCAGTGTTTCTGGGTGAGATTATTATTTGGATTTTTTTTTTTAGTAAATTCTTAGCTTTTTATCTAAAAATATTTTTATAATAATTTTTCTTCAAAGATAGTGTTTCTGAGTTCTCAATTATATAGCTGAGCTCTATAAAGAGATTTTATTTACTCTTAGCTATATAAAGAGAGCATTCCACCACCTTAATAGTTTCCATCTTTGCTTAAAAGGCGTCTTAAGTCTAGTAGTCTTCATTTTGTTGGTGATTTGTCATTTATCTCTGCCTGATTTAAAATTTTCTCTTTGTCTTTGGTGTCGTAAAATTTTGTGAATATATGCCAAAGTGTGGATACATACTTAGTCATTTACATCCCTTGTGTGTTCCTGGCTCCTATCTTCCTTTGTTCTGAAAAATTCTCAGCCATGATCTCTTCAAGAGTTCTCCCTTTTTCCTTTCATACATTCTTTCTCAGACTCATATTAGAGATACATTATGCCTTCTCTTTATTCCCCCTATTTCTCTTTTGCATGCATTTTGGGTTATTCACATTTATACATTTTATATTCCTTGACCGATAATTTCAATATCTAAAGTCCTGCGACTGTCAATCTTTTGGTTTTTTGTTTTTGATCATTCTCACTCTTGAAGGCAAGATTCTGTGTGTGTTTGATAATCTTTGATTGTCAACTAATGTTTTCTTGATATGTGGGAAATACCGGGAATTCTACCAGGTTCCAGAAGTCAGCATTGTGCCTTGGAACATTTTAGAGCCACAGGTGTTCCCGCCCAGCAGCTGGATAAAGTGGCAGCAACAGATATCCTAGAATCTCAATGTCTGAAGATGATATTTCTATTTGTTTTTATATATAAAAATACAAACACACAAAATGCAAACATATACAAAATAGTATAAATGTAACTACAATATACAAAATGCAAAAAAATTTAAATGAATTTTGTGCTTTATAAATGTTTCTATAACAATATTTTATATATGTTTATATTATTGTTCATTCACGCTACTTGTCTTTAATGGGCAACCCATGAATTGACAGTACATGTTGTTCTAGCCCCAGGGTCCAGGCCATGTGGAATTACTGGCCCCCAGGACTGAGGGAAAGGTACAAATTGCATACAATTTCTTACAGCTTCTGCTGAGAGGTCACACAAGTCACCCCAACTCTCATTTCATTGTCCATGTCAGGTTTCAGGCATATTTTTAACATAAAAACTGTGTCACTTCTACCGAGTGCCTCCAATACCCTCCTTTCATCACTTCCTGGTTGTCTTTGGTTTAACATTTATTCTGTGGTTCTAACACTTACATTCAATTTCATAACTAATTTTTCCATTTTCTGAAAATCTTAGTTTTATATCTGAGTGGATTTTTTTTTTTTTTATCTCTGGTGCTTTCCAGCTGTGGCTTCTCTGTTATTGAGATCTTAATTTTGATTTTTTTCCTTGAAGTTCATAATCAAATTTTTAAGACAGGCTTTTGGACTCTACTCCTTGATTTCTTGCATATTCATGAATTTATTTCTTTTATACTAAAATGTCAACTTGACTGAATATAAAAAGTCTTAAAAAAGTCTTGAATTGCACTTTTTTTAATAGGGACTTTATAAACATTATTTCACTTATTTTAAACATAGGATTATGTGCAAGACTTTAATATTATTCTTATTTTCTCATTTGCATAGTTTGTCCCCGGGATGCCCATAGGATGCTTTTTATTTTTTTGACTAATTTAAATGTAATTTTATTTAAATTTTTAAGTTACAAAATAAGATGTGCTATTTTAATGTCATATAGCACAGAGATAGAGAAAATGTCAATGGCCTTAATATCCCCCACCAATTTATATTTTTTGAAAAACAAACTTAGGAGAGGACTAAGCTTGTTTTTCTAAAAATATAAATATTTATTAAATTATAACACAGATACAGAAAATGTGCAAATAATACACATAAAGCAAATTAAGTTTGTAAATGTGACTATACCAATGTGAGCAGCATATAGATAAGAAAACAGTGCAACCCCAGCATTCTAGGAGCCCCCTCACGCCACATTCATTCCCCAAGGAGTAACCATTATTCTAACAGCTAAAATAGTTTTGCTTATATTTTAAAGAACAGAGAACAAAGAAGTTCTTTGGTAAATGAAATTTCATATAGACACAAAGATAGATGGAATGTAACATAAAGTTTATATTTTTTATTAATAAAAGCATTTGCTCACAGAGAGCTCCATATCAAAGAAAAAGAGGTGTGCATAGTTTCAATAATCATATCTGTACTATATACATTTTGTGAGCAGTTTGAAAAAGACTAAATTTCCATACCTGCAGGTATCAATGATTGTACTTATGTGGAAAGGATGGTAGAGTTTTAACTCATTGTCATATGTTTAATGATGCTTTTTTAAAAAGACCTTAAGTTAGTGATTATAAGCCTATTTAGCATGGTCTTTGTGATAAAATGTTTTATTGAATTATTACACATAAATGATCATGGATCATAACTGTACACGATACAAAGTCACTAAACAGAAGATCACCAACATTCTAGAAGTCCCTCTTCAATATCATGACTTCTAAAACTGGGGTGTTTGTACATTATGTAAGTGGTCATATATATGCACCCTTTGGTAGCTTTATGTTCATGAGATTCCTTTTCCTTGTTCTGGGTACTTGTGCTGTCTTCTTTTTCAGTGCTGTATCATATCCTATTGGCAACTAAACCACAATTTATCCATTCAGCTGTTAATAGGCATCTGGGTGTTTTCTGACCATTACAAATAATGTTGCCTTGGGCACTTTTATACATTTCCCATAAAAATATATAACTAGGAATGGAACTGTTAGATTGCAGGATATACATGTGTTCAGATTTAGTCAAATTCTGCCAAAGGGTTGTCTGAAGTAGGTGTACCAATGTCCATTTCAGTCAGCAATAAATGAGAGTTCTGGTTTCTCTAAATCCTTCTCAGTGTTGTGTGATTTTTCTCATGTTAGTAATTTTCTGTGGATTTGTAGTGATAATGCACTGTAACTTTAAGTTACTTTAAGGTAACTCATTTAACAATCTTATACTATTCAACAGGTTTTTTTCTATGCTGGTATACAAAGATACACAGATTTTCCCATTCCCCTTAATATTTGTATTCAACATTTAAAACATACCCACTGTTGAGGTATCACCTCACACCGATCAGAATGGCCATCATCACAAAATCTGGAAACCACAAATGTTGGAGAGGGTGTGGAGAAAAGGGGACGCTCCTGCACTGTTGCTGGGAATGTAAGTTGGTACAGCCACTATGGAAAACAGTTTGGAGGTTCCTTAAAAAACTACAAATAGAACTACCATATGATCCAGTAATCCCACTATTGGGCATATACCCAAAGAAAACCATAATCCCAAAAGAAACATGTACCATAATGTTTATTGCAGCACTATTTACAATAGCCAGGACATGGAAGCAACCTAAATGCCCATCAACAAATGAATGGATACAGAAGATGTGGCATATATATACAATGGAATATTACTCAGCTATAAAAAGGAATGAGATGGAGCTATATGTAATGAGGTGGATAGACCTAGAGTCTGTCATACAGAGTGAAATAAGTCAGAAAGAGAAAGACAAATATTGTGTGCTAACTCATATATACGGAATCTAAAAATGGTACTGATGAACTCAGTGACAAGACAAGAACAAGGACGCAGATGCAGAGAATGAACGGGAGAACTCGAGGTTTGGGGGGGCGGGGGGTGAAGGGGAAGCTGAGACGAAGTGAGAGAGTAGCATAGACATATATATACTACCAACTGTAAAACAGATAGCCAGTGGGATAACAAAGGGAGTTCAACTCGAGAATGGAAGATGCCTTAGAGGACTGGGATGGGGAGGGTGGGGGGGATTTGAGGGAAGGAGGGAATATGGGGATATGTGTATAAAAACAGATGATCGAACTTGGTGTACTCCCCCCAAAAAATTAAAAAAAATATATATATATAAAGAAAAAAAAACATACCCACTGTTATTTATAACATATAATGAGGAATTACTGTAAGACAAACCTACCTCTGCTTAAGAAATAGAACACTATCTTTGTAAAAGTCTTTATCGTTCTTTGAAAATCAATATTTTCAAAAGCATTGGTTTGCTTTTTTTGCTATGTAATCATTACTTTAAATTTATTATGTATTTTTTTAAATTTAGGTCCAAAAGCAGTAGATATAGTCTTAGTCCCTAGTTCAACGTCACTTTACATGCTCTCCAGAATGGCTATACCTGTCTCTATCCCCACACAGCACATGAAGTTTCCTATATTCTCATATCTCACTATTGTTTTAATTTGCACTGCTCTAGTTATTAATGTGTATAAACATCTCTTTCTATATTTCATATACTTATTAGTGCTTTTCATTTCCTTTCCTACAAAATTCCTGTTCATATCCTTTTTATTTTTTAATTAGAAATATATATTGTTGGGAATATGCAGAAAATTTTTGTATTACACACTCTGTATGAACCCTTCATTGGTTTTAGGGATTGTAAATGTCAGATTCCCATTCTGTCATTGGTTTGTTAACTTTAACCAGGTGATTTGCATTGCCCTGACGATTAGCGATGTCGAGCATTTTTATATGCCTGTTGGCCATCTGTATGCCTTCTTTGAAAAAAATGCTTATTCAGGTCCTCTGCCCATTTTTTAATCCAATTGTTTGGGGTTTTTGGCTATAGAGCTGTATGAGTTCTTTGTATATTTTGGATACTAACCCCGTAACAGACATATTATTAGCAAATAAGTTCTCCCATTTGATGGGTTGCCTTTTCATTTTGTTTTTTTTCTTTTCATTTTGTTGATGGTTTCCTTGCCCTTTCTTCTTATGTTGCTATTTTCCTACGTTTAATTTTTTTTCTTATCTATGAGTATGTCGTGCATGCTTATTTCTTTCTGACTTTTACTAATTTTAAATAGGGCACAAATATCCGGCTGAAATATCTGCTGAAATACATTAAAGGTGAGAGATGTAAACTGAAGCAGTGGAAGCTCAGCATGCATCTTCATCATCTGTTTTGTCATTTCCTCTGTAAACGTGTCCACTCATTACTACCTTTCCCACATCTGGTGAGCAGAAAGTCTTGAGTTTTCACAGTAAAGCCCTATGCTTTGGTGTCTATGACATATCTCGCCATTATTAATTTATTTTCCTTGACTTTGATTAGCTGTCACACGATGACTGTGGTATACGCTTTGTCTTCTTGTCTGCTTCCTGAAAAGGTGATGTGTGTATGAATCTTCTTATTCAGCTTTCTCTCACTCCTCAGGCTTGCTTAAGACACCTGTACTCTGCTCACACCTCCCTGCCAGGTAGCTTTGATTCTTTTAGAGCTGTTCCCTCTACTTTGAAGGGCCTCTGCACTATTTAAAGTGTCTCTAGGAGTTTGCATTTGCTCTTGTCACCATTTGCCATTTTGGTCCCAATAAATTTTTTTCTTTAATTTCTATTTGGAGGTAGTGATTTGGACTATGTGTGTCTCCTAGCCCCACTGACGATATAGCAGTCCCTATTTTTTATATCTGGGTGTTCTTCCAGTTGGCATGACAGAATAAAATGGAGACAATTACAGAAGGGAACAATGCTTGCTTCACTGAAATTAAGTAAAACTTCAGTCAGTAAAAATATTTTCTCATTTGCTCATCTTTTAAAGTCTGTTATTACTGTGAAATTTTACATTTTTCTCTGGGATCAGGTGGTCTGCTGCTTTGTGGTGGGTGTTTAATTACTGCAGAATGTAAAATTTGGTACTCGAATATGGAATGTTAGTTCATGCCAATGATGTGAAAATTAGCATCCAAACAGCAGTGAAATTTGCTGAGAAAGACAATGTAAAATTGTTGTAATACTTAGTTTTATTAGGAAATGATTCTGGTATGGGACCAAAAAATAAAACCATAGCACTATCGAGGAGACTGCCATATGTTACACAAGTTTATTCATTAGTTAGGATTTTTTCAGTTGCAAATGATAGGAATTCAAACCATCTTAAGGAAAAAAAAAAGAGAGCTCACTGATTCCTACAACTGGGTATTCTAAGAATGGTGCTTATTTTAGTCATGGCCAGAGCCAGAAGCTTAAAAAATATCTTGTATTGCTGCAAAATTCTGGTCAGTTCCAAGTTGTTTACAAGACTGACACACATACTTCTTAGAAATTCCAGCAGAAAGAGAACTGCTCACTCCCAGTATTCATACATGAAAGATTTTCCATTCCCATCATCCACACTCTTTGACCCAACCTGGATCATGCAGCTGTGTAAGGATGTGTATTGAATTCCACCATGATCAAATGAGAAGAGTAGGATTTTTATGTACAAGAACAGGATGTTGGTAGGACAAAAGTTAAGTCCAATAGAATTAACTGGCCTGTACTCTTTCAATATCCTGATTGCAAGGTAATCTCAGGAGAGGATTTACATTTCTACTTTAAGTATGTGTACAGTCTCTGAAGTCTCTTATGTTTTGTTTTGAAGAGGATTGGAGGAAAGAACAAGCTGTAAGACTAGGCTATTTCAGTGATCTTCATTCTTTAGCTGCAGATTGGAAAACCAAACACCAGGGTATTTACTCTAGTAGTTTCAGGTTCTACTTGGAATTCTAGGTTTCAAGATGCTCTCTTGTTTCTGTTGGAAATGAATGAGCTAGTCCTCAGAGTTTCTGCAACCATCCTGAATTCACAGGGAGGCATACAGAAGGCAGGACAATTAAAATAAAGTCTTTTGTGGTACCATTAGGTCACCACATCAAGCCTTGGCTAAAGATGTTCTACCTCTTAATTTTTTTCATATATGAGATAATACACTTCTTTAATGTTTTATGGCATAGTAGATCAGGTATTTTGTTACTGGTCATCAAGAACATCCTAAGAGATACTCCAGGTTATTTTGGGCCTTAGCACTAAGTGTCAAAAATCTTCTTTCATGAGAATTAACAATCTGCTAGGGACTTCCCTCATGGCACAGTGGTTAAGAATCCACCTGCCAGTGCAGGGGACATGGGTTCGAACACTGGTCTGGGAAGATCCCACATGCTGCAGAGCAACTAAGCCTGTGCACCACAACTACTGAGCCCACATGCTGTGACTGCTGAAGGCTGTGTGCTCTAGAGCCCATGCTTTGCAACAAGAGAAGCCACCTCAATAAGAAGCCCGTGTACTGCAACTAACAGTAGATCCCGCTTGCGAAAACTAGAGAAAGCCTGCATGCAGCAATGAAGACCCAACACAGCTAAAAATAAATAAATAAATACCTAAATAAATATTTTAAAAAATTACCCAAGAATGATCACAGTATTATTATGAAAAAACAAAAAAACAATCTGCTAATCTGGATATGTCACATTCCCCTAATGTTCTTTGATGTCCCTCTTCCTGTAACTCCTCTTGCTCTAACTAGGTGGGTCTAGTACCTAGAATATTTCCTCTGTACTGAGCATCTTCATTTCACTTTTGACTTGACCTACTGACTTGCATCTTCTCTAGAATCCAATTCAGCTTCTGCAGAATCTCTAATGTGGATCTCTTTGTTACTACTGAGTTATGATTTTGGTATCTTTATTTTCTTTCCTATTTGATTCATTCCTGCTCACTAGCTCTCACGTGACTCTAGCGTAAAAGACCTAACTCCTAGTCTGCTCTTTCTAAGCAATGAGTTTCACCTAAGAACTTGAAACCAGTCTTTCATCTGTGATCAGGAAGTTGATCCTTAGCAAAGTAAAAAAGCATTGAAGGAAAATGAGAAGGTGGGAAATTTCAAAACAAAGCTATTTGATTTGTTATTTTCACAATCGAGGTCCCATTTGAGCCATGTTCTAGTGTATTTAAACTGGATAAACTGTTTTGGAAAAGTTGTCTGAGTAAAATAGGTAAGTCATAGAGAAATCATGATTTTAGAGAATTTGGTAATCAACTCCTAGGAAAATAATCTACTAATGTTTCAGGAAATTAGTTGAAAAATCACTTTGGTTGTTGGGTCATTAACATATAATGGCAACAGGTTTCCTGTGCAACATGGTGATTTTTCCAGGGCTTAAATCCAAGTGAGTGTGTCGGCTTATAGGAAAAACAAAAGGAAATAGAAGGTGCAAAGTTCAAATTAGAGTTGTTTTTAATTCATGTTTCCTAAATCTGGCTGAATGCCTTGTCAAAAATGTTCACTGTAATACTTATTCACAGTAATCAGTATTTCAATATATTTTGTATTGATATTTGAGTAGGAGGTGGTCACCTTTCCTCCTAATTATTGATTTGGCTATGACATTTCCAGATTGCTTTTTGCCATATCCTTATTTTCTGCAACTGTAAAGTTTGTGTGGACCCAGTGTAAAAACTGCATTACTCATGGAGCTCTGTAGCACATGTACAGCTTACTGCATTTGAACTCTATATGGTGTGTATTTTTTTCTGCTTTGCATGTGAAAATAATTCAAGATGCTTGTTTTAATTTTAAATGCCTCCATGATCTGGCTTCTAACTAGAGAATATTTAAAGTACTTTCTGATTATCCATGTTTATTATTTCCATGGGAGTTCAGAATAACCACTGAGCAGAAAGATTTTTTTTTCTTTTTAATTTTAGAATATTTTACGTTGTTTCGATCTCTCTGAGGGTATGTATTTTAGTTTATCTCTTAAAAGGTAATCAAAGCTGTTCAACCAGTTGTGTGAAATTGGAAAAGCATAATTAAATTCATTAGTTGCTAAACAGCAGAGACGAGTTTATATTAAGGAAAAGACTTCTAAAAATGAGGATGCCTACATTTTGAAAAACACATGTAATAACAATGGCAAAGCATGTGGTGAACACCATTCTAAAATATTTAGATATGTTAATGTATTTGATCCTCAAAAAATAAGTGCTCTAGTTATTCCATTTTGTAGATGGGGAAACTGAAGCACAATGGGTAAGTTTCCCAAGGTCAAGCAACTGATAAATGCCAATGTCAGGGTGCAAATCCAAGCAGTCCAGACTCAGAATGTGTACACGTGATCAACAAAGGCTATTTCTTTTCAGGTAGTTGGGTGGATGGGCTGGCAGGCAATGGGACCAGGTATGCAGTGAGGTCAAGGGAAAGGGTAGGTTTTATGTCAAACTACGCCCACGTCTGGAATTCAGAGCCTAAATGATGGAACTGCAGGAAAGGATTTACTAAGATTTTATTTGTGTGTGTGTGTGTGAAAGATAGGACACAACTTTTGTACCCCTCAGGCTGAAGTGATCTCGGGGTGAAAAAGGTATCATTTACATTGAAAATGAGATACATGCTGACTCACTACTTTCAAATAATAGCTTCTCAGATAGCTACCAAGTGTGAAATCACTAATAATATATCACCTTTTAAATAGCAACCTCTTCAAAGATATAGCCACTTTTGTTCTTTTCCTGAAGACTGAGTACAAAAGGCTCCACTGAGGCTGAGAGGTTGCTGCTACCTGATGATCCTCTATCTTTTCCCAGTCCCTAGTGTGAGTATTCAAGGTCTTGTCATTAGTATCAGTATTTGTATTTTTGTTTCATTCTTATTTTTATATGAATGAAGAAATAGAAAATATAGGAAAATGTACAGTGAATACACATTTTATAATTGGTACACTCAAATGGTACAAATCAAGATGGCATTGGATGCAGAGCTACCTTTTTAACACCTTAAAGTGGAGAGCCATCTGAAAATCAATACAATCAAACTTTGGTATATGAAAGTACTATAATTAATATTTACAACATAACTTTATAGCTAAGGAAAATACATGAGTGTCCAGAGTTTTACATATTCATAAACACCAGTACCTTAATGTACCTAGCACTATTATTTGTGAAAAAAAGTGTGAGATTTTTATAATTTCTTTGATTTTTTTATTATGTGCTATGTTTACACGATCATGTTATTTGTAATGAAAAGTACTTCTTATAGCCTAGGGACACTGCATAATAATCAGGAAGACTGGACTTCCATATCATTTATAGTGAAATGGCTACTGAGTGATTTATTTTAGCTTTCATTTCCTCTAACGAATCATCTTCAAAATCAGAAGAATATCTGTTCTCTTAATATAAAATATTGTCAAATTACTATAAATTGTAAACAAATGAGTTCTGGGGTCATTTTTAACACTGAAATGGACAGACAGTAACTGTGTACATTGTTAACATATTATAGAAATAATACAGAAATCACCAGAAGTTTTCCTCCCTGTAAACTAAATTTCTACATAGAAGGAATCAATAAAAAATGACAATGTTTCAATACCAGTAAAACCATTTTAATTGCAAAGATCATACCCTATATATTTTATCTTTCTTGCAAGCAGGCATTACTCTATTTCTCAAATCACATCCTCATGAGAGAGGACCTATTACACCTAATATAAGGCTCTGATAAAACGCTTTTTAAATCGGCATGCCTTAGTTAACATGACACGTGCACAAGCGTGGATACACACACATATAAAAATAACATCTATGTGTGCAATGCAATTTTCCCATATTGGAACTGAAAAATCTAGGCAGTTATTCAACAGAATTATTGACTCATTTTCTCTTCCTTTACTCCGCCTTACTTTCGTTTCTATCATTCAGCAAACTCTGTTGTTGGGTCCATACTATATCCCAGGCACTGTTCTGCATGCTGACAAGATCAACAAGACCTTGTCCTCACAAAGCTTATGTCAATCACAGTGGGAGTGGAGGACCAGGGAAACAAGACATAAAGAGCATCCCCCTGTCGGGTGATCAGAAAAGTCCTCTCTGATGAAGTAACAAGAAAGTTACGAGGCAGCTGTGTCAAGAAGGGGAAAAACAGAGTTCAGGGAAAACAAACAAGTGATGCGAAGTCCCCCAGGTGGAAAAGCAGGTAAATGATGGTGGTTCAGTAGGACTTCGACTGGGCAATATTATAATTTAATTTCAATTACCAATTGGGTAACACAGACATCACTAGTTATTGACCATAAACCTCCTTTCTCAGCTATATTGGGAAGAACATGCACTTCAGAGTCAGAATCTTGGCCTAGCACCTTGTACCTGAGTGATAAAATCTGAGCTTAAGTTTTCCCATCTTTCAAAACTGGACAATGTTATTTGGTTTTCATAATTGTTGTGATTCTCCTAACATAGTATCTGGCACATAAGTTACACCACAGCTATTATTTTTTTTAGCATTTGTATGTTTCTATGCTTGAAGAATGACAAGGATACAACCTAATCCACTCACATATGCAGCTGCTTGTTCACTCTCTAGACGGTTGTTGTTCACCCGCTAATTGACAACCCTCGTGAAGGAGGTCAAGTCTTGGTTGCCATTATTTGCTTTAGAAGGTTTAGAAATGACAGGGGTTCAGGGTAGAGGAAAGACCATGAACAGGGTGTCTCCTCTGATCTACCCACGAGCTGGGTTTGGGACCCTAGCAACAAAAGGATGGGAAGATCAAAGATGAAAACTGAAGTTTTCCAAATCTACTGGAGATTTTATTCCCTGCGGAAAATATATGTGTTTTGTAGGTAGGAGACTCATGTGGGTGTGATTCCTGGATTATTGTGGGAGGACATGCTTCGCAGGTATGGAATCACATTAGATACTAAATAATTCCCCCTTTGGCTCTGTGTTTTCCTTCCAAAAATTCAGTCAAAGCATGAGAGTTTAAAAGCAGGTAAAGGGAGATGCTATGTGTTATTAAGAGTGATGCTGAGTAAGGTGTGTGTTGAGGGAGAGCTTTGAGAAAGGGAAGGAAGCAAGGAGGAAGCTCACAGAGGACACTGCTATTAAAATGATAGTAAAATGTTATATTAACATATTAAGTTAATACAACTCCGGACAAGCTTCCATGGTAAAGTGCACATACACATTTTGCCTCTTGGACAAGTTTTAGTCTTAGAATGACAAAAATCACTAGACGTGTTGGGTAAATCATATTAATTATCAGAATATCTTCATAAGTCTCCAAACAGCATTCCTCTATTAAACTACTAACCTGTGCTTTTCGGGTAGAACTGGTGAATCGATTGTGATATTCTGCCTTTTCATTTTCTCTCTACTGCTTCCTCTTTTCAGTGTTGCTGAAATAAAAATGATTCTGCTCATGTAGCTGGACATGCTTAGAATATAGGACAGGTTTTGTTACATTTTTCTTCCTGTCGATAGAATCTATTTTAGCTTGAATCAAGGGTCACAGAATAAAACTAATCAAGAAAATAGAGAAATGCCTGTCTCTGTGCTGGGGGTAGAAGCTGAATTCCCTTCTGTCTCCTGGACACCTTTACGGGCTCGATGTCTGCCCTGCTCTTCTCTCCAGTGCTTCCAGCCAGGTGCATTTATCCCTCTATGTGATGCTTCCTGATTTTATATCTCTGGATAAGAATTTGCTCCTGATATTCAGACCCATAGATTCAAACCTTCGTGACTTCTCTGTTTTGCAGATGGCTGAGAGTGAACTCATTTTCTCACTCAAACCTACTTCTACATTCCCATCTCACCCAACAGTAATACTCTTCACCTACTCACTCATCCGGGAAGCGTAGAAAGTATCATCGATTCTTCACTCCCCATTAACTTTCTCACTCTCTCACCTACCCAGTCCTGCCAATACCATCTTCCTAATTTCCCACAAATCTGTCCTCTCCTTTCCATCTGCATTGTAACCACTGCCTCATTTCAGACAACTGGTGTATCTTTCCCGACGTCTGTATGGCTCATAAATTGTCTCCCTTCTTCTCTGCCTGTCCTCCCCACCAATCAGTCATCTGCACCGCTAACGATGATGGTCTTTCCAAACATGAACTGGGCTTCGTCACTTACCTACTTAAAGATCCTCAAGATTCATCACTGTCTATAAGCTGAAACCCAAACTTGTTGGCATGGACTGCCAGGCTCCACCAGACGATAAATGAAGGCAGCTCCTGGCTGCCAACCTTCCTGCCGACTTTTCTCCCTCCTCTGTGCCCCCATCCCCATCTAAATATGCACCCTGAGCTCAAACTACGTGAAGATTTTGCATTTGCTGGAATCTGCCATTGCTTTCTTATCTCCATTTCTATACCTGTATCCTTGCTGATGCTCTTACTCACTCACTTTTTTTCATTCTTCAGTGTAGATGTCAGCTCCTCCAGAAAGCCTTCCTTGATTTTCCAAAACCAGAATGATACATCTCTCTGTGCTCCTCAGCAACCTGGCTGCCAGTGCTAATTCCTAGTGTGACCTGCCACATTCTAGTGTAACTGTTGGATGGTCTTTCCCTGCACCATTAGATTATGAGAAGTTCACTTCCTAGTAACTACTCCACGAATCTTTGTTAAATCAACTGAACACATCCCTCCATTACACTGCAATGTTTCTACGTAGCTTAATGATGCTGAACAGATGTGCATTATCCTGTCTTTTTCTGCCTACACAGATTAAGCATCTATGAAGTAGGCAGCCTAGCACAAAGAAAGTTATGTTTCTCTATTTAAAATTTATTTTCAAATAGCTTTTACAGGTCTAGGTAGACATGATCATTAACAGTTTTGAAAATTTTGTCATAAAAATAACATATATAATATGCACATATTTTGGGGGTAAAAAACCCCCATTATAGTCTATAATTGCAAATATGTTCATTATTCACAAGATAATTATCAAGAAATTATTTTTTGTATGTAAAATCATTCTTCATTCATGGGAATAACTCTCATTTCTTTTAATATTTAAATATTAATATAATCAACCAGTGTACTGGAAATCAAAGATTTAAAAATCTTTTTTTTTCTGTTAAAAAAATGAAAGAAATTAGAAGATATTCTCAAATGTGTTTCCTGGAAAGAAAAATTCTTAAACTAGTGAATGAATCTTCTTCCTATATCTCATTCTTGACATGCTCTACTCCATCACCATTGTAATTCAGAAGCATTTTGGTGAGTACTCTCTTAGTAGTATGGGCCCAAATTAGTCTATTCCTCTGATCTACACTAGATGTTGATCAGGGGGCTTAAGAACACCAGCAAGTAAGGTGCAAAACTGTAATGTACAGAACCAAGTTTAAAATTGCTTCTAAAAATCGAATCTTATGTTATAGTAGAATGAAAGCTTTCACACACACACAGAGAAAAAGAGTCTATGAAATAGGACATTAAACGGGCACAATGAAAAAAGGAAACCAAGATAAAAAGAGTGAAAGAGGAAAATATATTTTAACAGCAGGAAGTGACAAGACATGACATGAAAAAAAAGAGAAAAAAGTGTAGAAAGACAGGTAGGAGGGCTAAGTCAAAATTAATGACAAAAAATGAAAAGTCTACCTTTAGAAAACTGAAAAGAAAAAGATAGAATGGAGAGCAAAGGATCTTCCAATTATAAATTTGTTTCAATGTCCAAATATTGCTATATTTTGAGAATGTCAGGATGGCATTTGCTATATTGCATTATTCTTTTAATTTTCTTAAACTTAGAAAGATAAGATTCTTCACTGTGACAATTTTAAGGCACATAGTGGTCTCCGCTTGCTTTGACACAGTAGGTTCCTTTGTACCTTTTGTATCCTTAACAGCTGGGCTATGACACTACTAGCTGAGCAAGTTTTTACTTATTCTTTTTTTTCCCTTTCTTTCTGAGCTACTTGCTTACTCTTAAAATGTTTTCTGGTTACTTGGAAGCCAAATAATTGAAGATTGTCATAAAGGTGACACTAAAACACGGGTGCACAGCTTTCTTTTAAGTCAAATGTTGTTGCTTTACTCTCTTTTCTCTAGCATCACAGGAGTCTCACACTCAACAGCTGTTTTTTCTGTTTTTAATGCCTTGCTTCTGAGTCTGTTACTGATACATATATATTTCAGATTTCTGCCAAATATATAAGGCAGACTACAGTAATATAAATAAAAATATAGATATTAGTCTGGAACATTAAAAAAGGAAACTTCATAAAGCTATCTTGATAGCAGATGGTAAGGTCCAAAATATAAAACAGATATTCTCTCTCTCTCCCCCTACCCCAGAACTAATAATGTAGTGATGTAACTTTCTCATTTGGCAAAATGATGGCAAAAGTTCATGCAAAAGAAACATAAACAAATACACAAATTTGGAGCTAAAGCAAATGTGAAAAAAAAGATTAATTTCCAAGGTTTAAAAGCTTTTAATGCATCTCAACACCATGTATAGAGATTTTACTCATTTTGAAGGCACTGTGCGAGAAAGATAAGCCACAGGAAGGGGACTAAGATGTAGAAAAATGCACATTTAATCATACAGCAGGCCAGAATATAGTAAGGACTACAAGCAAAATACTCACAGAGGGTATGAAGGGTTCAAAGGAAGAAGGCAATGTAACTGGCTGGAAGCATCAGGAAA
Source organism: Hippopotamus amphibius kiboko (assembly GCF_030028045.1). Lineage (NCBI taxonomy): Eukaryota > Metazoa > Chordata > Mammalia > Artiodactyla > Hippopotamidae > Hippopotamus > Hippopotamus amphibius. The sequence goes on along the minus strand of NC_080188.1, from coordinate 194,122,587 downwards.
TCTAACATAGGAGATGTCATTTGAGATGAGTCTGGAAGAATGGGTAGGATCTGGAAGACAGAGACATCTATTTCCACTGATTCTGCAGATTTAGGTAGGTACTCATTCTATTTTATCGGCTATTACCTTTTTGCTGACTTCTTCTTCAGTTACTAACTTTCTGTATTAAACCCTCCACTACATGACTTCACTGAGAATTTAATCATACCAGATTAATCAGTCTCCTGAATAAACCAAACATTTTAAAATATCACTTTGCCTCTACTCATAGGATTCTCTCTGCTTGCTCCATTGCTTTTTTCCATTCTCTTGAGTAAGTTGCAAACTAGCATAGAAGACAGTTCATCTTCTATGTCTTGACCCCTCCGTGCATGAAAAAGTGTGTTATCTCACAGGTATTTCCAAAACTCTTTATCTGTTGCTTGATTACTGTGTCTCATATTGTATCACTTCATGTGTAAGCTTGTTCCTGCAAACAAACGATGAGATTCCTGAGGGCACGGGCCGTGATACAGTCTCCTCTGTATGCTCAGGCCTGTGTCTCTCAGAGGGCAAGTATTTGGGGTCTGCACCCTGACGGAATCGGTTCTTGGTGGAAGAACAGTACAGGCAAATAGGACTAGGGCTTGTGCACACAGCAGGTTCCCATAAGCTGCAGTCCACGCTGAAAAACAGGCTTGTGCACCCGCGGGTTCACCCTTCCTCCGACCGCGTGGACCACTACCGGGAGCACTCCCAGCAGGGTGAAGGCCACTTGGAAGCCCACAGTACCACCCTCGTTTCCTAGCATGTCACCCTCCATGCGTTCCAATGTGCTTTCCCTCCAGGCATCTAAACGTTTCTCTGCAGCGGCCTAAAGTGGCCCTTCCTTCTTTTCCAGGATCAGGGAAACACCTCCCTAGCTTTCAGCCTGTGCGAAAAAAGACCAGGACTTTCCTGGGGCTGGGAGCGGGGATTCCCTCTCCGGGAACGTGCCATTTCCACCCCGCCTACCTGGCTGGAGGCGGCCAAGGAGAAGCAGCTGGGGGACCTGGGGACGCGCCACGCGCGCGTGTCCCCCTCCTCCAGGGAGGGGTCCGGAGCCCGGGGACCCGCTCCTCAGGCTCGCCCCCATTGGCCGTCCCCCGGCACCTCCGTCGCCGTGATGCTAACGGGGGGCGTCTCATTGGTGGGGCCTCCGCGGCGGCCCCGCCCACGGGGAGAGCCCGTCGGCCGCGCGGGGACCCCAACCCCGGGACCCCCGGCGCCTGCGCGGCCGTGCGGGGCGCCCGCCCGCGGGGACCCGCTGCCCGGCGCTGCCCTCGCGGCGAGGAGGCTCCCGCCGCGCGCCGTGCGGGAAAGCGCTCGACCCTCCCGCCGCGCGCGGGCCCCCCGCTCCCCTCTTTCTAGGCACCGCGCGTTTCTTCTCTTTTTTCGGGCGAAGTAACTTTTGCATTCCCGCCTCCCCCGAGTCCTGGGGACCAGAGGCGGCGCCGAGCCTGGGGGCGGTTCCTTGGCAGCGTTGGTTCTTGTCAGAGCCAGACTTTTGCTCCTGGGCTGGGTTTGCATCATCCCTATCACACCCTCAGGAGAGAGGAGCCGGCCCCTTTCAGCCTCAGCTTCCGGCGGGGAGCAGACCCCCTCCCCCACCGCAGGCCCCTTCCCCTGCTCGCGTCCCTCTCCCGGCCACCGCGTTTCGTTAGTCCTCGCCCTCTGCTCCGCAATATTTTCTTACTCTCGCCCTCCTCGCCTCCATTCGTTGTTTTACGTTTCCCACTCTTTGAGGAAGGATGGTTGATTTGGAGAGCGAAGTGCCCCCTCTGCCTCCCAGGTACAGGTTTCGGGATTTGCTGCTGGGGGACCAGGGATGGCAGAACGACGACAGGTGAGTGGTGTGCTGCAGTGTGGCTCCGTAGATGCAGCTGGAAAAGGGAGGGATGGGGCGGCTGGAAGGGGGAAAGGAGGGAGAGGAGGAAAAGGAGCCAGAGCCTGGGGGAGGGAGGAAGAGGGACTCTTTGACGTGTCTCTCCATTTTGACTCAGTAGAGCAATTGCTGTAGGCAAGGAACTCTTGTTCTGTCCACTTTCTGATCCCTGCAGTGTATTTGTTGCATTTATTTGGTGCTTATTCTTTTGTCTATCTGTGCTTTCCTAGGGTGTGTATGAGGCTGGCGTGAGAGGTACAATACATCCAAATGGCCAGCAATATCAGTGCCAATTTGAATTTTTTTCCTTAGGTGTAGTTAATCAAATCCCAAAATGCATCCAAGTTGATTGAAAAAGCACATGAGAAACTTAAAATCTCCTGCATCTGTTTACTTACTCCCTGTCAGTCTTGTCTTGATTAGGTGTCCACCTGCCACTGGGAATTTTATGCTTTTTAAACATTTGGAGACGCAGGTAGACAATTGGTTTAAATATGTAACAGGTAGTTAGTGGAAATGACAGTGTTTGCGATGGAAAACACTGACTTTGAGCGGGTAACTATGACTGTTAATAATGGTGTTTGTATAGGATGATCCAACCTTTTCATAGTGTATATAACCTAAATAGTATATATGTCACAAAATTAAAACTGTTTCAAAACTAGAATATTTATTATTAGCAAAATATTGCTCATGTGTTTTGTCTATAGCATCACTGATTTGCCTCATTAAAGTTCTGGAATTTCTCTTGCTATGTTTTATTATTATTATTTAAAAAGCACGTTTTATGTTTCATTGAGTGTAGTATTTTCCAGAATAGTCATTTAGGTATCACATGCCACATTTCCTTGTTTTAAAATAATATGTATATACTAACTAGGCTTTCAACTCAATTGAAATGTTTCCTTAAAGTTCAGTTTGGTATTGATGTTCTATTTTAATTACATAAAAAATCCATTATTGGTCCCATTCAGAATCTCCTTGTTCAACCCCTGGGAAATACCTTCCTTCTTTTCCTCCCCATCTCAGCTCCCCATACCCATGCCTACCCGACACACAGGGGATTTTATCTTGGCTATCAATTGTGGACTTCTTTGGTCTCATGTTAGTAGTTTAAAGGGATATGGATGTTTTGTAGAGGGTAATATTTCAGTTCAAGCTCTTCTTTTTAGGCAAAAACATATATAGGTGAAAAAAGAAAAAATACCAGTTTACGGGTATGCTTGAAAAGTAAGGTGTTCTGGTTGACCGAAGATAAAGAAAAGAATATTTAAACAAATTTCAGTTCTAATTGACATTTAGATAAACTATAGTAACTTAGCTCAGTGGCTCTTCAGGTGCAGCGTGATGTTCATGATTGGATCTGTATTTGTTACTTGAGGACATCAGGATCATCATGTAAAATAGAAATCCTCATTTTAAAAGTGTGAGTTGGGCTGAGCACATGGAGGACATATTTTAGACTTGTGATGGTAGATTTGTTTGTTCTTTAATATTGTGTCCAAGATAATAATTGCTCCTGTGGTTGTCCTCACTTTTCTAGGTGTGCTGCAGATATATTTTAATAATTAAGAATTTTGGTTAGTTGAATGTTTCCTAAATGAGTCACTGTTATGTTAAAAGTTTTGCACATTTATTTAAAATACCTATTATAATAAAAGTTTATGTTAGCCCAACTTTAAAATTAGGCCATATGTGCTATTAAATTGAGGTATTGTTACTGAACCAAACTTTGGTCCACTTGCCTGTGCAGTAAAGCCAATCTACTGACAACATGTTGTGGTGAAGAGAAGTGTGGCCTTTATTGCAGGTGACAAGCAAGGAGTCCAGGTAGCTGGTGCTCACACAGCCTGAATTTCCCAATGGTTTTCAGGGAAGTGTTTTTAAAGACAGTGTGTGTGTGTGTGTGTGTGTGTGTGTGTGTGTGTGTTGCGGGCGTGGGGGGTGTGGGGCAGTTGTGGGATGTGTGATCAGCTCCTGGACATTATTCTGATTGGTTGGTGGTGAAGTAAGCAGGAGTCAAGATCATCAACTTTCTGGTTCCAACCAGCCTGGGGTCTACCAACTTGTGGGCAGCATGCACCTAACTTCTTCCACCTGGTGGGGGTTTCCGTATCTGCAAAACAGCTCGAAGAACATGGCTCAGAATATTGTCTATAGTCCTTGAGGTCCTTGACTTGTCTCATGGCTAAGTATTATTATTTTGTTTTGCTTTATTCTTTTCTTTTCTTTCTGCATTTTTCTCACTTCTCTGATTAAATGTGTTCTTTGGAACTTGGCCTAGGAGTCTAAAGTTTTTTACAGACAAGAGGCCAACAGAGGACCTGGGTGGAGGGGAGGGATCTGACTTGGGAACACCCCATAGGGTCCTGCTTGGATACAGTATTAAAACTTTAAAAATTGTTCAGGGCTTCCTAGGTGGCGCAGTGGTTAAGAATCTGCCTGCCAGTGTAGGGGACACAGGTTTGATCCCTGCTCCTGGAAGATCCCACATGCTATGGAGCAACTAAGCCTGTGTGCCAAAAAAAAAAAAAAAAAAATTGTTCATCCATTTTTAAAGGTAATTTTGTGGCTCCATGAAAAAACTTAGTTTTGCTTGTATTTATTGTCCATTCTCAAAGATAAGATCCTTTGATTAATAGGGACCCAGGTTTCAGTCCTGTGCTTATTTCTGCACTGCCTGAGTGGCCTTGGGCAAGTCATTCAGCCATTATGAAATTCAATAATCTTATTTCTGTAAGATATTTCTGTAAAACTAACACTTGGTTCTAAGTACTTGGCTAGTGCTATATGTTAACTATGCTATATGTTATATGTTTATGCGTATGTGTGTGGGTAACATATATAAACATATGTATATGTTAACTTATGATATATGTTATCTCAGATAGTTGATCCTCAGATAGTCCTTGAATAGTAGGTAATTATTTTAAGGACTAGAAAACTCAGTTTCTGGGAAATTAAATACTTGTGTTGGTGATATATCTTGCAATGTAAAGATGATACTTGGGCTCAGTGCTTTGTGACTCAGATTACTCAAGAAACTCCTAAGTTCCCTCCATTTAATTAAATTTGAATTTATAAGAATAATTTTACAGTGTCTAGCATAGGGGAGGTGCTCTTCATGTTAGTTCTCTTCTTCACCTATGACTTGGAAGTTTGCAACTTTTAAAATTTTCTTCAGAATGTTAAATTAATATGCAATAAGCAAAGGCATCACTTTCGTCTTTAGTATGGTCACAGAATCCTCTTTGCAATTAAGTGTGAGTAGCAATCTTATTCTACTCAGTTATCTTGTGGACTCAATTCCTGCAGAGTCGAGGAGGAAGCAACCTTTCATTGGGAATAAGCAGACAGTTTCTAACAACAGATGCGTTTAGTGCTCTGCCCATGTTCTCTGGATAATTTCTATGAATACCCTCTGTCTGAGGTTTTTGTTTGTTTTCTCCTGGCCTCAGGTGCACACCAGGCCCTCTTGGAGAGCAAGCAGAGGTGCCACTGAGTAAATGCGGATTTGTTAGATAAATACCGTAGTCTTCTAGTTCCTTGGTTGGGACCATTCTGGAGCATGTTCTCTACACTGTGTCTAGTGGGACTCAGCTCTCGTTGGCCCACAGTGGTAACTGGCTTGATATTGCAAGCTTTATTGGCTCCCTGCCCCCTCTCCCTGACTGGTACTTTCTGGATCATTTCCCAAATACACTACTTATGCTTCGATCCTTATCTCAAGGTTACTTCTGGGGAAATCTGGATCAGGATGGATACCTTCCCCATCTACAACCACATCCTATAAATGATGGGGGGATTAGATGATAGGAAAGTACACACTTTCTACCCTGCCCTTCATTTTAAGAATTTTAAATTCAGTCTTAGTAGGACATGGTGGACTGGCCTGTGAAAGTGAGTGAGGCATATCACTGATGTATGAAGGGGTCTTGTTAAAGAGGGAATATTGGTGGGTCTATCAGGATGCAGGAAGTGTGTACTCCATGCCATGGATTTTCTGTGAGCTAACCTTGGATAGTTCACTTACATTTATGTTGTAGCACCTTTTGGTAGGGAGACACACATAAAATACATGTAATATGTATGTGTATGTGTAATGTATATGTAATAGATCTGTATTCTGTGTGAAATATATGGAATGGCTATATAATGTATACATATCAGTGCATCCTTATGTAATTACCTCTCCCTTATTTGCATTCTGATATCCTTTTCTTAGTAGGACATGAGAGAAAAGAGTTAGAGCAATGAAGATAATTTAGCACATGAATAACATTAGTTCTGGGAGGCCAGGAATAAGTTTGAGAGTTGCTAAATGACAACACTGCTTATGCCTTAGGGATGTCTGTTTATATATAATGCATGTTTATTTCTTTGGCATCCTGAAGAGAACACAAAAACCTAATTTAAATGGTTTGTATAATATTTCTTTAATGGTAATTTATCCAATCAGCTAATGTTTGAATGCACGCTACATCTCAGGGCCTCAATAAGTTAGGCTTTGGGAAGAATGTAAGAAAGAATATGAAACAAGACTTGATCAGGAGGTATTCACAGATATAATTAGAGGTGAATTTTCCCCCCAGAATGTTGACAGTATTGCTTTTGTTATGATGATGTCCTTGCAGAATTTCTGTTTTAAGACTGTCAAGAAGAGCACTCACCATTTGTAGATGCGATATTCAGTGTTTGCTTGGAAATAAAGTAGCTAAAATCACTATATTAGAGATGGCTCAAAGTCTTCAATATACTTTGAATCTAATATTTAGAATACTTAATATCACCAAGGTTGAAACCAATATGAGTAGAGACTGAAATTAACTGATCTTATATGGGAGCCATTCTGTAATATGCAAAAATTGTTGTAGTGTTAAAATCCTTTTTTCTTTTTCTATTTTACTGTTTCTAAGGTTCATAAAACAATAAAGGTTTGGCACATTCTCTTACAGTTAAAGATTGGTAAATTTCAGATTTTAATTGCCTTCGGACAGTTAGGACAAGCCCTTCCCATCCTTCATCATGACTTAGTAATTTTAATATTTGGAACACAATGTACTTGATGTGGATAAATTGTCACAGCTGTGGATAAATGACTGTTAATGGACAGTTTTCAGTTGCAGTCATATGGGAGTAGGCCATTTATTTAATTAACATTATTCTAGTTTTCAGATGTTTGGTCAGGTGCTGCAACTCCAGTATTTTTAAGTATATCTTTCATATTTTGCAGGCGGCATTTAAAAGTAATGCAAGCAACTACAATAATGCATTGTAGTAATTGAAAACATAAAAGAACTTGAAGAGTATGATTCAATCGATTATGAGCTTAAGAGGTATTTATAAAATGGGGAGAATGTTGGATAGCTTTTGGAGTATGTGTAAGTTTAGATATCATACAGTACAAATATGTGACTTTATATGATGAAATTGAATTGTGGAAATGGTTTCAGATTGGCATGTGACATTTATATGTTACCGATTTTACCTCCCTTATTAAATTATATATTATTTTGAAAAATAGCCATTTAATGTAATGTTCTTATCTAAGTTTTTACGTTCAGGTCAATAGATACACTTTTAAAATAGTTTAAGCGTTATTAAAAAGAATTAAATATTATTTTTATTGTTTAATTATATAGTGGAACCAACCATGCATATGCAATATCTATAAAAGTGATTTAAGCATTTATTATTAGAGAATCCAGACAATTTGGTGCCTGTTAGCGGTATCATATTAAGAGAAATCTGCTTGAATAAGGCAATGAAAAATTACCTACTACCAACGGTGCAAACATTGACTTTACATATATATATATATAACAAAAAATGCAGAGAAAAATGTAGTGTAATTATTATATTTCAGTAGTTACCAATAATTCAGACATTCGTATTTTATATAAAAACATATATGATTTTTTTCTTTTCACCTCTTATTAATAAAATTGAAATGTGGCTTTTCAAATATATTGGAATTTATTTTTAAAGTTTGGTTCCATTTAACCACTCCTATATATCCACTTTGTGTATATGGTTATATATTTGTAATACGTCTTCTGTGAGTATTACACTTTTAACTTTTCAAAATACCTCTATGTATAATAAATCTTGGGTGAAGGAAGTTGGAATGTAGTACACTTTCCACATAAAGCATGTGACATTTTAAGGAGATTAAACTTTCTGCTAAGCAGTTTCTCCACTGCAGCTTCAAGTTAGTCTTGAGGATGGGTGCAAAGACATAATTCCAGATGGATGACCAAGAAAATGATTTCAGCTAACTTATTGTTTTATCAAAATTAACATCCTTTTTTCCTTCTCTGTTAGTAATATAACTCAACGTCTCCAAAAATAGATTTGAAATGTAGTAAGAGAAATAACACAAATGAAAGCTTATTTTGGTCTTCATTATTGACACAAAATAAAAATTAAATTAACAATATATTTCATCATAACGCATACCTGTAGCTAGTTTAATAATGAATGTGATACTTTTATTTGCTTTTTCAAATCATGCTTGTTTATTGTTTATATGTTTACATATCATTTTGTCATTGATGGTTCATCTGTTTTTATTAGAGTATTTATGTATTGCCAGTATTGTTTCACTTATGTGCAGTGCTTGTCTAAGTTGCTTTTAGAAAATGAAGCAAAAAGAGATAATTTTTACAGTGAAACTTAACCAGTTGCTTTGTATATTTATAGTTTGAAATTAAATAAGGGCCTTTTCTGAGGAATATTTAATACCTTCGATCAAGATGTTTTTACACTGATGCTTTTCCTGAGTCTTATATTGCCAATTTAAAATTTCTTTATAAAAGTAATGAAAACAATAGATAATGATCTAGAAGGACAATTACTTTTACTCTTTGACAAGTTTTGACCGGATGTGGGATTTTTTTAATAGGTCGTGCGTGTTTTTTTCCCACCAGGATCTTAATCATCAGGTCGTGATCAAGTTGCAATTTAAGAGAAAATTATTTGAAGGAACAGAGTGAGAAGAAAAAGGTGCATCTGTAGCACTGAGAAAATCTCAACCTCAGTACAGATTCAAACGGGCTGTGTGGACTTGTAAAAACTAGGACACGCGTGAAGCAGGGGGACTTGGAGTCCCCTTTCATGCTGAGTGTACTGCCCATGTAGAGTAGATGAAGATCAGCTGGGCCAGAAACTTCTTTCTGGTAGTCATAGTGGTGGTATGCAAGGTTTTTAAAGTGGTAAGAAAATGACCCAACTTTATGAAAAAAAAGATTACGAAGACTGAGCATAGATATATATTTCACCCTTGCAATTAAATAAAATATAGAACATTGCTAATTGTCAGACATTTAATATCACCCATATTAAATATTTATACCTAATACACATTTATAAGTAATGATGATAGTACTTTGATTCTAATTAGCATGGAAACCAAGAAATTTGCCATGTATTATAATCATAGGCTTTACTTTGCCAACCAAATCACATTATTAGTTTTCTTTTGCCTAAAACAATCATTAAGATTGATAACTTTTCTCATATTCTGTATTATGTCACTGTAGTTTTGCTAGACACTCATGTAGTATTACAGGGCAAAGGCTATGGTTCCTTAGGAGCTGAGGCTATTCCCGACTCTCTCTCCAACCCAAAGCTTTATTCGTGTATGTTTGGCCTTGTGATTCATCGCAGCGTCTGGGTATTACGTGACCCTGAGCCACTGTGATGTTTGGTTGCATTTCTCTCATGTGCAGGAGTGACCATGTCCGTGCTTGGAGCAGATAAATAAGAACCCAGGCATTGTGAAGGCAAGAAAGCGCTGTAAGAGTGGCATTGGGTCCTTTGTATCTGATCATCTGGAAACAGAAGAGTGAATCCGAAATTTCTGACCTTGATTCCTCAATAACCAGAACTAGATTCTCTTAAGGAGAATCTGAGATGTAGTATAATTTCAGGGGAAAAAGAACCACGGCACATACTTGGAAAAGTTAATCATTTGTGTAAACTAATTCAGTGTGCCAGTGGTACTAGATTTACTTGTCTGCTTTGGACGTGGGGATGGGTTTGGAGTTGGGAAGGGGATTCGTTGGAGGCTGTAAAGTCCTAGTCGCCTGAAAGGAGCAGAGGGGAAGTACTCCTGCAGATTCCGAGAAGAGGGTCCTCAGGAAAGGGAGACTGGAGACAGTGAGCTTTCTTTCCCCGATTTTGCCTTGGATAGATCATATTTATCTTCGTCTCTTTTTTTTGACAAATAGAAGCAGTGAAGGAAAGCAGAGACAGAAACCCAAGCTGCCAGCTTGGCTGGCCTGTAGGGCACTGTTGCCTGGCAGCAAGTCCCAACTCTTGGACCCTTTCCTGTTCAGACTCTTAACTCGGCCTGTCTTTGGACTGTGCTGTAGTCCTCTCAGCACTGCTGCAATTACGCCACCGCTTTGAAGAGTGAGAATCATTTCCCTCTGCGTGTGCCTTCCTGGAACTAGAGTTGTATTACTTCCACTTTTCACACTATGTAAGTATGTGCAAGAAATGGACTTTACACACAAAGCCGAAAACCAGTGACTCTAAGGACTAAAGGACAGCTTGTTCTTGGCTGTCTTGTACTGGACCTTGCACAGAAATGGAATGATTAATTATTACGGGGGCACACTTAACTCATCTTGTAAATCACTGTGTGAATAGGGATAAAAGTGGATTAACACATTTCAACCTCATTTAAATCCCCATGGGGAAACTTGTAGATTGTCCACATGTTGCAAACAACCGGTTATTAACAAAAGGGACCAGATGTGTGGTTTAATAATGGACAGCCTGCTGTGTCAGGTCTGTCAAAAATTGAACTACCACTCCATCCCCTAGGAATCAGATCGGGTGATTAGTAAGCTGCACAAGTACCAGTCAGGAGTGATGAGAGAGACTTCAGGCACTGCCACACCATGCGGTGATGACATTGCCAGACTATAGATGGAAGCTTTCAGTGTGATGTTTCTATTTCTTGCCTGTCTCTCCACAAGAGTTCCTGTGCTATTCCACCTGTTTCTACTGAAAATACAGAAGATAAAGTGAAAATAGATGATGATATTGAAGAAGGTATAGAACGCCACGCATTGCTCTATGCATTTCCCGTGTATTACTATTGCTTTTAAAGATTTTTTTGATGTGGACCATTTTTAAAGTCTTTATTGAATTTGTTACAATATTGCTTCTGTTTTATGTTTCGGTTTTTTGGCCGTGAGGCATGTGGGATCTTAGCTCCCTGACCAGGGATCGAACCCACAGCCCCTGCATTGGAAGGCGAAGTCTTAACCACTGAACTGCCAGGGAAGTCCCTGTCCCATGTATTATTGCATTGAATCTTCACACCAGCTCTGAGAAATCTGGTATCTTCTTCCCCTTCCTACAGATGAATGTTCTGAGGTTCAGAAATTCATAACTTGTTCCAAGTTATATAATCCTAAGAGCTAGAACCAGAATATAATTATTCTGCCTACCCACTATGTTTACAACTAAACAAATGTGATCTAATGCTGTGAAATAACAGAAAGAACAAAACGCAAACAAATGTGAATGCTTTGGAGGGTAGAAAAATCATACAGCATCTGCATCCCTTTAGGCCAGCATCACAATGAGTATCTCACAAGGAAAGTTATGGAATTTTTGAAGTTGTTAATATTTTCTGGGAGAAAATAACTTTTTCCCCTCCTCATGTAGAGAATTGTTCTTTTGGCAGTCTGAAGAAAGTGGATTGAAATAGGAAATTAGTGAAACAAAGTAGAGTTTATTTATTTAAACACTTATTTATTTATTTTTAATTTATTTACAGTAGAAATAAGCTAAAGGTAATTGATATCCCAGGAGTCACAACAATTCATAATTACCTTTCTTTTGATATGTCTAGGTTTTTTTTTTTTTTAATGTTTCTCAGTAGAACTTTGGTGTTTTCTACTTATACTACTACTCGCTAAGATATTTGTACACACCCGAAATTCATTTTTCTCAATCATTGTGATGGTGACCATGAAAACCCTCTTGCAGAAATGTTATGACATTTAAATGTGGTCATGTCAAGTCACCTGATGGAGGGCTTAACATTTAGGTATACCTATTAGTATGTTTCACCTGTTCCAAAAAACATTTGCAGTGGTTCAAATAAATACATGCAATAAAAAACGAACAAACAAACAAAAACATCACACACACACAGCTGAAGAAAAATATAATAAGGGGGCAAAAATGAATCAGGTGTAGAGCTGGTACACAATCTGAAGTCGATGAGTTCCTATGCAGTTACCAGAGATGGACCACAGAGTTAGCCAGAGCAAAGACGTGATCAGTCACATAAGATAAGAAGTGAACCAGCAATTCAGGAGAAATACAGCTTTCCTTGGTGTTCAAATTGAAAGGACATCGTTCCTGTGGATCTTGGTTAGTGTACAGTGTCCTCACCCACTTTCCTGTCTTAAAAGGATAGCAAATTTCATAAGACTTTTGTGACATTCTCACTGCCAGGCGCTGATGTATTCACTTAAAGTATTACAGACCTACAAAACACACAGAAATGTATTTCAGATATATCTTGTAGGACAAAAAAGAAGAGAAACACCTGAGGTTACTGATGGGTTATGAGTCTTTCATGCAATCGTCCTTAAAAACTTTTTTTATATAGATGGCTTTGATTAATAGTTAAGAATGCAAAGAGGACTTCCTAGGTGGCACAGTGGGTAAGAATCTGCCTGCCAATGCAGGGGACACAGGTTTGATCCTTGCTCCAGGAAGATCCCACATGCCGCGGAGCAACTAAGCCTGTGCCTCACAGCTATTGAGCCTGCACTCTAGAGCCCGTGAGCCACAACTGTTGAGCCCATGTGCCACAACTACTGAAGTCCGTGTGCCTAGAGCCCGTGCTCCACGAAAAAAGAAGCCGCTGCAGTGAGGAGCCCAGGTACCACAATGAAGAGTAGCCCCCCACTTGCTGTTAACTAGAGAAAGCACACGTGCAGCAACAAAGACCCAACGCAGCCAATAAATAAATAAATAAATAAATGAATAAATTAAAAGCAAGAATGCAAAGAGTTTAAGGTTATATTCTTTGTTATGAACCTGAAGTATAAATGTAATCAATAGAGACTAGGGGGACTTCCCTGGTAGTGCAGTGCTTAAGCATCTGCCTGCCAACGCAGGGGACACAGATTGGATCCCTGGTTAGGGAAGATCCCACATGTCGTGGAGCAACTAAGCCTGTGTGCCACAACTACTGAGCCCATGTGCTCTAGAGACCTCAAGCCACAACTACTAAAGCCTGAGTGCCTAGAGCCCGTGACAAGAGAAGCCACTGCACTGAGAAGCCCGCGCACTGCGATGAGACAAGCCCCCACTCCCTACAACTCGAGAAAGCTCACACCCAGCAATGAAGACCCAACGCAGCCAAAGGAAAAAAAAAAAAAAAGTAGACACTAGGATGACTCAGTTTAGGGAGACTCTACCAGGATTCTAAGCCAAACACAAACCTGAATTGTAGTTATTCTCACCTCCTCACAAAGGTTAGATTAATTCACTTATTTCCCCACAAATACCTAAAGAAAATATCATACAATTTAACACTATATTAAGACTTCATAAATATTCTGTATAGCCCTATATATCTTCATATACATAGCTAGAGATATATATTAAGCACATAGTTTTTATAGCAGACTTCTGGTTGCTAAGTAATTGATATAAATAGCCTCAAACTAGCATATTTTTTCAGTCTATCCACCATCACCAATATCATTATAATCCTCCAGAACTCTCCATTTCAAAACTTCACAGCAGGTCTGTATTATTATTTCAGCTTGCTTTTTTAGTTAGTTCTTGATCTCCATCTATTCTTTTTTGAGAGGATTTCATTCCTTCTTACTTAAATTAATGTGGCTCTTGCTAACATGCTTCATTGTTCCAAGTCTGTTCTTTGCACCCCACCTCCGATAATCTCCACGGCCAACTCAAGTCTCATTCAACTTAAGCATTTTCATCATAATCTTAACATGATTTTAACATAATGTTCATGTCACTGATGCTTATTATATGAAATTTAAACTACTCAGCCCAGTTCATTAACGGACTCCTCCCTTATTTTTTTTTTCCTGAGCACACATTTTTAATATCTTCCAACTGCAGGCCCAGTTTTTTTTTCTTTTAAATGAATCAGTTTATTTAAACTAAAACAAACCAGCATTTCACCCATTTCTCCTACTCTTTCTCTCAGCCTCTGCAACCACCAGTCTAGTCTTTGTATCTATGAGCTTTTTCTTTTTTTTTAAAAAAAATATTTTTTTAGATTCCACATGTAAGAGAGATCATATGGTATTTGTCTTTCTCTGACTGACTTATTTCACCTATTATAATATATGACCCAATTTCTTTATTCATTCATCCATTAGTGGACTCTTAGGTTGTTTCCACATCATATTACTATGAACATAGGGTTGCATATATCCTTTTGAGTTAGTGTTTTCATTTTTTTCAGGAAAATACCCACAAGTGGAATTGCTTGAACATATTGTAGTTCTATTTTTAATTTTTTGAAGAAATTTATAGTGTTTTCCATTGGGACTGCACCAATTTACATTCTCATCAGCAGTGTATGAGGGTTCCCTTTTCTTCAAAACCTTTCCAACAGTTAGTGATATTTATTTATTTTTGACAATAGCCATTCTGACAGGTGTGAAGTGATATCTCAGTGTGGTTTTGTTATACCTCTTCCTGATGATTCATGATGCTGACCATCTTTTCATTGGTCTATTGACCATCTATATGTCTTTTCAAAAAAAAATGTCTATTCAGATTTTCTGCCCATTTTTAAATCGGATTGCTTGCTTTTCTGCTATTGAGTTGTGTGAGTTCTTCTTATATTTTAGACATCAGCCCCTTATCAGATTTATCAATTCCAGATATTTCCTCTTATTCAGTAGGCAGCTGTTTTTTTGTTGATGGTTTCCTTTCCTGTGTGGAAGCTTTTTAATTTGAAGTAGTCCCACTTGTTTACTTTTGCTTTTGTTGCCAGATTCAAAATGATCAACAAGGCCTATGTCAAGGCCTATGTGAAGGACCTTACTGCCTATATTTTCTTCCAGGAGTTTTATAATTTCAGGGCTCATGTTTAAGTCTTTAATCCACTTTGAGTTAATTTTTTGCATGGTGTAAGATCGTTGTCCAGTTTCATTGTTTTGAATGTGGCTGCACAATTTTCCTAACACCATTTATTGAAGAGACTGTCCTTGCCCTAATTGTGTATTCTTGCCACCTTTGTTGTAAACTAATTGGACATATATGCATTGGTTTATTTCTGGGTTCTCTATTCTGTTCCATTGATCTAGTGTCTGTTTTTATACTAATACTGTACTGTTTTGATTACTATAGCTTTGTAATATAGTTTGGCATCAGAGAGCATGTTGCCTCCAACTTTGCTCTTATTTCTCAAGATTACTTTGGCTGTTTGGGGTCTTTTATGATTCCGTATAAATTTTAGGGTTGTTTGTTCTATTTCTGTGAATCTTGTTGGAGCTCGTATTGAATCTGTAGATTACCTTGAGTAGTATGGACATTTTAACAGTATTAATTCTTCCAATCCATGAGCACATAATATCTTCATTAATTTTTCCTGAACTGCTTTTTGAAATTTAGTTATTGTAGTTACTCACAGAAATCACTCCCCAGCTCCCATGCCGATATCCACTCCACTGTCTTTGCTGGTATCACACCATATTCTCAGGCTTCCTTGCCTCTCTTCCTGTTCATGTCATCCCCTCCTTCATGATCAGATCCAAAACCAAACACAGAGCCAGAGTTACTAATGAAATCTTTGAAATCACTCAGGCTATTCAATATCTCACATACCATGATGTTGTCTTATAATTACTCATGTTATTTCAGGTGTAACATATAACTTTCTGGGGAAAAAGTCATGTCTTCAATTCATTTTGGATCTTCCTTTATTATTTTACACAGGTGGTTTACATAAAGGCTCCAAGAATTTTAATTCTGTAATATAAGGAAGATGTTTTTAGAAGGAAAAAAAAGTCACAGCTATGAGTATATATGTGCACCGCATACATATATACATTATTATAATAAAAGTATGAGGTTATTTGAATTTGAGATGTTTTTCTCCATGGAAACGAAATAGTTTTGTAAAGCTCCTTCTAAACCCAGGTATGTAGTTTAAATCATTTGACTTGAAAATGCCATTCCCACTTCTAGTTTAATATTCACAAGGAGCTTTCCTTTGGAAATGGCAAAGCCGAATGTGCTTCAGTCCATAATTCATACAGTGACAGTTCAAATGACTGACTAAAGTGAATTCTGAATTTTACATATGAAACTGCTCCGGGAAAGCCATCCGTCTGCTTGACAGCCAGCAGTGTCATTGTCCAGAGACTTGTGGAGGTGTTGAAAAGATCAGATAGGTAGTGGTAGTAATACTTACATGATTGGGATGAACAGAAGGAATTCTTTTCGGTCTTAAATCCTGTAAAAAATAATTTTTTTTTTCCTTATTGAGAAACGGTGCTTATAATAGTTGAGTATGTTTAATTTTGCAGTGTTAGTGTGAATGGAATGACTTTCTAGAGGAATAAAAAATATGTGAAATATATCAGTGACAGTTATCTAAACATGTTCCAAGTCTTTGAATAGAAGGCACACTATTCCAGAACATGTATATATCTATTATTATTCTATTTACTGAGTCACATCCTTATGTGTTGTTTTTTTCCCAGTGGAATGAACGCTTTTGATTTCACTTCACTCTCCTTTTTAGTATCAGAAAGAAGCTTGTAATACATCTCTTTACCACATGGCAGATAAGAGAGAAATAAACTCTAGTCACTTTCAGAAATATATAATTAATGTGCTTTAAAAAAAAAATGTTCATTATAAAGTTGCTCTGACTTGCTGATTCTGTTCCTCCTACTACGTATTCCAAGTAATGTCTCCTTTTAGTAAACCCGAATAATGAAGTGAGGCAAAGTTCCTCTGTGCATCCCGAATTGCGTTCACATTGAACTTATTCCTGCTACCACATGAGTTAGGATGATGTATGAGAGGCACTTGAATGATAGGATCCCACACTCATACCATCTTTGAACTTAATCTGTGTTGGAGACATATGACATGCAAAATAACTCACATAAAATAGAACATGGTACAAAGGACAGTACTGTGGGAGTATTAGAAAAAGCTTCTTGGAGAGTCTTAGGAAGTAAGTAAATTTTATGTATTAGGATTCATGCATTAGACACAAAGTAGTAATGGCTAGCACAGAGATATTCTGGGTCTTCCATGGGGCATGTTCTAGGAAAAGATGCAGTAAGTAAGTAGAGTAGATTGGATATAATAGCGGATACTTGTGAATCAATAATGGATATCAGTACTTTAGGGGAAGATTGTAGGAGAACTTATATTGCCAAGTGGAAAAGCTTCATTTTTTTTTTTTTTTTTCTGTAGACTGTAGGGAATTGTTGAAAGGTTTTGAATAAGGAAGTGGCATGATTAAAGTTGTAGCTTTGGAAACTACAAGAAAGAGTAGGGAAATTCACTAATCTTCTTTAATGGGCTAAAAGAGGCAGAGCAGTGATGGTGAAAATGGCCCCAAAAAAATCCAATAAAAAACTTTGGGAATGTCGTTACAAATGTAAAAATGGATTGGGGTGAAGAATATCAGTGTTGTAAAATGAGAGGAAATATGAAAAGAGGATCAATTTGGATTAGTGTTTGTCATGTTTGTGCAATGCAATTTGATACTATTCACTGGGGTTGTAAATTTTATGGGTCAAAATCTCTAATATCTAATTATACATTGCAAAACATCCAAGAAAGGTGCTATTTAATGTACTCATTTTCATTATTGATAAAATTGAATTCAATTCAACAAGCAATAGTTAGGGCCTGACCATGAATTGTGGTCTCTACTAAGTCTCTGAAAACAAAGAAAAAGGTGTTCCCAACCTTCATTTATCTTAGAGGGGGAAAAGGACAAATAAACAAGTCATTATTGTATCTAGTACTATATAAAAATAAGTATGAACAGATTGTGGAGCTAGCACGGGGAAAATAATTATGTGATGATATGTACCTTAATACACATAAAAGCTATTATATTGTATTTAATCCTTTTAAAATTTATTGGTTTTGTACTCTTCACATCGATGGAAAGGTAAACCAATCTCGTTACATTTTACAGGTAGAAACTCAACTAAGGAGAATCTTTTTTTTTTATTTTTATTTTTTCTTCTTTTTAAAAATTGAAGTATGGTTGATTTACAATACCATGTGAATTTCAGGTGTACAGAACAGCAATTCAGCTTCACATTCAGTTTTACATATGCGTATATGTATACACATACAGATATATATATATTCTTCAGATTCTATTCCCTTATAGGTTATTACAAGATATTGAGTAGAGTTCCTTGTGCTATACAGTAGGATCTTGCTGTTTATCTATTTTATATATAGTAGTGTGTACATGTTAATCCCAAACTCTTAATATCCCTCCCCCACCCCCCTTTCCCTTTTGGTAATCATACGTTTGTTTTCTATGTCTGTGAGTCTCTTTCTTAAACTAAAGAGAATTTAAATGCCTGACATAATAGCAGAAAGTCTCTATTCTTTCAGGCACAAAACATAGAAAACCCAGCTAAGATCCAGGCAATGAAACAAGAAGTCTGGAACTATATTGTTTCAGGGTTGACTTTAGACCTCAGGGTATGTCTGTTTCCTCCTTGGCTTCCATTCATACTTGTTGCTCTGTCTCTGTCTCTGTCTCCTGGAGCTTGTCCCCTTGCTCCCTGAGTGGCTGCTCTGGTTCCGGTGACAAAGTCCAGAGGTAGAGAAAAGAATTGTCCTTACATTGTGCCCTTCTTAAAAGTGAGGGAAAGTGTCGCCAGAGGCATCCCGACAGATACACTCTCCTGTGCTGTTGGCTGGAGTGGCAGGGGCAGGGAGACCTCGGGGGCTGGCGGTGGACTCAAGCTCCTCTGAAGAACTTGGCCCCTTCGAGGTGTATGCACAAAATCAGGTTCGTTTCTGGAAGAAAAATGTGTGCGTGTGTTGGCAGGTGGGTGAGGAGCAATGGAGGTTAGGCAAGAGATATGGCTATTGGAGCAGGGAACCCGTAATTTCAATTCTACATATAATTCTAACTCTGAGTGTCGTTCTTTAACCATTTGATTGTTTTCCTTCACTTCTGAGCAGTTCTCAGAGGAAATTACAATCTCAGCAAGTATCCTAACTCTCCTCTTGGTAAACAGAATGGTCCAATGTGTGAGTGTTCTTAAATTCCCTTATGAAAATTATAATATAAGCACTTCTCTGGTGGTCCAGTGGTTAAGACTCCACACTTCCAGTGTAGCGGGAGTGCGTTTGTTCCCTGGTTGGGAACTGAGATCCTGCATACCGTGTGGCATGGTCAAAAAAAAAAAAAATTATAGTGTTATAAACCCTGCACAAACTTGTAACTGGACCCTTTGAAAAATTGTAAGCCACTCCAAGTCATCCCTTTGGTATGGTGATTAGTGGGTCTTGAGAGGGCAGAGCTTCTTTTCACAGAATCAACATTTAATCGTATAGGTGTTGAGGACGTTTTGGTGTTTTTGGTGCTGATAGTGGATAATAAGGAAGGCAATGTAGATATGTAGACAGATAGATATAGATCTACATATATAATATAGATATATAAGCTATAGCTGAGGTAAATGCTTCCTTACTGCCAGATGACCTCAGAATATCAATTTAGAAGCAGGAATTTTGTTTTATCTAAAATTTTAATGGAGACCAACTATACCAGCCCCCTCGCTGAAGTCATTCTTTACCTGAAACAGCACATCCTCCATTATCTGGAAGAGCAGTGAAGAGACTGAAGGTCCTGCCTGGTTATGGGGAAGCAGTTGGGCTGAACTCTGGAGGAGGGAGAGGAGGGGGAGGGAAAAGGAGGGGAAGGGGGCAGGAGGGGGAGAAGGAAGTAGAGGGGGAGGGGAGGAAGGGGAGGAGGGGAGGAGGGGGAGGGGGAAGAGGAGAAGGAGGGAAAAGGGGAGGGGGAGGGGAGGGAGGGAAGGGACGACTGGGGCATCTTCTAAAACCTGGCTTGCATCCCAGTGACTGTGGCACTTTATCTCTTTCGTGTAACAAGTCATCTGACAATTGTAGTATGTTCTGGTCATTCATAAACATGGCATCCAGCAGTAGCAGGCATCTCGATCACATATGGCAGGTATGGAATTTTTGTATAGTTCCTTTTCCCCCCTTCCTTTTATAATTTTGCTGATCTGGCATATTTGAGATGAATTATGAGGAAGAGGGGCCTTAACTGGTCAGAAGTGTGAGAGAGGTAAAGCTTGGAAAGAAGCAGTACACTTAGCTTTATTCCTTATAATATCTTCTTTAACATTTGGTGACTTCCCAAAGTCTAGCGGGCCATGCTCTTTTTTAAAACAACAATAGCTACAAAAATGTTTTCTCTGAGATTGGAATGAGGAAAGCAAGAGGAAAGCCAATTATTTCATTTCAAAAATGGCTTTTAGAAGGTTTGTAGGAGCACATTCTAGGTAATGCTTAGTAAAAATCGATTTAACTATTTATATGCCTAAATTAAAGCCTTCTTTTAATGAAGTGGCATGAATATGATAGACTATAGAGTCAATAATTGACACAGTGAATAAAAGGGAAAGTTAGATATTTTCAAAACACCTATAGGGATCCAAGAATATTGGGGATATGCAAAGGTAGCCAAATATAATGTATTAAAGAATATAATAGGACTTCCTAGGTGGCACAGTGGTTAAGAATCCGCCTACTAATGCAGGCGACACGGGTTCGAGCCCTGCCCTGGGAAGATTCCACATGCCACAGAGCAACTAAGCCTGAGTGCCACAACTATTGAGCTTGTGCTCTAGAGCCCGTGAGCCACAACTATTGAGCCCATGTGCCGCAACTATTGAAGCCCACGCGCCTAGGGCCTGTGCTCCAAAACAAGAGAAGCCACTACAAAGAGGAGCCTGCGCACCACAATGAAGAGTAGCCCCTGCTCTCAGCAACTAGAGAAAGCCCATGTGCAGCAACGAAGACCCAATGCAGCCAATAAAATAAATAAATAAATAAATAAATAAATAAATAAATAAATAAAAAAGAATATAATAAATGTCACAAACACACCTACTCATACTTTTATAAGGGAGGGGCAACTTCTTAGATTGAGAAGGATGGGGCTATTCTCAGAAGGGGTGTCTTTGGGTTGGATAGACACTCTAACGATAGCTAGTTTTAGTTTTAGAACAGATAAAGGAGGCAAAATGTTATGTTTAAACTTACTAGAAAACTCAGTTGATAATAGATCTTTCAAATAATTTTATTTTATTTTAAAAATCAAGTTTTGACCATTAATCCCAAAAACTTCTGGACTGCAAATACTATGTTAAATAGTTTTTTTTAGAATATTTTTTAATATGGTCGGTACATTTGAATGTGTAAAATTACTCAAAGAATATGTAAAATACTTTGACTATTTGCACATCTATGTATACATGATTACTTGTAGTGACTTTAAGAATTATGTTTACATAGATGGAGTTATACCAGAGAAGATACAGTTTTGTCAACTGCTGTTTTCACTTAACATATTATTAAGTAGACTAATTAAATCTAAGTGAAATGTATCTTTAAGTAGATTCCCGAAGTGAGATTATTTATGATTTTGTAATATTCCATGATATGAATATATCATATTTATTAATTAGGTACTGTTGTTATTAGATATTTAGATTGCTTTCATGCTAATATTTCACATTCTTTTCTCTAAGTATTTGTAGGCATTTCTAAGGCCTTGCTGATAATTTTCCTAAAATAAATTCCTAAATGTGGAATTACCATGTCTATTTTAAAGCTTTTAATGTAAATTTCCCTATTGTACTCTAGAAATATGTTTCAGTTTCTAGGTACAGTAATTATTCCACATATTTATTATTATTATTTGATAAAGATTAATTGGTGCCTGTACTATGCAGATTCTAAATCATTGTAAAAAAGAAGTTTATAACATGGTTGACTATAGAGTACTATATTAGTCTTTTCTACATTCCTTGGGTATCATCCTTGTCTCATATATATATTTACTTTCCTTGTGTATTTTCCTTATATCATTATATATTCATATCATTGGCAAAACAAAAGCAAAGAAATAAAAACAAGGAAATGGACACATCAGTGCATGTGTTAGCAGTAACAATAAAAGTTAGTGCTTTTAGGAAATCTCAAAATGCTTCCAATAAGATAATGCTTTTGCTTGCTGGTAAAATCTCTATTTTGCTCTGTGCTGGTAGCAACAACAACAACAAAAAAAAGGACAAGATGAACAAATCACACATAGACCTTGCCTGCTAGGAAAAGCTAATGATGTAAATGAATAATAGTCAGGTTTTTACTATTTCAAGGAAATCATCACATTGGTGGCATACTGCACCCAAGACAATAGGGAAACAGCTTGTTGTTTTTAAATGTTTTATTTTTTTTCCTGCTTTTTGTTCTCCTGCCTATTTGATCGCCATTTAAATACTATTTAATTCACATTCACACTGAACTGCTAAAGCTGAGATACTCAAAAGCCACTCACTCTTGGGACTTCCCTGGTGGTCCAGTGGTTAGGACTCCATGCTTCCACTACCAGGGGCCCCGGGTTCTATCCCTGGTCAGGGAACACCAGCTTGCCTCCTGGTTGGCCAAAAAAAGAAAAAAAGCCACTCACTCTTGAAATAGTCTTTAGTAACTGTGTGGCCTTGGGCGATTATTTAATCTCTTTAATTATCAGTGTCCTCAACTATAAAATGAGGGTGATAACCTCATTGCCTTTCAGAATGAGATAAAGTAGCTTTGAAATAAGTGGAATCTTGATAGTGAAAGTTTTTTGCTGTTTTTTGTTTCCTAGGCTTTGAGTCTGTTTTAACAATAATATGGTGATTGTGCTTTGGAGAGTCAAGTTCCAAGATGAGGAATTCTTTCTTTCATTACTCACAGACAACAAGACTTTTGTTCTCCTAGGAGCACTTACTAACACCGCAGTTAAGAGATCAAGGCAAGGACCCATGAAAAATGTATAGCTTGTCATGGTGAGATAGAGTGGAAGAAATTGTAAATTGTACCATTTAGGGTTTAAAATATTTTTTCTCCTCAATTTTAATTTTAGTAGCTGTCTTGACTATTTTCTTCTGGCTGTATATTTCTCTCTACTTGTTTTCCTAAAAACTTAACAAGAATTCCATTATGGAATCTTGAAGCCAAATAATTTTACCTTGAGTCCCAAGGTTCCTGTTCTAGCAAAGTCTATCAATTTACTATTAACATAAAATTTGGTTAGGAAAAAATGGCAGGATTTTCCTTCTGACAACAGTACTTCTAGTCACGACGGTGTTTGATGATATAATTATCTGGGAATATATTTGTTTATCTGCAGTTTTCTGTCTTATCCTTATACTCTACTGGTTTAACTGTGCAGACACTGTCCTCTCTGCTAACCCTACTTTCTTCTGAATTTTCTGAAATTCCTGCACCAACATAAATACATTTTCTTACACACTCAATAGTTTTCAGAGAGTCCACTGCATCTGCTTATTTGATTTGATTTGATTTGATTTATTTAAATTTTTATTGGAGTGCAGTTGATTTACAATGTTGTGTTAGTTTCTGGTGTACAGCAAAGTGAATCAGTTATACATATACATATATACACTCATTTTTAGATTCTTTTCCCATATAGGCCATTACAGAGTATTGAGTAGAATTCCCTGTGCTATACAGTAGGTTCTTACTAGTTACCTGTTTTATATATAGTAGTGTGTATATGTCAATCCCAATCTCCCAATTAATCCCTCTCCCCTTTATCCCCTGGTAACCATAAGTTTGTTTTCTACGTCTTTGACTCCACTTCTGTTTTGTAAATAAGTTCATTTGTACCCTTTTTATTTAGATTCCACATATAAGCGGTATCACGTGGTATTTGTCTTTCTGTGTCTGACTTGCTTCACTCAGTATGACAGTCTCTAGGTCCATCCATGTTGCTGCATCTGCTTATTTTAATAGGAACCAAGCTGTAACATGAACGTCTTTTCCATGAAAACTGCCCATTTTCACGCTGTTCTCCATGTGCCACAGGTCTGGGGGTATGTTGCTGACCTTCCAGATTATAGACTGTTACATCTCTGTATCTTCGAGGTGTATTTTTTTTTTTATTATTATTATTATGACCTTTGTTTTTTCCTCGTCACTGTGTTCTCTCAACTTTTTAGTGGTTCCTCCGTAGTCATGGAGGGTGTGGGTGCAAACTTCCATTCTTTCTTCTCATCCCAGATTCTGCTGTTGCCCTTTGCAGGTTCTCTACCTAAGTGGACGACCTGTTCAGGATCCTGCCTCTGTGGTTCCTTTAGTTTGATGACTTTCACATCCAGCTTTCTCTAGCATCCTCTTGTAAGGCTGGACCTTTGAGTGAACAGAATTCCTTTACTTCTGGTAACGTGCCCTGCAACCTCCCACTGTCTGACTTCTGTCCTTCCAGCCCTCCCGTCCTCACTAACTCTGAACTGATTCACTTTCACGTGCCAGCAAGAGCTTCAGTCCCTTTCCACTCCACTCCCAGGATTCTCTGCATTCATTTATAGCCTTTTCTTTTCCATCTGTTATTTACCCTCTGCTTCCTGCACTGCTTTGTGTCTTACTGCTCCAGTGACGCCTCTCTTAGAGTTTCCAATCACCTTCATCATGCCAGGCCCGATGAACAGTTTTCTCTGATTCTCCTCTTCTTCTTTCTTGAAACCTCTGTCTCTCTCTCTTTCCTTTTTCTTTTTAAATTTTTTTTTGGCCGCAGTGGCCATGCAGCTTGTGGGATCTTAGTTCCCCAACTGGGGATTGAACTTGGGCCCTCGGCAGTGAGAGCACAGAGTCCTAACCACTGGACCACCAGGGAATTCTCAAAACCTCCTTTTGTTGATTTATACGACATAATTCTCCTTTAGTTTATGTCCTATACGTTCCTTCTTAGTTCTCCTTTATAGGTTTTCCTTTCTTTTACTTACTCCTAAAAATTATGTTTTGCCAAGGGCTCTTTCTTGATGTTTTGCTCTCTTCACATCTTACCTCTTTCTAGGTTATTTCATTCACATTTTAGTGACTTTAATGATGTATTGATGATTTCCAAATCTCTATATTTGTCTTGCTCCTCTATCTAAATTTATATTTACCTAAAATTATGTATACCTTTTCCCACTGAACGTCTTTGCGTAGCTGACGTTCAACAGACACCTCACGGTAAAATGTCCAAAATTAATTCTATCGTCTCTTTACACCTCTCTCTTCTCTGGTATTTTGTTTTGGGGGAAATGGTAGCAACACACAACCAGTCGTCCAAGCCAAGAGCATGACATTCTACGTAAAACCCTGGTTTAGTGAGCATCTCACTGATTCAGCTCATAGATGGCTCACGTACCTGCCTCCGTTTTAGTTCCTCCTTCTGTAATGGATGTGGTCATCTTGCTCACCTAGACTATTGAGAGCTGTCTTAATTTTTCTGCGCCAGGTTTTCTATCTCTAAGAGCCGATGTCTGAGAGCTCTTCGGTCTGGAATGAGCGACCACCTCTGGACACCTCCCACTCCGGCCCCACCCTGCACCCCATTCTCAGCCATATTGTTGACCAGCCATTGCTTCCTTATTAGCCTTTGTCTCAGCATCTTTAGGAAGACTGTCTCTTCTGTAGGTCTCTGTTCTCACAGTCCTCTATATTTGACTCTTTCCCAACCTTCGTCAAAGTTTATTTATTCTACTTATTTCTAGTTTGGATAAGCGTATGCAGCTTTAGCACGCTGTGATGCACCACTGCAGTGTAAATGATGTGGTCTTGAGAACACAGTGCAAAGTGCTGGGTCTCTGAACCAAGCCCAAGCTGCCCTGTTTTCAGTGTGTGTTGGAGGCACTAAGGTAGTGGTCAGCCCTGAAGGAACTGGACCCTTGACCTTCTTTGGTAAAGCAGCTTGCACAATTTGCCCTCTGTTGTTCTACCTAAGCCCCCAGATCCTCTCAAATCTCAGCTTCACTTTTGCAAATACACTTTGCCTGTTTGCATAAGAAAGAAAGTCAGTCTTTTTGTTTCGTACCAAAGGTGCCCACGTTGGACATTACATTTTTTGTTGGTGGTGGTGGTTGTTTTTTTTAATTGAAGTATAGTCGATTTACAGTTTTGTGCTAGTTTCAGGTATACATCAAAGTGATTCAGTTACAATTTTCAGGTTATTACAAGATATTGAATGTAGTTCCCCATACTATACAGTCGATCCTTGTTGCTTATCTACTTTATGTTATAGTAGTGTCTATCTGTTAATCCCATACTCCTAATGTATCTGTGCCTCTCTCCCTCTCCCCTTTGGTAACCATAAATTTGTTTTCTATCTCTGTGAGTCTGTTTCTGTTTTGTATATAGATTCATTTGTATTATTTTTTAGATTCCACATATAAGTGATATATAATATTTGTCTCTCTCTGTCTGACTAACTTCACTTAGTATGACAGTCTCTAGGTCCATCCATATTGCTGCAAATGGCATTATTGCATTCTTTTTTATGACAGTAATATTTCAGTGTATATACGCCCCGTCTTCTTAAACCAGTTGTCGGTTGATGGGCACTTGGGTTGTTTCTATGTCTTGGCTATTGTAAATAGTGCTGCTATGAACATTGGGGTGCAACACATTGCATTTTTAACCCATGCCAATAATTATACATTATCAGAGGTTATAATTTATTTCTTATCATATCGAATCTAAAGAGAGAGCATAAAACGTCAAGTAGGGTGATGTGCTTTTTTCTTGTTTTTTCCCACCAGATTTCCTCCCTCATTTTTTTTAAAGTTTAAGACAAGATACAAATTTAAAGTAATAAGTAGATAAAAGAATGCAAGGGCTGAAATCAAGAAAGCTGGACCTTTTTAGATCTCTACAGCTTCTAGGGTATTTCCTCCTGCTCTCAGTAATACGGGTTGAAATCTACTCATTGACTTTAGCTCCTTAATAGGCTATTTATATAACATTGCTTTTTAGCGGGCATTCTTCGTGCTTTACATGCTCCATGAAGAAGTATATCATCTACATTTTGTAGATGAGAAAACTGAGAAAATAGTTTAAGTGAATGACAATGGTTACAAAGCTAGAAAGAGGCAGAGCCAGGAACTCACACCCTGTTCTTGACCATTAGACTGTTCCAGAGGAGGATGGGGAGGTGTAGGAAGAGGAGGTGGGATGGGAGGTATTGGGCTTATTCCTCTAAAATCTACTGTGGATAAATAGATAATTGATAGATGCTAAAGAATACATGTTGTTTTTGAAATATATAATAAATCTTTAAGGGGAGCTTTCCTGAAGGACTAGCAATTCTGTG
Organism: Hippopotamus amphibius kiboko; assembly: GCF_030028045.1. Lineage (NCBI taxonomy): Eukaryota > Metazoa > Chordata > Mammalia > Artiodactyla > Hippopotamidae > Hippopotamus > Hippopotamus amphibius. The sequence continues at coordinate 194,095,264 of NC_080188.1, read as the reverse complement.
GGTTCTTCCACAGAACTTTCTTATGAGAAAGACAATTTTTCTGAAGTGTGAAAATTTAGACATTTGTAATATCCCATTATTCAACTATTGTCTGTCTATTCACGTACACATCTAGTATAATTTAAATAAGTAACCAGCAAGGTGAAAGACTTTGTTTCCAAAACACAATGAAATGTAATGGAAGAAAGTAAATTGGATGTTTTCATAAGACATGGCTTTTAGCAAATAATTTTTAAATAATTGAAGCTAATTTGTGCTTGAGCAGAACTTTTTTCTCTGCTCAGAAAATTGTTATAATTGATTGAAAGCAAATCTCTTTTTCCCAATAATAATCCCCCCTCTGCACTGCTATCCTTCCTCTTCTTAGGATACTTACGGAATTCTCTGGAATGAATCAGGCCCGCAAGAGAATTTGGATTACACTGACTTCATTAAACTCAAATTCAGAAATAACCTCAGAGAATAGGGAAGAGATCGAAAAGATGAGGCTGTATTCATCTGGTGGCATTAATTTTCAGTAAAGAACAGAAAACTGAAAACCCTGCACATTATTAAATTAAAGGATTTTTTTGCTTAGTTTTGATACCACATGTCTATTTCATATATAAATAAAAATAGAACTATGTTTACTAAATCTAGATATTTGTAAGTATATGGATTTGGGGCATTACAAAAATGAAATATCTAGGAGAAATATTTACTGCTTCCCACTCCCTAAATATGTAAAAACAATTTTTTATTATAATAAAAAAGTGAAACACTGCAACCAAATCTATATTTTATTGCCATAGATTAGAATTTATGTGATTGTATACTAAGCCTTGGTGATATTAGCAGCTAAAAACGCTAAAAAGATTGTATTCCATATAGACTGTTGTTTAATTAACCTGTTTAGAAAACTTGTTTGTTTTGTAAATAGCCGTAGTTGCTGTAATTCCTTGAGAAAAAATGACCTACTTTTTAAAAAGTATTTTTATCAAAATACATGTACATTGTTCACAAAGTCAGCTATTATCATAATGCTTACAGTAAGAAATCAAGACCAACAAAAACAACAGCAACAAAAACAGTTGGCCCCTGCTGTCATGTTATCAGCCCTTCTATGGTTTACCTTTCAGACAGGAACACTTTGAAGTCTTTTACCTGTTTTTTCTATAGGGTTTTTAAACCACTATAGTATATTTCTTAGTTTTTCAATTCCAGGCGGTATTTGTCGACTTCCTTCTATAGAAGATGGGGAGTTAGAAAACTAATTACATTACCACTGCATACACCTTCCACTCCCCACTGCCCTAATATAGTACTGATATCTGCTTAGGGGATGCCAAGGATGTCTATTATATGACTATTTTAAATATTGTTCAGATTTGAGTAATGTATTATGATTAAATTTTTTTGTTCAGATTTTTGTTGCTTAGGAATTTAATCATTTTCATTTTTTTTGGTTTGTTTGTTTGTTTGCCTAGTTTTCCCCCAGTAATCTAGCAGAACTATATATGAAGGCTTTCTCAGTGTGGTCAGACACATCAGGGAGTGTGTCATTCAGGATGGTTCAGGTTGTGCTATGGTCAGAAACAGCCTCAAGTCTTCACGGGTTCTCTGTGGAGTCACTCAGGAACCCGTCGCCCGCCCACTGCACCATCTTCATGCTTCATTTCTGCACTCAACTCTTTCGGCTTGTTCCTCACTTTCTCTCTGTTGATCTGGGACTTCGGTTCATCGTTACTCCATCATCTTGGCGATTCTCATTTTCTCATATTTTAGTCTCCTAGTTTCTAAGTTTGTTTACTCTTTTGTGTTGGTGGAATACATCTTCCAGAAGCTTCCTGAGAAGGGGATTTTAAAAGGAAAGATTTTGAGCTTGGGCATGTCTGAAAATATTGCTATTCTACTGTTACATGTGATTAAATACAAAATTTATTTTGGAAAATTACTTCCTCTTAGAATTTGGAAGGAATTGTTCCATTGTCTATTGTCTTCCTGTGTTGCTGTTGAGAATCACCCTGTGATCACTTGAACGAGACTTGCTTCTAGTTAATGACAGCTTTTCATCTCCATTCTTCTGATAGTTCATGATGATGTACCTCACTGTAGGTCTTGATATGTACTGCGGTGTAGGTCTTTTTATTATTACATTTCATTAATTTAGTAGTGAATGACCAGGAGTTAGCTGGAAGCTCTATGAATGGATGGGATTTGTTGCCTGTGGACTTTACTGTGGATGACATGGAGAGGAGCTGATAGTTTCCTTGTCATTGTCCCTCCACCCTCCCACCTCTTGCCCTCTTACCTCCCCCCCACCCCCATCTGTTGTTCTGTCTCTTGGGCCAGTTTCTCCAGATTTGAATCCTCTAAAAGCTTAGAACAGAAATCCTTTATACATTAACTTACAATAGTAGCTTTTAGCATAAACCCCTTGTCTTGGACCATGCCATCTCCCTCCCCACTTCCTTTTTTTTTCTCTTTTTCTTCTTTTAAATATTCATTAGAGTATAGTTGATTTACATTGTTGTGTTAGCTTCGGGTGTATAGCAAAGTGAATCAGTTATACGTATAGCCATTCTGTTTTTTTAGATTCTTTTCCCATATAGGTCATTACAGACAGTTGAGTAGAGTTCTCTGTGCTATACAGTAGGTTCTTATTACTTATCTATTTTATATATAGTCGTGTGTACATGTCAATCCCAATCTCCCAATTTATCCCTCCCCCCTTTATCCCCGGTAACCATTAGTTTGTTTTCTACATCCGTGTCTGTACTTCTGTTTCGTAAATAAGTTCATTTGTACTCTTTTTTTTTAGATTCCACATATAAGTGATATCATATTTGTCTTTCTGTGTCTGACTTCACTGAGTATGACAAACTCTAGGTCCATCCATGTTGCTGCAAATGTCATTTTTTTGTTCTTTTTTATGGCTGAATAATATTCCATTGTGTATATATATATATATATATATACCACATCTTCTTTATCCATTCCTTTGTTGATGGGCATTTAGGTTGCTTCCATGTCTTGGCTATTGTAAATAGTGCTGCAGTGAACATTGGTGTGCATATATCTTTTTGAATTATGGTTTTCTCCAGGTGTATCTCCAGGTGGGAATGTAAATTGGTATAGCCACTATGGAGAAAAGTATGGAGGTTCCTTAAAAAACTAAAAATAGAACTACCATATACTCCGCACTTTCTTTTCTCCCTGGTTCACCCTGGTCTAACCTCTTTCATCGTCTAGTGTTCTGGGGGTCGGGGAGTGATATTTGCCTAATTGTGCATGGTGGAGCGGGGGATGTTGGCACTAATAGACCTTTTATCCACTCTGTTTTCCCACCAGCCCTTCCTCCACTCCCGAGGTTCCAGCTTCCCCCAGTAACTTAGTCTTTCCAGGCTCGGAGGTGCTGCTTGTGCTTCTGTATTATCTAACATCTGTGTCAATTTCAGAGCAGTTTCAGTTGACTTGTTTTTCCCCTAATGATGGAGTCTGTAATCACTACTCATTAGTAAATTTTGTTTACAAATGAAATCTTTTTCTAATATCAATCTCTGTGCCTCGAGCTCTGTTCTCTTCTATCAGTGATCTAGGACAGCAAATCAGTAATCCATAGCAGTAAGCAAAACCTCGCAACATCCTAAAATCAGTGCAGATTACATTTCTCGTGGCCTGTTGTCCTTTTTCACTAATGAGAAAAGTATCTATAACTTCTAAAATAGCACACATGAGAAGGAAACAAAGAACTTAAACTTCAGAGGATTGTGTTTTCTTTGCATTCCTAGTGATTTTTTTTTCCTAGTGATTGATTTTGTATTGGATTCCAGACGTGAATTCTACCTTTTGGAGCAGATATTTTATATTTCTATAAATATTTTGAGTTTTATTTTGGAATATTGTTCTTGGGAAACTTTTGAGCCTTTCTAGGCTTGCTTTTGAGATTTTTCAGGCAGCCCCCGAGCAGCACTCAGGCTAAGGTTTGTTACTTCCACTACTGAGACAAGACCCTGTGAGTCATCCAGCCGTGCGCATCCTGAGTTGCTGCAGGCTGTTTGGCGTGAGCAGGCACACAGTTCCTGGCCCTGCGTTCTTGGCAGGCGCTGTGACCGCTGCCGCTTTCCCAGCCTTCGTTCCCTGACATACATGTGGTAGTCCGTAGTCAGCTTAGTACCGGAGGAGAATGTCTGCTTATCTCCGGAGTTTTTTTACCCTGTGCAGCCCTCTCCTCTCTGGTCCTGAATCCTGTGAATTCTAGCTGCCTCGGTTTTTCCAGACACTTTGCTCTGTCTTCTCTATTCAGAGGTTGCCAGACTCCATCTGGATCTGCCTCCCTGTGAGCAACCTTCTTAAAGCAGTTAGAGTAAACAGAGGTAACCATAGAGCTCCCCTCACTTCTTCCTCATCTTTCCAGGATAACCGTCCTCTGTTGCCTGCGGTTCATTGCCTTGAAATTTTGTGTGTGTGTATTGTTAGTTTCTTTGTTGTTGTTTCTGGGGTGTGTGTGTAGATCTGGTGCCTGTTACTCCATCTAGGTCAGTAGAAACTACAGGGTAGATATTGGTTTTTAATTAATTATTGCTGTACATTCTTTTGTTTTTCTAAATTTATTTATTTATTTATTTTATTGGCTGTGTTGGGTCTTTTTTGCTGTGCGCGCACTTTCTTTTGGTTGCAGTGAGTGGGAGCTACTCTTTGTTGTGGTGCACGGGCTCCTCATTGCCGTGGCTTCTCTTGTTGCAGAGCATGGGCTCTAGGCGTGTGGGCTTCAGTAGTTGCAGCACATGGGCTCAATAGTTGTGGCTCACGGGCCCTAAAGCGCAGGCTCAGTTGTTGTGCACGGGCTTAGTTGCTCCCGCAGCATGTGGGATCTTCCTGGAGCAGGGATCGAACCCGTGTCCCGTGCATTGGCAGGCAGATTCTTATCTACTGCACCACCTAGGAAGCCCTTGCTGTACATTCTTATAAGAACTCTATATTTTCTTTTACCAGTTGATACACTAAGAGTAACCTGTTGGAATAATCGGATAAAAATGACAAAATTCCTTCAAGTAATTTTTTTTTTCTATTCAATATGTCATCAAAAGTCCTTACGTGGATATTTACTTAGAACTTATTTGTGCAAAGAGAACAAACATTGATCACTTTTTTCAAGAAAATGTTTTGCTAGGAAAGAAGAGTTTAATTTCATTGACTGCATCACTTAGGAAAATATGGGTAAGAAGGAAGAATTGTCACTGATGGGATTGATTACTCCAGAAATTCATTTTTAGCATTCTTTAAAAATGAACGTAGGTATGGAGGTTCCTTAAAAAACTAAAAATAGAACTACCATATGACCCAGCAATCCCACTTCTGGGCATATACCTGGAGAAAACCATAATTCAAAAAGATACATGCACCCCAGTGTTCACTGCAGGAGTATTTACAATAGCCAGGAAGCAACCTAAATGTCCATCAACAGAAGAGTGGATAAAGAAGATGTGGTACATTATATACAATGCAATATTACTCAGCCATTAAAAAAAAAAAGAACAAAATAATGCCATTTGCAGCAACATGGATGGACCTGGAGACTGTCATACTGAGTGAAGTAAGTCAGACACAGAAAGACAAATATCATATGATATTGCTTATATGTGGAATCTTTAAAAAAAAGGTACAAATGAACTTATTTATGCAACAGAAGTAGAGTCACAGATGTAGAAAACAAACTTATGGTTACCAGGCTATAAGTAGGGGAGGGATACATTGGGAGATTGGGACTGACATATACACGCTACTGTATATAGAATAGATAACTAATAAGAAGCTGTATAGCATAGGGAACTCTACTCAATACTCTGTAATGACCTACATGGGAAAAGAATCCAAACAAAAAAAAAGAGTGGATATATGTATAATTGATTCACTTTGCTATACACCTGAAACTAACATAACATTGTAAATCAATTATACTCTTTTAAAAAAAAAATGAACTTAGGGACTTCCCCAGTGGTCCAGTGGTTAAGACTCCATGCTTCCACTGCAGGGGGTGTGGGTTTGATCCCTGCTCAGGGAACTAATATCCCACACACTGTGTGATGCGCTAGCAAGTAGGCAAATTCTCAAATATGGAATCCATGAACAATGAGAATTGATTGGAAAAAAAAAGATGAACTCAAAACCAACAATGCCTAGTGATTTTAAAATCTTTAATTCACTGAATAATATAAACATGTATATTTAAATGTAGCCAAAGGTACTATTTTATTCAAAAGGGCAGGTCATTACAGATAAGAAAAATTACAACATGTTAAAGAACGTATCAGTGGTATTTTCCATTTACTTTGTAATTTTCAGGTACACATGTTTGTTCATCCTTTAGCTATGAGAGCTTCTAGATGCTTTTAGAATTGTATACTAGGAATAACGTGCAAACCTTTCACATAATCATAAGTATGACAGTTTCTATTTCACTCTGAAGCATGCTACTAACTGGTACTCCTGATGAGTTTTGCCTGGAGTGTTTTTCTAAATAGTATCGGTCTTTTAGGAGACAGTAGATTCAAATATAAAAAATCATTTAAATTCCTGTGATATCTCTGCATGTATCTCCTTGGATAATTAGCTGAGTACTCCAAATCTCAGTTTCCTCTTTATAAAATGGTTGTAGAGCTAGGAACACTAGTTTCTGAATCAGATATATCTGTGTTTATATTGCTTTTTATATCACTGGCCTTGAGTTAGTTAATCTTGGGAGCTTTAATTCTTCCCATCATAACTGAGTATAACCATATCCACTTTGCATTGTTGATGTTAGCATTCACTGAAGACATGCATATAAAGAAACGCTGCCTGGCCCTTCCCAAATATTCACCAAATGTTACTACCATATCATCCCCAACTTAAGAGAACAAGGCAGTTGGGATCATGAATTTTAGACTATCGATAGAAATATTTTTGGAAAATATAAAAAATAGCATGTATATATCATGTTATATCTGTGGTAGTCATACAGGCTGTAGGCTATAAACCTGGCTAGGTTATCTGTCGGTTAGTACCATAAATGTCCACATTAAAGTCAGCTCGACTGACAAAAATGACTTCATCTGAATAACGGTTGAAGTGTTTCCTGGCTAGAGGGTAGGGCACTAACAGCTCTGCTATAGTCAAGGGACATAGTTTAGTGCTATGGACATTTTACTTATGACTCATTCACTATGAAACTGTAGTATATTATTATATGTATCATCTCAGAAGAGAGATGCTAAGTGAAAGGAAAAAAATGATGTAGATACCATCGGTAACACAAAAAATTACCCAGCTGAGTCTTGCTAGATCCAAGAATTCTGAATTTAAAAGGCGGTATTTAAGAAAGTGATCAATAATTGTATATGGATGTCTGCCAATCATTGTTAGGCATTTAAAACAAGATCTTTGAAAATCTTCTGTCTTTGATTGATTAATTAATTAATACCTTTACCTCACTATTTTCTCTGGGAAAATAACAAGTTTCCACTTCTAAAATTCTGTCTGTTGTAACGATGATTTTGAAAAGTGTCTTAACTGCGTTCTTCCCCAAATGGATACAGGGCAATTTATTTAATATAGAAAATGCCATCAGTTGATAATGAGGCTTCAATTGTGTTTGAAATCATTGAACACAGGCAAAATGTTATTTGTTGAAAATTCTAGGAGAAAAATCTGGAAGAGACATTTGGAGAGATTCGATTTAAGCTCTTCTTTACCTGATGTTAGTTTTTAAGAAGAAAGGAAAAACCTGTGTCCCATGTATGTTTTTGCATTCCAGTATTCTTCAGTTGTAACCCAATTACGCAAAAAATTGTATGTAAATTATGTATGAAATGTCTATAATAATGCATAAATTATATTCTCCATAATTTTAAAATTAAGTCAGATATATCTCTTTAAATCTTAAAAAAACCTTTTTGATTCCTGTTAAAAACTGTGTAATGATTAAGACCTCACTAAGAAATTATTTCTCTTGGAGAAACAATTTGCATATTTAGAATTTGTTTTTTAGCTCTTCCATTTTGGGTTTGTGTGTAATGTCTTCATGATGAAACAAGAATTTTGTTGTAGAGTGGAGAGAATACTGAAATGTAAGAGAGAAAACTTGGACCCCAAGTTTTGGGCTCTTCTTTTGCTGCCTACTTCCTGGTTAGTTTTTGAACAATTGTGACACTAGGGTCTTCATTTCTAAAGTGAAACAAAACTTTTACTTTCTCATAGGATTGTTGTGAGAATCACTTTAGATGATATATTTGAAAGTGATTGGTAATTTAAAGTTCTTTACAAATATATAGGTTATCTGGTATATGGAGATAGACTCCTAAATTAATTAATATAAAAACAGAATTTCAGGTGTTGGCATTTCTTTATGTTTCTATTTTTTTATTTTTTCGGCTGTGCCGTGTGGCTTGTGGTATCTTAGTTCCCTGACCAGAGATTGAACCTCGGCCCTCTGCAGTGAGAACGTGGAGTCCTAACCACTGGTCCGCCAGGGAATTCCCATGTTTGCGTTTCTTCACAGGATACTTTGCACATTTATTCCACTTATGCTTCATAGGAACCTTCGTTTATTCACCTTACGCTTTATTTCATAAAATAAAAATTAGGTATTGTTTTCTCTTCTCTCCAGGTGAAATAATAAAACTATTAATAACTGATTCTCAGTGAAACTAAATGATTTTCTCAGGACCATGTGGCTGTGATAGCGCTGGGATAGAGCTAGACCTGCTCTACCGTGCTGTTCTATCACTACCCAGTTTTGTGTACTTAGTTGATTTTTCTTTGTCTTAGAAATGTCAATCTATTTCTCACTCTTTCTTTTTTTTCTTTCTCTCAAGAAATTCAGGTACCTCCCATGTGTCAGGCACTATTGTAAATGAAGTCATGCTATTAAGGCATTTACAGTAGCTGGGAGGGTAAATGAGAGTGGCACGTAGTATGGTGTGATCACGTCATAGGTGTCATGAGAGCACAATGAAAGGAACGACCAGGGGAGGATTTGAGGAGGACGAGATGCTTGGGTGAGTCTGGCAGGTCAGTGCGGTCGGAACCTGCAGAGGCAATAAAATGTGCAGAGGTGCAGAACCGCAGGAGAGCACCGAGAACATAAGGACCTGGCGAGCCAGGGGCTGGAGGATGGCAGGAGAGAGCATTGTGAAGGCAGGGAGGGTTCTGACCATGAAAGCACCTCACGCCTCTCTCAAGTTTCTAGACTTTTTTTGACTGATGGAGGAGGGAGACTACTGACTACTTTTAAACCACGAGGTGACCTGCTGGGGTGTGCAGTTGGATCTTTCTCCTCTGCATGCACTAAAGGTTGCCTTTGCTTCAGTGAAGATTTGGATGATTAAATTTGGCCATCGGGAGGTAGGGGATATGTATAAATACAGCTGATTCACTTTGGTGTACCTCAAAAGCTGATACAAGAGTGTAAAGCAATTATATTCCAATAAAGAGCTTAAAAAAATTTGGCCATGACACAAGATATAATGGATATAATTTCTGGTTCAAATTTCTGTTGGGAAAGTTCTTTACAGTCAACGAATTATTTCTTAGAGGTAAAAGCAAATTGCCTACCTACATCATTACATTTTGAGATTTTAATGGGTAATTTTTTGTGCTGGTGAGAGTGTGTATGTAGGTGGGTGTGTGTGTACACACACGGGTATGTATGTATATATGGTTTTATAATGTATTATATATGTTTTCATTACCAGTATAATGTATGGCAAAACAAAACAAAACAGCTAGGAGCTTCCTAGAGGAGAGCATTCTTAATTCTTGAAGATTCAAATGCCCCAGATCTTTAAAAACTGACATAAATACTTATAGATATTCCATCATTGATTAAAGAATGGTTTTACTCATTCAGAGAACATTTCTGAGTTTCATGATGTGGCATGCACTCAAGTCAGGACTGGGGATACAGGGATGAAAGACATGGTCCCTAGCCCTCTCAGATGGGATTCACATGTATTTCAGCAACTGTAATTATGATGTGTTGTGATAAAATTTGCATATAAAGGAAGTTCTTCAGACCAAGATAAGCTTGTCAAAGTATTAAATTGAAGTAAATATTAGAAATCACCAAAAGCACTGGCTTAATTATACTCAAACAGGACACCTCCTCCTAAGTGCCTCACAAAGGTGTCAGTGTCCTGTAAAAAATGAATTTGGAAATAATGGGGTTCAAGAAACAGTTTACATGTTCATGGATCAGAAGACTCAATATAGTAAAGATGTTATTTCTCCCTAAATTGATCTGTTGCGTGAAGACAATTTCTATCATCATTTCAGCAAGGTTTTTTTGTAGGCGTAGATGAATTTATTCCAAAATTTATATGGAAATGTAAAGTCTCTAGAATAGCCAAAACAGTTTTGTGGGAGGAATAACAATGTGAAAATAATCAGTCTTCTCAGTGTTAAGGCTTAGTGTGTAGTTACAGGATTCAAGATGCCGTGGTCCTGGAGGAGGACGGCACAGAGCTCGACAGAACTGAATAGAGAGCCCAGAGGTGCACCCACGCAAATGCGTCCAATTAATTTTTAACAAAGGAGCACAAGCGGTTCAACGGAAGAAGAATGGCCTTTTCAAAAAACGCTGCTGGAGCAATTGGACCTCCATAGATAAAAAAATGAACCTGGACTTAAGTCTCACACTTAACACAGAACAACTCAAAATGATTCATGGAATTAAATGTAACACATAAAATAATACTTCTAGGAAAAGGCATAGGGGAAAATCTTTGGGACCTAGAATAGGCCAACACTAAAAACAATTTCCCCTCCAAAATTGTGCTTCATCAAAATTCAGAGCTTCTGCTCCCACTGTAAAGGAGGATGAAGTGACAAATTACAAATGGGGAGAAAGTCTTTGCAATTCACATTTCCAGATACACTTCCAAATCTAGTGGACGTGTATCTAGAATGTATGAAGACCTCTCAAAACTCATCATCGAGAAAGAAGCAAACACAATCCAGTTAGGAAATGAGCAAAAGACATGCACAGACCTTTCACCAAAGAGTACATACAGATGGCAGATACGTGTATGAAAAGATGTTCAATATTGTTGGCCATTAGAGAAATGCATATTAAGACCACGGGGAGCTATCATGACATACCTCTCAGTAGGAAAAAAAAGTGATCCTTGCCATCAAATGCTGGCATGGTGGTGGAAAAGCTGGATCACTCATACATTGCTGGTGGAAATGTAAAATGGTACAGCCACTCTGAAAATTGTTTGGCAGTTCCTTTTAACACTGGAAAATACATTTACCATATAACCCAGCAATTTCGATCTAAGGGATTCTTAGATTTTCATACAGAAACTTGTACACAGATGTTCACAGCAGCCAGTCCCCAGTTATAGAAACAATGCTACATCCATACCGTGGAATACTAGTCAGCAAGAAAAAGGAAACATGATTTATAATTTCGACAACTTGGATGAACCTCAGAGAAATTATGCTGAAGGAGAAAAGCCAACCTGGAAAGAATATGTATACTACATGATTACATGTATTTAGCATTCATGAAATAATGTGATTATAGGCATGGTGAGTGGATTAGCGGTGATGAGGTTTTAGCTATGGGGGTTGGTGGTGTGGCTCCAAGCAGAGTGTGGCAGGGGGGGGTCTAGTGATGACACAGTTAAATATCTTGTTGGGGTGATAGTTGCAGGAAGCTACACGTGTGATAAAGTTTTGTAGGGCTACACACAACACACACGTATCAGTGAGTGCATTTATGGCTGGTGAAATCTGAATAAGCTCTGACTTGCACCAATTTCAGTTTTTCTGGTGTTAGTATTGTACTATGGTTATATCATATGTTAACATTGCGGAAGGGTGCACTGAACATCTCTGAACATTTCGTTGCCCTTCTGTGAATTTATATCATCTCAAGATAAAAAAACTTTAACAAAAAAAGCAAGCAATAACATAAATAAAATAAATGCCTCCCGAAGGAAAACAGTTTTCACATCTCCTCCGTTAGCACTGCAAATTGTTAGAAATAAAATCTTATGAATATTTTAGCTGGCTTTCTGTATATTAGCACGTTCAGATGTTCCTCCCTCCCTCCTCCCCTTCCTCCTCTCTCTGCTCCCCTTTCTTTTTTTTCTTTTTTCTTTTAGTCATCAATTATTTAGTGTCCAAAACACTTTGAAGGTTATTGGGTAAACAGCTAGAAGAAAATATGAATATCATGTATCCCATCTTCAATCTAACTTTGAGCTCTACAGAGTAACTTATCAGTTAGTTAAGATCATTTTCACCTGGTCTGATTAGAAATCAAGACTGTCCCTGAGTAACTTTTAAAGAAAAATAATTAAGTGATGAAATGTAATGGTGGATGTATAACCAGATCCAAAGCACTGTTCCTACTCATTCCAACCACAGAAATTGCAATTGATTTTAGATTAAGTAAGCCATGAAGTGATTAAACACACACACGTATGTTTAGGAATTTGTATTCTGTTCTTTCATAGAATTTTAAATGTATCTCTCAGAAGCCCCCCCTTCTTTATTTTATTCGTAAAACTTAACATTAGTCATAACTGTCACATTTTCCATGAAGATAGTTAAGGTAACTCTTTGAAGTTAGAGGCAAAGGACCAAGTCTCTGTGGCAGCTGCTTCCTACCCCTCGAATGAGAAGATTTGGTCAAATATTCATTGTGTGCCTTGTGGAAGTTAAAAACCTATGCTAACTTTTTCAAACTTCTGAAAAGACAAGGCCGGCTGTGGTTAAAAAATCCTGGAGATTTTTCTCCCTTCTGATGCACATGTGTTCTTCTATTTCAGCCCAGCATCCATCTCAACCTGAGGCACTAGAGCCCCTTTCCATTTATAGCCCCAGTTATATGGAGTAGACCTTATGCCTAAAGTTTTCTGAGAAGCAAAAAAGAGTCAGCAGGCATCCAGAAACAATTAAAAATCACATGCTAGACCTTCTTGTTCCTAAATCCTTTGCAGCAACTCTTTTGTTGGTGGTTCCCATGTGTTACTTCATTCTACAGAGTGCCTGGTCTTCCAGCATCTCAGGAAGTTTCTCTTTCGTTTTGTCATCAGCTTTCCTTGCAAGCCTACATTGGCCTATCTAAATGCATCATGGTGCTTAATAAAATAAAATAGCTTTTTAATAACAGCTAGTATCACACTTAATGGTAAAAGACTGAAGGCTTTCCTCTGAAGACCAGGAAGAAGACAAGGATATATGTGCTTTCACAGACAACTTGGTATATGCAAACAATCGTGTGGATTCTAAAAACAAAACAAACAAACAAACCAAAAAACCCTGCTAGAACAAATGAGTTGATGGGTGTTGCAGATAAAAGATCAATATATAAAAATCAATTGTATTTCCATGTGCTAGCCATGAACAATTAGAAATTGAAATTAATAATTTTTCCTAAATATATGAAATAATATAGAAATAAATCTGACAGAAGTCGCACAATATATGTTCACCAAAAAACTGCAAAATATTGCTTACAATATAAAATGGAGGTAATGCTACTTGTGGATTAAAAGACTCGATAGTGTTAATGTCATTCTCTGTAAATTGATCTATAGATTAAAACCATCCCAATAAAAAAAGAAACCATATCCACCCGCAGTAGAGAGCACTGGCATGCCATAACAATGGTGTCTTACAGATTATCCCACCTGAAGTAGTGGTGGAGACTCAGATTTGCTGACAAGGTGATGAAACATATTTAGTTTTCTCAGTTGGATACTTCTTCCTCAGCCTCCTCTATTCACTTCATGGCACTCTCTCACTCTCTTCACCTTCTAGAAGGCCAAGATTAATACCCCTAAGATCCCTTTTTGTGTATGGATCTCTAGATCTGCCTTCTTTTTTAGATGCTGGGAGACACCCTCATTCCCTTGCCCAGTCACTAGGTAATCACACCAATTTCTGCCACCCAAGTTAGGCTACTCTGGGTCTGGAGGAGCCTGTGTCAGGCAGAGTTTTCCCTGCATTGGCAGAAGTCCCAAGTCCCTAGTGGATCTTTGTATCAGATCTAAGACTTGAACTTGCAGGGTTTAATTATTTGCAAAGAGGTTGAGTAAACTCTCAAAATATGCCACTACCATATTCTCTTATTTTACAGTCAAGATTTGTTGTCATTTGCTAGTCCACCAGAGAAAGGGATGTGAAGGGGAGCACTTTTTAAAGCTCATTAGCCTCTTTCTACAGGATCTGAGCTTTGTGGTATCAGTTGGATCATTTCATTCGTGGTGTTGAAACGCATTACCTCTCAGTTCCTGCTTCTCATTTTTAAAATCTCCTTTAGGCAAGTTTTAACACCTGCACAATCACACAATCCAGGTCAGACTTTTAGCATGGATATACATTCCCCAAAATACACACTATTTCCATTACTAAAACAAAAGAATTGGTATTTCTGCTTTGTGGCGTCTCCAAAACACACATCAGCCCTGATTCGAAGCTAATCTGGACTCTTTCCATAGAAAGAGATTTCTGCATCTCTGGGGCCATAATGAAAGTTACTGCATCTCTGGAAATGTGGGTCTCTGTGGTCCTATGCCTTCTGGATCTGTACCCCTGGGACTCTTATTTGTAAGCATGAGGGCCTGATTGGCCTATTGATCATAATTATTTTGTTTATAGACTAGAATTCCACAGTGGAGGCAAACTCCCCAGCATGGTTAATAAGCAGAAACTGAGATCTCATTTGAGGACACTTGACTTGTGTTGAAAAACTATCTTAACTGCAGTCTCTTGAGTACCAAAAATTCTATGTCAAGGGGCTTATTTTATTCATTTCCACATTTCTTTCAGCTCTCTGTCTGAACTGAGTCCCAGTGCTACTATATCTAATCTTAAAACATTTATTATCTCAGCCAGTCTGTGTTGAGCGTCTCCTATGTACCAGTCATTATTCAAAGTGTTGAGGTTGTGCAGGTGAATAAAATAGGCAAACATTTCTGCTCTCTTAGGACAGGGAAAGGGGAGGGGAAGACACATTATTATAGGAGGTTGGTCGTGTGGGACCAGATCAGAACAGTGTGGCAGGAGTAGGCTAGGGGAGTGAGCTGTCTGCTCCAGTAACTGACTTTTGCCTTCTGGTCACTTCCTTTAGAGAAAGTGATGAATGCTTGATTTTATGTCTGGAATGGATGAGATGCACCTGGTTGTCTATGGGGCATCTTCAAGATGAACTCTCTGATATTGAATGGTCAGACATTTTTTCACCAAGATCCAGTAGCAAGCTAGAATCTTGCTGTTTCTAAGTAGGATGATAGTTACTCATTCAAGGAAGTTTTATTTTTGCTTCAGAATCCTAGGCATCCTTGTTTTGTTCTTCCTATGAGAGCTTGACACACATTCTTTATAGCACCCTAATGTGCCACAGACAACTTGTATACCATTGCATCTGCCAGCTTATAAGATGTGTAAAGTAGTTTCTTGCTTTGAGAATACTACTGCAAGCGGTATTCTCTACTCAAAACTCAAAACTTTTCAGCTGGCTTGGTTTTGAGTAAGAATGTAACACCAACATGGTATATGAAAGTGTTGAGAGGAGATGCCCACAAATAGGAATCTCCAACTCAGCAAAGCTTCAGATTCCTTTCTATATGTTATGAGAAAGTTTATCTGATTTTTTTTAAGTCAGGTTTATTCAGGCCCCATCAAAATTATGAATACAAAACCTTATAAAAATTTGCCAACACAAACATTTAACAGGCTTTTAACCATAAGAATGATCTTATTCCAGCATTACCTCAAAATGAGACTTCCTTTCCTGCATTTTACTGCATTTTACTGCAGTTACTGCATTTTACCCTAAGAACAGGTTCTCTTTCTCTTTTTCTGTGTTTAGCAGAATGAAGTGTTGTTTTGAAATTACATGAAATCCTTTTATTCAAAGGACCTTTTCTATTCCTGTTCAGATTTTCTGGACCCTGGAGATCTGTCGGTCAGAACTTCCTCAGCATGAGCAGAAGCCCCTGAAGTCCTTGAGTGTCTTTGGAAATGATCAGCTTGGCTGTAGATTTCCTTCTACCTCTACCCATCTCCCTACCCCCCAGATTGTCCATTTGCCCTATAATAAAGACAAAAGACTTTATTTTTATTTTTATTTTTTCAAAAGACTTTATTTTTAATAGAAATTTCTTGCAGTGTAGGAAATAGCAGTCTTTTAATTTTCTCCCCAGTCTGGCCAATTTGGGTGAGCATGAGCTCCAGTCGCTGAAGTCTGAATAGGGTTCTATAGCCCCAGGTCTGCTATTCTTTTCCTTCCCCCTGGGCAGCCAATATTAGTTCCCTGTGGTTATCCTTTTGAATTAACATCATTAAGAATTCAGGGGCTCTTTGGGTCTCTCCAGAAGTCTGAACTCCTTCAGTCCTGTTTCTCCATAAATAGGCAGAGCAGTAAATTGTTCCAAATGATCCTGAAGAAAATGATAAAATCTAATTAGGATATATAAATAGAGACTTAAACAAATGTAAGGGTATAGCTTTATCCTAATGAGGTCACCAAATATCAGATACATTTATAGCTTTATTACATTTCCAATAAAAGTTTAAATATATCTTTTACTGAAAAATCAATGTATCACCATCAAAATCACCTGAAAAATAAATGTTGAGAATACAGGAGGTCATTCTGAAAAAAGTAGAGATAGGTACTCATTCACAGATATTCATTCACGGCAGTTAGAGAGGTCATGAAAGTTTAGATAGTCCTGACATGATAGGAAGTTAATATAAGAATTTACTCTGTCATCAGAAGTCATCAATTAACTTTTAAAGAAAGAAATTTAGAGATATTTGACTAAAAATCAAATCAGTTGACAAATATTTCACTAGATTAAGAAGCTAAGCATAAAACAAAAGTGCTAGAAAAACTAAGAGAAAGTAGAAATTAATTTTAGGATTTCACTGAAAAGATGGAAACTTAGAAATAAAATTATAATAGCAGTGAATTATTGCTAATATGTTTCATTGATATCCTACAATTAATTTCTACACTTAATGATAGGACTTTTGTTTTATGCTTAGCTTCTTCATCTACTCAGTGATTTCTGCCCCATCCCTTAACCTGGATTATCATTTCTTTAAAAGTATGGAAAAATTATCACAAGGGAACACATCAGTAGATTGGACTCTTCATGCTATGAGCTCTTTGAGCCCAGAACTCTGTCTTTATGTTCCTAGCATAGGGTCGTTCTGGCCTGCATTCAGACAACATTTACTACTTGCTTCAGTTGTGTCAGACTCTGGAGAGGAAAGAAAAGAAGCCCGTTGTACTACAGTACAAAGCAAGCATTTTAATTTATGGTAAATGCAGATGGAAATTAGTCCTGGGTATTAAAAGAGAACAGAGAAGGGTTGCTTAACCTAGTCTGAGGTGGGAGCAAGTTTCAAGGTTGTTTTTGTTTTGAGATATGATGCCTTTGGTGCTCAGATATCAGAACTGCTGAGAATTGTGAAGAAGACCATGATCAGGTAAACTGGAACCCAAAGCTCAAGGCATCGAGTTTTCCTAAATGAGATGAAAGTCCTGGGTAGAGGAAGGCTGGAGTACTGGGGGAGAGTTGGAGATGTGAGGGCTGCCCAGCAGTTCCTGTGCTATTCCCTGATGTCCCGTTTCCACGCAGGCTCCGTGAGATGCTCTCCACTCCGCTCAGGAGTCCTTCTTCACTACCTTCCTCTCTTTCTTAACAGAAAGCCTAGCTTCCCACTTCAGGGATAAGGTAGAAGCCGTCATACAGGAGAGCTCCTCAGGTTCTTAGACCTGGCCCCAGTGAGCACACTTCCACACTTGTGACACAAGAAGACGTGTCCTTCCAGGGCTGAGCAGTCTATAGAAAAACTTGAGAAAGTCCTAGATTTAGGCCAACAGCATTAGAGATTTAATCTCATCATGAGAGACTGACAAACAATGTTTTCACAAGATTAGATTTCAGTGGCAGGGGGCATTTGAGTTTTGCTCTTGATAGATAAGGAGATTTCCAGGAGGTTGCACTGTCAAGAAGGCATTCCATTTGGCACAGGGAACTCTACTCAATATTTGTAATAACCTATATGGGAAAAGAATCTGAAAAAGAACGGATATATGTATATGCATAACTGAATCACTTTGCTGCACACCTGAAACTAACGCAACATTGTAAATCAAGTATACTACAATATAACATGAAAATTTAAAAAATAAAATGAAATTAACAAAAAAGAAGGCATTCCAGGTGGATGGAAAATGGCATAGAAAAGCGAGTTATGTTCCAGGAATGGTACTTAGTCTCGTGTGGCTTAATTAAAGCACTGATGTTCATGGAGAGGAGGAGGGAGAGATGTACCTAGGTAGACTGAACTGTTTTATGATAGATTTACTCTAAATCCAGTAACTCATATATAAGTTTGCAGTTAATATTCAACTAGTAAGTTTTTGCTTAAGGAGTATACTGATTAATTACTACCATTTCTTAATATGAGCCTTGTGGATATTTTTATGTACCACTTATTTATGTGTTTATTTGTGCATTTTAGTATGTATTTTTGTCCATAAACCTGTATATTTATTCATGTTGCAAAATATTGTCTCATACATTTTATATATTTATTTATTTAATTGGCTGTGTTGGGTCTTCCTTGCTGCACACGGGCTTTCTCTAGTTGCGGCGAACGGGGGCTACTCTTCGTTGTGGTGCGCCGGCTTCTCATTGTGGTGGCCTCTCTTATTGCAGAGCACGGGCTCTAAGCTCATGGGCTTCAGTAGTTGCAGCACATGGGCCCAATAGTTGTGGCTCATGGGTTCTAGAGCGCAGGCTCAATAGTTGTGGTTCACGGGCTTAGTTGCTCTGCAGCATGTGATATCTTCCTGGGGCAGGGATCGAACCTGTGTCCCTTGCATTGGCAGGGAGATTCTTACCCACTGTGCCACCTAGGAAGTCCCCCATGCATTTTAAATATATATTCAAAACCTGTACAATTTTTCTCACTTTAAAAAATATTTTGTAGTAGAACAATGCTAAATCTGATGATGTATGTATATCGTATACTTTTCTTATAAAAGGCACCCTGTTAAGTTGACTTCTTTATGTGGCATTCACTGACCACATTTAGCTATGGTAATGGTATATAATTTTCTTCTTATCTCTAAGGAAGTGGCCTGTAGATAGCTAGCTATTTGTCAGTTGGTACTAGCAGGATGGAACCATAAAAATAGCTTATTCATTGTGAAACTGTAGGTAAGCTTCCATTTAGATTTTATGAAGTTTTCCTTCTCATCCATTCTTACTCCCACCACCTTAACCTACCTCTTTACTACTTCACTTCTGGTCTTGAAATAAGCCTTTTAAGACATTGGTTTCCCGTTCCATCCTATGTGATTAATCTTGCTTGCCATACTTCTGTTCATAAAAATTTCTCTGATAGTGTCATGTCTCATTGAAACAACTTTTCTTGTTCATCACCATGCCTTCTTTATGGTCCAAAGAGGGAACACAGTCTAAACTCTGCGATTTAACATTTGAAAACCACCAATTCTGACACCAGATTACCTGTGAAATACTCAAGCAGCTCTATTCAGGTAAACTTACCCTTTCCTGCTTTATCACTTTTCTCTTCCTGGAAGGTCATTTTTTCCATTGTTTGAACCCGATGAAATTGGACCTACAGCTAGCAGTCCACTCCCCTTGGCAGTAAAGGGTCTTTAGCAAGGATCAAGGGTCTTGATCCAAAGTATCTTTTCCTTCACTGCTTATTTCTGTTTGATTTAGCTCATTAAATATTCATTGAGGTCTTGAGGGTGGTGGGGGGGCAACCATTGTTTTTAGTTCTTTACATAAAATGCTAATGACAAGGTCTGTTGTCTTGAAGTGATTGCATTTCAGGGTAGTAACCCACACATGATTTCAGTGGAACATCCAGAGATAATTCTATTAAGCCAGTCATGATAATGCTTCAGTACCTGTGATCATAAAAGGCATGTTGGGGGCCAGGTCGGGGGCATTGGGAGGAAAATTTTCCCCTCTGAGAAAGAATAATGACAACAAAATGCTGTCTTTCTTCATATTCCTAATGCTGCCTGAATTTCCCAGGCAGTTGGGAAACTGATGAACAAGATCTAGTTTAAAGTCGTTGGATTCTTGGCAATTGTTGGAAAGGACCCAAAGCTGAAGGCAAAGAATAATCATGGTTTGAAGCCCAAGTCCTAGAGGTTGGAAAGCTCAAATACTGGGGCAGTCTCTAAAGAATCAGATCCCTACCACTTTCTATCAATTGTCTACACTGATGGTAGGTGGAGAGCACAAATGAGTGTGAAGCAAAGATTCTGCATTAGATTTAGATGGTGCAGTCTAGTTAAGTTGAAAGGAAAAATACCTAGTGTGAAG
This sequence comes from Hippopotamus amphibius kiboko, assembly GCF_030028045.1. NCBI lineage: Eukaryota > Metazoa > Chordata > Mammalia > Artiodactyla > Hippopotamidae > Hippopotamus > Hippopotamus amphibius. The sequence continues at coordinate 194,074,901 of NC_080188.1, read as the reverse complement.
GAAATGATATTCTTCTTGGGTTTTCAGATTCTTGATTTTGTTTCGTTTGTTTGCGTTTGGCAAGAGAGGACTTTGTGCATGGCATTAAGCTACAATAGAATTTGCCCTGGAGGTAATTAGCTATTCAGAAAAATAGAAAAAAGAAAAAAGTGATTAGAACCTTACCGTCACTCACTAGAATATAATTCAGAATAAATTATGCAATGGTTAACTTACTATTTTCATTTGACTTTTTTCAGTCACCTCAAGTTCAGTGTTTCCCCCACCAAACGTGTGATCTTTCCCCCATCTTGCTCTTCCCTCTGTGGCCGTATTTCTTGGGCTATCTATCCTATTATAAAGTAATTTAGGAGTTATCTTCACACCTCTTACCACTATATCCTATTCATGATCAGACCCTCTAGCTCTCGTATGTGAGATATCCGTGAATACATCCACTTTTCTCCTTTACCATTCCCATTTTATTCCAAGCTTCTCCCATTTCTCATCTGAACTATTTATTATTTGGGTGAGATTTCCTTTCATCCATCCCATTTTCTCCTCTACAGCCAAAGAGATCATTTTGAAATATAAAACTAAGTGTATTTTCCCTCCCTTCACACTGTTGGGGGAAAATGATTAAAAACAGTCTTCTTCCAGTCCAAGAAATCTCTTCATGGAGGCAGGAGAGAAAGAAAACAGTTATCAATGAGTAAGCCGGAGATCGGAAAGTGAGGCACGTCACAGGCACCCCACTGGGAGACAGCAAAAAGAGAAACCTCACTAATATAGCCAAGCAGATGCAACCCATCACTTACATGTTCTCAATATAAACAATAATGAGTTCTCAAGTAAGAGGACTTGACAGCATTGCTTGTCACACACAGTTCGTGTTAATTTTACCTGGTAATTGGAGTGATCATTTGTGTTAATCAAATGGCTTTACCCAGAGGAAAACCAAACTTCCCAAGTCTTTATTACGGGAAGTTTTTTTATAACTTGAATCCTTGAAGATAGACTGCTGTTCTACTACAGAAACTGAGAGATAGGAGTGCTTTCTCCCTTGATGTTCACATCTCAAAGAGATGGCTCCCAGGTCCTTGAGAAAGAAAGACAGTCCTAGATCTGTAAAGCCCACAAGAGGCTGTCCTAGTTTGCAAAAGGATTTATACCATTTCAAAAGAGCAAAGTATTTACAGGTACAGATTTTTTAAGGAATGCTCAGAGGAAAAGGAGGGGGGGGGAATCTCTTTATTTTCAACAGGGAGAACTAAGCTTCTTATTTTGTACAACACCAAAAATGTTTCCATTCTTTTTTTTTTTTGGCACATGGGCTTAGTTGCTCCTCAGCATGTGGGATCTTCTTGGAGCAGAGATCAAACCCCTGTCCTCTGCATTGGCAGGCGGATTCTTAACCACTGCACCACCTAGGAAGCCCTCCATTCTTTTTGGATAAAGACCAGAAATCTGAAGAGGCTTGCAGTGCTGCCTGGTTCCCTTACCTCCCTCTCCGGTTTTATCTCACTCCTTGCTCTCCCCACACACCTGCTCAGCTACATTGTTCTTATTTTATTGCATCCGAATTCACATCAGGTTGCTTTAGCATAAGATGATTTTTCTGTTTCACCATCACCTCATCAAATTTAGCCTTGGTCGGATCTTTTACAACTCAGCTTGAGCCTTCCTTTCAGTCATCTCTGTCTCTTGCACGAGATTTTAAGCTGCATGAGCACGGGGCTGTATTGGATGTCGCTCACTGTTGCTTTATGCCAAGTTTGAACTGTGTTTTCTTGATACATAGTAAGCACCTTACTAACATTTTTAAAGGAATTAATAAAAAAGAGCAATATTAAAAAAATTAGTAAAAAAGTAAAAGAGACTATGATTAAATATTTACCAAATATTTGAATGGAGGAAAGTTTCTTAATGGTTGAAAAAAGACTGTAGAACCGGTTTCTTTAAGAAATAGAATGATAAATTTACTTAAAGTGTCCCACGTGTAAATACACACGTGCAGGCACACACACACACATATACACTCACACATATAAATCAAAAGGCAAATAATACATTGGAAAAATACAGCAATGAATTAAATACTGTATTATAATTTTGGGGGGCGGATATTTTTCAAAGAATTAAGTAAAAAAAAACAGAAAAGATGATATCCAAGTAAATGCCAACCACAGGAAAAAGTGCATCACCAATAAGCTGAGAAGTGCACATTAAAGTTAGATGCCATGTTTAGCAGTGCTTTTTACAATTATGCTATTTAATATGGAAGAGGATATAGTAAACCTTTCTTACATTACTAGTGGGAATGTAGATTTGTACAGCTCTTTGCAAAATGACTTGGTAATATTTGTGAAGAGCCTTGAAATGTGGATATTCTTTGATCAAGTAAATCCACTTCTGGGAATCCACTCTGGAATGTAGCAAGAACTTAGCACATAAAGGTGCTATTATTTACCGTTGTTTTAATAGTGTGACACTGGAAACAAGCTAAATATTCAAAATTGGAGGAATGGTTTACTAATTTATGGAATATGTATATTTATGGGATGAATTTCTATGCAGGCACAAAATATGATGTTTTCAGGTAGTTTTTAACAGCATGGAAATATGTCCTTTTGTGTTTATTGCCAGGTTTAACAAATATATATGTGTGTGTGTATATATATATACATGAATATATATAATATTAAATAACAAAAATAACATTCCACTTATTTACTATGACATATATTAAAAATTAGATTTTGTATGTATATAAGAGTTGTTGAAAAGACACTTTATCTTCAGGTGATTTTAAAAGATCTTGTTTAGGTGTGATCAATTTAAGGAGAATATTCAGTGAATTTTTTCCCCAAGTAAAATAACTGTTGTTTACCTCTCTACTTTTTTATTTAGGCATGGCTTTTCTTTATGTGTATTTCATTTGTATTTCAAATAAATGTCCCTCTCTAGATATTATTTGCATTAAGAAGAATAATCATGTCTTATCACCTTTTCATAAAGCTGTATATTAACCTGTGTGTTGGAATTAGAGGTTTATAACTAAATTTTCTGTGCATACTAAAAAAACTCAAAAACTGGTACATTTGATTCAGTGCATATTTTTCAGTTTTACTATATTTTGACAAAATAATTAAAAATAAATTTCAACTCTGAAAGAAATTACATCCTGATTATGTAAAAAGAGGATTAAATAGAAAACAATCAGAAAAATATTTGAACAAAAGGCAAGTATGAGAGATTGGTTGTGAGCTTACGTAATTCAGCATTTTGTCTTCTTCCTCTTAGTTCACAGCTTATTTGTTTTGGTTCTATTTCCTGGCAAATCATTGACCAGGTCCCCAAGGACGTTAGAGATTCTGGTAAGTTACATATTACTTGGCTCGTTGCAGTGGTTGTGGGAATAGTATCACTTCCATTTTCCTACAAAAGCTGCAGGCCAAAATGAAAACAAAACAAACAAACAAAAACAAAAAAAAAGGAGAAAAAAGAAAGAAAAAGAAACTTCACACAAGTTAAGGCAAATTCAAAAATCATAAAATGATAATTCAGATACCATAGCCTTACTTTATGATCTTCCTTGTTAATTGATAACTGGAGGTAGATTTTAATAGATTTCACCATTTGATTCTATTTGACCTATATGTACATTTTTCTACAGTATATGAGAGCTGCATATATAATTTCTTTGGCAATGCATACTATGTGAGACTACAGTTACTGAACAGATTTCTTTGGTTTCATTGTGTTGTGTCATTTTCTAATTAGAAATAAAAGTTAATCATTCACTCTATTATGATATCAGTTTGCAGTTAAAGAGTGCTTTTTGGAAAGTATTAGACATCACCTACTTTACCAGGATGCTAATTTGTAACATTTTGGTGAAAACAGTGAGATAAAATATTACAGAGCATTCCCTGTTAGATAGTGTAACCTCTCACATCTCTCCACATGAGAATAATTAGATCTCATTGCTTTTTCTTAATAATTCTGATTTGATTTCCTAGGGAACAAAAGATGCGCTTTAAAATGGTGAATGAGGTATGTTTTCAATTAAAAGAGTATAGATAACCAGAAAACTGATGTATTAACCTCCTTGATTAAGTAAATTACCTCATCTTGTTCACAAAGACTTCCAAAATCTGAACTTTTTTTACCCACCCTGCCACTTTTGGGTAATTTATAATTCTCAAAAAGTTTTTTTTTTTTTTTTTTTTTGTATATTTCTCATCACTTTGATGCAATTAGGTGGGGCTCTGGTAAGCAAAATGGAATTACTTTGCAGTTAATTAATAAATTCTCTGTGGGTGCTGGGCCAGATTGTCATTTTTCTTATCAACCTACCATTTTGGTTTTTTTTTTTTTTTCTACACGGAGATCACGTTGAGTCATAAGCTTTGTAAAAGGGGAATATCCGCAGAGGTCATGAAAAGTCATATCATGACTGTTAATTACCACCAAGCTGCCTGCGACCCTTAATACAGTTTGGTAGGAATGTACACTGAGATCATTATCCTCCTCAAGCAATGGTATAGGGTGATATTTCCTATGCTTTGGTTAATTCTTTACCAAAATTATGATGTAAATATTATTAGAATTCTGGAGAAAAAGGATGTTATATACCATCTTTATTTGCCTTTCTAAAACAGGACTATAAACTATTTATGAACTAATACAGAGACACCCGGAAAGTGAAAAAAAAAAAAAAAAACAACTCATGATTTTAATGATAGAACAGTCAGTAATTCCTCTTTATAAAAGCAAATATGATGTAGGGATGGACACAGCTGTGGAGAGAATTAGGGAGTGTTGTAGAATTAGCGTATGGTCTCTGTTTCTCATTGGCATAAAAATATCTATCTTGCTTTCTCTCTCTCTCTTTTTTTTTTAACCTATTTTATTCTGATTCTGGGGAGGGGTTGGAATTGGATAGGCAGGTACTGTGGTGACTTGATAGACAGGGATAGGAAGAACAGCAGGATGGGCAAGAGTTTGACGTTCATTGTGTTTATAAATATTTCTGAATCCCAAATCACATGGCTTTTAATCTAGTAATAGTGCCTGAATTCCTATTGCATTATGGACGCCTCAAAATTCATCTCGCGCGTTGTGGTTAGTTACAGGTGCACCAGTTCACAAAGGATACTGACCAGGGCAGGTGGAAGAGGGATGCTTTCTCTAAATTAAAGTGTAAGGGTGGAGAGTGTGTATGAGAACTCTGTTCAGAGGCCTGGAGATATATAGGCTTCTCAGGGAAGTGACCACCATGTTTACTTACGTTGATGTAGCCTTTTTACCTAGCACTAAATGTCACTTCCAGTGAATGTTCTTTAAATGAATGTGATTGAAAAAGGAAACTTTTTCTGTTTTGGTCATGATTCAGGGCAACAGTAAGCTAGGAAGAAGCTGCAGGAAGACGCCCAGAGGAAGAATTGTCTTGTGTTTATGGACGGGCTGCCTCCTAGTGAAGGCAGTGGGTTCCCTGCCACCGGGTGTGACTGCTGATGTTGTTCATCTTTCATGGATGATTTAGAGGATGTCTTCCTGAGGCACAGAAGGAAATAGCTTTTAAAGAATGCCTGCATTTTAATTTTATGTGATTCTACCTTGCATGTCCTCAGCTTACAAAAAACTGCAGTCACCACGAAATGAAACAGCAAAGTCGTCAGAGTTTATTTTTGTCATTCTCACTCTGCGCTTCAGAATCCCTCTCCTTTTGAAAACCGTTCTCCTGTCTTCAGCACTCTCCAAAGTCCCACGTGTACCTGTCATGTACCGGCTCTCCTGTTCCCTCTCGTTATACTCTTCATGCAAACAATTCGAAACATCAAATTTATGTTCTGTCCCTCAAATCCAAACAAAAACAGCTCTTATGGCTCTGTGCTTTTGTGTTACAATCTGATGAAAATAATTCAGCAGAAGTTATGGATTTAAAATAAATGGAATGATCTCAGAGGGTGTTTAAGCATGAGTTCATCCCCATCAACCTCTTCAGTGTTCAGGCCTGAACGAGGCAGGAACAGGAAACTTCTCAGCTTGACTTGCCTCCTGGAGCCCACCCACTTTTTTTCAGTGACTCCCACCTCGAGGGGCAGTGCTATAAAAACACACACCTTGAACTGAGAGAGCGTGGTCTGGCACAGCTCCTGAGAATATCTGAATTCATGAATCATAAATATGTGAATGTGAAGAGTTGCTTGTAGGTAGGAAAAAAATTTCATTAGGAACATAATTTTCCCATGTCACTTTCCAATGTCCCATGAGGTCAACATGAATTTATCCTCAACAATTCCTCTCCTTCCTAGCATGCTTTTTGTTTGGGTTTTTTTTTTTTTTCCTTTTCCTTTTAGCCTCCAAAGCCACCGGTTCTGAGAACAGAAGCATCTACCTGAAGGAAACAGAGGTTCCCGTGATAACTAAGTGGAAAGGGAAGAGGAGTGAGAAACAGAGCAGATCTGGTGTCTGCTGGCCGATTTAGCTTAGAACCTGTACAAGTGATCATCTTTTTTATTTTTAAGCCTGTGTACATGGATAAAATATAAATGTGGTCTACGTTTAAAATCCTAAATGTTGTCCTGTATGTTAACACAGGAGATAACATAGGAAGACTACAAGGCTGAAGTTATTTTCTTGATTTTGATAATCTTTTTATTGTAATAGAATATCTAACAGAAATGATATGAAATGTAAAAATCCACACTTTTCTTACAGAGTGATCACAAAATGTGTGATATTTAAAATAGCCAATCTTCATTTTGTGTTTTTTCTTACACATGGTACTGGAAGCAAAACACTTAAGAGGAATCTAGACAATCCAAATGTTTGACTTTCCAAATGATTTTGCCAGAATCTTTGAGTTTAATTTTTTTCTCTCACTCCTGCTGAGAAAGTACATACATTTTGAAATTTGGTCTATTTGAGCAATGCTTTTTCCCCTTTAAGCTGATAATAAGCATATGGGAGTGGGATTGAATTTGAGACAAGCTGTTGATTTCTATTGAATACTCAAAAAAAGTAAGGTATGAAAAATTTTTTTTAACTAACCAGTAATAGGCTAAAATGTATTAGAAGTTCAGTAAATTGATGTAAAACCATCCTGATGTGGAGCTTATAGGAAGAAACCTGTGGTTGGAGTATATTTCATAATTGGGGTTGTGGTTATTTTGCTTGATCCTTAGAGTTATAAAGTTATGGTTTCCAAGGAAAACAATTAAGAACCAGAGAGGAATACTGAAATTCACAGTGGCAGCAACAGTATTATTACCACACCTATGCTATCACCATTCCTTTGTTATCTCTTGGTTTGTTATTTTTGGAACCATATATTTAGAAGTAACATATTTGTACACGTATATAATGTTCTTTTATATATATTATGAAGTAACAGATAATATGTTATAATATATAATAGTATATATAATGTTACATATAACATATAATATATGTAACGTATATAACAGAGTATGTAATATATATATAGTTCTATACTCCTAAGAAAGATTTTGAACAGACAGAGAATATACACTAGAGGTATTAACTGATTTTAAAGGATATACTTATAAATACATTTTCTTCTGTATCTGTTGAGAAAGTAGGCTTCTGAGAAATCATGTGCTATATCTTAGAGGTATAACTGAAAGGAAAGAGAGACTTGGGTTTCGTTTACATCTTTATGACACTAGAGTCGCACAACCATTTAACTTCCTGGGTTCTCAGTTTTTTCATTTGTAAACCAGTGGGACTGAGCCAGAAGACCATTTCTAGCTCTGGTTTGTTTGACTAAAGAAAGAAGCAAGCCAGTCTTAGAACATCTGTGAGGACACAAGGGCTGTCTTTGGGGCCTTCTCACCTACATTTCTTTGTCACTGTCCTCTTTTTCTCTTGTTCATCCTCTTTCTGCTGAAAATATTCAAGCCTCAGAGACCACAATGTTTCCTGCTCAATTCTTGTCTTCTTGCAAAGGTTTATGATGACTTTTGTAACTTGCTGTTTCGTTTAACCTCTACCAAAATACCTAGGCCTTGTACAATTAAACTCTGCTTTCAGCTAGCAATAAGAAATAAATACTCAGGGGCTTCCTAGGTGGCGCAGTGGTTAAGAATCCACCTGCCAATGCAGAGGTCATGGGTTCGATCCTAGCTCCAGGAAGATCCCACATGCCGCGGAGCAACTAAGCCCGTGTGCCCCCCCAAAATAAATAAATAAATAAATACTCAAATGAATCTAAGTAGCAAACTTCCATGCTCTCAGTTTTCAGTATGCATCTCTTGTTGAAAGCCTGTATTGGAGTCCGGCCCACCCCCAGCCCCTGGATGTCCTTTTTTTTTTTTTTTTTTTTTTTAAAGAACTTTTGTTGAGATACGGTTAACATACAATAAACTGCATATATTTAGAGTGTACAATTTGGTATCCCAATCTCCCAATTGGATGCCCATTTTTAACAAATTGCCTAACAGATTCTGATGGTATTTGAGAAATATTGGTCTAGGATTTTTGTATATTGCCAGAGATTTAGACCGATTTATTTCAAATTATAGATAGAATATTTGGGGCTTGTGACGTGATGCTTCAAATCACATAATAAAATCGTATATAATTGTTATAGGTTTTACTCCTTAGACAATTCTCACTGTCTGCGGTAGGGCCTGTTTCCTACAGAATAATTCTATTTCTTTTCTCCAAAGAATTTTCCCACATAGTATTTCACCTAGAGTTCATGTGTAAAAAAATGAAGTCACGTTGAGAAAAATGGAAGAAAATGAACTTTCAAAATTACAGATTTCATTGAATGACAGAATAGAGGGATATTGCTTCACCAGAACCTAAAATCTAGAAGAATGTATGTATTGATTAGAGTTCCCTGTACTACACAGTAGGTCCCTATTCGTCATCTATTCTATATATAGTAGTATGTAACAATTTATCCCTCCTCCCCTCCTCCCCCAGCAACCACACGCTTGCCATGCTGTAACTCTCTTTCTCTTTTGCAGGCAAGTTCATTTGTTCCCTTTTTTAGATTCCACATATAAGTGATATCATATGATATTTTGTCTTCTTGTGTCTGACTTCACTCAATATGACAATCTCTAGGTCCATCCATGTTGCTACAAATGGCATTATGTTGTTCTTTTTTATGGCTGAGAAATATTCCATCGTATATATGTGCCTCGTCGTCTTTATCTGTTCCTCCACTGATGAACATTTAGGTTTTTTCCATGTCCTGGCTTTTGTAAACAGTGCCGCAACGAACATTGGGGTGCATGTATCCTTTCGAATTAAGGTTTTCTCCAGATATATGCTCAGGAGTGGAATTGCTGGATTATATAGTAGCTATATTTTTAGTTTTTTAAGCAACTTCCATAACTATTTTCTATAGTGGCTGTACCAATTTACAGTCCCACCAACAGTGTAGAAGGGTTCCCTTCTCTCTACACCCTCTCCAGCATTTATTGTTTGCAGATTTTTTGATGATGGCCATTCTGCCCCGTGTGAGGTGATACCTCATTGTGGTTTTGATTTACATTTCATTAATAATTGGTGATGTTGAGCATCTTTTTATGTGCTTTTTAGCCATCTGTATGTCTTCTTCAGAAAAATGTCTGTCCAGATCTTCAGCCCATTTGACTGGGTAAAAGAATATTTTAAAAACCTATAAAAGCAGATCTTCCTTAAGTGACTCAGTGTAGAAGTTCAATGCCAAGAATAGGTTTTTAGTATTTTTATTTATTAGTTACTATTATTTTCTCTAATTCCCCTCATATAATCATTTTCATGGCTTGTAAATGTTCTGCTTATTTAATGAGAAACTCCATTAAAGTCCTTAAAACTTATTGTTCAGTGGATGGCCTTGGGGCTTTACTAGAAATGCTGAATCTTTGACCCAGTCCAGACCTACTGAATTAGAACCTGCATTTTATGATTCCTAGTTGATTTGTATTTGTTTTAAAATTCGGGAAGTGCTACCTTAAAATACTTTTCTTTGGGGTCTCCCAGACTGGAGTTTACTTTTAATATGTTACCTTATGAAATTAGAAACTTTTAATAATAATGTTTTTAAAAATAGGTGTTTTGTGTTTGTATAAATGGTACATGTTTACTTAAGATATAAAGCTAGTACAGAGAAATAGAAATAAGGAAACTCACTCAACCACTCAGAAATAACCAGATTAACATGATAATTTTAGACTTCTCTATATACAAATATAGATATAGATATAGATATAGATATAGATATAGATATAGATAGATATAGATAGAAGGATGGATGGATGGATGGATGGTTGGATGGGGAAAAGATGAGAGAAAGTTTTACTGAAGTGAAATCTTGCTATATATAAAACATTTAAAAATGAAAGATACTAAGTTAATTTTTTCTGAAATCAGAATTATTCAGAAATGATAAACACGAAGCAATGTAAGGGAAATTGAAGCAATTTTTTTTTATGAGAAGAGATATTAGATTTTAAATGTCTTCTAAAATGTGATGACATTGTGAGATGGATGTGTTTCAAGTTTAGACATCTGTTATCTGTCCAATGAAGGATGAGGAAATAAATATCATGGCACTGCTTCGCATGTCCACCTCCCAATTTTTTTTCTTCAAAACAATTTTTTTTGTGATGGCAAGGTTTCTATTATTCACATTCCATTCTACTAGCATAATTTTAGTAGCTGTTTAAGCTTGCTTCTTCATTTAGGGATATAATAATATCAGTAGTACTTATAGCATCTCCCATACTGAATTTTTATTTTGATTCATCTCTTAAATGCAAAGATTTCATTAAATATTGTTATTCTTTTCCCAAGACAATCAAATGAGTATTGTTTTCTTTAGCTTCTTGCATGCTTGAGAGGGCATATTGTCCTTTTGCTGGAAGGCCAAAGTGCATGGATATATACTTATTTGTTATTCTTTGTTGCTTGATACTGGTGATACTGCTGTACTTTCAGAGGTTATTTTCTTGAAGAAATCTCGGGTCACTTTAATACACCTATCTCCCCCTTCTGGTGCTTAGGGAATATATATATATACAACTCTTTTTCTATGCAGTTTAGTGACTTTACCAGAATATCTTCGTTTTACTATCATTTTTTTTTTTGTGGTACACGGTGTGCCGTAAGTTGCTGTAGATTATTTATATATTTATTTATTTATTATTTTTTTACCTTTTTATTTTACATTGGAGTACAGTTGATTAACAATGTTGTGTTAGTTTCAGGTGTACAGCAAAGTGATTCAGTTACACATACACATGCTGTAGATATGAGTCTCCTTTATTTCAATACAGTTTTCTTTGATAAAGTTTAAAATTTTTTTCTCCGTTTTACTTGCTCTCTCTTTTGGGAACTCTGTGTGTTCAGATTTCTTTGTTTTTCTTGTATTTCAACATAGTAGTAACAGGTTTTGTTACAAGTGGGAGGTTTCATCACTCACTAGACCCTGATGTTTAGATTTTTCCCTCCAGTACTATCACTACCCTTAGGAATTAGCACCAATGTTCTGTTTCAGAGACTGATGAGTGTTCTGAGCTGTGGCCACAGGGTACAAGCAGAGGTGACTTGGAAAACACTGTGCATTATGGGAAGATGTCCATCTGTTGATAATATAAATGTCACATTGTTGGCCGCTATCACTAGAAGGTCCATATGGCCCGAAGATGGCAAGTAGCTCATTAGGCTTCCCTCTCAGAGGATATATAGTTTCCTCTATAATAAAGACACATGGTATGATACCAGGAGTACAAGTGACAAAATAAAAAAAAATAAATTTACTTTATCAAAATGGAAAACTTCTGTGTTTCAAAGGACATCATCAATAAAGTGAAAAGACAATCCACGTAGAAGAAGAAACTATTTGCAAATCATATATCAGATATTCTAGATATTTATCATCTACAATATACGTGCATAACTTTACAACTCAATAATCAAAAGACAAAAAACCCAGTTTTTAAAAAGGCGCAAAGCAATCTGAATAGGCTTTTTTGCAACGAACGTTTAGAACTGGCCAAGAAGCGCAGGAAAAGATGGTCAGTATCATAGCCATCACCGGCATGCAAATCAAAACCGCAGTGAGAACCTATTTTCCACCTGCTAAGATGGTTATGATAGAAAAAGATATAAAAACAAATGTTGATGAGGGTGGGGAGAAGTCAGCATCCTCGTATATTGTTGGTGGGAGTGTAAAATGCTGCAGCTGCTGTGGAAAACAGTCTGGCACTTTCTGAAAAGGTGAAACACCAATTTACCATATGACCTGGCAATTCTACTCCTGGGTGTATACTCAAGAGACATGGGAACATCAGTTCATACAAAGGCTTGTACATGGGTGTTTACACTAGCATTGTTCATAGTAGCCCCTAGATAGAAATAAACTATATGCCCATTAATAGTGCATACACTTTATAAGTGCAATGTGATATGTAAGTGCAATGTGTATAAGTGCAATGTGATATATCCATACAAAGGAATAATATTCAGCAATATGAGGGTATTAAGTACTGGTACAAGGTACAACGTGGATGAACCTTTAATGAAAGTCAAAAAAGACTGCAAAGTGTGTGGTCCATTCATATGAAATATTCAGAACAGGTAAATCTATAAAAACACAAAGTATTGATAGATAAGTCTTTGCCAGGGGCTGGGGGTGGGTCGGGAGTGGGATGTGGAGCCATTGCTCGTAGGTGGATGGGTACAGGGTTTCTTTGCGGGGCTGAAAATATTCTAAAATTAGGTTTGGTGATGGTTGCACAACTCTGCTAGTATACTAGACACCACTGAATTAAATAGGCAAATTGTATGCTATGTGAATTATATCACAGTAAATTCACTAAAAGAAAAAAGCCAGGTGGAGTGCAGTCTTGCTTCCAGGTTTCTCTTTGGTCCCTCATGATGTTAGCAGTCTCCCCAGCCACACTGTTTCCCCCAGGTCATGGCTCTGCTCATACTCTGCTACCATTTCTCTGTGCCTCCTCCCCTCAAGCCAGGTGGTTCCTTTCATGGTCTTGGTGAAGTCCAGAGCTAACCCATGGAGGTGGCTTTATTCTTCCCTTGCTTTCTTTTTTTTTTTTTTAATTATTTTTTTGGGGGTACACCAGGTTCAATCATCTGTTTTTATACACATATCCCCGTATTCCCTCCCTTCCTTGACTCCCCCCGCCCCGAGTCCCCCCCACCCTCCCTGCCCCAGTCCTCTAAGGCATCTTCCATCCTCGAGTTGGACTCCCTTTGTTATACAACAACTTCCCACTGACTATTTTACAGTTGGTAGTATATATATGTCTGTGCTACTCTCTTGCTTCATCTCAGTTTCCCCTTCAGCCCCCGCCCCCTACCATACCCCGAGTTCTCCAGTCCGTTCTCTGTATCTGCATCCTTGTTCTTGTCACTGAGTTCATCAGTACCATTTTTAGATTCTGTATATGTGAGTTAGCATACAATATTTGTCTTTCTCTTTCTGACTTACTTCACTATGTATGACAGATTGTAGTTCTATCCACCTCATTACATATAGCTCCATCTCATCCCTTTTTATAGCTGAGTAATATTCCATTGTATATATATGCCACATCTTCCCTATCCATTCATTTGTTGATGGTCATTTTGGTTGCTTCCATGTCCTGGCTATTGTAAATAGTGCTGCAATAAACATTATGGTACAAGTTTCTTTTGAGATTATGGTTTTCTTTGGGTATATGCCCAGGAGTGGGATTACTGGATCATATGGTAGTTCTATTTGTAGTTTTTTAAGGAACCTCCAAATTGTTTTCCATAGTGGCTGTACCAACTTACATTCCCACCAACAGTGCAGGAGAGTTCCCTTTTCTCCACACCCTCTCCAACATTTGTTGTTTCCAGATTTTGTGATGATGGCCATTCTGACTGGTGTGAGGTGATACCTCATTGTGGCTTTGACTTGCATTTCTCTGATGATGAGTGATGTTGAGCATCTTTTCATGTGTTTGTTGGCCATCTGTATGTCTTCTTTGGAGAAATGTCTATTTAGGTCTTCCACCCATTTGTGGATTGGGTTATTTGCTTTTTTGGTATTAAGCTGCAAGAGCTGCTTGTATATTTTGGAGGTTAATCCTTTGTCCGTTGTTTCCTAGGCAATTATTTTTTCCCATTCTGAGGGTTGCCTTTTAGTCTTGTTTATGGTTTCTTTCACTGTGCAAAAGCTTTTAAGTTTCATGAGACCCCATTTGTTTATTCTTGATTTTATTTCCATGATTCTAGGAGGTGGGTCCAAAAGGATGTTGCTTTGATGTATGTCATAGAGTGTTCTGCCTATGTTTTCCTCTAGGAGTTTGGTAGTGTCTGGCCTTACATGTAGGTCTTTAATCCATTTGGAGTTTATTTTTGTGTATGGTGTTAGGAAGTGTTCTAATTTCATTCTTTTACATGTTGCTGTCCAATTTTCCCAGCACCACTTATTGAAGAGCCTGTCTTTTTTCCACTGTATATTCTTGCCTCCTTTGTCAAAGATAAGGTGCCCATATGTGTTTGGGCTTACTTCTGAGTTCTCTATTCTATTCCATTGATATTCCTTTCTATTTTTGTGCCAGTATCATACTGTCTTGATCACTATGGCCTTGTAGTATAGTTTGAAGTCAGGAAGCCTGATTCCACCAACTCCATTTTTCCTTCTCAAGATTGCTTTGGCTATTCGGGGTCTTTTGCGTTTCCATACAAATCGTAAGATTTCTTGCTCTAGTTCTGTGAAAAATGCCATTGGTCATTTGATGGGGATTGCATTGAATCTGTAAATTGCTTTGGGTAGTACAGTCATTTTCACTATGTTGATTTTTCCCATCCAGGAACATGGTATGTCTCTCCATCTGTTTGTGTCGTCTTTGATTTCTTTCATCAATGTCTTAAAGTTTTCTGCATACAGATCTTTTGCCTCCTTAGGCAGGTTTATTCCTAGGTATTTTATTCTTTTTGTTGCAGTGGTGAATGGGAGAGTTTCCTTAATTTCTCTTTCTGCTCTTCTGTTGTTAGTGTATAGGAATGCAAGAGATTTCTGTGCATTAATTTTGTATCCTGCTACTTTACTAAACTCATCAATGAGTGCTAGCAGTTTTCCCTTGCTTTCTTTTTAATACTACAGTCACTGCATACTTATATCCTGCTTGCCTCCCAAAGCCTTCTTTTTTGATCTCCAAAATCCTCTGGTGAAAGTAAAAATCCAAACCTAGACAGTTTTTTTTTTTTTAATGGTTGTTTTTGGGATTAGGGCTGTGGGAAATATCTCATAATTTACAGGAATTGTAACTTCTGCTAGTAACTTTTGGCATGTATGGAGAAAATAGAAATGTATTTGAACCAAATCATGTTTTCCAAGCCTGCTAGACTTTTGAGAAGTCCACTGGGCTTTTTATTTTTTTTAATCATTTGCTAAGAATGAAATGAGGATTGATTTTTTTCCTCTTACACTTGTCCAGGAAAAGCATTTCATAAACTTCAGATTTAAAACGCATTCTTCTTATTTTCGTGAAATGTTATTCTTCCAGATTTTTCCCTTAACTGCTCACATCCTGAGAAAAATCGCACTGCTTAGTCTCATAGGAGACCTTATTTGTATTACAAAACAAATTTGATCATGTATAATGAGACATGAAAGTGCCAGTCGAGTCCATGTGTTTTAATACTGCTCAGGGCATTCTTTTTGCAGTGAATTTCATGTGTGAAAACAAATTGGGATGAAAAGCCTACTCAGTGAGAATATGGAATCATATTAAAGACAGTGTGCAAACCATTGGAGAGTTTCTGACATCCAGCAATTCACTTCCAGACTAGAGACATATTGGGCAAATTTATTTCCAACTTCTAAATCCGGAATTCCCCAAGTTGCCCTTTTACTAATTGCAACTCCATTTATAATTAAAACACTTCTGTTAGTTGGGGAGGAGGGTTATTAGAACTTGAAATATATATGTATAAATAATTTTTTAAATTATATAAATTTTATATAATTATAAAAATGCATATCTAATTGTTCAAAAATCATTTTTTAATATGTAACACATTCACATGGTTTAAAATTTTAAAACTGTGCAAATAGGAGTAGAAGAAATAGAATGAAAATTATGCCTCCCCACCCAAGTTTGCACTTCCAAAGACAAGCAGTTTAGCTGGCCCTTTGTTTCTGGTATATGGTTCAAGAAACAATCTATAAATTTGGAAGCAAAAAAAAAAATGTGTATACATATGCATATTTCTTTTTTTCATCTGTATACAAATGCTAGTGACTTTATAGTCTATTTTGTACATTTCTTTTTTCACTTTATAAGAAGCCTTGGAGATGTCCATTTTTCCAACGTGGAATGGTTCCTTGAAGATAAAAAAATATGTTAAATATACTTTACAAATTTTAAAAACTAAGTTTGGTTTTAGTCTGGACTCCTTTTATCTCCCAATATTTTCTTTTCCATTATATTCTTACTTTCACAGATTTACCTTTGAAATTATTAAAATGGTAGGGTGATTTTTTTTAATTGCTGTTAAATCTGACAAAATTTATCTTTCTGTGGTTATACCAGAAGAGACTTCTGATTGATAACGTCTCATGAGATGTACACAAGACATTTTGCTGAAATTAAACTTTAGTCTTCTGATTTTAGAATTCTCACAATTGCAGTATGTTAAAATGTTAATTCTCTAAGATATTGCCGAGAGACAGATGGGATAATTATCTACATATCAAATATAATTGTTTGGAAGCTACAAATTAAATCATGAACCAAATTTCTTATGCTTCAAGAATAACTCTAGTGAATTCCTTTGAAGAATTGTAAGCCAACAGCTTTCAAGACCACTACCACTATATTTTAAATGAACGTTTTGTTTACATATTTGCTAAATAATTGTATTATCAAATTATAACAATATAAAATATCTCACAGTATTTATTTCTATTTTTCACCTTGCTCCTTGGTGTTCTACCAGCTTTTTCTTTAGGTGACTCTGACCCTTCGGACACTTTGTTATTTTCTCAGCTTTGCTGAACTCTGTCAGCTTTGCACAAGGACCATGCTAATCTTCTCTGAATGCTTCCAGTTTTGGTATATGTGATGCCTAAGCGAGCACTCTGAACTCTGGACCAGGTTAAATCCTCTTTCTGTATGTTTCCCTAACTCTCTGTTTATAACACACCTCTGCATCCTCAGTATCCAACACCCTTTATCAGAACCTCTGGTTCATTGTCTTCAAGGGGAAGACCATATCTCTCTGGTTCCTTATTTTCTCTCCAGTGTCAAGCCGGGTGCCTTACCTATTGTAGGCACTCAATAAATCTATGTATCTTTGTTGAATGGTTGAGGGAATGAAATAACGGACTTAAAAATACCTCCCAACTTCTAAGTTCCATGAACATGTTCATGATTCTTTCTCAACTAAGTTATTTGTTCCTAATTCCCATTTCTTTGAGGCTGAGCAGGTTAACGAACTCAGAAGAAAAATTATGTAAGAAGGAAGAACTGTAGAAAGTTGTCCTGGGATTTAGTCTCCTCTAGCCACTTGCATATATTCCAGACTTATATTAGACCTCTGGCTCCTGTATCCAGTATTCTATCTTTTGGGCAATCAGAGTTCTATGAAAATGTCTAAATGTACACTCCAAATCAATGATATCTGACGTTTTACATACATAAATCAAATATTATGAAGTTTTATATACAAAATCAAATGGAAGTTGCTCCATTTCCTTGTCTTGAAAAGACTTGATATCACTTTGTGGCTATGCCTTTGGAAAAGTAATGCATATTTGGATCTATTCATAGAAGGTAATTAAGAAATTCTAATTAGATAAAAAGTGCACCTTAGAAACAGTATTTTTTTAATAAAATAGGTAGATTTTAACTCAGTGTAAGTGAGTTATTTAAGCCTTTGAAAATATGATTTTTAAAATTATAAATGTTATATTTTTTCCTTTTATAAATACTATACACAATTCTTTTTAGTTTGACAGAGGAAATGATTGTGCTTAAAGGGTTTGATCATCTCCTCTCTTAAAAACTAAGCATATACTTTGAATAGGTAACATATTTACATATATTAATAATCAATGACTGTACAAGATTGTTGTGAGAAGTCTTTCTCCCAACTTTGTTGTCTACCCAATTTTCATCCATACCTCCATTCCATAAGTATTTTTCGTAGTGTCCTGACAGCATCTCATCTCATAAGATATGGCTTAGTTAAACGTCTAGAGTGCATTATCAGATAATTAAAACAAATCCTCTGTAATCAAAAAGTGAATCTCTGAATGTCTTGCTAAAATGTAACAAAATAGGTTATGGCAGAAGATAGGATATTCTGCTTGCTAGAACAGGTATCAACACATTTCCCCTATGGAAAGACCAGATGGTACTGTAATTATTGTAGGCCCTGAAGGCCCTAAGGACTCTTTACAACTAGTTAGCTCTGCTGTTGTAACTTAAGGAGTATCTGTAACAATATATAGATGAATGTACATGTTTGAGCTGAAATAAAACTTTATTTATGAACATTGAAATTTGATTTTCACATGCCATGAATATTCTTCTTCTTTGAATTTATTCCAGACATTTTAAAATATGAAAACCATGCTTCATTTGCAGGTTATAAAAAAACAGACAGTGGGTAAGATTTGGCTTCTGGGCTATTATTTGCTGACCCCTGAACGTGCAAGCAAAATATGTTGTTGGGTTCTAAACACAGTTCATTTTACTTCTAATTTTTCCTTTGTTTAAGTGTATTTAAAATACTGATTATTAGATGTCTTAATTGTTTTTTGTCTTATATGTTCAGTTCAGAATATTAGGGAAGAAGAGTTAACAATTTTGAGTGATGATTAGGTGCTAATCACTTTTTGTACTTTATCTCACTTAATTCAGTCACCAACTCCATGAATTAGATATTCATATTTCTATTTTATAGATGAAGTAATGTGGAAGAAGAGAATTAGCAACATTTCCAAGGTTATGTACTCGCTAAGAGATGGACTGTAGTTTTTAACAGAGATTGATCATACTCCACGGTTATAGAACTGAACAACTATTTTTTAGTCCCGTAAATAATGCTGCTTCCACTTAGCACAATTCTGTGTTGGTGAACTTAGGTGCTCAAGTTTTGTTGTTGTCTGTTGGTCGGTAGATGTTCAATGCTGCTATTTTCACAAAGATATAAACAGGAAAATTGAATTCATAGTTACTTTAATTACGTAATTTTCACCTGAGTGATTCTGCTTTATCTAGCTTCCTTTTATGGGGAATTGGATTGAAAAATTTGCAAATGGAGTTTAAAATAGAGTATTTTTTTTTCTCCAAATATGGTCCCTGACTTGCAGTTGTATATATAATTTAATTTTTATTTTTGCAATTTCAGTCCATTTCCTCTTGCATCCTCAGATGTTCAGAACATTGGATGACACCCAATATTAGGAGATTGTTTTTCACAGTGGTTAGAGGAAGAATGAAGTGTTTTTATAGAAGGATTATAAAATATATTAAAGCACATATTCTTTCTTCCGGACTTAAAACGATTGAGTGTGATCCTTTTATTCAACAACAGCATTGAATTACAGCTATAATGTTTATAGTAAAATTCTGCTACCCTTAAAAATAGACTTCAGCAAAGGAAACATTTTAATTTACTTTCTTATTCTTTAAATTTAAACAAACCTTTGTTGAATAGATATTGATTTATTGCCTAGAGATTATTTCAGAATAATTTAGGAATTTATTAAATTATTTGATCAGCATTGTTAAAGTAAAAGCAAAAAGTAGTAGCATGCCATCATGGTTAATATCATCGCTTGTTTGGAAAAGGTTAAATTTTAATTTTGCATTAAAATCTTGCACTAATAGCTTGAAATATGCTAATCAGTTGGATGATTATGACCTTCTGCAGTCATCAGCCATACTGTTAAGATGTTCTCTCCTTAGCCCTGGCATGCATGCATTTTAAAATCCTCTTAGAGATTTGTGGGCTTATCTCTCCAGCATGCAAGAGCATTCTGTAATTACATAATTGAATTATTGGTTCCAAATCATAAGGCTTTAGAGATCAGACAATTTCTTTACTTTTAATGATTGTTTAAAGGCTAATGATAAGATTCACTTACTGACCTGTAGATGTCAGAGAAAAAATTTATTTCATATCTGCTTCCACAATTTAAAGCAGAAGCTAATACTAAGATCATGCCATTGCATTTTATTCTAATGATGAGTTGCAGTCATTACTTGATGACTACCAAGATAAAGGAGGGGAAAAAATGCCCTTTTGTTAAGAACAGTAGTTTATTTAAAGTAAAAACTAAATATCGTGTATGATGAAATTGAAAATAGCTATCAAGAATGTGGAATAATGCTGTTCTACATAAAAGACAGTAATACCATGAAAAACACTAGTTGGACTTATTTTTAAATTTTTTTACAGGGTGTAAGATATTAATCTGAGATTGTATATATGTCAGAAATCTGTAGTTAAACTGTGATAAGCTTATTGAAAAATATTAAATAGACCAAGGATGACACTTTATGTATGCATAATAATGACTTCAGAAAGCCCTGTGAAGGAGGGCGTAGTGTTCCCAGCAGCCCATGCAGGGCGCAAAACATATGGAGTGCTCAGATGTTACTGGATGGATGAGTTAATGGCACTGATTTTCTGTATACTTTGTTTTATCCACCCCCCCATCTTATTTTCTCAGATCCTTATGTCAATCCTCAGTAAATAGTCCTATAATTATTTTTTTAAATAACTGAAGAGGCTCAGTTAGTTTATAATGGATAATTTCATTGAAATATATTAATTATTTAAAATTATTTTGTATTCATTTCTAATTTCTGTCTTCAGGAAGTTTTTTAACAACACTTTGTGTGAAATGCATGACATGCCCTAGCTTTGACAAAATGTAAAACTGTAGCATAATAAAACACGAAGAGGGAGTTAAAGCCATTTATTTATTTTTCATTCAAATAGAGATACATTTCATGGAAGTGTATACTTCATTTCTCAACCTCTAATCCTCTGAATACATTTTTACGTTAATTCTTCAACTGGGTGGTGCTAGGATAGCAGAAGTTAGAAAAGTTTGAGACTAATCGATGCAAGACAGTCAAATGGTACATTGGAAATTGAGTCTTAGGATTTAGTAAAACCTCATTTTAATATGGCTTGACGTTACATACAGGTGTAGATATTTCAGATTAGGGTCCCCATGAACATAACTACCTATAACTTGTATTACCTATAGCAGGTCGTGGTGCCACAAAACCAAGGTGATAAAAATGTACAAAGAAAATGAGCATAACTCAAAGTCATCTCTTGGACTCTTTTTAAAGAGCCCAAATTGCGATAAATTTTACTACATCTTCTCAACTATTTGTTAGAGTTGTTTTCAGTTGTCTTTTTTCATTGGGATTACCGTTAATTGATTCAGGCTCTATGGTTTCCCTACTTTCTATATGCTACTGATACTGCCTGTATTATTTTTTTATTGAAGTCTAGTTGATTTACAATGTTGTGTTAGTTTCAGGTGTACAGCAAAGTGATATTATAAATATATATATGTTCTTTTTCGGATGTAAGTTATTACAAGATATTGAATATAGTTCCCTGTGCTCTACAGTAGGTCCTTGTTGTTTATCTATTTTATGTATTGTAGTGTGTGTCTGTTAATCCCAAACTCCTAATTTATCCCTCCCCCACCTTTTTCCTTTGGTATCCACAAATTTGTTCTCTATGTCTGTGTCTGCTTCTGTTTTGTAAATAAGTTCATTTGTATTATTTTTTTGATTCCACATGTAAGTGATATCATATGATATTTGTCTCTCTCTATCTGACTTACTTCACTTAGCATGATAATCTCTAGTTCTAGCCATGGCAAATGGCATTATTTCATTCATTTTTATGGCATTATTCCAGCAAATGGCATTATTTCATTCATTTTTATGGCTGAGTACTATTCCATTGTATGTATGTATCACATCTTCTTTATCCATTCATCTGTTGATGGATACTCAGGCTGCTTCTCTGTCTTGGCTGTTGTAAATAGTACTGCCATGAACAGTGGGGTGCATGTATCTTTTCAAATTATAGTATCCTCCAGATATATGTCTAGAAGTGGGATTGCTAGAGCATATGGTAACTAATTTTTTAAGGAACCTCCTTACTGTTCTCCATAGTGGCTGTACCAATTCACATTCCCACCAACAGTGTAGGCAGGTTCCCTTTTCTCCACACCCTCTCCCAGCATTTATTACTGGTAGACTTTTTGATGATAGCCCTGCTGACACATATGAGGTGATACCTCATTGTAGTTTTGATTTGCATTTCTCTAATAATTAGGGATGATGGACATTTTTTAAAATTAATTAATTAATCTATTGCCTATGTTGGGTCTTTGTTGCTGCACACCTGCTTTCTCTCGTTGTGGCCAGCGAGTGGGGGCTACTCTTCATTGTGGTGAGTGGGCTTCTCATTGTGGTGGCCTCTCTCGTTGTGGAGCACGACTCTAAGTACACGAGCTTCAGCAGTTGCAGCACACGGGCTCAATAGTTGTGGCGCACAGGCTTAGTTGCTCGGTGGCATGCGGTATCTTCCTGGCGCAGGGATTGAACCCGTGTCCCCTGCATTGGCAGGCAGATTCTTAACCACTGCGCCACCTAAGAAGTCCCTGATGAACATCTTTTGATACTGCCTTTAAATGAGTATTTCTAAGACAGACATTTTTACAGATAGTTAATGATTAAAAAGTTGGAATTTTGTCCTTTGAGATTTCAAAGATGAAGCGAAATCACAGGAAAAATGGGATGGTAGTTGGCCATTTGGTGAATACATCATAGTGGCCTTCCCTTGGTGAGGCCCATGGTGCAGTGTCTCAGACTTCTCTTGGGATGCTGGGCATCTGATTTCGTGAGCACATCCAGAGTTGTGCAGTTTCAAACCAACTGATTTGTGCTCAGCACACTATAGTATGACCGAGATACAGTCCATAATGTTAGGGTAGTGACTTTGTTCTCATTAAATCATATGCAAGGAAAGGGAAGTCATAATCAAAGTTATACTTCGATAACAGAATCAGAGCCATAAAGAAAAGGGAGGTGGGTAATTTTGAATGGTCTTTAGTATGTAATCCATGTAGCTAGTGTTCACTAGGAGAATTGCAAGAATTTTTCTTCATTATTGGGAAGGTTGAGAATTCATCTGTTTTTGTATTCCCCTCATTGAGATGATTTAGCAGAGAGAAATCAGTGAGAGTATGTCAGTTCCATAAACAGTCTGATTTTTCTCGAGATAGACTTGAAGATCTATTTATTATACATTGATAAAATCAATAAACCTTATTTTTGTGGATTTTGAGTTTGCTTTCTTTTATCTCTGGGCTTTACCTTTTAATCAAATGTCTAGAAAATAAGCTCCCTTTCTTTTTTTTTTTTTTTAAATTTTAAAGACTAAGATGCAAGCTTAATTTTAATATGTTTTTTTCTACTTAATTTAGTTTGCAGCAGCTTTCTTAGTGTCCCCATTTCCTTCTTATTTTTCATTTGAGAATAATCTTAGGACATAGGCATTTCTGTATCTGCTTGAATAATTAGTCTCCCAAGTCTAGCAAATACTATCTTAATAATAAGCCACAGAATTGTGCATATTTATTGCCTGAAGAAGGATTTGAAAATGGGAAACTTTAAAGTAATGTACCTAGCCAGTTGTGTACTTTGAACGCAGAGACAATTTTCCTCATGGTCTACTAGGTAATCAGTTTACTCCATGGAACAATACCTCTATTTATGATTTCCTCTCAAAGTATAAATGTACTGAAAACGGTTATTTATCAAAGGGATTGTAATATGGACAGTTATTAGCTGTGGGAAGCAATCTTTGCAAATCGTGGTTTTCTGACACAGTATGTTTATGTCTCAAGTAAAAAAAAAAAATCCTTTCCCCCCCACCCCATTCATTGCCCTCCAATCTTTTGTACATTGAGTGCAAGAATATCGGGGCTTAAGGACAGATATCACGTGTTACCCCCAAATTGTGAATGAAAATCAACTTTCAGTAAACAAAATTACTTTCGGGGCTGATGGTCTATGAGAAGAGAAGTTCAATGGCTCAGGCAACATGGTGGAGAGGCCTTCGCTACCTCCCAGCTGCTCAATCTACCCACTTATTACCACCTAGAACTTTCATTCATGGCACTTATTTCAGTTTGTAATTGAACATTTATTGCTGTGTTTATTTTCTGATTCTTTTGATTCTAATATAAGCTCTGAGAGAACAAAGACGGTTTTTCTTTTATTCACTGCTTTATGTATGATATCCAGCACAATAGAAGACACAAAAGTTATTGAATGAATAAATAAATGCATCTGTAACTAAGCTGAGACTTTTCTTTTCACACGGATTGATTTAAAGAATTGCTAGATTTCTGGCCTGGGAGGAAGCTGTCGGATCTCATTTCTCAGGTTGGGAAGCTAAGCATCCCAGATGATGGAAGAACTTGAACAGTTCCCAGATGCTTTGGTCCATATAGTTGGTTCCTTTTTAAACTTGCTCCTTTCTGGATCATCATATTCTCTTTCAAAGTAATTCTTGTAGTTCTGAGACATAAGGACATCTTCACAGAGAAATGAGGACCATGGTCTCTTTTTTGTAATTGAGGGATAATTTTCGTGTTATCCACCAAGTCTCAAGAGGGCTACTTATTGTTGAACGTTGAAAGAGAGCTTCACTACATCAGTAGCTATTCTCATAATCATTCTTCCAGCATCGGAAGGAGAACCTTGTGCTTTAAAAGACAATAGTGGGTGTAAGCAATACCAAGGTTGGAGTGTTATATCCTTGATAATCACCTTAGTCACTAATGACGATGCAAGTTCTATCCACTCCATCCTATATATAATCCTTAGTTTGCTCAGAAAAAGAATGAAATTTTAATGTGACCGGTGACAGGTTTCTGTGTATGTCGATTATCTGAGAATTTCCTTTGCTTCCGAATTGCTACTGCTCTCAAGAAGGGATAAATTTTGAGTGGCCACAGTGTATGTGGGGGGAAACTATATTTCCAGGGTTGTATAGGGAAAGTAAGCAGTCTGAGACCCTTAATTTCATCGTAGTGCTTTATGTTATGTCATATGGTTGTAAGCCTTGGTTTATAAGAAGAGCTCAACTACTTGATCATTCATCAAAGCATATTAATAGAGTGGGAGACTATCCTATAAACATCCCTTTTCACATGCAAAAGTTCAAATAGAAAGCAGAAGTAATTGATTTTGGCTCAGCCACAGGGAATCGTTAAATACGTTAAAAAAGTATGTTCTGCTGGTAAATTATTGGAGATTGCAGTCTAGTCACAATTCTTTGCCTTTTTTCTTTTTATTTCACTTAATAAACATTCTGCACGTAGAATTCTGCGAGGTATAATGAACATTCTAGGACGAAATAAGAAACATGGTGGTCTCAAGGATTCTCTCGTCTATCTCCATATTTTCCTTTCTTTCTGCTTAATACAACTCATGTTCCAAGTTTGAGCTTGGAAACGTTAAAGGATTCCAGCACGTCAGGTTTAAAAATGAACTTAGCTGTTGAATGGTTCTGTTGATTTAGTTCTGGAAACTCAAATGATGTCCAAATACATTACATGGAAACGGTACAAATCACCTACTTTTTCCTGCTTCTTGCTTGGCTACTGCTTGTGTTTATGGTACTATTCAGAGTCAGAATGAGTTGTTCCTGGCAGTGTGTGCCATCAGCCCAAAAACTCTGATGTTTTGAAAAGATATTTCATGGACTAAAGTTTTAAGTTAGAATATTATTTCTGTTGATCCTCATTTGTAGTCACTGTGAAATAAATGAATGTGAGCATGTGATAAGGCATTCCTTTCCTAAGAGGGAAAAAAAGACTAATGAAGACTTTGTTTACTAAAAAAAACCCCACTTTACTGTAGTATTGAGCGAAGGAAGCTAAATCACAAATTTGAGGATTTTGATGGCTACGCATAGGCAGAGCAAGAAAGTTAGCTCACAGATAAGCCTGCCCAGGTACTCCCTGCCACCGCTTTATAAAACTTGTAAATGCTAGGAAATACTGCTTCAGCTGAGCTTCTGCACTTCCACCAGCAGCCATTTGGTCTAATTACATTAAATTGCTGGCATAAAGGCTTCTCTGATTACTTCATGGAGAGAGACTCTAGTACAGCCTGACTAGAGATCCTGCTGTAATCATCTCTGAACCCTTGAGTTATTTTTGTTATTTCAGTGAACTTGCCACAAATCTACATTTCTCAGTGATAATACTGGGACACCTTACTAAAATGTCTGTTTGCTGTGGGGTAAAATTTTATCAACCTTGTGTGATAATAATGGTTATCTTAAGAATACTAGGCTAAAAAAAGGACATGAGAAAGAAAATTGAGAGGCTACTACCTGTCAGTTTCTACATTAGGTATTTCACACGCATTCTCATTTCGTTCTCATTAACATTAGGAAGTAAGAATTACTACCAGCTCGAGGAAACTGTGAGTCTCAGAACAGTTACGTCACCTTGGTGTGTTCGAAGTCCTCCCTATGGGACGAGCCAGTCTATGCAGGACTTGTGGCTCTGAATTGTGTCCCTCAGCATTAAAATCCTCGGATGGAAACCTGTTCTCTAGGATGTCTGCTTGGGGATTCTGCTTTGAGAACTGTGAAAATCTTTTCCCTAATGGGGTTGGTGGAAAAATATGGATCCAGCTCAGCTGAGTTGAAGAAAATACCTCTTAGGCATTTTTGCTCTGAAAAGCAAAGCCCATACATTATCCTAGAAGGAGCAACCCCCAGAGACTCTTTGGAAGAATAAAAGTTATGAGGATCTTAGGTAATAACTTGATCCCTCGGCAGTGATAAGGTCAAGAACTTATGTTCTGTAAAATTGCGATTTACCCAGTAAATATTTGACCGTTGATGTTCTTTTAAACTTCTTTTCTGAACTTAACAAATAACCCTGGGAAGCTGGTAGGGGCTGAAGTGTAATAGGTTGAACTAACTAGTAAGTAGTGGTTAGAAAAGGGATCTCATTTCTGATTCTGGATATGATGTGATTTCCAACATGAGATGCTTTAAAATGACCTATTGTCACCAGAGAGCAATTTTTTGGATCTTTGTAAATGACACCCAGAGAGTGATTTTGAAGGGATACACATTCTAGGAAGTAAAATCATGGTCAAACTTTGTGATAGTGATGTCATTTGATAAAACTGATGCATTTCTTTAGTTAGTACTTTATTTTTATTGTATAAGTAGTAACGTGGTCATCATGGGAAAGGTGGAAAATATTAATAACAACCACCAGAAACTTCAAAAAAAAAATCCCTGAAATTTAATTTCACCAATGCTAATAACTTGATGTATAATATTCCAGATTTTTTTTTTCTATTTTGAAATGTATGAGCTTTATCTAAACAGAATCAAATGACAATCAAATAGTATTTGGCAACCTATTTTTGTTTATTTATTTATTTATTGGTTTTCCACTTAATAACATATTACAATTAGCTTTTCATCATTATTTATGATGGCTTACTATTCTATACTATGGATGTGCCAAATATATTGATCTGGTTTTCTATTATTGGGCAGTTACATTACTTTGATTTTTCACAATCCAAACAAGGTTATCATGAGTGAGGCTACAAAAAAAATGTTTATATACTTCTGTGTGCCGTTGTTAGCCTATAAATTGCTAGTATCTTTCTAACATTATCTTTACCTTTTAACAAGATTTGTACATTTTATGTATGTCTGCATTTTTATTAATTCATACACATATATATCTTTTCTTTCATACAGTCTGCCATTCCAGTTATGCTTAGAAGAAACTTCTCCACATGTACTGTGTCCCTCAAAATGTCAGCCATTGCAAAGGACACATGCTAAACAATAATACCCTCTTGGAATTTAATATTTCATGTGTATGTATTTTTTAATTGCAGAAAGCCCTTGCTGTTTGACATATGATCACTCGTATTGTTCTGAGTTGTAAGGTTTGTGTGTTTGCTAGACATGGTCTCAGTACTATGGACTTTTCTGAAAATTAGCATCTGAATTTTGTTTTGTTTTGCTTTGTTTTCAGCATGAAAAGTCTGAATTTATAACAATGACCTTTTTCTTGACGATCGGGTGATATTTTCTTTTTTTTATTATTGACGTATAGTTGATTTACAATATTGTGTTTGTTTTAGGTGTACAGCAAAGGGATTCAGTTATACATATATGTCTCAATTCTTTTTCAGGTTCTTTTCTGTTTCAAATCTATTCTTTTTCAAATTCTTCTTCAGAATTTGTTTATTAGAGAAAAGTTTATATATTTTCTGAAACAAGTGATATGTTCTATATTTTGAACATCAAACATCCTGAGACTAAGTACAGATAAATAAAAGATTTTTAGAAAGAAACAGAGAGGAATGTTGTGACAACTTATGCACTGTGCAGAGTGTTCTGTGAAATAATCATGTTAACGTACTCTGGTCTTCCTGCACCATCAACATTTCCTTAATAGTCTGTCAAGCAACGCGGAATTACAGATAGCATTAAAGAAATTAGAATCAGCTGCTGGAGATGAAATGTTGACATCCTATCAAATCTTTCTAAAGTCATGGTAAAATCAAAAGACTCCATTCACTTGATCTTGCAATGAGGTGAAAGGAGTTTGTGGGTGTAAACACATTTCTTTCTCTTGAGCAAATATCTGAGCAGAAGATCATAATGTCTCCACAGCTAGTTCCTTGTGGCTCCACATTTGTGCCTTTTCCACGACTTCAGCCATCAATATCTGACTCACGAGAAAGGTACTGTAGGGTAAGCTACAACATCAAGGGGCTGAAAAGTGAAGACAGTGTTGAAGTGCTTTTGCTGACATGGATAGAGCTATCAGTATTTGTTTTTTACTAATTTACTTATCCCAAATAGAGAACTTGTAATAACTTGTGGTTTCAGTGAACTTATATTGCATGTTTTGATATATTTATTTTAATGATCAACAAGAGATATACATTTAAGAAAATTCTTTCAGATTTAGTAATATTTAATTTAGTGACTTATTTTCGAAGATAATGTAGAATAATTGAGTACATAAAATATGCTTGCACTGTAAATTATCATCAAATTGTTCTGTTTCAACATAGTATTCGTTTTCTATCATTTAAATGGACAGTATTTTGAATATGTTAAGCCCAACATTTGTTCTAAAAAAAGTCATTCAATCACAGTATGTATCTTAAGATACATATTCAAGAGTAAAATATTTACGTATAGCATAAGTGTGAGCATGACAGGTATGGGGCAATCTAATGCACAGATGTGTCTTGCCTGACCTTCTCTGTTCTTGACTGACTGCAATAGCTTTCTCTAAAAAATGCCGACTCCTGCTTCTGCTCCTTTTATCGGTACGTTTTAGGCCAGGCTGCCAGCCCTGCAGATGGGTTGTTGCAAATACATTGATGTCACCAGTCAAGGGAATAATTCTACCTAATGGGAAAGGGAAGTTCTAACCAATTTTTATCACTGACGAGCAGTCTAAGCCAGCAAGGAGGAAACTCCCATAAAAGATAAATCTCTACTCCATTGATGATTATATATTTTATGATCAACACTTAAAACTAAAATGCATCTTCCTTAAATGGACTGTGGTAAAGTTAAGTGTTTGGGTGATAACCCGTAGTGAGTAAAGGTTTATTGCATTTATTATTGGTTCTTAGGTCAATAACCCCTTCTTTGGCTTGGATATCATTAGAAAATTAGAAGTTAATGTATGCGGCTTCTGTTGGATCCTTGCTTGAGCAAAAAGAGTTACTCTGAGGGAAGTGAGGGAAGGATCACACATGATTTGTTTTTGCAATTGAAATGGCAGCTTAAGAATTTCCTGTTGTGCTCCCAGGAGAACAAAGAATAATAAAATTAGTGGTATCTAAAGACCTTTTTTCAGCATTTGTAAATACTTGGGGCTATGCAGGGTTGTAATATTGGGAGTAAAATGTTTGTTCAGAGTAATTCAACATCTTGTTCACTTTCCAGAAAATATTATTATGCAACATCAAAAGGACTCCTTTTCTGTGTGTTTACAATGATCACAGCACTAATGTATTAAAGAAATTAAAACATTGTTTAAAAATGAGACAGGCTATTTTGACTGAAAAAACATAAGCTTTTAATTTTTTACCTGGAAGAGTTCATTTTCCCATAGAGCTGATTATGGAGATTATTAGACTAGTGACAGGATGGCTGTCAATCTATTATTGATCATTATTATGTTTTATTTTTTTCTTAAGAAATGTTTATTAAAGGTAGACTTCCTAGGTGGCACAGTGGTTGGGAATCTGCCTGCCAATGCAGGGGATGCGGGTTCAATCCCGGCCCCAGGAGCATACCACATGCTGCAGAGCAACTAAGCCTGTGTGCCATAACTATTGAGCCCATGTGCCACAACTACTGAAGCCCACATGCCTAGAGCCCGTGCTCTGCAACAAGAGAAGCCACCGCAATGAGGAGCCCATGCACCACAATGAAGAGTAGCCCCCGCTCGCCATAACTAGAAAAAGCCTCTGTGCAGCAACAAAGACCGAACACAGCCAATAAAAAATAAATAAATAAATAAATAAATTTATTAAAAAAAATAAAGTAAGGGAGAAATGGCAGAAATTTGATACATCAGCAAGAGCCATGATCTGAGAGTCAGACTTGTGATCTGTTCTTGCTCTGACACTGTGTATGAAAGGGATGCACCTCAGTCACATCACTTGTCTACTCTGGGCTTCAGTTTCTGTCTATAAATCTAATTCCAAAGAATTTTTGTGCAGAAGGAATTATGGCCCTTTACATCTAGTGCTTTTATGAGATAAACTGTAAGAAATGTAGGAGTAAGTCTTCAAGGTTCATTTTATTTTTCATTGCAAAGTTACACTTCTTTTAGATCCCAACTTCATGAATTACTAGCAGTGTGATCTTGAGCAAATACTGAACTTCCTGAGCCTCAGCTATCTCTTTTGTATAATAAGAATAATAATTCTTAGTTATTTTGTAATATTAGAAAAAAAATGCCAAGCACGTGGCTAGGATGGTGAAGTAGGAAGACGCTGAGCTCACGTTCTCCCAGAGGTACATCAAAATTACAAGTATTTACAGAGAAAATATAGATGAGAAAGATCTGAAGACGAGCAGAAAAGATTTTCCACAATTAAAGTTATAGAAAAGGAACCACAATGAGATGTGCTATAGCGAACACCCAAACCCCAAAGTAGGCAACCCATGAGTAAGGGGGTAATCACAATAGCAGAGGTTCTCCATGAGGAGCAAGGGGTGTGAGCCACACATTGGGCTCTCCAGCCTGGAGATCCTGCACTTGGGACAAACCCCAGAATGTCTGGCTTTGATGCCAGCAGGGCTTACCTGTGGGAGAGCCAGAGGGCTGCAGGAAACAGAGACTTCACTCTTAAAGGGCATGCACAAAATCTCACATGAGAGTTTGCTCAGAGTCCCAGCTCAAGGCAGTATTTGAAAGAAGCCTGGGCCAGAGCACTTGCTGATCTTGGCAGTCACCCCAGAGATGCAGGAAGCAATCTGCATCTCCCCTTGGGGAAGTACACACTGGCAGCAGTCACTTATGGAAGTTCATTCTACCACAAGGACACTGGTGCTTGCAAATGTCATTTTGGGAATTCTCCCTCTATCTTATTAGTGCTGGGGACTTAACCACTCAGCAGCAGGTCAGCACCAGTCCCAGGCCCCACCTGACCCTATAACCAGTGACTAGGATCCAACCCTGCTCATCTGTGGGCCAGCACCAGCCAGAGGGCCCCTGGCTCCTGCAGTGAGCTGCCCTTGGACCTGGTCCCATCAAACAGTGAGCCAGGACCAGCCCCAAGATCTCCTGGGCCCTACTGCCAGCTATGCTAGGAACTGGCCCCACATACCAGCTGGTCTGCAGCCACAGTAAAGGGCAGAGCCTGGCAGTCAACCAGGCCAGGGGCCAGCCCTGCCTACAGTGTGCTCAGATAAGTTGGCCCTGCTGCAATGGACAGCCCACATAAGGGGCACCCTTAGAGCATACAGCTCTGGTGACCAGGTGGGAGAGTGCTGCTGGGCTTCATAGGGCATCTCCTATACAAGGCCATTTCTCCAAGATAAGGAAATGTAACCAACCTACCTAACCCACAGAAATGAACAGAGCATTCAGCAAAACAGAGACAGAGGAATATGTTCCAGATGAGGAGACAAAACTAAACCTCAGAAAGAGAACTCAATGAGGTAGAGGTAAGCAATCTACCCAATAAAGAATTTAAAGTAATGATCATAAAGATGCTCAATGAATTCTGGAGAAGAATAGATGAACACAGTGAGAATTTTTTTTAAAGATTTATTTATTATTTATTTATCTATTTATTTATCTATCCATTTTTGGCTGTGTTGGGTCTCTGTTGCTGTTTCTGGGCTTTCTCTAGTTGTGGTGAGCAGAGGCTCCTCTATATTATGGTGTGTGGGCTTCTCAGTGCGATGGCTTCTTGCTGTGGAGCATGGGCTCTAGGCACGTGGACTTCAGTAGTTGCAGCATGCAGGCTCTAGAGAGCAGGCTCAGTAGTTGTTGGCACACAGGCTTAGTTGCTCCATGGCATGTGGCATCTTCCTGGACCAGGGCTTGAACCCATGTCCCCTGCATTGGCAGGTAGATTTTTAACCACTGCACAACCAGGGAAGTCTGAGAATGTTAAAAAAGAGTTAGAGAATATAAAGAAGAGCTAAACAGAGCTGAAGAATAAATAATTGAAATAAAAAATATACTAGAGTGTATCACTGGTAAGTTAGATGATGCAGAGGGATAGATCAGAGAATTGAAAGAATAGTGGAAATCACTCATGCTGAACAGAAAAAAGAAAATAGAATTTTTAAAAATGAGGATAATTTAAGAGACTTCTAGGACCAAACATGAAGGGAGAAATTGACAGTGACACAACAATAGTAGGGGACTTTAACAACCCACTTACATCAATGGACAGATTATCCAGACAGAATTTATATGGAAACACCAGCTGTAAATGACACGTTAGACCAGTTGGACTTGGTAGATTTTTATAGAACATTCTATCCAAAAGCAGCAGAATACACACTCTTTTCAAGTGCACATGGAACATTCTATAGGATCAAATACAGGGATGCAAAAGAAGTATTGATAAAATTATTAAGATTGAAATCATATCACATATCTTTGGCAACCACAATGGTCTGAGATTAGAAATCAATGACAAGAAAAACTGTAAAAAACACAAACACATGGAAGCTAAACAACATGCTACTAAACAACCTGTGGATCACTGAAGAAATCAGAGAGGAAATTAAAAATACACCTGGAAAGTGACTTCCCTGGTGGTGCAGTGGATAAGACTCTGTGCTCCCAGTGCAGGGGGCCTGGGTTCAATCCCTGGTCAGGGAACTAGATCCCACGTGCATGCCACAACTAAAAGTTCACATGCCACAACTAAGCAGCACACCTACAGCAACTAAGGAGTCCACCTGCTGCAGCTAAGACCTGGCACAACCAAATAAATAAATTAAAAGGAAAAAAAATATTAAAAAAATATATATACTTGGAAAAAAACAAAAACAGAAATACACTGATTCAAAATCTATGGGATGAAGCAAAAGCAGTTCTAAGAGGGAAGTTTATAGTGATACAAGCTTACCTCAGGAAATAAGAAAAATCTCAAATAAATAATCCAACCTTAAAGGAACTGGAAAACAAAGAACAAACTAAACCCAGAGTTAATAGAAAGACAGAATAAAGATCAGAAGAGAAATAAATGAAGTAGAAACAAACAAACAAACAAAAAAATAGAAAACTTAGAACTTGTTCTTTGAAAAGATAAAGTTGATAAACTTTTAGCCAGACTCATCAAGGGAACAAGAGACAGCTTCCAAATCTATAAAATCAGAAATGAAAGAAGACAAGTTATGACTGACACCACAGAAATACAAAGGATCCCAAGAAATTACTATGAAAAATTATACACTGATGAAATGGGCAACCTAGAAGAAATGGGTACATTCCTGGAAACACAGAATCTCCCAAAACTGAGTCATGAGAGGATAAAAAATCTGAACAGATATTACCAGGAATGAAATTGAATCAGTAATTTAAAAACTCCCAACAAACAAAAGTCCAAGGACCAGATGGCTTCACAGGTGAATTCTACCAATCATTTAAACAAGAGTTTACACCTATCCTTCTCAAACTATTCCAAAAAATTGAGGTGGAAGGAGGGTTTCCAAGCTCATTCTACAAGGCCAGCTCCACCCTGATACCAAAACCAGACAAAGACACCACAAAGAAAAAATTGTAGCCGGATATCTCTGATAGACATAGATGCAAAAATTCTCAACCAAATATTAGCAAACCAAATTCAACAATACATTAAAAGGATCATAAGCTATTATCAAGTAGAATTTCTTCTAGTGATGTAAAATTAGCTCAATATCTGCAAATCAACCAATCTGGTACACTACAGTAACAAATTGAAGTATAAAAATTATATAGCCCTTTTAATAGATGAAGAAAAGCTTTTGACAGCATTCAGCATCTATTGATGATAAAAATTCTCAACAAAGTGGGTATAGAGGGAACATAGCTAAACATAATAAAGGCCATATATGACAAACCCACAGCTAACATCATATACAATGTTGAAAGCTGAAAGCATTTTCTCTAAGATCAGGAACAAGACATGGATGCCCACTCTCACCACTTTTACTCAACATAGTTTTGACCTATAGTCCTAACCACAGCAATCAGTCAAGAAAAAGAAATAAAAGAATCCAAATTGGAAAGGAAGAAGTAAAACTGTCACTTTGCAGATGACATGATTCTATACGTAGAAATTCCTAAAGACCTAAATACTCCACCAAAACTATTAGAGCTCATCAATGAATTCTGTAAATTTGCAGGATACAAAGTTAATATACAGGAATCTGTTGAGTTTCTATACACTAATGATGAACTATCCAAAAAAAATTAAGAAAATCCCATCTACAATTGCACCAGAAATAGTAAAATACCTAGAAATAAATCTAACCAATGAGGTAAAAGACCTGTACTTGGAAAACTATGAGATGCTGATAAAAGAAATTGAAAAGAGCACAAATGGATGCAAGATATATGTAGTCATGGATTGGAAGAATTAATATTGTTAATATAACTATACTACTTAAGACATAGTCAGTGCATTCCCTATCAAAATACCAATGGCATTTTTCATAGAACTTGAACAAATAATTCTAAAATTTGTATAGAAACACATAAGACCCCAAATAGCCAAAACAATCTTGAGAAAAAAGAACAAAGCTGGAAGAATCACACACCCTGATTTTAAACTGTACTACAAAGCTACAGTAATCAAAATAGTGTGGTGCTGTCACAAAAACAGACACATAAGTCAATGGAACACAGTGGAGAGCCCAGAAATAAAACCACACTTATGTGTTCACTTGACCTATAAGAAAGGAGGCAAGAATACACAATGAGAAAAAGAGAGCCATTTTAAATGCTGTTGAGAAAACTAGACAGCTACACACAAAGGAATCAAGCTGAACAATTTTCTCACACTATATAAAAAATAAATTCAAAACGATTAAAGATTTAAATGTGAGACTTGAAATCACAAAGCTTCTAGAAGAAAACACAGGCAGTGCACTCTGACCTTAGGCTTAGGAATATTTTTTTGGATCTGTCTCCTCAGGCAAAGTAAATAAAAATAAACAAATAAGACTACATCAAACTGAAAAGCTTTGGGATAGTGAAGGAAACTATCAACAAAACAGAAAGCTGCCTACTGAATGGGAGAAGATATTTGCAAACCATATATCCAATAAAGGGGTTAATATCTAAATTATACAAACTCATACAACTTAGCATCAAAAATGCAAATAACCTGATTAAAAAATGGGCAGAGGTCCTACAAATGGCCAATAGGTAACTGAAAAGATGTTCAACATCATTAATCGGGGAAATAAAAATCAAAAGCATGAGATACCACCTCACATATGACAGAATGGCTCCTATCAAATACAGATGATTGAACTTGGTGTACCTCAAAAAATAAAGAAAGAAAGAAAAAGAAAAGAAAAAGAAGACTACCAACAACAAGTGTTGATGCAAATGTAGTGTAAAGGGACACTAGTGTACTATCGGTGGGCATGTAAATTTGTGAAGCCACTAAGGAAAACAGTATGGCGTGTCCTCAAAAAATTAAAAATAAAGCTGCCATGTGATTCAGCAATTTCAATTCTGGGTATTTACGTGAAGAAAAACAAACACTAATTCAAAAAGATATATGCGCTCCAGTGTTCATTGCAGTGTTATTCACAATAGCCAAGATATGGAAGCAACATAAGTGTCCATTCATAGGTAAATGGATAAAGAAGATGTGATATATGTCATAAATATCATATACATATGTAATATGTATATGTATTGTATATCTATGTTACATATATATATAAACACGATAAAATGTTAGCCATAAAAAAGAAGAAATCTTGCTATTTGTGACAAGGGTATTATGCTAAGTGAAATAAGACAGTGAAAGACAATACATGAGCTCACTTATTACATGGAATCTAAAAACCAAAACAAACAAAACAAAATGAAAACAGACTCATAGTTGCAGAAAACAAATGGGTGGGTGCCAGCACGTAAAGGGGCGGGCAAAATAGGTGAAGAGGATTAGAAGGTACAAACCTCCGTTATATAATAAGTAAGTAACAGGGGTATAATATGTAGCATAAGGAATGTGGTCATAATATTGTAATAACTGTGTGGGGACAGATGGTTACCATACCTATCCTGGTGATCATTTCATAATGTATGCAAATGTCAACTCATTATGTAGTACACCTGAATCAGCTTAACGTTGTATATTAGTTGTATATAACAATAAAAATTAATAAAGATACATTCCTAGCATATAGCAGACATATATGAAAATGGTATTAATGACTAATCTAATATGAGTACATTTTGGAGATGAAAATTTTATTGGTGAAAAAATTTTTAGTGGAAAAAGAGGTTTCTTGAATAGTTTCTTGACCTACAAATTGGATCTTTTCATAGCAAATGCTGAACTAAACAAATTAAAAAATCCTTTGAACATCTGCAGAGTAGAGTGAGAAACGAATTCAGCTTGAAACTTTGTATAATATGTTTCTCTATATAAATTATGTTCCTTCATGTGCACCAGGAACTTTGTTTCACATTAAATTATTTAAACTAATTGAAACTCTTCAAATTGCAACTTTATTTTTTTATTTAAATGAAAGATTCTGAGTTATTGAGCATATATCCTTCACATGCTAGAAATATATGCTACTTTCGAAGGACTCATGCTGATTTATAAGCGGAATAATGGTTTCCTATTAACATTCTTCCCCAGTGAAAGAAATTCAAGCAGCTTTTAAAGTACTTGAAACTGTAAAGATAATGGCCTCATTTGGGGAGAATTTGTTAGATTATTGATACCACTCATTTTAGGTCACCCTGTTTTGCTAGTAAAGTGTCATTATTTTTCTGAACACATTTCAACTAATTTTAACCAACTTTATTTTTGCATAATGGAGTTCTGTGTGTATACTTTCAGCCTTTGTGGTAGTAAAACCTTATACTTTGATAACAAAAGGCAAATTACTGAAGCTAATAAATAGCTTATAAATGCTGTGAGGTCTACCTTTTCCATTCCCATTAAAATGAATAAAAGATAATTTGCCATTTCAAAAGACCTTTTGTTTCTTCAACAGGAAGTTTTGAGGGATATACTGTAGAACCAACACACTGGGGATTGCAAAAAAGTGTAAGGCAGTTACTGCCTTTGTATTGGTAACGTTTGAAGAACAGACAAGAATACATTATACCATCCAAGTATAACTACAAGGTAGGTCCTGACCAAGGATTAGTACAAGTTACTTCATATTATATCTATGTTTATATAATATATATACAGTTGACCCTTGAACAACACAGGATTGAACTTTGTGGGCCCACTTGTATGCGGATTTTTTTAAATGGTAAATATGACAATAGTACATGGTCTGTGGTTGGTTAAGTTCAAGGATACAGAGGGCCGACTATAAAGTTACAAGTGAATTTCTGACTGTTCTCTAGCCCCTGCAATGTTTAAGGGTTACCTGTATGTATAATTTGTATACATATATGTGTGTGTGAACATTCGCCTTATCCACATCTCATGAATCCACACATTTAGCTGGTTTTCCACCTTTTCCATAGCTTCATCATGCACTATAGATCTTAATTTGACATTTTGCAGAGCAGGCTCACTTCCTTTTTCGGAAGGAACATTGAACTCAAAGCAAGTAACACTCTCATTCCTGAAGGAAGCTTATCTAACAAACACATTTTCTCCATAAGGCACATCCCAGCCTGGCATCTAGGAACCCAGAGAGCACTTCAGCATTGGAGCTCGAGGGTTACTTTGAACAGCAAAATCACCAACAAAAAGCACCAAAAAAAAATGCAAAAAACAGGACACTAAATAGACCATGGAAATGGCACGTGTTTAAAATATGGGCACTGACATAAAGAGATAGGGCATCATCTTGCTTGACATCAGCTGGGAATGTGCCCTAAAGACCACATCTTTTGCTGCTTTGTGAAAATCCACAAATGACCATGAAAACACTGAGAATGTTGATTTGGTCATTTTCTATCTGTTTACTAGCTATTCTCCAACAATTAAAAATCATCAGAGTATCACTTTTCTGATATTTGCTTTCCTGTTAAATGACCACTCACATCTAATCAAATGCTTGAACTAGAAAGCTGGGAGTCACATTTGACTTCGTTTCTCCACAGGGACCTTGATATATAACAAATCACCAAGCTGTTTTATTTCTAGTCCTAAATAAGTGTTCATTTTTACATTTACTTAACATCACCTTTTTCCTGGACTACTGGGGTTTCCTCACATTTAATCTTGACCTTTTTCATGCAATCTCTATACTGATTAGAACTATCAAAAACCACTGACATAACAAACAATTCTCGATTTAAATGGTTCACTGTTACCTTTAAAGTCCGAGTTCAAACTCCTTAACAGGGCTTATAAAACCCTCCCACCTTTTCATAATCACTGTCCTTCCCTTTCTCTACTCCAGTCATAACAATATGAAATAAATGTGAAACTGAAGATTATATAACAAAATACTCCCTGGTTTTATAAAAGTTGAAACTTTACATTTTATTTAAATTAATTTTTCCAAGCTAGGAGACAGTTTAACGCAAAATTAGATCTAATTTGTGTTTCCTGTCTACCTGTAGCTAGTGATGTATGCACAATGAAATTCTGATAGCTAGGAACTACCTCAGTAATCTGATACCCAAAATACTAAACTCAATATCATCAATGTAGAAATGTCCTAATGCAATTCTAATGTCATTTTTCAATATTATGTATGAAAATGATATTTAAGATATAAGACCATGAAGATCTTGCTTAGCACTGAAAATAAATCATATTATATATGATTTTAATGTGAACTGTATTGTTTTACATCATGTAATTTGTATCATATCATACATCATATTGCCTCTTTAGTTGCTTTATACCACTGGCACCCAGTTGCTCATTTTTGATAATGATTCTTCATTTCCCTCTGGAAAACCACTTTTTCCTCCATCTCAGTCCATGGGCTTTAGTGCCTTCCCTGACTCCTAATCAAGCTCCAGATTTGAGACTGAAGAATATGACCAAAGCTAAGCCAATCAGAGAACTTCATCCCCTGATCTCAGTGTTTAATTCAGGGATGGCTGTATGACCCAATGAGATCCATTGACACCTGTAGTCAATGAAATTCTGGTAAAGACTTGCTTCTTTTTCTTTCTGTACGTCTCATGAACAGATACAATTTCTGGAGCAGTTGCAGATATCTAATTACCATAGAGGAAAATCTGTTTCAGGACAAAGTAAGGAAAATGAAGTTGGGAGATGGAGAAAAATAAAGTTGGTGAAATTGATGAGTTCCTTCTTCAAGCCATGCCTGCAGTCAATCCCAGGCTGGCACTTTTCAGTTATGAATGGATTTAAATTCCTTTTTAATTTAGAATAGTTTGAATAGGTTTGTTTTCACAATTGCAGACTGAAGAGTCCTAAGTGATATAACATGTAACAAACAATATAGTCAGTTTAGGTGACTGCAGTTTTTTTTGTCAAAGTATAAACTTCATTACTGCAGATTTTACTGACTCCTTGTATGAATTACAGCATTGTTTTGTTATATGTACATCTGTTCTTCCTCAGAAACTGCTGGCACCTCTATTAATACTTTTTGCATATTTACTGTCTTTCACATTTGCATATAATAGACCTATAACTCATTTAACAAAATTAGTTTTTTCACTTTAATTTTAAACTTTTGTTAACACGAATTAACACCAAGTATGTTTACAAACAAATTTGATAAGAAAAAACAAGTAGAACTGTCAGATATGTATGGAGAAAGTGAAAGCTAGTTTGAAATGGAATTGCCAAGTACAGATTCTTTCTGCATAAACATATTGGTTAAATACAATTATAGAGATCTTTATATGCTTTGGTTGTTAGATAAAACTACACATATTCTTTGCATTTCCTTTTTTTCTTTAAATGAGGAAAAATATGATTCCATTAAGAAGAAGAATTCCATTACAATTGATTCTCAATTATTTTCACGGGATGTATCTATAATCAGGCTTTAGTTTCACTTCAGCTTTTCTCTAATTCTAAGGAACACCTTCCTTGTTAATGGTGAGTCAGTACTTGCTCAACTTTTATGAATGTAACAACGAAATATGCCTATTTTCATAAATAGTAGAGTGGTGAGCAAGTTTGCATGGTATTAGTATTCTTGAGTTTACCATCTATTTCATAGTGTGGGGAATGACTGCCTTTTGAGAGAAACCTAACAGCCTTGTATTGCTATTTAGAGATGGAAGCCTTCTCAATAGGGGTTAGAATGTGAAGTGGCAGCCTTCTCGGGATCCTTGAAAGGGTCATGCTATAGTTATTCTCCCAGCTGTGAGTGCTGGTGAAATTGCCATCATCTCAAAAATGCTACAAAGGCTTTACAACCATCTTGATAGTTCCTCTCCATGAATATTAGCAATGATGGTGAGCCAGGACCTAGAATTTTCCAGTTTTTTTAGTGCTTTAAAATGTATTTTTCAGTTTTCCTAAACCAGAGACATGAGTTATGACAAGAGGCTGAATCTCTAGAATGGATTCTGTCATGTTTTGTGGCTTTGTTTCATTTGTTCTTTGAGATGAGCTCTGTTCATTTTTGTTTCCCTCTTAAAAACTGATGATTGAAAGTCGTACTTATTTGATCTGGGAGATATATTACATGTTCCATTTCAGGGGCAAATAGTTTCACTATTCTAAAAGGTGTGTTTTGGCAGAATTACCAAAGTGATCATTTTGGAATTTAATGACTTATTAATATGTGAAAGAAAAACATCTAACAGAAATAAATGGAAATAAACTATCTCATATCTTTATGTAAATATAGAGATGCCATTGGCTAGTTATTTTAATATGTAAATTAACATGCAATATTATACATTACTTATTTAAATATTTAAGTAAATACATGTCAGTGTTCACATGGCAAACATTTTTAGCCACCTTTTATCAGTAATTTGTGTAAAGTGTAATAGTTATTCTGAAAGTATCAGAAAGAAATATATACAGTATAAATTTTCAATGGTACTTCTCCCACAGAAAAGAAAATATTGAGGAGAGAAGGTTGAAGGAAGTACTGGGTGGACATTTCAAATATGCCTCTACATCAGACTGTATAAAGGAAGAATGATGGAGAATTAGAACAATCTTCAGAAGAGATTTTAAATCGACAATATGATTAGACAGATAAAAATGTAAATAATAACGAGCAAAAAGGAAACTTTTCTGTAGCAAAATTCATTCAGCGCTCAGCAGATTTATTGAGTACCTATTATGTGTACCTGGAACTGTATTAGGTTCTGAGAACACAATCAAGATGAACAAAATAGATAGAGTTCCTGCCCTCACACTTTGAAAGCCAAGCAGGGCCATTGCTAGCAGCTTTGGAGTGACACATAGCAAGAAGCATGCCCTCAAATCAACTCTTGATGAGGCTTATAGCTCGATGTTATTAATGATGCATTCCATCTGGTACTTGGTAGCTTCCTGTCTATTTCAGTCTATTTTTGCTCTTTATTCCTGCAAAACACTAAGCTAAGCTGTTTCTGCTTTGCTCAAGAAGGGTATACACTTTCAAAATGTAAATGTACCAAAGTTCTAATTATATAAAAAATTTTAAAAGTTACCTTTTTCTTTCTTTTACATTTCTATGTTCTGTGTTCTATGCCATAGAGTGTTTTGCTCTCTTAAGTTTTACTTGATGGTTAAAGACCTTTCAAAAGGTCATTCTAATACATTATAATAAGTACTATGGTCAAAGAAATTGAATGCACTAAGCAAAAATACATGTGTGTCATTTAACAACTTTGGTGAGGAAGAAGGTTCAGATGGCATCTAAAATGAGATCTGAAGGAATCAGGGATGGGTTGAAAAGGAAGGCGAAAGAAACCTTAGGTTAAGAGCTGTTCATTTTCCTTTAGATCCAGCTGAATATTTTTTATTGAAAAGTAGTGGACCCACAGATGTAGAAGTCCAATAACTTGCATGATA
This sequence comes from Hippopotamus amphibius kiboko, assembly GCF_030028045.1. NCBI lineage: Eukaryota > Metazoa > Chordata > Mammalia > Artiodactyla > Hippopotamidae > Hippopotamus > Hippopotamus amphibius. The sequence goes on along the minus strand of NC_080188.1, from coordinate 194,032,188 downwards.
ATTAAGTCTGTTTGAGGAAATAGAGAGAAATCATGGCATGCTAGAGTATTCATTTCACCCACAGCAAATCAGAAGCATGCATTTGCAAATTAACAAATGTGTTCTTCCTTTTGGAGCAAGGTTATTCGGGAGTTTCTGTTTCCCAGCATAGATGCCAGATGGCAGTAACCACAGATTGCCAGCCTCTGCATGCTGATAGTTGTCAACTTTGGATGCTAACGTGGTGGCAGAAGCAACTACTGCCAAGTAATTTTTAATTCCATGCATATTAGTGAACATCCACTATATTCTAGGCACTAGGCAAACAGTTATAAGCAAAAGCTGATTAGTATCGCTTTAGTGAAGCTTACGGTTTAATGAGGCTTTAAGAAACTGGGCGATGACAAATTTTATCCTCTCTTAAACTAATTCTGAATTTTTATGGAACTCTGGATGATATAATTGGAACTATTTGGGGAGAGGGGGATAGGAATCGGGAAAATTAGCAGGTAGATCAGAGTATCTCCTTTATCAGTCACAATAAAGTGATGGGAAGAAGAAAGTGGGTGATTATTTCCTTTCCAATACTTCCCTCTGTGTCACTATACATCACTAGAGATCTAATCTGGCAGTTTTTGCAGTCATATCTAATTAAAGGTCACGCCTTAGAATAGAAGACTTGGCACATCACAGTTCTTTCAGTGACATGAAATATTTTGCACCTACTTTTCTAGATTGATACATGGATGGAGCTTCCGTTTGGGTTCAATATTTGTATTTATCACTCGAAGTTTTGTTTCACTTTGTTTTTCCATGTCTTGCCTTGAAAATCAATTTTAACCTGCAGGTAGGTTTAAATATCTTTAGGTCATTCATGCAAGCTGGTGTTGACCAAACATGTTGATTATAAGCATTTTTTAAAAAGTTTCTTCCTTCCTATTCTACTGAAAGATTTTTACTGCTCAAAGAACTTTGGAGAATAATATTAATATGTGCTGAAGTGAAAAGAGGATTTGAGTATAACTACATGACTTTTGTCTGTACCACCAGAAAGATGGATTTAACATCAGCTCAGATTGGGAGAAGATTTCAGGGGAAAAAATATCAGGAATTTAGGTCTCAGTTATGTCGAGTTGGAGACATGCAGTAGAGATCCCAGTAGAAAAGTTGAGTAGGCAGTTGAATTTGAATGTATGAGTTTGGGAGAGAGGACTGGGCAAGATATATAAATTTGGAAAACCTGGGCATAGAGATGCATTGCTCTTTGAGTATAGCTGTGAAAAGATCGATTTTAAGAAGAGAAGGGAATGAACCAGTTAAGGATACTCAGGAGTAAACTGTAAAGTAGGAAGAAAACCAAGAGAATAGATTGAAGAAAGGGATTCAAGGATGAGGAAGTGATAAACTATGCCCAGTGATGATAGGACATGTAAGATGACCTGGTATCTGCTTTGTGCCAAGTAGCGGTCACTAGCGACCTTGATAATTGCAGATTTGGTGGAGGAGTGGAATGGGCTTAAGAAAGAAGAGGTGAGGAATTAGAGCCAGTGATTTAAGGCTTATTGTTCATAAATGTTATGGGCTGAATTGTGGCCTGCAAAATTCATATGTTGAAGCCCTAATCCTCAGTACCTCAGAATGTGACCATATTTGGAGACAGGGTGATTAGGTTAAAATGAGGCCGTCAGATAGGCCCCAATCCAATCTGACTGGTGTCCTTGTAAAAAGGGGAGACTTGATCACAGAGACACCATGGATGCTTGAACTCAGAGGAAAGACTCTGCGAGGACAGTCAGCAAGGGCCATCTGCCAGCCGAGCAGAAAGGCCTCAGGAGAAATCAACCCTTGAGCTCAGACTTCCAGCTGCCAGAACTATGAGAAAATAAATTTCTGTTGTTTAAGTCACCTGGGTTTTTTGTAATGGCAGCTCTGGAAGATGAACACAGCAAGTCTCAGTGTCTCTTTACTTCTCTCAGTACCAATCAGAACCGTGGGCACGATGGCCCAGTGTATTCACATGTTCTGTTGTAAGGGATTTTCCTGAGTTCATGCATCGATGATGTACTTTGCCTTTCAATAATCCTGGTTCTTCCTAGGGGATTTCTGTGGGGGATTTCTGTGGCATTCTTCATGGAGGATCTTTTTGCCAGGTCTCCTGTCTGTCAAAATAGAAACTCTGTATCATCAAAAATTGGCAGATAGCACCAGGGTGAACTGTAGATTTAACGCTAGCTTATTTCTCTGGTTTCTTAATTTCTTGTCTTTTCTGGCTTCTGAGGATTTATTTCCCTTACTTTCCTACCAGCTAAGACATACATGTTAAAAAGTGGTGTGTGGTTTTGATTTGCATTTCTCTAATGATTAGTGATGTTGAACATCTTTTCATGTGTTTGTTGGCAATCTGTATGTCTTCTTTGGAGAAATGTCTATTTAGGTCTTCCACCCATTTTTGGATTGGATTGTTTGCTTTTTGATATCAAGCTGCATGAACTGCTTGTATATTTTGGAGATTAATCCTTCGGGTGGGAGGGAGGTTGAAGACAGAGGGAATAAGGGGATATATGTATACATATAGCTGTTCACCTTGTTGTACAGTAGAAACTAACGCAACATTGTAAAGCAATTATACTCCAATAAAGATGTAAAAAGAAAATAAAAGCACAGATTGGAGATGAAGAAAAAAGTGGTGTGGTGTGTGTGTGCACGCGTGCGTGTGTGTGTTTAATAATTTATTTAACTTTTCAAGGTATTTCATTTGGGGAGAGTTTATGGAATATCTTTTATCATACACTCAGAAGCAAAACCCTGAGTTACTTTGAAATCTTTTTTGTGGTAAAGCAGTTTACTCTTATCTATATGTTGCCAATTTAATCACAGTTGGTTGCTTGCTTTTTGATCAAGTTGTTACCATTAAACACATAGACAATGTATGCAAAGTAATTGCCAGTGTCTCTGATTGGATTCTCTGAAGCAGACTCTGATATGGAGTTTGGGTTGTGAAAGGTGTGACCTCAGGTAGGCTGGCTCATTGCACCAGAGGCAGAGCCTGCAGCAGCTCATAGCTGGAAATTATCCAGCTATCGTGAAGGAGGGGGATCAGGGTTCCAAATCTCCACGTCTACCATATTCAGTTATATTGTACTTAATCGTGATACAGTCTTAGGAATAATATTGTTACAACAGTAATTGAAGGTGAAATTGTTAGGCAATTTTTCTTGTGTAAATAAATTTTAATCCAATAAATTACAAAAATGTCTATCAGCTATGGTAGTACATTTTATAATTCATTTTAGTAGATCTCATAATTAGAAAATTTCAATAACTTAAAAAATAAAAAAGTAAATTTGGGGTGGAGGTTGGTCAAAGTACAAACTTCCTGGGCATGTAATGTACAGCATGGTGACTGTAGTTTAAAATACTGTATAGCGTATTTGAAAGTAGCTAAGATAGTAGCTCTTAAAAGTTCTCATCACACGAAAAAGTTGCAACTACGTGTGGTGATGAAAGTTAACTAGACACTGCCATGATCATTTCACAGTGTATATAAATATCAAATGATTATGTTGTATGCCTGAAACTAATATGAGGTTACGTGCCCATTATAGCTCAGTAAAAAGTAGTAAAAATAAAAGTAAATTTGATTTATATAACATAATTTTTCTTTCTTGGTTAAAGCTCATATATCATCAGGGTTAAGTGTGTGGGGGTTATACTGCCTGGGTCCACCATTTATGATTTGTGTGATTTTGGGCAAATGCCTCTGACTCCTAATCTGTAAAATGGAGATGGTAATAGTACCCCTTAAAGGTACCCCTTGAGAATTAAATGAGGTAGCACATCTGTGTATTTGGTGTAGTACTTGGGTATTTTCAATAAGTAGCTCCTCCATGTTATTGTTACTGCTTATTAATACATTTCTTGGCTTCTATGCAAATTTTTAATTATCTGATTTCTTTTCTACCTCTCTGCTTTCATATATTGCTATTACCTGATACACTTCCTGTGCTCTAGCCATTTTAACTCCTGTTAATTCCATAAGTGTACTATACTTTTTCTCCTATTTTTTCCCTTTGTACTTGCTATTTCTTATAGTAAAAGGCCCTCCATGTGTCTCTCCTTTCACCCAAGCTTGCCAATCCTATTCACTCTGACTCCGCAACAAATTCCTTCTTGTGCTATAGATTTGAGTCATATACTTATTTGGTAGACTATGGAAATTATTTCTCATGTAGCATCCCAAAGTTCACACCTGGTTTTTATAAATATAGCATATTTAAGAATTTTTTTGTATCCCCAGAATTAGTTTAGTTGTAATTTTTAGTTTGTGGCACACCCCATATTGTGTTATGGACATACTCATTTCATTCATTCATTCTTTCCTTCATTTATTCATAAATTATTAATGTATAGACACCTATGGACACTCAAAGAACTAATACTTTATTAATAACTTACAACTAACTCTGCATTCCTCCACTTTCTTCCCTGCCTCCCTCCCGGAGGTCATCACTATCCTTATTTTGGCTTTTCATTTCCTTGCCTTTAACAAATATAGGTGAATAGATGTTATGTGTATCCCTAAACAAGATATTGTTTGATTTTAGATACTCTTGAACTTGGCAGAAGTGGGCATCATGCTACATGTAGTCATCTCAGACTTGCATCTTTCGTTCAGCATCCGGTTACCAAGATTCATTCATATTATTACATGCTTCACTAACTTTTACCGCAGTACTCCATTGTAAAAATATGCCAGATTTGCCTGTTTGCCCGTAAGTGGATATTTGAGTTACTTCTGATTTTTCTCTGCACTTTCATGAACAAGGCTTTTTTTAACATTCTTGTACATGCATCCTTGTTCACATGTGTAGGTTTCTCTCTGGCATTTGTCTAGAAGTGGAATGGTTGAATTGTAAATATCTGAATAGTCAGTTTTATTAGATAATGCCAAATTGTTTACAAAAGTCATCTACCAATTTACATTCCATCAACAATTAAGAAATCCTTTGATTTACATTCTCTCCAACATTTGGCATTATTCCTTGAATTTTTTCCTATCAAATGGATGTAAAATATTATCTCAGTATACTCCTATTGCATTTTTCTGAGTACTGATAAGGTTGAACATCTCCTCCTTAGTTTATTAGCCAATATAGTTCCTCTTGTGTTAGATGCCATTTCACATTTTTTGGCTACATGTTTATTATTTTCTTAACAATTTAGGAATTATTTATGTATTTTTGATTTTTACTTTTAATTGGTTTTGTATCCTAATATCTTGTCCCTCAGTAGAACTTGCTTTCTACTGTCTTTAAAATTTAAATTTAAAATAAATAAATTGAGCTGTGGGAATTTCCTGAGCCCATCAGTTATTTATTGATTTATGCTATCTTTCCAGGCAAATATTTTGTACATCTTTTATAATTTATTTTTTTCTTTTTATATATTAAGTACTGTTTGATTATTCAAATGTCAAAAAATGTATTCATCATTATTATTTTTTTTTTGGTGCATTTTTATTTTTTTATTTTTTTTTAAATTTTATTTATTTATTTATTATTTTTTGGGGGTACACCAAGTTCAATCATCTGTTTTCATACACATATCCCCGTATTCCCTCCCTCCCTTGACTCCCCCCCCCACCCTCGAGTCCCCCCCACCCTCCCCGCCCCAGTCCTCTAAGGCATCTTCCATCCTCAAGTTGAACTCCCTTTGTTATACAACAACTTCCCACTGGCTATCTGTTTTACAGTTGGTAGTATATATATGTCTGTGCTACTCTCTCGCTTCATCTCAGCTTCCCCTACACCCCCCGCCCCCTCCCAAACCTCGCGTTCTCCAGTCCATTCTCTGCACCTGCGTCCTTGTTCTTGTCACTGAGTTCATCAGTACCATTCTTAGATTCCATATATGTGAGTTAGCATACAATATTTGTCTTTCTCTTTCTGACTTACTTCACTCTGTATGACAGACTCTAGGTCTATCCACCTCATGACATATAGCTCCATCTCATCCCTTTTTATAGCTGAGTAATATTCCATTGTATATATATATGCCACATCTTCTTGATCCATTCATTTGTTGATGGGCATTTAGGTTGCTTCCATGTCCTGGCTATTGTAAATAGTGCTGCAATAAACATTATGGTACATGTTTCTTTTGGGATTATGGTTTTTTTGGGTATATGCCCAGGAGTGGGATTACTGGATCATATGGTAGTTCTATTTGTAGTTTTTTAAGGAACCTCCAAATTGTTCTCCATAGTGACGGTACCAACTTACATTCCCACCAACAGTGCAGGAGAGTTCCCTTTTCTCCACACCCTCTCCAACATTTGTTGTTTCCAGATTTTGTGATGAAAGCCATTCTGACCCGTGTGAGGTGATACCTCATTGTGGCTTTGACTTGCATTTCTCTGATGATGAGTGATGTTGAGCATCTTTTCATGTGTTTGTTGGCCATCTGTATGTCTTCTTTGGAGAAATGTCTCTTTAGGTCTTCTGCCCATTTGTGGATTGGGTTATTTGCTTTTTTGGTATGAAGCTGCATGAGCTGCTTGTATATTTTGGAGGTTAATCCTTTGTCTGTTGTTTCGTAGGCAACTATTTTTTCCCATTCTGAGGGTTGCCTTCTAGTCTTGTTTATGGTTTCTTTCACTGTGCAAAAGATTTTAAGTTTCATGAGGTCCCATTTGTTTATTCTTGATTTTATTTCCATGATTCTAGGAGGTGGGTCCAAAGGGATCTTGCTTTGATGGATGTCATAGAGTGTTCTGCCTATGTTTTCCTCTAGGAGTTTTATAGTGTCTGGCCTTACATGTAGGTCTTTAATCCATTTGGAGTTTATTTTTGTGTATGGTGTTAGGAAGTGTTCTAATTTCATTCTTTTACATGTTGCTGTCCAATTTTCCCAGCACCGCTTATTGAAGAGGCTGTCTTTTTTCCATTGTATATTCGTGCCTCCTTTGTCAAAGATAAGGTGCCCATATGTGTTTGGGCTTACTTCTGAGTTCTCTATTCTATTCCATTGATCTTCCCTTCTATTTTTGTGCCAGTACCATACTGTCTTGATCACTATGGTCTTGTAGTATAGTTTGAAGTCAGGAAGCCTGATTCCACCAACTCCATTTTTCCTTCTCAAGATTGCTTTGGCTATGCGGGGTCTTTTGCGTTTCCATACAAATCGTAAGATTTCTTGCTCTAGTTCTGTGAAAAATGCCATTGGTAATTTGATCGAGATTGCATTGAATCTGTGAATTTCTTTGGGTAGTACAGTCATTTTCACGATGTTGATTCTTCCAATCCAGGAACATGGTATATCTCTCCATCTGTTTGTGTCGTCTTTGATTTCTTTCATCAATGTCTTAAAGTTTTCTGCATACAGATCTTTTGCCTCCTTAGGCAGGTTTATTCCTAGGTATTTTATTCTTTTGGTTGCAGTGGTGAATGGGAGAGTTTCCTTAATTTCTCCTTCTGCTCTTCTGTTGTTAGTGTATAGGAATGCAAGAGATTTCTGTGCATTAATTTTGTATTCTGCTACTTTACTAAGCTCATCAATTAGTGCTAGCAGTTTTCTGGTAGCATCTTTAGGGTTTTCTATGTATAATATCATGTCATCTGCAAAGAGTGACAATTTTACTTCTTCTTTTCCAATTTGGATTCCTTTTATTTCTTTTTTTTCTCTGATTGCTGTGGCAAGGACTTTCAAAACTATGTTGAATAATAATGGTGAGAGTGGACACCCTTGTCTTGTTCCTGTTCTTAGAGGGAATTCTTCCAGTTTTTCCCCATTGAGAACAATGTTGGCTTTTGGTTTCTCATATATGGCTTTCATTATGTTGAGGTAATTTCCTTCTATGCCCATTTTTTGGAGAGCTTTTATCATAAATGGGTATTGAACTTTGTCAAAAGCTTTTCCGGAATCTATTGAGATGATCATATGGTTTTTTTCCTTCAATTTGTTGATATGATGTATCACGTTGATTGATTTGCGTATATTGAAGAATCCTTGCATCCCAGGCATAAACCCCACTTGATCATGGTGTGTGATTGTTTTAATGTGCTGTTGGATTCTGTTAGCTAGTATTTTGTTGAGGATTTTTGCATCTATATTCATCAGTGATATGGTCTGTAATTTTCATTTTTTGTGACATCTTTGCCTGGTTTTGGTATCAGGGTGATAGTGGCCTCATAGAATGAGTTTGGGAGTGTTCTGCTTTCTGTGATATTTTGGAAGAGTTTGAGAAGGATAGGGGTTAGCTCTTCTCTAAATGTTTGATAGAATTTGCCCATGAACCCATCTGGTCCTGGGCTTTTGTTTGTTGGGAGATTTTTAATCACCACCTCAATTTCCGTACTTGTGATTGGTCTGTTCATGGTTTCTATTTCTTCCTGGTTCAGTCTTGGAAGATTGTATTTTTCTAAGAATTTATCCATTTCTTCCAGGTTATCCAATTGATTGGCATATAGTTGCTTGTAGTAGTCTCTCATGATGTTTTGTATTTCTGAGGTGTCCGTTGTTACTTCTCCTTTTTCATTTCTAATTTTGTTGATTTGCATCTTCTCCCTTTTTTTTCTTGATGAGTCTGGCTAATGGTTTATCAATTTTGTTAATCTTCTCAAAGAACCAACTTTTAGTTTTATTAATTTTTGCTATTGCTTCCTTCCTTTCTTTTTCATTTATTTCTGCTCTGATCTTTATGATTTCTTTCCTTCTGGTCACTTTGGGGTTCCTTTGTTCTTGTTTTTCTAATTGTTTTAGGTGTAAGGTTAGGTTGTTTATTCGATAATTTTCTTGTTTCTTAAGGTAGGACTGTATTGCTATAAACTTCCCTCTTAGAACTGCTTTTGCTGCGTCCCATAGGTTTTGGGTTGTTGTGTTTTCATTGTCATTTGTTTCTAGATATTTTTTGATATCCTCTTTGATTTCTTTAGTGATTTCTTGGTTGTTTAAGAGTGAATTGTTTAGCCTCCATGTGTTTGTATTTTTTGGACTTTTTTTCCTGTAATTGATATCTAGTCTCATGGCATTGTGGTCTGTGAAGATGCTTGATGTGATTTCAGTTTTCTTGAATTTGCTGAGGTTTGATTTGTGACCCAAGATGTGATCTATCCTGGAAAATGTTCCGTGTGCACTTGAGAAGAAGGTGTATTCTGTCGTTTTTGGATGGAATGTCCTATTAATATCAGTTAAGTTGAGATGGTCTAATGTGTCATTTAAAGCTTGTGTGTCTTTATCTATTTTCTGTTTGGATGATCTGTCCATTGATGTAAGTGGGGTGTTGAAGTCTCCTACTATTATTGTGTTACTGTCGATGTTCCCTTTTATAGCTGTTAGCATTTGCCTTATGTATTGAGGTGCTCCTATGTAGGGAGCATAGATATTTGCCATTGTGATATGTTCTTCTTGAATGGATCCCTTGATCATATGTAGTGTCCTTCCTTGTCTCTTGTAATAGTCTTTACTTTCAAGTCTAATTTGTCTGATATGAGTATTGCTATTCCAGCTTTCTTTTGACTTCCATTTGCATGGAATATCTTTTTCCATCCCTTTACTTTCAGTCTATATGTATCCCTTGGTCTGAAGTGGGTTTCTTGTAGGTAGCATATAGAAGGGTCTTGTTTTGTATCCACTCAGCCAGTCTGTGTCTTTTGGCTGGAGCATTTAATCCATTTACATTTAAGGTGATTATTGACATGTGTGTTCCAGTTACCATTTTCTTAATTGTTTTGGATTTGTATTTGTAGGTGTTTTCCTTTTCTTGTGTGTCCTACTTAGAGAAGTTCCTTTAGCACTTGTTGTAAGGCTGGTTTGGTGGTGCTGAATTCTCTTAACTTTTGCTTGTCTGGAAAGCTTTTGATTTCTCTCTCAAATCTGAGTGAGATTCTTGCTGGTTAGAGTATTCTTGGCTGTAGGTTTCTCTCTTTCAAGACTTTCAGTACATCCTGCCATTCCCTTCTGGCCTGCAGAGTTTCTGTAGGAAGGTCAGCTGTTATCATAATGGGTTTTCCCTTATATGTTGTTTGTTGCTTTTCTCTTGCTGCTTTTAATATTTTTTCTTTGTGTTTAATTGTCGTTAGTTTGATTAATATGTGCCTTGGTGTGTTTCTCCTTGGGTTTATTCTGTATGGGACTCTCTGTGCTTCTTGGACTTGGTTAATTATTTCCTTTCCCATGTTGGGGAAGTTTTCCACTATAACCTCTTCAAATATTTTCTCAGACCCTTTCTTATTTTCTTCTTCTTCTGGGATGCCTATAATTCGAATGTTGGTATGCTTAATATTATCACTGAGGTCTCTGAGACTGTCTTCTATTCTTTTTATTCTTTTTTCTTTTTCCTGCTCTGTGGCAGTTATTTTCCCCATTCTATCTTCCAACTCACTTATTCATTCTTCTGTCTCAGTCGTTCTGCTGGTTATAGCATCTAGAGTATTTTTAATTTCAGTTATTTTGTTATCCATTGCTGTTTGTTTTTCTGAGTTCTTATGAACTGTTTCTTGTACTTTCTCTATTTTGTTATCGAGATTTTGTATCATTTTTACTATCATTACTCTGAATTCTTTTTCAGGCATTTTTCCTATTTCCTCCTCATTTATTTGGTCTTGTGGGTTTTCTTCCTGCTCCTTTGCCTGCATGGTGTTTCTTTGTTTCCTCATGGTTGTCCAAACTTTTGGGGTTGCTTGTCCTGGCAATAGAGGTGTTTATAGAAGACTGTCCAAGCCTCAGAGTAATGTCCAAGTATTGGATTAAACAAATACTAAGTCAAGGAAACACATACATGTATAAGACACACAATTACTGAATCCGTTAGGACATAGGGCTCTAGAAAGACCTGACAGAACCCCAGTGTGGTATCAGATATTCAAAGGGAAACCCAACAGAAATTGACAACTGAAACAGAAGAAATCAGAGACAAAAGCAAAAGCAAACAAACAAACAAATAACACCTTACACATACAAACACTAACCCAGGGAGATTTTGTAAGCTAGGATCAAATATAGAAAAGAGCTAGAGTACCACCAGACAGAATGGAGATTCTCAGAATGAAATTAGACAATTATACTAAGAACTAAGATAAAGACAAAAACCTAATATTAAATACCAAGGTGGTGCGTCATCTGGAGAATAGAGCAAGGAGTCTGAGCAGATTGATAGTGTTGCTTATAAGTATGTTAAGATAAAATAAACTTAAAATGGCTGGAAGAAAGGGGAACAAAAGAGTGTAGTGTGGTTGGAAATATGCAAATAAAAAGAAAGGAATAGAAATGTATGAAAGATAGGGATGAAAGGAAAGTATGAGAGATATATTGTCCATAATACCAAAAATTTAGCTAGATAAAGAAGTATATAAAAAGGCAAAAAAATAAAAATAGAATAAAAATATCATTAAAAAAATTATGTTATAAAACTGGTAGATCCCTTAGGACTAAGATCGTAATTAATAAAGGAAAAAAAAAAAGAGAGAAAAAAAAAATCCAGAACTGATCCCAGAATGGACCAGTTCAATAGGATCGATACTAATATTTGTGTTTCCTTAGAGTCTCAGCTGTAAGTGTCCTTCTAGTCGCCTTGGGTTTTTTTGCATTATTCTGTGACCAGCAGAGGTTCCTTTATTGTTTGTCTGTAAGCCTCAGTCGGTGGGGAGGGAGAGGGTACAATAGTGGCTCCTTTCCCTGGGAGTGAGTGAGCAGTGGCGCACTGTTGTTTCAGTCGGGCTTGGAGGTGCCTGTTGCAGAGGAATGCCAGTGGCTCAGGTGTAAACAGAAAGTCTCAGAGTTGGGCCTCTCTCGGGTTTTTTTTTTTTTTTTTTCTTTTCTTCTCAGCAGCCTCCCTGCTGCCTGCATTCCAGGGGGTTTTAATCCAGCCCCGCCCGAGTGCCTGAGGGTACTTGTTATCGCTGAGTGCCTTAGGTGGCCCACAGGGCATCTCTCCACTGCCTGTTGCAGAGGCGCCAAAAGAGAGAGAGGCTGTGTGCGGGGCTCCTCCGCCCAGCCCATGAGCCTGCAGCATCCAGCCGCCATCATGGCCGGGCAGCTCTCAGGGGCAGGCACTCCTTGCCACGGACCGCTTCCCTCCTGTACTCTCGGTCCGTCACCTTACTGGCAACAATGTTTCTCACCGTGAACCAGCTCTCTGGTTCCCACGCTCCCGCTCCCGGACCCTCTGTTCCGCTGTGAATTGGCGTCTCGGTCCGGGAACGCTGAGCTGCGGTGCGGACCCTCCGTGTTTCTCACTCCCTCCTGTTTGCCACAGCTCCGCCGCTTCACCCTGTTTGAGCTGTCGTAGATGCCTCCCTACCGGGTATGTCGGGCTCCTTGAGGTCCTTTCTGGTGTCTGAGGCCGTCTGCTGGTGTTCAGCTGGTTCTCTGTGGGAATTATTGCGTCCTTCGGTGCATTCCCAATGCATCTGTGGAGAGGGATGCATTCCACGTCCCTCTACTTCGCTGCCATCTTTTTCCTCCCATCGTTATTTTTTAATAAGAATTTAAAAGGTTCCTTAATCTATCTAAAGGTGATTTAGTCCATATGGCGTGAGATAGGGGGTCCAATTTCATTTTTTTTTTTTCCTATTTGGATAACTTTAAAAAAATCAATTTATTGGAAGTTCCCCTTTTTTCTGTCTATCTGTCATACTCTTTTTGTTATATAGTAACATGCAGTAAATGCATGAGTCAATTTCTTGACTATTTTATTCCACTAATCAATTTTTCTTTTCTGTGGCAATCTTTTGCTTACTGTAGGATCATAGCTTTTGATATCAAGTAGGGAAAATACCTACTCTTCATTCTTCTTCACAAATATGTGGTTTAGTTTTATCTTTCACCCTCTATACGAGCAGCTTATGAAGTGCCACAAAATTGCCAATGGGCTTTTGATTGGAATTTTGTAGACTCTTTGGTTTAGTTTATAAGTATCAAATTGTTTGCCAAAGCAATTGGGACAACTTAAATTATGCTGGTAGTTAAAAAGAAACCCTAATATTTGAGGAGAAACTGTTAGAGTTTAATTTTCAAAATTTTAAAAAACATGTCGCTTATACAAATATGAAATGAAAACATGTCAAAAACATTCAACTCATTTTGTTATTGAGGGGAACAGTACTATTTTAAAATTGATGGCGTATTGCAGAAGCTGCATATTCCCAGGTGATGTTAGAATAAGATGGCGGGATGAGCAGGCCCACCTCCAGAAGTTCTACGGGGCCATTTGCATTAATGTTGGGAGTTTTCTCTTTTGTTGGGTGGAGATTCTTTGCATGTCTATTTGACACATCTCTACTCACTAAGGTCTGTTCCTTCACAGTTGTAAAAATGCACAGAAAATACAAAGTCAAGGCCAACATTTTATTAAAAAAGCGTCTGGTAATCTCTTGCCTACTTCCAAGTTTTGAATAATTTTTCTGACAAAACTGACAGCAAATGTTTCTCTAGTATAACATTCTCACATTTTAACTATATCATTGTCTACCTTCTTGTACAGTTTGGAAAAAAAATATTGGGAAAGTTCTTTGAGAGAAGCTTCTTTGACTGTTAAAATGATGACATGATGACCAGATCTTTAGATTACTGCTATGTAATTTGTCATATACATAGGTTTAAATTAATTTGACGTGTAGATTTTTACATTATTTAGTAAAATTATAGGCAATATATTTATTATTTGTTAGAAAAAGTAGATGATATTTTTCTTTTTTTTTATAATAAACCAACAAAACCTGAAGATCCATTTCTGTGTGTAAGGGAATTGTGAAAAAATGATGCATTGTTAGTATAGAGAAATATGTAGAAGAATACCATGCAGTTGTTAAAAATGATGATCTAGGTCTGCATCTTATGTTTGAGTAAAAATAATTACATTATAAATCAGCAGATGTGGGCTAATTTCCTTTATACTGTTGTTTAAATAATTGAAATGTCACCAGACGCTTGTAAATGAAGAAAAATTAAGTTTACTTTAACTCCCTGAAGGTAGTGAGTAAGCATTAGTGATGCTTCAGAAGATGATGTTAGAAGTGAGATATTTATTAGGCCTTGGAATAAGGGCTCAAGTGGTGTGAGGCGGATCATTCATGGTGAAAAAGGATTTTGAATGGTCAAAATTTGTGAGAAGTCACTTAGAACTGGGGGACACAGCAAAGTGAGGGTTTTGAATTCTTAATGAGTAATAAGTAACAAGACAATGCAAGTCTTAATGTCTTATGAATAAGTGATGTGTTTTCCTAGGTAAATGGAGTATTGTCCCCAATAAATTGATCTGTAGGAGTTTTCTGGAGTGAATAGCGAAGTTATTTATTGCCTTATATCCTTATTTTTCCTAAGCAACTGTTTTTTGGAGGAATCAACTATATCAAATTGGTGTCAGTGATCCACAGTTTTTGTTTTTCCCTTTATAAGTGTTTATTCTGGGAACATTTTTAAACTACCAGCATACCAGAAAAAGGTTATTTGCCGTTGTTCAGTTGTTTGTCTCATATAGAAAGTATCTTCTTTAATTTTCATAACAGCCCTAATAATGGGAATAATATCCACATTTGATAGAGAATAAAAGTTAGGAAATCTGATAGTCAAATGCATATCATCTGATTCCAAAGTCCGTGCTCTTATCCCTTGTAGCCCTTACACTAAACTACAAAATAAACAAACGAACATACCAGCAAACTATTGTGGGGAAAAAATCAGGTTCCCTAGAAAACTGGTTTCTCATTAGTTTTATTATAAAACTTATTAAGTGAATTCTATTTGTGACTGTTTCCCCCTCTTTCTCCAAATTGTGTGACCATGTCTTTAATTGTATTCAATGCAGTATGATTTATCTATTAAAATCATACACTTACTTAAGTAAGAATACTAAGTAATAAAATAAATCCTAAAGCAATGTATGTCCCCAGTGAGCTGTGTCCATTACTGATCTATGACTTCACCCTGTGAGATGCAGAATGGAAGAGGTTGCTTGGAGGACTGATTTAAAATCCATGTCATTGGTGCAAAGAATTAAATGAAACTAAAAGATGCTTCTTTCATTGAATATGGAAGTCTTCATGAAATTTCCAGTTTTATACTGGAAACTGGTATCTGTTGAACAGGACCTGCCTATTTGAGACCCAGTGGTTCCCTCCCCCAAAACACACACATTTGTCTCCAAACTGGCTTTTGCTGTTTAATCGTGCCATCCATTCCTAGCAATCCTGGGCTGTGATATTATATTTTTCCTTCAAGGTTTTAAAATGACTAGTGCAAGCGTCCAATCTGAGGTACAAATTTCATGGTGTCTTTTATCCTCTTCTTTTCTTATAAGTAGACAGAAAAAGAAAAGAGGGTTTACATGTTATAGTTGTTACGAGTTTTGATTGGGAGGCCGTTAGGTTTGTGATGGGGCTGTGCTACCTATAGTCATATTACGTAAGCTTTTAAACCTTTCTGTGGCTAACCACTTTATATTTTAAGAATGTATGTTTACATGTATGCATGTTTATGTATATGTGTGTGTGTATATATATCTTTATACCCTGTATATGTATGTATATGTACCTACTTGATCCAGACCTGCCCCCAACCATGAGGTTGGGCGAGGGTATGAAGAAGAAAAATCTCTTTGCAATTTAAGGATGAAAAAAGTGTACCTTTAGACCTAAATAAAACGAAATACTTATCCTAGCTTTCTGAATCTTTTGCTTCCCGTGCTTAGGTTTAAGTTAAATTGGGATTGCTTAAATTTAATTATTTTAAACAAAATTGGGAAGTACGGAGAATAGGTCCTGAAAATGAACGTTGCACATGAGGACATAAGTTTTCAAACTGAAGAGAGACTTGAATATAAAAGTACTCCTTGGTGGACTTTTCAGTTGTTTTCCCATGGAATCCAAAATATTGTGTATTTCCAGCTACCAGCAAGCCGTGATTACCAGGGAGTGATAAAAGCATAGATGCAATTATTGAGGGGTATCAGCATTACCCAGAATCTTTCCTCATTACCATTACATCCATCTATCCATCTATCCATCCATCCATCTATCTATCAGAAATCACTATATGTACGTATATATCTATTTAAACATATATGTATGTACATGCACATATATATATGCATATGCATATAGTAGCTGGTTTCCCTTTCTGAAAATGACATTATTTTAAATTTTATTTTTAAAATGCAGAGAATGCTATTGAAAGTCTCTAGAATTAATCTCTGCCTCCTTATAAGATGTTACCAACTAAAGGAGGTGGGAAAGTTAGACTTGCATAATTATGAAAAGAATCAGATGGGCAAAGAGATGTTAGGAAATGCCTTAGGAGGGACTCCAAAGTATTTAAATGAGGTTATTTTTTGTGCATGTAGTAAAGATTGGAAGCTAAGTAGAAGGCCCTTGAAAGCACTTGAGCATGAACCGTTGAAACTAATTTTTTAAGATGAAAAATTAATGGTAGTCTTGTTTATTAATTAATTTTTTTACAAGGTTCCATTTGAATGGTATCTCTGTTAAATAATTTAGTTACCTGAAGTTAGGAGCGAATATTTGGAAACAGAACCTGGTTTAAAGTCAACAACCAAAGGGCAGAATTAAACAAACACTTCTCAGCGTCCCTGTGTGGGTCTGGTGTTTGCAGTGCTCTTTTGTAATACTTAACAGATGACCTAGCACTCTTATAAAAATGAAGAATTAACTTGATGAGGAGACAAGAAACAAGAAGTAGTAATAGGAAGACCAATGTCCCAATTCAGTCCCAGTACTAGCTATGAATTTGGTCGAGATGCTAAAATTATTTGAATTAAAGTTTTTTTTTTCCTATGAGATAACGTTGATTGCTGCCTTATCCGAGTCATAGCAACACTGTAAAAATTAAATAAATCAACAGTAATGGAAATTTTTTCTGAATGTTCATTAAATCTTGGGGAGACAGGGCAAATAAACAAACACATCCAAATTAATAAAACTGGAAAAAAAAAAAACCTTCAGGGAATGATGGTTAATCACAAGGTAGATCTAGTTAAGTAAGAAACAGCTTCCAAGGATTCAGCTCAACACAAACTCAAGTTTTGCATCCTCAAATAGTTATAACCTAAGGAAGGAAAGGAAGATGACTTTATTCCATTACACTATTGACTCAGAGCTTTTAAGGTTTGCACCAAAGAAAGAAATGGGGACCACACTGCCCCTTCATTCAGACATTGAACAGGAATAGGTCCCTAATAGGTCTCAAATAACTTATGAGATACTTAAGACATAAGCATGAACAGAACTCTGTATGGTCCTCACCCTCATGGAGCTTACAATCTAAGGGACTTACTTCGTATAACTGAGAAGTGCTACTGTCACCATCATAGAGAGTGATTGGAAGGGGACAACACCGGTTAGACCAGAAAGTCCTGGTAGATATTGCCTTGTTAGAATGAGTGTAGTAATAGAAAAACTGGTACGTTGGACTCCATGACCAGTATCACAGCGTCAGAGGAAGGCAGGAAGGGAACAACACCAAATGGACACAGAGGAAGAATTTCCCTTTGGTAATGATCTGTATGTACCATAATTTCTGAAAGAGAATATCTACAAAACTTTGGTGTCCTAAACATAGTCTAAGGCATTATTAGCACTCAAAAGGAGCAAAAAAAAAAAAGTGTTTCTGAAAGAATGGTGCATTGACAACCTGGGTCAGAATTATTTTTGGTATTTTAATGATAGTGAAGAAGCATTTTAAGACTGAAATGAGGAAATTGCCTTTTAACAGGATCCTGCATAATTTTTATAAATGCAAGTAACCAGAGCAACGGAAAATGGGAAAAAAGTAAAACATTTAAATCAGTATTAAGGCAGTTGATATTCTTAAGGCAAATTGATGATGGTCATACAGAAAAACTCTATAGTACTTAAAATTGTTCCAGAGCATAAAATATCTGGAGAGTTTTTCAATTTATATTTGAAGATATTAGAATAATCTAAAGATAACAGCACATCAATCTTAGTTATGAGTATAGAAGAAAAGCTCCTAAAATATAGGAAAATGAATCCAGCAGTAAATTACATGAATTGTTCATTATTACTTATTCCACAATTGAAAAAACATAATTTCCTAATAGAAAAACTATTAAAATAATTTACCAAATCAATAAATCAAGAGAAAACCAAAACATGTAACATCAACTGATAGATTCAAGATAGGTTTTTTTTTTTTAACAATCAACATTCATTCATTCCCATTATGATTTTTAGTAAAATATAAGTATTTCTTGCAATCTCACAGTCAACAATGTAATTACTGCTAAAACACTAGAAGCCTTCTAGGAATGCACACCAGGGTTATTTGATTTTTTTTTTATCTAAAAGTTCTAGTCAACGTAATAAGACAGGAACAATGAAATGGGAATACAAATGTTGGAGATTTACAGATGACATGGTTGTCTGCTTAGAAAACTCAGAAAATAAACCTGAAAAATATCACTACCTATAGGAGAGTTCAACATGGTAGTCAATTACAGTATCACAAACAAAAGTTAAATGTCAGAACTTTTAGAATAGCAAACAAAATTAAAGGATCTGCCCCAAATAAAACAATAAAAGGTTGACCAACATAAAAATAATGTTATTAACCAGTGGTAATGTATGTTCCACCATATTAACATATTACAGACACTGCCTAGTAATGATTGCAATTCTACTTCATTTTTATTAAATACAATTATATTTCCATTATTATATTGGGACAAATGTGACAAAAGATCTTAAATTTTATTTTGAGTATAAACAGGTGAAAAAATGACATTTTAAGGAGTGATGAGAGCAGATTTGCCCTAGTGTATTGTTCAAAACTGTATGGTTTTAGAGTACACTAAAATGACCTACTAGATGGAGGTAAATTCAGATAAAGTTAGATGGGAGGAGGGAGGCCATAAAAGAGGAGGGAAGGAAGGAAGGAAGGAAGGGAAGAAGGAAGGAGGAAGGTCAGAAGAGAGGAAGGAGGGAGCGAAGAAAGGAGGAAGAAAGGAAGGGAAAACATCTGGAAAGGGAAACACTAAGAGGATATTTAAAATCAATGAAAATCATGAAAAAAATTGGGAAAGATAAAAACTAAACTCTGTCCTATATCTGAGTACTAGAGAGCTGTATGGTGCTGGAGACTTTCTGAAAGTGTACACTACACACTAAGTGGCCTTGATTCCCGGAGAGTGGCCACTGGGTCAAATAAAAGAAATCTCCACTCTGTATCATAAGTAGTAAACCCAAAGGACATTTTTTGGTACCTGATAGAAGACATGGGTCAAAAACTGTTTTGTTTGTTTTTTGTCTTTTTTTTTTTTTTCATTTTAGCTTTGAAAAGCATTTGTATAAATTTATGCTTTAATATCATCCATGTCCCTCAGTGATATTGACTCGGAGAGATCACTAGATTAATTAAGAGTTTTACTTCACACAGTATTATAATTAGAATGGAATTTGGAAGTCATTTGATGAGAGACCTCACACCAAGCAAAATTGTTACCTCAGGAAAAAATCCAGTTGCTCGCAAGCTGTTATCTAGTCTTTGGCGCATTTATGTGTATTGGAGAGCTCTCCACTTTATCGTGATGGCCATTTTGAAATTGGTAATATCATTCATATCCTCATGTTTTTCTATGATTAATCCTATACAAGGGAGCATCGTATTATGAATCATCTCGTTTTAATAATGATGGTCACTTCAGTATTTAAAGACAGCCATTGTGTTAGTGCTAATTCTTCATATTGAGGCTAAACATTTCCAGTTCCTTAAACTTGTCCCCCAATGAAATGCTTTCCATATCCTTCAATGTTTGCTTCAGGCTTTAGATGATCTGATTTTAGCTAAAAACTGCACCTTTGTTATATACCCAGTACTGCATGTTAACTGAAGAATGGACTCATATTTTTGTAAATTTGATAATTCTAGGAAACAAATCTACATGGCCTTTGCTTTCTTACTTGTGTAATAACCATATGTCCTCCCAAGTTTGCTTTTGTATCCATAGCAAATTTGAACCAATTTAGCTTGATATCAGTGTTACAGTTACTTTATTTAAAATGAACTGCCTTTTCATTTGATAAACAAGGGAAACAGATCCAATGATAACTTTTCAAGACACTAGTGGAGTCGTGGTCTGTATGTGTGTGCATGTACTTTTTTAGCCTGTGTGAGTATGAAGATTGCATATATGTGTAGGGGCATGTGCGTGTACACAGGCATGCATATAGAGATGTTCTGCTGGAAGATTTATTGCAATTTTCATGGCTTGTTTCTGGAGAAATTAGCAAGTAAAGAGAATCTTGATTTTTGTCTTGATTTTTGTCATTTTACACATAAAGTAAAAAAAAAGATAGTAAATGACAAAATGATGCAAAGGAAAGAAAAAAATGTTTATGGGTGAGAATATTTTCTTTAGGGATAAGAGATAAAGTTAGAGCAATTCAAGTCTTTTAACAGATAAAACTTGGTTAGCAATTGATAATAAAAGCCCTTTGTTTTTACGGCATAAGAGATTGCTTTTAAAATATTCATGGATCTTCTTGAATATGCAGCTTAGAATTTAGGAGTGAAATATTTCTCTAGTACGTGATCATCTTTGTATGTCAATTATTTTTTCTCCAGTTTTTTCTCTCTTGTGTACTCCTGCAAAATGAAAACCAAACAAAAAAACAAACCAAAAACTAGTTTATATAGATTACATTATCAAAATTTTGTGATATAAGGAAAAATGAAATTAAATTTGTTGGAAAAAATTAAATTAAATTTGTTGTTTGTGTAAGCATTAAAATGTTTTCTTAACTGTTTTTGGAACCCTAACTTATAATAAATGTATTTGAGACTATTTAAGAAAATTTCAGATGATGATTATTCGGAAGTCACCATGCTCTGAACACAATTTTCCTTTCCACTCAGTAATTTGAAAACATTATTTATGCCCTATCACTTGAGACAAGTTTGCTAGAGTTCAGGGAGAAAGAAAATGCATTTATTAGAATGTGACTATATTTTAGAGTGTCGACATCAGTTTATAATGAATTAAATGTAGAATATTCAGTCCCTGAAATGATTCATCTGGTTTGTAACTTATCTCTGGTGACTTTAGTGTTCCATTTGCCACTACCACTCCTTTGTTGATCCAATATAATTTAATATGAGCTAGGTAAATAAAGAAGAAGGTAAAGTGTCCCATACGTGGTGTCCCACATAGGCTCAAGGTAAAGAGAAGGCTTGTTAAAAATAGATTTTCAAGCCCAGTTTCTAAGATTCAGATACAGTAGATCTGGGGTTGTTAGCTCAACCTGAATTTTTAAAGCATGCAGTTGATTCTTATGATGGGGAAAAAATTGGGAAAACATTGATGAAAAATTATCCCAAAAACACATATGAAAGACTTTTGCATCCTTGCTGTTTTGAATCATCCACACCACTCACTATATCTACTAATATAGTAATTGCATTAACTACAGATGATATTTGAACTGACTATATCTTTAAAATTAGAAAGGAACTGCTTCTCTCCAAAAAAATCAATTCTCTTTTTCTCAATATTTTTTCTCAATGAATGCTCAGTTTTTACTCAATTCTTATTTCCTGTGGTGGGGATTCACTCAAAGTATATAATATTACATCAAATAATTTACTTTTATTTTCTTACATTGGTCTTTAGATTAATAATGTTTTTATTTTTTGTTTTCAGGGTGCAAGTTGAATTTTATATGAATGAAAACACATTTAAAGAGAGACTAAAGTTATTTTTTATCAAAAACCAGAGATCAAGTAAGTCTTTCATTTTATTCCCGTCTGTATATTTGTATATATGTTTACCTTAAAAAAATTCCAGCTTTGCAATCTTTTTGCAAAATATCTCTTATAGAGAAGAATAACATTGATAGTCTTTTCTGTCAGGCATTAAAGTTTAGAAAACAATAGATGTTACACCAAGTGGTGTCAAGGTCTCTTGACTACTTTACTCCTCCAAATCCCATATCAATAAGTAGACTTCTGAGTGAACCATTTGGATTGCTAGAAACATTGAGGAAGATCATTTAAAGTGAGCGTTCCCCATACTTTAACTGTGAGGGACACCAAAACTTGTTTCAAGAAGACTAGTGATTCCAAGTGACCGTAGGGGAATACTTTTCTGATTTAGTGAGTTAGTAGGGAAGAGTTTCCCTATCACGCCTAATAACAAGAAACATATAGGGTGTTCTGAAATGTGCAGATAACTAGCATCTTCCCCCAGGAGATTTAAAATCAGGAAATGTAGACCTAAGCTCAGCCTGTAACATCCCAGTGACTCTTGTCATCAGAAAAACTTGGGAAGCCTTGGAACTTCAAGAGGGCATGAAATTGGCATAGTCACGGACCTTCTAAGCCTGTTCAAGGTTGAAGTGCCAGTCATAATTGTTGCCTCCCCATAGTACCACGTATTTTTGAAAAGCCACATGTAATGAACCAATATGCAGTTTTTTCATATGATTATTGCTTAAGATGTCAGTAAGCAATGGAGAGGTCTACATTAGATTGGTGTAGACTTTGCTCTCTTTGAATTTTGACCTCTAAATCCTAAGTAAGTTGTGCTTCTGTAGAGTTCATAGAGAAAAACTTGAGTTGTGAGAAGTTACCCAATGCTGACTACAGGGAATATTTTCATCTGTAAGGCACACAGGTTAGAGAATCTTAATGGCTGGTTAGTTTCAGGGTTAGGCTAATAATAATTAATGCTTATCTAATCTGGTTGTTTAGAATTTCCAAGAGGTCCCACAGTAGATATTACCTAAGAGGCCACATCATTTGCATAGAAGGTTTCCTTTATTTTAATACTAAAAATCTTCTCTCTCTAGGCCAGAAAGAATAGATGTATTATTTGAATACTTTAACAACAGCCAGCTTTGACTAAACTGTCATTTGAGGAGACCAGTTCTATAATACCAGGGTGAATTCATTAACAGTTTACAAGCCTTTATAAAGACGCTAACCCATAAGTACCTAGCATTTTGATAGGAAAACCTAGGAAAAATTACACAATTAATAAGCATTAACCTTTTACTGTTAAGAGATGTTACCTCAAGTACACTCTCCTATAGCAGAGTAAAAACAAAATGGCATTTCATTTCCATATTTTATTAAGAAACAATTATAGGAAGACCTTTCTCAAAATTGTATTCATAATGTGTGAATCAGATACCATCTATAATTACAGGAAAGGTAATGCTTCTATTAATCAGACTTTAAATATATTTTGTTGCTTAATGTTACTTACGCTTCCTCATTATCAAGTATTACAAGCTGCGTAACTGTGACTGACACCATTTCAAAGATATATACCTGGCAGTCTTAATTCCCACCAACATTTTTTAAGATTTTATCGATATTTAAACCTAAAGTGAAAAGATGGTTGAGTCTCAAAAAACTGTGTGTGTGTATTTGTGTATTTCCCATCATATGCTATTAGGATTTCTCTATAATTATATAATTACTAATGAAATGTATAATACATAATTATATACATGATTATAATTTCTCTATAATCAAATCTACAAGGTACTCAGAAGATAAGATTTATAACTTGTCCTATGAATTTGTAAGCAGCTGTATTTTCTGGCTAGTTAAAATTTATTCCAGAATTCATGGATCTATAACATGTTTAAACTTCTAAGCATAGTGAACCAATCTTGATCGGACATTTTTGTCATTTGTTTAAAGGTCTAAGAATACGTCTGTTCAATTTTTCTCTCAAATTATTAAGCTGCTTATTGTACATAATCCGAGTGCTACTAGAAAACCCTTCACAAGGAAATGAATGGTAAGTTATCTTCATCTGATTTTCTACAGTATTCTTTTGATTAGTTTAAATTGTATTATGTTTTGAGGTAAAACTGGTAAATAATATTATATTAGTTTCAGATGTACAGCATAATAGTTCAGTCTTTCTCTACATGACAAAAGTGATCACCACAATAAGTGTAGTTACCATACATCACCATAGAATCAATGACGTTTACCCATTTTACCTCTTTTCTCTCCCTTTTCCTCTGATAACAAACAATCTATGAGTTTTGTTTGGTTAGCTTGTTTTTTTCTATGTTCTACATATAAGTGAAATCATATGGTATTTGTCTTTCTCTGTCTGACTTATTTTACTTAGCATAATGACCTCTAGGTCCAACCATGTTGTCACAGATGTCAAGATTTCTCTTTATGGCTGAATAATATTCTACGGTGTGTGTGTGTGTGTGTGTGTGTGTGTGTGTAAACAACATCTTCTTTACTCATACATCCATCAATAAACAATGAGGTTGTTTCCATATCTTAACTATTGTAAAACTACTGCAGTGAATATAGGGATGTATATATCCTTCTGAATTAGAGTTTTTGGGGGATTTTTAGGGGTATAAATACCCAGAAGTAGAATAGTTGGTTTATAAGGTAGTTTTATTTTTAAATTTTTGAGAACTGCCATACTGTTTCCATAGTGGCTGCACCAACTTACATTCTCACCAATAGTGTAAGAGGATTCCCTTTTCTCCAAAACCTCTTCAACATTTTTTATTTCTTTTTAATAATGGCCATTCTAACAGGTGTGAGGTTATGTCTCATGATTTCAATTTGCGTTTTCTTTTTTGTTTCCATCTTTATTGGAGTATAAAAGCTTTACACTGTTGTGCCCGTTTCCTCTGTACAAATAGCAAATCAGCTGTATTTAAACATATATCCCCATATCCCCTCCCTCTTAAGCCTCCCTCCCGAGCCTCCCTCCCACCCTCCCTATCCCACCCCTCTAGGTCATCAGCAATCATTGGGCTGATCTCCCTGTGTCAGGCAATTGCTTCCCACTAGGTAAAATACGTAGTATATAAATGTCAATACTACTCTTTCACTTTGTTCCAGCTTCTCCTTCCGCACCTCCCCATGTCCTCAAGTCCGTTCTCTATGTCTGTGTCCTTATTTGTAGTGAGGTGGATGGACCTAGCGTCTGTCATACAGAGTGAAGTAAGTCAGAAAGAGAACAAATACCATATGCTAACACATACATATGGAATTTTAAAAAACTGGTATTGATGAACTCAGTGGTAGAGGAAGAATAAAGATGCATTTTCTTAATAATTACTAATGTTGAGAACCTTTTCATGTACCTATTGGACATCTGTATATCTTCTTTGGAAAAATGTCTATCTGGATCCTATACCTATTTTTATTCCAATTATTTTTTCTGTTGAGTTGAATGAGTTCTTTAATATTTTGGGTATTAACTCCTTATCAAATATATGATTTGCAAATATTTTTCCCATTCTAGGTTGCCTTTTCATTTTATTGATGGTATCCTTTCCTGTGCAGAAGATTTTTAGTTTGAAATAGTCCCACTTGTTTATTTTTGCTTTTGTTGCCTTTGCTTTTGGTGTCAAATTAAAAAAAACCATCACCAAGGCCTACCTAGATCAAGGAACTTACCACCTATGTTTTCTCCTAGGAGTCTTATGGTTTCAGGTCTTACATTCAAGCCTTTAATCCATTTTGGGTTAATATTTATGTACTGTGTAAGACAATGATCTAGTTTCGTTTTTAATGTGTGTCCTGTTTTCCCAACACAATTTATTGACAAGAACTGTCTTTTACCCATTGTATATTCATGGCTCCTTTGTCATAAATGAATTGACCATATATCTGTGCATTTACTTCTGGGTGCTATATTCTGTTTCATTGATCTATGTATTTTTTTTTTTTTTTTATGCCAATACTGTGCTATTTTGGTTACTATAGCTTTGTAGTACAGTTTGAAATCAGGGAGCATGATTCCTCCAGGTTTGTTTTTCTTTCTCAAGATGCTTGTCTATTTAGGGTCTTTTGTGTTCCATAGAAATTTGTAAATTGTTTTAGAAGTATGAAAAATATCATTGCAATTTTATAGAGATTGCATTTGAATTGTAGATTGCTTTGGATAGTATGGACATTTTAATAATATTAATTCTTCCAATCCATGAGCACAGAATATCTTTCCATTTCTTTGTGTCTTATTCAGTTTCTTTTATCAATGTCTTATAGTTTTCAGTGTACAGATGTCTCACCTCCTTGGCTAAATTTACTTCTAGGTATTTTATTCTTTCTGATGTAATTGTAATTGGGGTTGTTTTCTTAATTTCTCTTTCTGATGTTTCATTATAATTTATAGAAATGCGCAGACTTCTATATAGTCATTCTAGGTATCCACAGGAAATTGGTTCCAGGACCCCCAAACAGATGCCAAAATCCATGCATGCTCAAGTCCCTTATGTGAAATGGCATAAACATCCTTCTATGTACTTTATATCATCTGTAAATTGCTTAAAATATTGAATATACTGTAAATGCTATGTAAATAGTTGCCAGCGTGTGGCAAATTCAAGTTTTGCTTTTTGGAAATTTCTGGGATTTTTTTTCAAATACTTTTGATCTGTGGTTGATTGAATCTACAGATGTAGAACCCATGGATGAGGAGGGTGGACTGTATATTGATTCTGTATCCTGCACTTTGCTAAACCCATTTATTAGTTCTAATAGTTTTTTGGTGGAGTTTTTAGGGTTTTCTATATGTAGTCTATGTCATCTGCAAATAATTCCAGTTTTATTTCCTTTTTTTCCATTTGAATGAATTTATTTCTTTTCCCTGTCTAATTGCTGTGACTAGGACTTCCAATACTATGTTGGTAAAAGTGGCAAGAGTGGGCATCCTTGTATTGTTCCTGATCTTAGAGGGAAAGCTTTCAACTTTTCATCATTAAGTATGATGTCAGCTGTGGCTTTGTCATATATGACCTTAATTATGTTGAGGTACATTCACTCTAAACCCACTTTGTTGAGAGTTTTTAATCATATTTGGATGTTGAATCAAAATTCAACAATGCCTTTTCTGCATCTATCGAGATGATTATATAATTTTTACCTATTTGATTAATGTGGTTAATGTTAGTGAGATATTGAACCATCTCTGCATCCCTGGAATAAATCCCACTTGATCATGATGTATGATCTTTTTAATGTATTGTCAAATTTGGTTTGCTAATATTTTGTTGAGGGTTTTTGAATCAATATTTATCAGGGATATTGACCTGTAATTTTCTTTTTGTGTGGTTTTCTTGTCTGGTTTTGTTATCAGAGTATCAGGCAACTAAAATTGAGTTTGGAAACATTACCTCCTCTTCAATTTTTGGAAGAGTTTTAGACAGATAGTTTTCAAACCTTCTTTGAATATTTGGTAGAATTCACCAGTGTAGCCAGCTGGTGGTGGACTTTTGTTTGTTGGGAATTTTCTGATTATTAACTTGATCACCTAACTAGTAATCAGTCTATTTAGATTTTTTTATTTCTATATGATTCAGTCTTGGAAGATTGCATGTTTCTGAGGATTTATTCATTTCTTCTAAGTTATCCAATTTGGCATAAAATTGTTCATAGTAGTCTCTTATCTCTTGTATTTCTGTGGTATCAGTTGTAATGTCTCTCTCATTTTAGATTGTATTTATTTGAGCCTGCTCTCTTTTTTTGTTGGTAAATCTAGTGAAAGGTTTGTCAATTTTGTTTATCTTTTCAAAGAACCAGCTCTTAGTTTTATTGATTGTCTGTATTGTTTTCTAAGTCTGTATTTCATTTATTTCTACTCTGATCTTTATTTCCTTATTTTTACTAATGTTAGACTTCATTTGTTCTCTTTTTCTAGTTCTTTTAGGTGTAAAGTTGAATTGTTTATTTGAATTTTTTCTTGTTCCTTGAGGTAGGCCTGTATCTGTAGGAACTTCCCTGTTAGAACTGCCTTTGCTGCATTCCATAGATTTTGGAATTTTGCGTTTCAATTTTCACTTGTCTCAAGGTAATTTTTTATTTCCTCTTTGATTTCTTTTTTGACCCATTGGTTGTTCAGTAGCATGTCTTTTTATCTCCATGTATTTGTGATTTATCCAGTTTTCTTCCTATAATTGATTTTTAGTTTCATGCCATGTGGGCAGAAAAGATACTTGATATACTTTCAGTCTTCTGATATGTTTTGTGATCTAACATGTGTTCTATCTTGGAGAATGTTCCATGTGCCCTTGAGCATGTGTATTCTGCTGAATACGGAATGTCCTATATGTGTCTTTTAAGTCCATCTGATCTAATGTGTCATTTAAGGCTGATGTTTCTTTATTTTCTGTCTGAATGGTCAATCCACTGATGTAAGAAGGGTATTGCAGTCAGTTTCTCCTTTTAGGTCTGTTAATATTTGCTTTATATATTTAGGTGCTCCTAAGCTGGGTACATATGTATTTACAAATGTTATATCATCCTGCTGGATTGACCTTTTTATCATTATGTAATACTATTCTTTGTCTTTTACTACAGTCTTTGTTTTTTTAGGTCTATTTTGTTTGATATAAAAATAGCTACACTAGCTTCCTTTTAATTTTAATTTTCATGGAATATCTTTTTCCATTCCTTTACTTTGTCTGTATGTGTCCTTACATCTGAAGCGAGTCTCTTGAGGCAAAGTATAGTTGAGTTTTTTTTGTTTTTTTAAATTTTTAATCATTTCAACCACTCTAGGTCTTTTGATTGGAGAATTTAGTCTATTCATATTTAAAGTAATTTTTGATAGGTATGTACTTATTGCCATTTTATTACTCATTTTGGGGCTATTTTTGTGGTTTTTCTCTGTTCCTTTCTTCTTCTCTTGCTCCCTTCCCTTGTGCTTTGATGAATTTCTTTAGTGTTAAGCTTTGATTCCTTTCTCGTTACCTTTTGTGTACCTACTGAATATTTTCACTTTGTGATTAACATGATGTTCACATATAACAGCTTATAAATTTTGCAGTCAGCTTTTTAAGTTGATAGCAAGTTAAGTTTGAACATATTCTAAAAACTCAACATTTTCACCACCTCCATCCATGTTTTATATTTTTGATAGCATATTTTTCATTTTTAAAATTTTATGTATGTATCTCATAACTAATTATTGTAGTTACAGTTAATTTTACTACTTTTTTCTTTTAACCTTAATAATAGCTTAATAAATGGTCAGTCCACTAGTTTTATTGTATAGTTACCTTTACCAGTGAGATTTTTACTTATGTTTTTTTTGTTACTAGTTAGTGCCTTTTCAGCTTAACGAAGTCCCTTTGACATTTCCTTTAAGGGTGGTTTAGGGGTGATAAAATCTTTAGCTTTCACTTGTCTGGAAAATTCTTTATCATCCCTTCAATTCTGAATGATAGCCTGCCAAGTAGAGTATTCTTGATTAGAAGATTTTTCTCTTCAGCAGTCTGAATCTATCATACCACTCTCTTCTGGTCAGCAAAGTTTCTTCTTGAAAATCAGCTGATAGTCTTTGGGGGTTCCCCTGTACATAAAAAGTTGTTTTCTCTTGCTGCTTTTAATATTCTCTTTTTAACTTTTGACATTTTTATTTTAATGTATCTTGGTGTGGATCTCTCTGGGTTTGTCTTATTTGTAACTTTCATGTTTTCCTGGACCTAGATATCTGTTTCCTTCTCTAGGTTAGGAAAATTTTCAGCCATTGTTTCTTTGTATAAATCTTATGCCCCTTTTCTCTCTCTCTTCCTTTTTCATCATCCCTATCATGTGTTTATTGGTCTGTTTGGTGGTGTCCCATAAATCCCTTAAGCTATCTTCACTCTTTGCCTTGCTTTTTTGTCACTCTTACTGAATGAATTCCACTATCCTGTCTTTGAGTTTCTTATTTTTTTCTTCTGCTTGAGCTGGTCTTCTATTGAACCCCTTTATTGCATTTTTCAGTTCAGTTATTGTATTCTTCAGCTCTGTGACTTCTGTTTGGGTACTTTCTTATATTTTTTATCTCTTTATTGAAGTTCTCAGTGTATTCATCTGTTCTTCTCTGAAGTTTGGTGAGCATTTTTATGACTGTTATTTTGAACTCTTTATCAGGTAAATTACTTATCTCCATTTCACTAAGGACTTTTTTTTTTTTTTTTTTTTTTTGGGAGGGGGGATTTGATCTTGTTCTTTCTTTTGAAACATATTCCTCTGTTTTCTTATTTTGCTTGTCACTCTGTGTATTAGGTGAAACAGAATACCTCATCCAGGCTTGAAGGAATGTTCTTGTGTAAGCAGTGAACATTATTGTTCACCCTTGCCCTAGCTCTTGGTTGTCTCTCAAATCTTTGTGATTGTTTAAACATCCTGATTTATTCTTAAGTTCCAGTTTTTGAGGTTGTGCTAAGCCTTGTCACTTTTCAATGGTAGGGATCTCAGTCAGTCCCTAGTTTCAAGCTGATTGGAAGCCAGACCCTGAGGCAGCAGCTTTGAATATGCAAATATATATAGTCCTATGAGACCGCTATCTTCGCTGGCCTCCAGACAGGTGATTTAGAGGTGACAGTATCAAAAGTCAGGGCTCTAGACAAGTGTATAAGCTCCTTTCTTGGAGGTACTGGTGAGCTGTAGCAAGGCCTGGGAGGGTGCAAAGATGGCATTCCCCTGGCCTAGATTCCCTGAGAGCTCCTCTGTAGCCTCTAGATGTGTGGAAAGCCTGAAGCTACCCTTCACACTGAAGCTCTAGGACAAGAAAATAAGCCTTTTTAGTGGAAAACTGGGGGTGTGTTTCAGTCTGCTGTGTCGTGTCATGTCATGGGGGTGGCAGCCTGCCAAGAGCTGTCACTCCTGATTGTTTCAGTCTCCTGGGGTCCAGAAATGCAGGCCTTCCTGGTGCCCAGAGCCAGGTACTCAAGGGGCATCCTCTGTATGGACTCCCTGCACCTGCAGGCTTCACTGGGGACACAGGATAGTGTGGGGGTGATACCAGCAAAGGGAGGGAACACAAAAATGGCACCCACCAGGGCCTCTGTTTCCTGATAATATCCAAACAGAGCCCTGTGCCCTTGGCAGTTGCTTTAAGATTGGCTAACAAATCTCCTGCATGTGTGGTCTAGGTGCTTTTAAACTACTGCCTTTTCTCTGGGTCTTAGAGTGAGTTAGTCTGCGTGTGAGCCCTTTAAGAACAGACTTCTTATACCCCACAGCCTTTTGGATCTCCTAAACCTAAGTCCTACTGGTTTGCAAAGCTGGTGGATTTCTGGGCTCATCTATCCAGGTCCCAAGGTTGGGGGGGTCTGTGTGGGGCACAGATCACCTGCTTCTCAGCAAGAAACTCTGTATTGTGAGGTTCCTCCTGCCCATGGGTCACTGCATCAGAGGTGGGGTTTTTGATGAGACTGCATCTCTGCCTCTCCTACGTGTCTCATTGTGGCCCTTTTATCCCTTGTCATGCAGGAACTGTTCTGCTAGTTTTCATGTCTTTTTCAGAGGGAATTGACCCATATGTACCAATAGATTTGGTGTGTCGGTGGGAGAAGGTGCATTCAGGATCTTCCTACACTGCCATCTTGAATCACCTCCTGAAATTGTATAATTTTAAAGAACGTTATATAGAATTTATTTCTTCAAGGACATTTTAGGTGTTTGTGACAATTAAATAGATCTGGTTTTCAGTTAATACATGAACGTAATCTTTGTAGTTTCTTTGAAAACATCTCTCATTTTGTTTATCTGTTTGTCTAATGCTAATCCTTGAGACATACCCATACAATTTTTATTGCTAGTCAAAGTACTCTAAGTAATTGTTTGAAATGGATCAGTTTCTTTAAAGACTCAAATACTTTTCTGTTCTTGATTCACATATATGCCAATATATACCAACTTTGTAAGTATTTTTAGTTATAGTCTAGATGTTACTTTTTTTTTAAGTTTCCTTAAGGGAGTTATTCTAAGTGAAATAAATCAAGCAGAAAAGATAAATACTGTTTGATCTTACTATATGTGTAATCTTAAAACAAAACAACAAAACTGGTCATTTACTCTTGAATAGAAACATTTCAGCATTTATCATTTGTCTGTCTTAAGTCTCAGATTTTGCTTGTGTAGTTCCTTATCTAATTTGAGTTAAATGACATTGATTTGTTTTAACTTACTTTTCCATTCATTATCTTGTTGCATTTATTAAATTGCATTTCTATTCATTTATGGGTTTTCCTTTTAGTTTCTGTCCTTGCTAGAAGCAGTAGGAAAGGGAAGCAGATGTGTAATGGCCTGAATAACTATGATCTCATCACCACCTTGGGTCTCTGTCCAACCTACTAAATTGAAAATAATTTTCAAAGCAGAAAACAAATTTGATGGCTAACTTTTGTACAATTAGTTTTTTATGTAGAGGTTTGCCCTAAGAAAATTAAAAAATAAAATGTTCAAAGTAAAATGGAAAATGAAGTCTAATATGCATTTAAATGAGTTGGTTACTCTTCAATTTGTTTAGATAGTGAAAATGATTTTGTGTTAAAGGGTTTGGAGATAAATTAAAGATTAACAAGTGAAATTTCATTGTGTAATAATTTATGTGATAATTCTTTTTGATATAATTTATTTAATGAATATAATTATGGATATTTCAGCATATCTTTTTTGAATACTTAGCATGTATTCATGTTGCTATAAATGAAGATATAGCCACAAAAAGGAACATTCACACCCTCAGGAAATTTTCAACCCTTTAAAAGGTTTTGTATTTTGGAGTTCTTGTATTTTCTGGCATTGGGCTCATTTTTTATTTATGTAATTTCCTTCAATACACACAATGTTATTATTCCTCTCTTACATGTAAAGAAGCAGAAGTTTTCTCCTATTTGCCCTCCACTTTGAGAACCTCAGCACTAATCTTTTTATCCCTGTTTAACATATTGGCCACAGGAAGCCAGCACTTCCCCCTCACCTCTCCCCCTCCCCCCCCATTCTAACTACATGTTCACCTTCTCTACTTGGAGGTCTAATAGCCATTGCAAACTTGCCATGTTCCAATCGACTTCTGTGCTTTTCTACACCGCAGTGAATGGCAACTCCAAACGTCCCCAAACCCTGCTCCGCCCACAGCCTCCTACATTTCGGCTGATAACAATTCCATCTGAACAGTTGCTCAAGCCAAATGTTTTGGAGTCAGTCATTCTTCACTTCTCTTTTTTCCTCACATACTGCTGCATGTGCGAAACCCACATAAATTTCCATCATTTCTACCTTCAAGATAGATGCAGCATACCATCAGTTCTCAATGCTATCATCCTGGCCAAGGTAGCCCCCTTCTCTCACCTGGATTACTGCAGTACCCTTCCTAACTAGTCCTGCTGATGCTGCCTTTTCTCCCCTTTGGTTTACTCTTCGTGAAGCAGCCAGTATTCCTTTAAAGGATACGTCTGATCTTGGCACGGCTGTGCTCTGAATGCTGCAGTACCTACTGCCACTGTAAGAACCCCCATTTTCCCCGAGTTTCCACCTCCTGTAACTCACGCCCTCCCCACCCTCCACCCACCCATTTTCTCCAGGCACGTTGGCCTCTTCTCTGCTCCTGGGTCACACCAGACACCCTGACGGCTCAGGGCCTTCATACCTTCGGTTCCCTCTGTCTGGAATTCCCTTCCATCAGTAGCGCTGGCACACTTCCTCAGATCTCAACTCAAAATCAAGCTTTTAGTGAAGGCCTTACCTAAACATCCTCTTTAAAATTGTATTCTCCTCACCAGACTCCCTTGACTACTTTTTTTTTTCCTTTCCTTTTACATTTTTCTCCATTGCTTTTGTCGCTTTCGACATATGTTGCTTATTTATTTTGTTTTCCGTGTGTTCCGCATAGGTTGCAGCAGGTGTTCCAGGAGGGCACGGATTGTTGTCTGAATCCGCAAGCCTGGCACAGATGTGCACTCGGGAATTAGGTATTAAATGCGTGAGTGGGTACAAGAGCAAATGAAGGTCCCTTTCAGTCTGACCTTTGCTTCCTTCACTAGCCTCTCCCTCCAGCCATGCTGACCTACTTGCAGCTACTTATATATACTCTGCTCTCCGCTGTCTCCTGGCCTTTGAACTCTCGCTACCAGTTCTCGGCCTTCTGTTTTCCATTCCTGTTCCCTCCCCGTCCACCTTTTTTCATCTTACCTCAGGACCCCTGGACCTTCAGGACAACAATTAATTGGATAAAACTTAATCTGACACTCTTACTTGACATCATGTGCTACAACCCAGCGCCACCCTGGGTTAGGAGTGGTTTGTGGGGATTCTCCAAGTGTCCCGCACATCTTTCTGTCACCACACTTAGCACGTTGCCCTCAATTTCACTATTTACTTGTCTCTTCTCTCCATACGTTCACCGAGGTCAAGGGCCATGTTGTATTTGCCTTTGCAGCTTTCATACTTAGCACAGGACCCAGGGGGTCAGTGACTGTTGCTGAATTAATGGAATTATGCTCCATGGTTTTACTGATAGTGTTACACTGTCTAGGTGATTGAAGACCACTGCCTAGAGATGTCAGTGAATATTACATTTATTAGGTTTTCTGTCTATGTGTTATTAAAAAAGGTTCACATTTCAAACCCTTCCAAAAACACTCCAGCATAGTTTTTAAAACTTGGTGATTTATAAATAAAATGTACTATAGAGAGACCTGAAGAATCATAAAATGAGGCATGATTGACTCCTTCTACGATTAAAGGGCATTGGCGGGTGATAGCAGAGTGAAATAATATTTTTTGAAAACATTAAGAGGAACAAAGTTTCCCATAATTAACTTCTATGCCATGTTAGTAAGAATATTCAGCTGTAATTATAGAGGATATACATTTGAAAAATCAGATTACCGCAATTAAAAAACATAACAAAATGACTCAGGGCTCCATTTTGAATACAGTGTCCTGTTTAGTTCCCATTGTCAGTGTAGTATTGGTTAATGAAAAACAGCAGTGGCCTTTATGGGCACAGGCTCTATTTTAAAATAATCAGGCTAATTTGGCAAAGAGATTTATTTAATTAGAGCTTCTGACATAATAAAGCTGCAGATATTTTGTGCCACTTCTTTGCTTTATGTTTAAGTCCCAGGCGTCCAAACTGATATGAAAATGTTGCAAGTGTGGACAAACTGAAGGATATGGAAAGAATTTTACTCTTAACATATGAAATTGTGCAAATGACAAGCTCTCATGTACACACGGTTTGTAGTAAGTGATGTAAAGGCATTAGCAGAGGAAACACATCTGGCTTGTGATTTATGGATTTCATTGAGAGCTGGGCCCATCAGCATTGACTCGTTGCCTGCGGGTGCCTGCGGTTCTTCACTCGGTCAAAACTCACACATTCTTCCCACTTTAAAAGTTGTGGCAGTGATTGTTAATTTCCAACATCAAATGTTAAAGACGAAAATAAGAAGCGTGTAAATGTGCTTGTATTTTATGGCACTTGGATTTACATTTCAAATCAGAGCCTAATAGAGCAACAAATATGTTCAGATAATGTTCCAACTTTAAAGAGTATTTCTTCTTTAGGGTAACAACTGTTAAAAGAAGGAATACAATTTCACAGTATTTTTAAATATCTGATGACCAATAAGATTGAATACCATAATGTAGACCTTTTCTTCTCTGATATATATTGGTTATAGTATAGATTAAAGCATCTCCAAGTATTGTAACATGTAATCTCAAAAATTCAAAATGATTTCTCTGTTTACTAGAGTCTAATGCTCGTGTTCTTGGGGTATACTTCTCCATATGGTGACTTTCTCTCTCTCTCTCTCTCTCTCTCTCTCACACACACACACACACGCACTATAACAGAAGTTCAATATTATGTATGCAATATTACATATGTGGCTATGTGCTGTCCTAGGACCCAAGAATCCTTTGCAGTCACCTTTCAGAAAGGTGAAGAGAGCATGGAGGAGACACATACAATTGTTGAAGTTATTGGCCCACAAATGAGGAGCATCACTTTTACTTTATTTTATTTATTTTATTTTTTAAAATAAATTTATTTATTTAATTTATTTATTGGCTGTGTTGGGTCTTCATTGCTGTACGCGGGCTTTCTCAGTTGCAGTGACAGTTGCAGTGAGTGGGGAGCTACTCTTCATTTTGGTACACAGGCTTCTCGTGGTGGTGGCTTCTCTTATTGTGGAGCACTGGCTCTAGGTGCAAGGGCTTCAGTAGTTGTAGCATGCAGGCTCAGTAGTTGTGGCTTGTGGGCTCTAGAGCGCAGGCTCAGTAGTTGTGGTGCATGGGCTTAGTTGCTCCGAGGCACATGGGATCTTGCCCGACCAGGGATCGACCCATGTCCCCTGCATTGGCAGGTGGCTTCTTAACCACTGTGCCACCAGGGAAGCCCCTGAGGAGCATCACTTTTAATTACTTACATTTCATATTCAGATCTCATTTGAGAATCGGTCACATGGACATGCTTTGACACAAAGGCTGAGAAAGTAGCCTTGGCTGAAGGAAAGCCACTTCCGCCTCAGCCCATGTGTGTCTGATGGACAGGCTCTTAAGACTCAGCGTTTCGTCCTCTCTGCCACACCCCTGACAGTTGGTGTGAAGTACGCCCAAGTTTTGAAAGGATTCAGCTATTGGAAAATCTTCCTAATATATTGTCAAGACTCTGCTATGCTTCAGTATCCTGATCACGTGCTAAATTTTGTCTGTCCTTAAAAACGTGGGCCTAGAACCACAGCTAGTACTCATTTCTTAGTGTTTGTTACAGTTAGGGGAACGTCATACTTTTCCTCCTTGGTTTAGGATCTTATACTTTAATACAATACAAGCTCACCTTCTGTGTTTGGAGCTCCGTCAGCCCGAGTTTGTCTTGAGCTGTGACCCACAAGTCTTTCATAGGAATTCTGCCCTGTGTGGTGACCCTATTACTTTCTTGTGTTTACCAGATGCTTGATCCTCTGGTTAACAGATTCACCCCCTGACCTCTGCCTCTCAGACCAAAGCAGTTCCGACATTATCAGCAGCTATTTTCTTGCCTTTAGGAGAGGTATTTATTCACCATAAATAAGTGTGCTGTGAAGAGCGGCTGGGGCTGCACATTTTGTATTTTCCATATTTAACTTCTGTTATTTCCATTGTTTGATACAGTTCTTCCAGTTTTCATAATGATGCTTCAACATGATTTTATCTATAGGCCTAGTTTAATTTGCCGTAACTGAGTAATATAAATGTCGTTTTTATGTTTGATTTCATTGTTTTATTTTTATAATTTTAAAATGTGAAATTTATTTTATTTTTATGATTTTATAAATGGTTCATGATTATTACAATATAAATATATAGAGCAAGGAAGAGAAAGTAAAAATGACCTAAAATCTCAATATCTAGAAATAAGTATTTTTAGTGTTTTGACCACCAGTCTTTTGTAAATTATATCCATACACATATATGTGTAACACCCTCACACAGATACAGTTAGGACAATATTCGTTGCATCATTTTCATCAATGACTTTTTTCATGGATGTTGTTTTTGCTATTGTTAATGGTAAGGAGGCTACTTTATTCTCTTGTTGTTGGTCAGGTGGATTCCAGTTACTTTTCTGCTATAAATAATACTGCAATAACTGTTTCTGTATGGGTTTTCTTCCCTCCAAGTGCTTATTTGTCAATGGTATTGAAGCCTCTTTTCGCATTAAAGTCTGGCTGCTAGTTTGTTTCACCTCTCATTTGTTTTGGTGGTTCTCTAGGAATGTGCAGATCAGATCCCACATTTTTTTTTCATGATAAATCTATTTTATGCAGGAGAATTGGGGCACTAGCTTTTTATTAGAATGTGTACATTTTCCTTCTATGCATTTATTGAATTTAGTGCCACGTAAATGGGAGTAAAAGACGACCTTCCATTGGCAATCTCACTTCACATTGCAATTTATATATTAGAGTTTTGTAGAAATTTTTTTGAAGGATCATGAGAGTTATTCCACACGGCACAGTCTTGTCCAAAGAAATCTTTTCTTCAAAGCCTTATTTAAATTTAAATAATCTGATATTTCAAGATGTATTAAAGCAACATCAGAACAAAGAAAGTGCCATTAGTTTGGTAACTAGCTTTTAGTAAATCTATGCTAATTACCAATCTCTTTTTGAAAATGCTCTCAAGCTTTTGATTTGCAATTTACTTTATGATTTTACAGAGATTGCTATCTCCTTAATTGTTTTGTAGTTTTTGTAGCATACCATTTCTATCTACAAAGAAACATGTATACAAGATATTCCTCTCTGCTCCTACATACATTGTTTTGGCCTGACTTCTCAAATGTCACTGAGAACATACGTGAGATGTGTTCTGGAAAGGACAGTGTTGCTGAGCTCATCGCACACATTTTGCCTTTACTGGCACCATCCATTTGTTTGTACTGAATGCCTAACCTCCTATAGGCATGCACTTGGGAAGACATTAGGACCATAATGGTGAGTGAAATAGACATACTACTTCATCTTGTGGAAACTTGCAGTTTAGTGAAGAGTCAATCATTAAGAAGTACATTTACAAACAAATATAAGGTTACAACTGAGGTGCGTGGCAGGAGAGGTATGATGAGTGACATAGCTTAAGAGATTCCGCCGCTTCATTGATCAAGGGGAAGCCTCCGGGAAGGTTTCCCCAAGAGAGGGTTGAGCTGAGAACTCTCAGATGAGGGAAGAGCTTGTGAAAAGGGCTGTGATAGGAAGGAGCAGGCCACAGTTGACTAAGAATGCTGGGTCAAGAGTTTTGGTCCTTGTCTTGACAAAAGTGAAGTGTCACAGTGGAGGGACTTCCCTGGTGGGCCAGTGGTTAAGAATCTGCCTCCTAGCGCAGAGGATGCGGGTTCGATCCCTGGTCGGAGAACTAGAATTCCACATTCCCTGGGGGCAGCTAAATGTGTGCACCACAACTACAGAGCCCATGTGCCTTAACTAGAGAGAAGCCCGCCCACCACAACAAAGAGCCGTGTGCCACAAGGAAAGATCCCACATGCCACAACTAAGACCTGATAAAGCCAAAATAAATAAATAATAAATAAATAAATTTCTTTTAAAAAAGGAAGTGCTTTAAAAAAATACACAGTGGAGTGATGTGATGACATGCATTTAGAAAGAATCTGTGTAGTTGTAATTTGGAGAAAAATTGTAGAAGGCAAAAGAGAGTGTAGGGTTCCAGTTACAGGCTTTTGCAAGAGTCCAATTGCAAAAAATGTTAATTTAGATTAAGGTGGTTGGTAGTGGAGATGAAAAGAGGTAGATACATTCTATGGATATTTGGTCAGAAGAACTGAAAAGGTTTGGTGATTCATGTATTAAGTATTTACAGATAGAGGAGAGGAAAGCATCTAAGATGATGCCTAAGTCTTTGGCTGACCGAACACAATGGAATTCGGTGCCATTTACTGAGACGTGAAAACCTGAGAGGCCCCGTTTTGGTGAGAAAGTTCACGGGTTTGGATTGGAGCAACTGAAGATGTCAACCACCCAGATAGATGCTGCATTCTGGAATCACAAAAAGCACTTTAGTCTAATACACTAGGTAGTTTCTTTGAATAGTTTTCTAAAGTGTGCAATTGGTTTTAAAACAAGAATTTTAAAGAACGCATTGCCCTTTATTTTTGTTTAACATATTACCAAAAAGAAAATGATTCAAAGATTTAAAAATACACAGTCTTTTATGGCATTCCTCGAATACTTCATAACTATAGTGAGTAGGCTTTGTTTTGCTTTGTATGCTTTTATTTGCATATTTTGGGCAGTGTAATATAGCTATTTTCATCTTTTCCTGAGTAGAGTATATTGCTGTGAATGACTAGTGTTTGAATCAACTGTACACCAAATGATGTAGGTAAGGGTGAGATATAAACAGTGAGAAATTATAACTAGTAGGACGTTAGAATGTATGGTGTTCTTTGTAGACTATAAACAATTTTTAACATCAGAGATAATAGGATTTTTAAGAAACATTTAAGGACAATTACTCCTTGTCCTGCATAATTTTTTATGCCAGCTTCAGTCACAGGTATTTTGGTAGTATATTAAATATTTTAAATAAAAATACAAATCTGAATATTAATGTGCTCTACAATCTGAGTTACTGACTTTATTCTGATTATTTCTAATGTTGAATTTGTATTGCCGAAATATCGTGTTAAAAATAACAAAATACTAGAGTTTATGGAAGATCCTTAAGTGACTTTTTAATGAAGAGTTGGTTAGTAAGTGGTTTGAGGTTTTTCTACCCTGCCATCCTCACTCCTTAAATAAGGGCCCATTATGTTTTCTTACATGATTAACATGAAACTGAAAACAAAATTAAAAAGGTTTTTTTTTTTTTTTTTTTTCCTGGAATAGAATGAGTATTACCAAAAATAAAATTGAAGCAATATGAAGTTTTTTTTCTAATGTTAATTTTCATATTGTATTGTCTTTTTATGCTAACAACATTTAAATATTTCCAACTTTAGTCAAAACTTGAAAATGAATGTTTTCACTTTAAAAAAGCTAATGTCTTTTCATTCTTTTCATAGGTCTCATATCTTTTGGGTGAACAGAAGTCTACCTTTATGGGGCTTACAGGTTATGTACAATTTTATTTTATTCCTATATTTCTGATTTATTCATATTTTACAGAGCAATACTACTGGGGAGAAAATTTTTGGCATTAAAAATGAGGTTTTGTTTGTTGTTTAATTAAACTTGATGCACATTTTAAAATTTTTATTCCTTTCTTCACGTTCACCTAAGCCCTGCATTCTACCTTTGAGAATTTCCTCATGATCGGGATTAGACTTCAGAAAACTTTTGAGGATCTAGCAGAAACCAAAGTAAACCAGTATTTGAAGGCACAACAAGTTCCCCAAACTACCTTAGATATTCCTAAAGTCTTAGGTTCTATCATCTTTGAAAAATTAATCAAAAGCCCAGAACCATGTTTGCATTTTTTACCCTCTGTTCTCAATGTCGGGAACATGGTAGAATCTCAATAAACAATTGTTAAATGAATAAACAAATGAACGAACAGCTCATATTACCCGTAGGAAGAGCTTGGTCCCTAAGCAGATAATTTTGTAAATAAAACAAAAAGCGTGCCCTGGCATAAAAGGAACCCCGAAGAAGGAGTAAGGAAACGCGAGGAGAACAGAGCATCTGAACACATTGGTGCCCTGTCCCCTGAGCCCTCTGGATCGCTCTTTGTTAAGTTTTCTGTTGAGTTTCATGCCCAGCAAACATTTTACAACTTCCCATCTCCTCTACTCCTGTCTCTTTCCTACAGATACTTTTTAGTTTCTGTTAGTTTTCAAAAGCAAAAATTATTCAAAGAGTAGAGTCTCTAAGATTAAAAACATTAGAGGCTGGGAGGCAGTTGAGTCTGGAAGAAAAGGAAAGACCCTAAGACTCACTGTTTATAAACAACCTTTAAAATTCTTTAGAATCAAATGTTTGGTTTGTTTTTTAAAGTCAGGATGGTTGTGAGGTCTGTACATTTTATATGTGACAATGAATCATTTCAATTATGTGTGCATTGTGATTATAACTGTGAAATCAAGTTTTTACTATGTCTGCATATTTCATATTTTATTAAAGTCAAGTTGTGTTTTATGTTTTTTATACTGTTTCATTGCAGTGTCATTAATTTACAAAGAGCCCTTTTCAAATATTTCGGTTCTTACTAAAAATGCAGTTTTTAAATCTCTAAGCTAGATTCCTATATTATCCATCAGTGAGGTACACACTTATAAAGTAAGTTAATATTTTTATGAATAGTTATCTATGGCCTTGAAATATATTTTGATCTGCTCAAATTGCTTTTATCTGAGAGTGATATTTTAAAATAATAAGAATGCTTATTTTCAGTTGGGATTTTGAATAATTCATGCTAAAAATGGTCTCGAGATCACCTAACAATGTGAACCTCTAGAAAAAAAGAAAGGATGATTATGGTTTACAGAATTTGTGGAGAAAATCTAAAAAGTGCAGATTTTCTCTTTTAATAATGTTTTCACTTCTGGACTTATTTTATTTATATTGTCATGCACTCATATGTTTTCAAATTGTCCTTATATTTTAGTATTCACCTAAATCAAAGTTTTCATTCCAACAGGAATCAGAATCTAAAGCTCTAGATTATCTGCCTTTCTCATGCAGATTGACTTTACCCTCACAAATCTGTAAACAAATATATTTGTTCTCAGTTATTTCATGTTGATGCTTGCTTATTTTGATTATATTCCTCTTTCCTGAAGTGCTCCGAGTCTTTAACACAAATTTGGATGTCCCTACTGGTCACTTTTTTCTGTTGCAATCATAGCTCTTTGGTAGTTGAGCAGAGGAAATTGTATACAGACTACAGAATAGAGAGAAAGGTGGAAGCTCATCTAGGGGGATGCAGGATGCTCACGTCCAGCTGCAGAAGGGGAATTGGTTATGAAGTCCATTCCAATAAAATCTGAAAGTATTTTAAGTGCTGGCATGGACTACTTTGTTAAGTGTTCAAGGATGTTACTATTTTATTCTGTTTGAGGTGGGTGATTAGCATGGAAAGTATCCTCCAACTCCAAGCTTATATCTTTTATTTTCTGAAGGGAACTGCCGTTTTTGGTGGTGTACTGAGATGGTGGCAGTATGGCTGGGGGAGAGAGTTATTTGTAGTGGGACAGTTGTGTATGATAGTGTGTGTTCGGAACACACACACACAAAACCTATTCTTTACGTATCATGCAAATTCCAGCCATCTGACTCTTCTCATTCCACATTTACATCTGTGGAACTAAATTAAAAAAAAAAGAACAGACATTAAGGAGTGTTAGAAATGACAAAAACTAAGCTATAGTGCCTGGGACAGCCTGCTGCCTACCATCTGTATGTAGAAGTCAAAGTGCCACATAGCACCTCCTATATCATATATGATATATATGATATACAACATATATGATACACATGTATACATACACTATGCACATATTTATAAAGTTAATAGTCATAATCAGAATATATATTTTGATTTTGTTGCATTTTCTCATTAAGGTATAATTTATATTTTAGGTATCAGTGGCATTGATAAGTCTCTTTGAAACAATACTGCTTGGTTATCTCAGCTATAAGGTAAGTTATTTTAATTAGAAGTTCTCTGCTGAGATAGAACCCATTAGTAGCATTTACTAGTATTCCTTTGTTTACTCTGCGGATAAAGCAAGCTCTTCTTAAACCATTTAAATTATTTTGGACCTCCCCAGGATGTGATAAAAAGCTGTGGTAACATGGTAATGTTTTCCCTGGTGACTTACACATACTTCACCAATTCCCATGGGCTAATTTACCCATCATATGCATGTTCATGTCAGGCAAGCGCATGGAATGGTTCGGCTTTTTATTGTTCTCAACCTCGTCTCCTGATCTGTACAGAAAACACTGAGGGAGAAAAACATGTCTGTTAGGAATTATTTTAATGAATTCCCTTCATTTTCGGTGAAGCTTTGCTTGGCTAACCCAATTTAACAAATGTTTATTGAGTTCTTATTTGATGAAGAGCACCCCACTGTGCATTGTTCTTTTCTCAGTGAATTTACAGTCTAGAAAGGGGGGTGGGCAGGAGAAAATTATACAGACAATAATAACACAAGGCGGAATAATAGGTACATCCCGTGAGGTGCAAATAA
This sequence comes from Hippopotamus amphibius kiboko, assembly GCF_030028045.1. Classification (NCBI taxonomy): domain Eukaryota; kingdom Metazoa; phylum Chordata; class Mammalia; order Artiodactyla; family Hippopotamidae; genus Hippopotamus; species Hippopotamus amphibius. Next base: position 193,988,768 of record NC_080188.1, on the reverse strand, counting down.
AGTCCTGTGGGGGTTCATAGAGAGGGGTCATATGGGGTGAAAGGACTGATTTAAGTAGAATCCTTGAATCGATGACTTCACTAAGAAAGATGAAATGGCAGAACAACAGGGATTTATGGAATTAGCAAAGGCATAAAAGAAGGAATGTGCATATAAAATTGGAAGAATGAATAAGTGTTTAGGTTTGGGCAGAGTGTGGCGTATTTGGGGAAATATTGGTGGAAGAAGTTTGGGACAATATTGGGAGGGCCTTGTATGGCACCTTAACAATGGGGAGTTGTTGCAGGATGTTGAACATGAGAGTTCTGTAATTGTAACTAAGTTTTAGGAGTGTTCAGAACATCTGTGTAGCGCAGGTCCAAGAGACATCGCACTGAAGACCACATGCTCAGCTAAGATGCAATTGCTGAATGAAAGGAAAACTGTGAGGGCGGCTTTGGCTGGGTGAAAGGAATAAATTCAGTACAAGGGAACTCACGAAGGTAGAAACTAAAGAAATTATCAACGGTTTGGTTGAAATAGATGAGGAGAAGATGATGTCAAAAATCATTTTAAGATTTCTTAAATCCAAATGGCTGGGAACAAGGCAGTAAAACCAAGAAAAATTACATCAAGAAAAAAATCAGATTGAGGTTGAGATAGATGGAATAATGGAAATGGTTTTGGAAATAATGAATTTGAGGTATTTTTGGACAAACAAAGAGATGTGACATGCAGACAGTTGAAAAGGAGGATCTGGGATTTGCAGGAGAGATCTATTAAGAATTGGCAGTCATTTCCACAGAAATGATGAAAGAAGCACACAAGTCCATTAGGGATGGGATAGCAACCGATGGAGAAGTGAAGGCCCATGTTAATGGAGATGCTTAAATTGCGGCTGTTGGGAGAATGGAGCAATGAGGGCAGACAGTGGAGTAGACGAGAAGCGTGGAAAGTCATCAGAATGGTTGTCACAGTCATCACCAATTTCCAGTTCACAGTTTCTGCACGTAATGTATCAACAGGTGCACTCAAGTTTCTGCTTTTGGGGGATTCTTATCTCCCATGTAAATTTCTTTCTCACTTCATAACGTGAGGTTTTGAATATAAAATTCCCTATACTACTTTTTAATCCTAAATTTAGGGCAAGAAGTCTTTACAAACTCTTTCACCTTTTCCCCTTTTTTGAATTCTCATTAACTCCACCTAAAGAACATGATGCCAGTGTTTAATAAGGTGAGATTGATGAATTAGAAAGCATAGAAAGAAAAGAGTGAGTGCTTTCCAAAAAAATACAGATGGATTGATTTAATACTTATGGAAAAAATAGGTTGTTACAAATGTCTAAGGAAGAAAAGTGTTAAATGAAAGCATGTGAACCTTGGAGAGTTTAGTAAGAAGCTCATTGGGAGGTCATTTGTTATTCACCCTCAAGAGACCAATTTCAATGGAGTATAATTGAGAGTAAAATTGTCAAATGAAGAATGTTGGTTGACCAGTCCAGGAGCTCACTAAAAGTAGTATAATGAGGTGGAAGATTGCCTCCTGATGATAAAAATCTGCATCATTTAAAGAGAGCAAGTAGAGGGGACAGGAAAAAATGATGGATGAAGTAAGGTTTCTAAAAAGAAAGAATAAGATACAACAGGAAGTTGAGGACTACTAATTAGCTTTGGATACATTCTGTTCTTTTCTGAGAGCACAGAAGATGCAAAATGGTGCCTGAAAGAATATTTTGAAGCCAGAGGAGGAAGCTGACAGATGTTATACATAACTGGTTATTTAACCTTAAATTACCTAGAAAGTGCCAACTTAGTGATGGACAGTATAGAATGAGATGTTGAGGAGGGATCTTTTAATGTTTATTAGTATATCTTCTTGTCAAAATAAGTGCTTTATAAATATGTTCTGATTCACAAAGCCTGAATTTGGATAACTAGAAGAATAAAATAAAAATCAAGTAAATTAACATCCAAGATGTTATCTTCTAAGGTCTTTAGTATTCAAGGATGTGATAAATGTTGAATGTGATATACAGAAAATGACACACTAAAAAATTAGGCATGTGGGTGGTTTTTTTTATAATTTAATTAAATCTCTTCCACTAGTTTGAGAGTATCTAAAATACATAAATTGGCCAAAATATTAATCTGCATTTGTGAATGCATTTGCTCCAAATTCTAACTAAAAAGTAATATGAAATTAACTTTGGTGCTTTGCTAATAATAGTCATTTAAAAAGCACAGAGAGATTCAAGATGGAATTATAATTTTCCATTGTAATTATATGGTGCTGACATTTGTAATCAATTAATTCCTGCCATGTATAAAATGAGAGCAAAGATTATAAGACCTAGTAGGCAGAGCTAGATGATATATAATATTTTCATTCTGACCTTCATAAACATTAATGTCTAGATGGAGGAGAGGTTCCTGGTGATTGAGTTTCTGTGTGTTACAATACAAAGATAAAAAGGAGTTATGTGACATTGGAAGGATAGGCTGCTGTTAATTACCTTCTTTTCCTTTCCTTCTCAAATTCGTGAGCTCTTCTAACCCTTTCAATAGAATGTTGGATACATTTTTTGGCAAATCCATATAGTAGAACTTCAAATGATGTCCTTCTATCCAATTAGACTTTTAAGAAAAATTATAGACAGGTATGCAGAAATGCATATTGCATGAGCAATGAAATCTATTTCTAGTATTGCTTTTTGATATTTCTAGTTCTGAAATATCAATAACAAATCAACATACAACTTTCTCATATTTGTTTACATCTGTGTATATACATATACTCAAATAATGTATATTCTTACATATACAGCATATATGCATATATACAATATTTAAAAGTAAATTTAATGCATTATTCTGTAAGCACTTTATAGTTTTTAAACTTAGACATTCTAAAATAAGCATGATTTAATCCTTCACAATTAAACAAGTTTGAACTATCATGTAGACTATAGTTTTTTAAAATCAGAAGACTAATGGGTAAAAGCAGAATAAGCAAAAGCTCTTTAAAGTGTATGTTGAGGTTAGCAGATAATAATTGAAAAATCTCTGCCATCCACTGATTTTGTCCTCTGTCATACAAAAGTGCAGGTCTGAACCTAAATCATCATCCCGTCCATGTTTATCACGGCTTGGCAAAATAGCCAGGGGAATTGCCCAACAGGAAAGTTCTTATTCTTTTGTCACGCAGATACCCTCTAAATCTTTATCAACTGCTTTCAAAATAGAACTCTATTTATACACACACATTCATTAAATAGAAAAGGAAAAACCAAAAACACACCCTGGCATAATTTCCAAACCTCTGAAAACAACAATTCAGCACAACAAGAAGGCTTTGGTTAAATCTACATTTTTTTTTCTATAATCACTTTACAAAAAACACCAGTTTTGAAATGTTAACATCATGACGGGCCTATTTCTGGAAAGGAACAAAGGATTTGGACTAGGACTCCTAGAGTCTGGTGATTCTGCTTACCATGCCATGGAAACGGTAAATCTAAATATTGTTGAGTTTACGTTTAGAAATACAAAATAAGACGGCCATAGGGTTAATCCATGTTTTAAACTCATTGAAAGAAGGTAAGTCGCTAGTCTTTTTGGTTAAATATTTTAAACATAGGTATTCTTAATATTAGAGAAGAAAGCTTCCAACTTCCCTTGTTCCAACCTGGCCTAACAACAGCTACATTACCATAAGTCTTATGCTTTTTAAAATGCTTTTTAGAGTTACCTAGATAATAATTCCAAACTCGCACTTTCTTTTATGATACAAATAAAAGCCTGGTATATTTTAGAAAATCACCTATTTTCCTGCATTTTATTGGTTAAGAAAAGTTACATTCATACCAAATGTTGTAGAATGGTTAAATTTTTATTTATATTTTACTGAATTCTGTCAATAAGAAGAGGAACACAGAGAGTTCTACACACTTAGAACAGATAAAGCTACTTCTTAGAAACTTTTTTTTTCCTTTAAGAAGTTGTCTTTTGGAAGAAGACTAATGCCTTTCATCTCATTCAGAAAAATAAGATTAAATGAAACAGGTATTTAACAATTTTGAAAGGCATATGTCTGCCTTTTGGGTCTTATTTCATGCTTCTCTACGTAGTGGCATCCTCTAGATTTGTGCTTTCTTTTTTCACCATAATTCCTTTTATCATGTGGATTTACATGAGGTAGGTCCATGGGGACTCCCTAACAACCAATGCAATTTTTGCATAATTTCTCTATTTTTCATCAGCTAATTTTAGGGGAGATAATTTATAAATGTATCTTTAAGTTCAGAAGACAACCTGAGATCTTAGAATTAAACCTAATGAATGTAACCGAAAAGACATTTGTTTATTTTTAGCAATGGGTACATTGCCTCTCTGTATAATTATAGATTGTGAAAATTAGTCCTCAGGGGGAAATTCATTATTTTCCTCAAAACGTACATGCACAAACATACCCACGCATTAGCTATGAATCAACAGGAGCATGTTTGACATAATGCAGTTGCAGTTTTTACTGAGGAGTTTCAGACGGGCAAGGACTGTGCTGGGAACAGAGCAAAGAATCCTGAACTAAACGGATGCTCTCGCCTTGACCTCGTGAAATTTAAAATTAAGTGCTGATGAAATATATAAATACAAACTGAAAAAAAGGAATGAGGAGGATGTTGATGAAGACTTGAAAAACCTAGTGTGGGAGTCTGATCTTGTCTGGTGTGTAATGAGGGGGTGAGGACAGGCTCAAAACACTCAAAAGATTTTGAGTTAAGAGCTGAAAGATGTGTGTGAGTTGACTAGGCAAAGGCAATTGGAAAGGAAGGTGGAGATTTTCCAAGTCTCTTAAAGAGCATGTACCAAGGCCCTGGCATATTCTAAGGAGCAGAAGGTCTTTGGAAAGAATGACCTTTTAAATCAGGATGGAGAGGTCAAGGAGAGCTAAATGATCTAGTGTCTTGTAGGTTGTAATAGAATCTGTGTCTTTGTTGTGAAAGTGTCTGAATAGTTCAAGAGTTTTGGGGTGGAGTGAGGAGTCGGGATTGGCACACGAGATGTGCCTAACAAACATATTCCTGGTAACATTGTGGGGGGTGAATGGCAATGGGACAAGAAGGAAGGGGAGGAGACCAGTTTGGAGGCTGGAGTGGGAACAGAGTTAGAATGAGAACCAGACAACTCAGGATCTGTATATGACTCAGGAAGTCTTATTGACCAATTGTACTTATGTAGTGTGTGAAAGGAAGGTGTAAAGAGTGTCTCCAGGATTTCTGGTTTCTGTTACTGGAGAACCAGTCAGGGCGAGCATCATAAATTTTACTTTTGGACATAGTACCTACAAGGTGCCGTTGAGGCATCTAAGCGAAGCAGTGGGTTAGGCAGTGGAGATCTGAAACAGACAATATTGATCTGAGCTAGAGGTACAACATTGGAAGTCATTGGTTTATTACTGATAATAAGTTGAAGTTGAAACATTGATGAGATTACCTAAGACGGGTATATAGCCAAGTACTCTAAAAATGCTTTCTTCCAGAAAATTTCTGTTGCGCTTTGTGGCCATAAGTTCAACAACTTACATATAATTGTATCAGAAACGCTTTAAACAATAAAATTCTTTCAAGTGTTTCCATTTGAATGCAATAGAAAAAATATGAATGCTGATGTTCAAAAATTAAAGCAATTATACCAAGAAGAGAAGAGTGTGTATAAAATATTCGAAAGCTTCATTTATTCAATAACATGCTTATTGAACCCTAATGGTCACATAAACAAATAAGTTCTGTAAAATGTTACAAACAGATGTCAAGGACGTCGTTGGTAAAGGTGTGGAGAATGGGGCATTCCAAGCCGAGGGAAAAGTGTGAGTGAAGTTATAAAAGTATGAAATAACCTGTGTGTTCAGAGACCTGCATCAAAGTCAGTTTTGTATGTGATGAATCTGCGGCTGAATTCAGGATGGGCTAGGGATACGGTAGGCACAAACCACACCAGTAGCCAGAGCCCACGTTATGAAGCTTCATAGGGTGTAAAGAGGAGTTTGGCTATTAATATGTTGGCACTGGTGATTTGGCATTTTTAGAAAGAATTCTCTGGCTTTAATATGGAAAATAAATCAGAAATGAACCCAACCAAGTCAGATACCTGTCATGAGACTCTTTTCGTGGTTTGAGAAAAAATCATAAAAGTCAAATTGCTGTGTTATAAATGGACATGAAGAGAGACACCAAAGATATAAAGCTTTTGGTTTACTATGGACTAAACTTCCCAGTGTGCTACAGCTAAGAAACCTAATGCCAGTCTTGCTGTGTGTTAGTAGAAAGATCCTGCCACATGACCAGTGGTTGCGTGTTCCCACACCCCACCCTCTTCTGGTCACATCAGTCTGTTTTCCTGTGTATCATCACTGACATCAAGGAACCATGCACAATGACAGGTGAACGTACAGTGAGAAAGAGTAAGCCAAGTGTTAAACATTCTGGAAACTAAGTCACGCAAAAAACTGATGAAAGAAATGGTAATATTAACCTGCGCGATAAAAAATAGGAGCTTAACAGAATTAAACTCAATTATAAACGGTGTGTTAAATAGGTCTGACTTGGTGAAAGCAGGAAAAGGCTTTGGTTTTCCTACGTTTCTCTTTCAAATCCAGGGAGACGTGTTGATCAGATGAAGTCTTGGGCAGGTCCCTTAGTTTTTCTAGACTTTTTAATTGCAAGGCAAATCTCAGTTTAGCATTTAAGAAATAGTGATCGATATGTAAAATTTTAAAATTCTCATCCAGTTTTAGCTTTTGCTCCGCTCGGAACTCCATGGAGCAGGGGATCATCTTGGGGGGATCCGCCCATTCCACCTCCTGCCTTATTTGACACCAACTGATTTTGGCCCCTCAGAGTTGAGGAGGCGCAGCGGGAAGTGAGGTCAGCTTCTGGGACAAAGCTGCAAACTGTCACAAGAGTAGTCTGCGCTTGGGTTGCTCTGATGGCAGATACAAATGGGGCTTTGTGGTTCTCCTGAGGCCTCTGGCCAAAGCTCCTGGATGCCTCAAACCTCAGGCTGGCCACTAGGGCTCGGACCCAGGCCCTGGGCTTCCAAGGGCCACCGTCTGTCAAGGTTCCTCGTCCTCTCAGGCACACAGCCCTCCTGAGTGTGAACTGAAAATGGCCATAAATGTCCTTCTTTAGGGTCTGTATCTCGTTCCCAGAAAATAAGTGCCTCTGTCTTAGTATTGGCATAAGTGTGGCTTGTTCTCCTCTCAGCCCTCTTTCTCTTTGCTCTGCTGTTTTTTGGTGGCTTTTAGGTGTTAGCCAAATAGAGCCCCCATGTCTGAGCCCAGCTCTCTGAGTAGTTCACTAGAGCCCTTCTCCCTGAGCTTGAGGTGGTGAGAGAAGCATTATAGCACCCTTACCTCTCTACACAGAGGAGGTCTCATTGCTTCTGTTTCTTCCACCTGCTCCCTACCCTGCCAGCTCTTTACACAGCCTGTGGATGGGTGATGAGCCAGTGATGATGCAGCCACTTACTAGTGTTTTTGCAATCACCAACCTAGAATTTGCTTTGTGAAGGGGAGGTGTTTTACATCATTGTAATGTTTTCAAGCTTTGGGACCTCAAGAAAAATAAAGAATCCCAATAATATAGCCACTATCATAAAATCATTAAACATTACAGGGAGTCAGATTTCAAGGTGCCTTTTTAACAGGTAGGTTTTATTTTTTTTCACAGAAGAATAAACTGCTTTATGATGTTCTGAGGTTTTATTTCCACTGGACATGGTATGAGAAAGTTTCAGGAATGAGCTATTAGTTAGTGCAGTTGCCCAGGGCTGCACAGTTAGAAGCACCCATATTTGTTTTAATGCTATGATGTCACCATTCTTGAAATTATTCATAGTTTGTTAATAAGAGGCCCTGCATTTTCATTTTGCACTGGGCCCCACAAACTATATAGCCAGGCCTGATTAATATTGTTGGACTACGTGGGTTGGAAGATTAGAATCTAGATGATTGAGAAAATATTAATCTAAAAACAATGTTAATTCCAAGGGACATTGTTATATGTGTGTGTTCGTAAACTATTTGATATGCTTTAAAGTTTGTGAATGTAATATAGTAAAAAAAAAAAAAAATTGAGTCGCTTTTTCATTGATTCTGTAAGGTTTTTTAATGTGTTTTATTTTTACTAGTAACTTTTCTTCCATGAAGTATAATATGATTAAAATGTGTTACATACACTATTCAAAGATTACTATAAACATTTGTTTTGTTTCTTAAACTGACTATAAAATTGAGAGGGCACAATTACATTTAGCAAAATAATCTCTAAAAGTCATTGCTGCATTTCTAAATAATGATTTGGTATTCTGTTAACGTAAGCATCCTTATTGCTAGAGAAATTCTTATGCTGTCTTTTTCCCCCTTTAATGGGATTCAGCAATAATTGACTTTCATTTTTATTCATTCTTTCTTGGAAGGGAAACATCTGGGAACAGATTTTACGAATACCCTTCATCTTGGAAATAATTAACGCCGTTCCCTTCATTATCTCAGTAAGTCTTAAAAGATACTTTAAAAGAAATAATTTTATTATTAGACATAAGTAAAGTCTTTAAATCTAAACAGTAATAAATAATATATTAGCTCAGATGAATGAATTTAAGCTTTGGTTATTGTGTTAAATCATAGTATTAAAAAATAAATAGTAAAATCAGTTGGATAACTGGGTTGTGAAATTACATGAAAATTAGTGAGCTTTAGTACAAAAACAAAATGAAATGCATTTTAGAAATATATGCTCTAGAGGTGCCATTTAAACGTGTCAATATTGTCTAAACAGACCACAGATTAATTCCTCCATTTCTTATGTATATTGTGGAATTAAAAAAAAATAGAAACCAAGTAAAACTAAGTATTTATAAATGTTTCTCATGCTGAGAATACACTTATCGCTAGTTTAACCACAGGATTTACTAAGTACAGTTCTCTCTTTTCTAAGAAAGTTGCCAGCAACCAGACAACCAGCAATTTGCTCCTTTATGAAAGTCTGTGGAGGACCCGTTCCACTACATCATATGTAGCCAGCACTTTCCCATTGCAAAATTAGGTCTTAATCTCTGTTTAATAAAGTTATAGAAATATCTGTTGGGAATATGCTTTCTAACACCTTATTTGTTTGAATTTTATTTGGAAAATTATGAAAATAAGTCAATGTGATCTGAAGCTGATGCTCAGTTCTGACAATTATTTTAAATTGAGTGTGATTTATCTAGAGGAGCCAGATTGAATGACTGGCTAATTAAACATAATTCCAATGGAATACGGTTTTCCTATGTCACTTAGAATGTTTGAATCTGCAGAGTAAGTGGTAATGCTCTAAAAAGGTAAAGCTCTGTCTCCTTACACTGACTTTTAACCTCCAATTACAAGAAAGAAAAAGGTGATGTCTATTATAACAGTCACACTAAAAGATTTAGTGATGGAATTAGTACAGTTACAGCTGACATCCAGTGAGAACTGATTATTTTCATTCTACTTCTACAATAATTTTCCAAAGAATTTTTCCTTAAGTAAGACTTAGACAATGAATGAAAAGATCCTGTCTACTCTTTGCATTTCAATAATCATATGAGTTTAAAGTATTTGCCACATGTTTTAAATCATTATATTATCTTTAATAATTTATTTTTGTTTCACTTTTCTTCTCAATCATATCGATTTCTTGCTTTGAAATAAAAGTTTAGTTTTGATTTGTTTTCCAGATATTCTGGCCTTCCTTAAGAAATCTATTTGTCCCAGTCTTTCTAAACTGTTGGCTTGCCAAACATGCCTTGGAAAATATGATTGTAAGTATAAAAGTCAAGTGCAAAGACAAAAATATTTTTCAACACTTCATTATTTCTAACCTCATTAAAGTGATGTGTTGCATAAATGTCTAAGCTAATTGACTCTAAGCCTGCTTATATTCTAATGAGAACGGAAAATGGTAAAATGCCCACATTGCCAAGTTCCTTCCTTTATAAGGCCCTATGAACTGGTAAACAAAAATAGTTCAGATATTCTAAATATCACCAAACCAAAGCTAACTGCTGTTTGGGCTGGTCCAACTAAGTAGCCAAGTCTTCTGAAGACAAACAGCATTCCCTTCTAAGGCAATCTCTCTCTCTCTCTTTTTTTAAGATCTTATTGGAATATAATTGTTATACACTGTTGTGCCAGTTTTTGCTGTACAACAAAGTGAATCAGCTGTATTTATACATATATCCCCAACCTCCCACAATGCCTTCCCACTCTCCCTATCCTAGCCCTCTAAGTCATCATCCATCATCCAGTTGATCTCCCTGTGTTATGCAGCAGCTTCCCATTAGCTATCTGTTTTACATTTGATAGTGTATATATGTCAATGACACTCTCTCACTTCATCCCAGCATCTCCTTCACCCCCTACCGTGTGTCCTCAGGTCCGTTCTCTATATCTTCATCTTTATTCTTGCCCTGTCACTGGGTTCATCTGTACCATGTTTTTAGATTCCATATATATGAGTTAGCATACAGTATTTGTTTTCATCTTTCTGCCTTACTTCACTCTGTATGACAGACTCTAGGTCCATCCGCCTCACTACAAATAACTGAATTTCATTCCTTTTTATGGCTGGGTAATATTCCATTATATATATGTGCCATATCTTCTTTATCCATTCATCTGTTGATGGGCATTTAGGTTGCTTCCATGTCCTGGCTATTGTAAATAGAGCTGCAGTGAACATTGTGGTACATGTTTCTTTTGGAATTATGGTTTTCTCAGGGTATATGCCCAGTAGTGGGATTGCTGGATCATATAGTAGTTCTATTTTTAGTTTTTTAAGGAACCTCCAAACTTTTTTACATAGTGGCTGTGCCAACTTACATTCCCCCAACAGTGCAGGAGAGTTCCCTTTTCTCCACACCATCTCCAGCATTTATTGTTTCTAGATTTTTTGATGATGACCATTATAACTGGTATGAGGTGATACCTCATTGAGGCTTTGACTTGCATTTCTCTAATAATTAGTGACGTTGAGCATCTTTTCATGTGTTTGTTGGCCATCTGCATGTCTTCTTTGGAGAAATGTCTAGATAGGTCTTCCACCAATTTGTGGATGGAAATTTTGGTATTCAACTGCATGAACTGCTTGTATATTTTGGAGATTAATCCTTTATCAGTTGCTTTGTTGGCAAATATTTTCTCCCATTCTGAGGGTTGTCTTCTTGTCTTGTTTATGGTTTCTTTCGCTGTGCAAAAGATTTTACATTTCATTAGTTCCCATTTGTTTATTCTTGATTTTATTTCCATGATTCTAGGAGGTGGGTCCAAAAGGATCTTGCTTTGATGTATGTCATATAGTGTTCTGCCTATGTTTTCCTCTAGGAGTTTTATAGTGTCTGGCCTTACATTTTAGGTCTTTAATCCATTTTGACTTTATTTTTGTGTATGGTATTAGGAAGTGCTCTCATTTCATCCTTTTACATGTAGCTGTCCAGTTTTCCCAGCACCACTTATTAAAGAGGCTTGTTTCCATTGTGTATTCTGGTCTCCTTTGTCAAAGATAAGCTGCCCATATGTGCATAAGTTTGCCTCTGGGCTCTCTATTCTGTTCCATTGATTTATATTTCTGTTTTTGTGCCAGTACCATACTGTCTTGATCACTGTAGCCTTGTAGTATAGTTTGAAATCAGGGAGCCTGATTGCTCTAGCTCCGTCTTTCCTTCTCAAGATTGTTTTGGCTATTCAGGGTCCTTTGCATTTCCATACAAATCATAAGATTTCTTGTTCTAGTTCTGTAAAAAATGCCATTGGTAATTTGATAGGGATTGCATTGAATCTGTAAATTGTTTTGGGTAGTATAGTCATTTTCACAATGTTGATTCTTCCAATCCAAGAACATACTATGTCTCTTCATTTGTTTGTATTGTCTTTGATTTCTTTCATCAGTGTCATAGTTTTCTACATACTGGTCTTTTGCCTCCTTAGGCAGATTTATTCCTAGGTATTTTATTCTTTTTGTTGCAATGGTAAATGGGAGAGTTTCCGTAATTCCTCTTTCTGCTCTTTCGTTGTTAGTGTATAGGAATGCAAGAGATTTCTGTGCATTAATTTTGTATCCTACTACTTTACTAAATTCATCGATTAGTGCTAGCAGTTTTCTGGTAGCGTCTTTAGGGTTTTCTATGTATAATATCATGTCATCTGCAAAAAGTGACAGTTTTACTTCTTTTCCAATTTGGATTCCTTTTATTCGTTTTCTTCCCTGATTGCTGCAGCTAATACTTCCAAAACTATGTTGAATAATAGTGGTAAGAGAGGGCACCCTTGTCTTGTTGCTCTTCTTAGAGGGAATAGTTTCAGGCTTTCACCATGGAGAATGATGTTGGCTGTTGGTTTGTCATATATGGCTTTTATTATGTTGAGGTAATTTCCTTCTATGCCCATTTTCTGGAGAGTTTTTATCAAAAATGGATGTTGAATTTTGTCGAAAGCTTTTTCTGCATCTATTGAGATGATCATATGGTTTTTATCCTTCAATTTTTTGATATGATGTATCACATTGATCGCTTTGTGCATATTGAAGGATCCTTGAATTCCAGGGATAAACCCCTCTTGATCATGGTGTATGATCTTTTTAATGTGCTGTTGGATTCTGTTTGCTAGTATTTTGTTGAGGATTTTTGCATCTATATTCATCAGTGATATTGGCCGGTAATTTTCTCTTTTTGTGACATCTTTGTCTTTTTTTTTTTTAACAGGGTGATGATGGCCTCATAGAATGAGTTTGGGAGTGTTCCTTCTTCTGCTATATTTTGGAAGAGTTTGAGAAGGACACATGTTAGCTCTTCTCTAAAAGTTTGGTAGAATTTTCCTGTGAAGCCATCTGGCCCTGGGCTTTTGTTTGTTGGGAGATTTTTAATCACCCAAGTTTCAATTTCATTTCTTGTGATTGGTTTGTTCATATTCTCTACTTCTTCCTGGTTCAGTCTTGGAAGATGGTACTTTTCTAAGAATGTATCCATTTCTTCCAGTTTATCCAATTTATTTGGCATATAGTTGCTTAAAGTAGTTTCTCATGATCTTTTGTATTTCTCTGGTGTCAGTTGTTACTTCTCCTTTTTCATTTCTAATTCTGTTGATTTGTGTCTGCTCCCTTTTTTTCCTGATGAGTCTGGCTAATGGTTTATCAATTTTGTTTATCTTCTCGAAGACCCAGCTTTTAGTTTTTTCAATCTTCGCTATTGTTTCCTTCATTTCTTTTTCGTTTATTTCTGATCTGATCTTTATGATTTTTTCCCTTCTGCTCACTTTGGGGTTTTTTTGTTCTTCTTTCTCAAATTGTTTTAGGTGTAAGATTAGGTTGTTTATTTGAGATTTTTCTTGTTTCTTGAGTTAGGACTGTATTGCTATAAACTTCCCTCCTAGAACTGCTTTTGCTGCATCCCAAAGGTTTTGGGTCATTTTGTTTTCATTGTCATTTTTTTCTAGGTATTTTTTGATTTCCCCTTTGATTTCTTCATTGATTTCTTGCTTGTTTAATAACATATTGTTTAGTCTCCATGTCTTTGTATTTTTTACAGTTTTTTTCCAGTAATTGACATCTAGTCTCATGGCGTTGTGGTGAGAGAAGATGCTTGATATGATTTCAATTTTCTTGAATTTGCCAAGGCTTGATTTGTGACCCAGGGTGTAATCTATCCTGGAAAATGTTCCATGTGCACTTGAGAAGAACATGTATTCTGTCGTTTTTGGATGGAATGTCCTGTAAATATCAATTAAGTCGAGATGGTCTAATGTGTCATTTAAAGCTTGTGTTCCCTCATTTATTTTCTGTTTGGATGGTCTCTCCATTGGTATCAGTGGGGTGTGAAAGTCTCCTACTATTATGGTGTTACTGTCGATGTCCCATTTTATGGCTGTTGGCATTTGCCTTACGTATTGAGGTACTCCTATGTTGGGTGCATAGATATTTACAATTGTGATATGTTCTTCTTGGATTGATCCCTTGATCATTATGTAGTGTCCTTCCTTGTCTCTTGCCTTTACTTTAAAGTCTAATGTGTTTGATATGAGTATTCCTAATCTGGCTCTCTTTTGACTTCCATTTGCATGGAATATCTTTTTCCATCCCCTTATTTTCAGTCTGTATGTGTCCCTAGGTCTGAAGCGGGATTCTTGTGAACAGAATATATAAGGGTCTTATTTTTGTATCCATTGAGCCAGTCTGTGTCTTTTGGTTGGCGCATTTAATCCATTTACATTTAAGGTGATTATTGACATGTATGTTCCTATTACCATTTTCTTAACTGTTTTGGGAGTTTCTTTTGTAGGTCTTTTCTTGTGTTTCCTGCCAAGAAAAGTTCCTTTAGCATTTGTTGTAAGGCTGGTTTGGTGGTGCTGAATTCTCTTAACTTTTGCTTGTCTGTAAAGCTTTTGTTGTCTCCATCAAATCTGAATGAGATTCTTGCTGGGTAGAGTATTCTTGGCTGTAGGTTTTTCCCTTTCAGGACTTTCAGTATATCCTGCCATTCCCTTCTGGCCTGCAGAGTTTCTGCAGAAAGATCAGCTGTTATCTTTGTGGGTTTTCCCTTATATGTTATTTGTTACTTTTCTCTTGCTGCTTTTAATATTTTTTCTTTGTATTTAATTGTCGTTAGTTTAATTAATATGTGCCTCGTTGTATTTCTTCTTGGGTTTATTCTGTATAGGACTCTCTGCTCTTCTTGGACCTAATTGACTATTTCCTTTTGCATGTTGGTGAAGTTCTCCAGTATAACCTCTTCAAATATTTTCTCTGACTCTTTCATTTTTTCTTCTTCTTCTGGGATGCCTAAGATTTGAATATTGGTGGGCTTAATGTTGTCACTGAGGTCTCTGAGACTGTCTTCCATTCTTTTCATTCATTTTTCTTTTTTCTGCTTTGTGGCAGTTATTTCCACCATTCTATCCTCCAACTAACTTACTCATTCTTCTGTCTCAGTTATTCTGCTGTTTATACCATCTAGAGTAGTTTTCATTTCACTTATTGTGTTGTTCATTGTTGTTTGTTTGCTCTTTAGTTCTTCTAGTTCCTTATTAAATGTTTCTTATGTTTTCTCTATTTTGTTTTCAAGATTTTGAATCATATTTACTATCATTACTCTGAATTCTTTTCCAGGCAGTCTTCCTGTTTCCTCTTATGTCTATTTCCTCTTCATTTATTTGGTCTTGTGGGTTTTTAATCTCACTCCTTTGCCTGCAAGTTGTTTCTTTGTTGTCTCATTTTGTGTAATTTATAGTATTTTCTATCTGCTTTCCCCTGCACCTCATGTCCTTCTACTTGCCACCATCTTCCATACTCTAAGGCAATCTTTTGATGTATAATGGGACCCCTAGTTTTAAGGCTTCAGGAGGTAATGTTGTCAAACTGTTCTTCACTGTAGGTAGTTTCACAGTCCATAAAAATCTGTGGAGTTTTATAAGGCCATGTATTGGAGCTGGAAGGCCCTCATGTAAAGTCACCTTTTTAGGTTGGGTTGGGTTTGGAGTAGGATATTAGGAGGGAGAAAGGGAAGCAAGAAGGAGATGTAGAACTCAGAGATGTGCCACAGTCGTGTCTTGCCTAAGGCCGACCCTGTTTGGAAGGACTGACTTGTAACTATGACCAAAATCTCTTTGCTATACTAGGCTTGGATCCTTATGAGTAAGTTGTAAGACATTTAGTATTTAGTCATTTATTCTACAAGTGTTAATATTAGTCCACTCTATGGTAAGCGCTCTGATAAGATAAGCAAATGACTTAACTTCTTTGCTGAAGTCCTCATCTTCAAAAGTGAATAAAAGCATTTACCTACAAGCTTGCTGTGAGAATTAATTGAAATTATATCCACATGCATATATATGTATGTGTAAAATCTTGTATCTGACATAAACATAGTAAGGGCTCAATATTATTAATTTTACCACACTGAAATTAAATTTGTTTGGAGGCAAAGTTATTTTTCTTGTAAATAGATTGTTAACAGAAATTATGACACAAGTTTTGGCCAAAAGGAATATTTGGATAACATTTGAGTATTCACTACCAGATGAGTATTTCTAAGCATTTATATTATAAAGTAACCACTGGAGTCTCATGAAAGCTCATGGCTAAGAAGGGGGAAATGTGGCTTGTGGATGATTTGCAGAAACATTAGGCTGTAGTAACTGTCCCAAAAAAATTCTGTTTCACTAAATATAGATGGCCTAAAATGTTAATGAAAAAAGAATCCAGGAAAAAATAAATCTCTTTGGTAATTTGCGTTTATTACTTGTTGGAAAAAGTAACCTAACCAAGAAAGGAATCATTAGCCAATCATTGAGAGTAAAAGTAGTGCTTTGTATTAGGAATTTAGGATTAATTTTCCATCATAATTCTATATTTTACTTCTCTCCCTGGTTGCTAAATTTTAATTTATTTTTCTGTTCATTGACACCTCTGTTAGAAGAAAGTACAGGATGAGAGGTGAAATTCTAGTGAACTTAGTCTTTTTGTTTTTGTAACAGTTCTGTTAACAGTTTTGTAACAGTTAAATGTGTGATAGGAGGAGAGAAAATAATGGCTCACTGAGACTTTTATCTAGTAAATTGGTGAAGTTATTTATCTCATGAAGTACAGATTCAGATTGTTAAAAGTTTATTATAAAAAATTTATAAAACAGGAAAATATAAATAAAATATTATGCAAAACTGCAAATCTTCCACACAGAGTAAGCAATGCTAATAATTTATATTCTTCTAATATTTTCTATGACAACACACAAAATTGTATGTTTAATTTATAATTTGAATTTTTTGTCATATACTAGTATGTGGTGGACAGGTTCCTATGTCATTAAATATTCCTCTTGAAACCATTTTTAATGGATGCATCTAAATCTACTATCTAATTTTGATCAATTTATTCAACCATATTTCTACTGCATTTTTAGTTATTTTAATAATAAACATTCATTATAATTTTATAATTATAATTCATTGTAATAAAGATTAACATACACAAATATTCAATTTCCATCACATAATTTTCATGTAGTTAACTTTTAGAAATTATGATATCAGGTAAAACTAATTAAATGAATGAATGCATGAAACAGAAGGGGCATATTTGTGAATTTCAACCTGTATTACAAAATTATTTTCAAGAAATTTATAACAAATTACATGAGTAGTATTAAATGTGAGTGCTCATTTTTTGCATCTTGAATAACAGTGGGTATTGTTATTTTTAAACGGCTTTCAATTGGAAAATAAAATTATAGTTTGAATTCAAGTTTCTCTTAATATGAATGAAATTAAACTCAAAGTTCTCATTGGCTATTTAATTTTTTCTTTTTGTGATAAATTGCCTGGCATAATTCATGTTATTTTTCCTGATTCAGGGAATGAAATATAGTTGTAGTTTGATCCAGCTACTACTTTCCCCTTAATTGAACATATTATCTTCTGATCTTTTACAATTAGAATTTTCAATTAGAGAGCATACTTACTATGCAGGGCTTTTGGGGAGTCAGTGTAACAACTCTGAAGATGTTTGTAACATGAGTGACGTGAAATTTGGTGCTTTGGTGGTGTGTGATAGTATTATTTTGGTGATATGACTGTTATAGTAAGGTTTATTTAGACCTAGGGAAAAACAAAAATATGCGGCTATATCCATTTAAAGTGTATGTGGTGAGTATGCATGCATAAGATAGTTGAAATGTGATACATAGTAATAAATATAGTGAAACTCATGAATATTTCGTATGTATCAAAAGTTAAAATATGTTTGTTGTGTATTATTTCAGAATGATCTACACAGAGCCATTCAGCGTACACAGTCTGCAATGTTTAATCAAGTTTTGATTTTAATATCTACATTACTATGCCTTATCTTCACCTGGTAAGATTGTACATATCAGCATTTTTGTTATATTTCATTTTAATTATAGTTCTAAAAAAACAGTATTTTAAGCCATTTTGATTAAGAATTGGCTACAATAAACAAATAGATAAATATTCACTATAAAATGTAATGGATCACCCACAGAAATAGAAGTAAAATCCTAACTTCAGTCTTAGGGAAAAAAAACAAGAAAGCACATCAATCATTTGGTGTTGGTATTTATTGCAACTCTGAGGTTTTTCCAAATGCTATAAACAACCGGATCACAAGAATTTGTGCTACATGCCACAGTTGTCAAACTAGAGTTTTTTCTTCAAATTGTTTACATGGGGGTGCCCTTATCTTCCTATAATCTTTCCGAGCAGAACCACTGTTGGGAACACTGTCATTGCCTGTCGCTGGCTGCCTGCACCATCTCCCCTGATGTTCTAGCACGCAGCCAGGCAGAAAGCAGGGGCAGACCTGACAGTGCGAGGCAACTGGTACTTTGCTTTATTATAGAAAACAATTATTTCTTCTTTTGGAAAGTCCCACTTTGCCAATTATAGAGTAATCCAATGAGAAATGATGCACTGCCCATATGGATTCATGCAGAGCCTTACTAGAGATAAGAAAATGTGAAAATCAAAAAATGAAGTAGAATGATATATCTGGTTTTCAACTTAATTGTGTGTAATTGTGCTCTGACCTGGATTTGACCTATTGAGAAAGAGAAAAAGCTAATTAGGAAGTACTAAAATAGGAAGAATGCCCTCATTACTACTACAATACTATTTTTAGATTAAAATATAGCTGTAGGTATATGTATGTAAACATAGTTTTAGATACAGAAATATAACAACTGTTACGCCTAAGTAGTATGCAGTTGATACCTCTATTAAATGGATTTAAAATATGTTTTATTGCATACTTTTTTATTTAGAAAGTAAATATTTTAGGATAGCCCATGCCTTTAAATATAAAATACCCCTCTAAAATGGGCACAATGCCCTCTTATGATTTATTTTTGTTTTACTCTTCACAAATTGTTTTTATTATTTACCTAGTAAATATCTCGCTGCATAAATTTGAAATACTAACAGTAATGCCTTCTCTTCTAAAGTCACAAAAAGTTCTGAATTTTAAAATACATTATTTAAATAATTTAGGAATTTTCTCATTTTACTTAAGGAAAAGTGCTAATTTAAATTAAAATTTTATATACTTATGTACGTGCTACTTTCTCAATTGCAGAAAAATTACAAAAAGTAAAATGAATGAGTTCTAAATATTATGGGGAGTCTGTTAAAGTAAATTTGGTAAAGAAGTAATTGAAATTTTAATGTGAAAGTAAGGACAGATAATTTGTGTATAAGGACACTTAGTCCAGTTTTGGAGGCATCCTCATTGCTACCCTCAGTGAGCTCTCTGTTTGCTCGTACTTTCTGCCTATAGTCTATTTCTTTGTGTGTGTGTGTGTGTACAATTTGATATTTTTTTTTCTTATTGGTAATGTATATATGGCAATCCCAATCTCCCAATTCGTCCCACCCCAACCACCCCCCCCCTTTACTCTATTTCTTGAGTACTTTTTATTTTCGAAGGAAACAACTACACAAATTTTGCCACTTTCTTATGCCACAGTGCTAAAGGGTTTTCATGATTTATGTAATTTCCATTATGCAATTTATTCATCCCTTTAATCATTTGTGTTTCACTTTTTGTTTTATTTGCAATTATACTTACTTTTGTTGTCGTGGTGGTTGTGAGCATGTTTAAGCTTTAGGCATTTGAGTGGTAATGTTGACAGATATTATCTGATATTAAAGCTGTCACCAATATGTGGATATGAGTCTACCTTTTAACCTGCACTTATTACATAGTTAGTTTAGCTAAGCTGCATCAAATGTTACTGTTTTTAACCACATGTACCCAATACATTTACATTAATATGTTTTAAAATTATTATATGGAGGATGGAAAAACTGTTTGATCTCGTTTATTCTTCTCTAGTATTACAAGCAAAATGTCTTCATAAATCATGATCATCATAGTAAGGTCAAATAAGTCTTATTAGAATTTGCCATTGATGGTGGGGTTACCCACAAGAAAAATATAAATGTTACATTAGTTATGATACATCATCTGGCTATTTTACCAAAGAGTTACGCCACACATATTATAAAATACAAATATACACAAAGATACAAGAACTTATACAAATAGAAACCTCTAGATAGTCTGTCCAACATTGTTACATCAGCTTAGTATTGTTGGAGACAAAGTTCCTTATATCTTCTTTACTGCCATTCTCAAAACAGGGTTTTCATGGTTTAGTGTGGCTGTTTTTGTCTTGCTATTACATGCTAACTGCAGCCTTAGGAAAGAAGAATATAAGGCACAATCCAGAAATTGTGTGCATAATTTAGACTAGAATTTGGTTGTATACCTATACACAGCTGAGGGATCTGCAAAATACCCAGTTGAATATTATACTATCATGAAGAAGAAAACCAGGATGCTGTGGGACAATAAGCAGTCTCTGGCAGTGATAAGTCATAAACGTCTGCGTGTACATTGTTTGTTGAAAACTCAAAGCTATATTAATTTGGAGGCCTTGGGCATCTTACTTATTTATCTAGGCTTGTTTTCCACATCATTAAAGGAATATAATATTAATCACCCTGTAAGATTTTTGTTTTTTGTATATTCTCAAATGAGGATTGAATTGGATATGTTTATAAAATGTCTAGCAGAGAGCATGGCATATGGTGTGAACTCTCCAAAAATTTAAATTTCAAATGTCGTCTTTATATAAATGATTGAATTACCATGTGAACCCACAAAAAAGAGAATTACTCTAAAATGTCTAAGCATAGTAATTTACTAATAATACTATGAAACTGAATCAAGATGCCTAAAAGTGATTCTAGGCAGCAGACAAGGGACTGACTTGTTTTCTTCCTTTCAGTTTTATTGAGAAATAATTGAGATACAGTACTATACAAATGTAAGGTGTATAGGATAATGGTTTGCTTGTATACATCATGAAATAATTTCCATGATAAGTTTAGTGAATATCTATCATCTCATATAAATATAAAAGAAAAGAAAAAATTTTCCTCGTGATGAGAACTCAGGATTTAATTCTGTTAACAATTTTCATACTTAACAGAGCAGTGTTAATTATATTGATATTAATCCTGATTTACATTGCATCCCTGGTACTTATTTATCTTATAACTGGAAGTTTGTACCTTTTGACCACCAGCATCATCTTACAGAGTTACTACATTTCAATTGACAATATTGCCCATACTTTACATTTCATTCCCTTTACTCATTTATTTTGTAACTGTACATTTGTACCTCTTAATTCTCCTCATATATTTCATACAGTCCCCAGGCCCCCTCCTCTCTGGCAACCACCTGTTTGTTTTGATGTATTTGTTCATTTGTTTTGTTTTTTAGTTTCCACATATAAGTGAAATCATACATTACTTGTCTTTCTCTGTCTGAGTTATTTCACTTAATACCCTGCTAGGTTCATCCATGTTGCCACAAATGGCAAGATGTCATTCTTTTTTTTTATGACTGAGTAATATTCCACATCTTCCTTTTCCATGCCTCTATTGATGGGAACTTAAATTGATTCCATAGCTCAGCTATTGTGAATAATGTTGCCATGAATATAGGGGTACACATATCTTTTCAAATTAATGTTTTGGTTTCTTTGGAAAAATACCCACAAGTGTTATAGCTGGATTGTATGTTGGCTCTATTTTTAATTTTTTGAGGGATCTCCATACTACTTTCTATAGTGGCTGTACCAATTTATATTCCCATCTACAGTACCTGAGGTTCTCCTTTTCTCCATATCTTCATCAATACTTACTATTAGTTGTCTTTTTGATAGTAGCCATTCTGACAGGTATGAAGTGGTTTTGATTTGCATGTCCCTGTTGATTAGTGATGTTAAGCATCTTTCCTGTGTCTGTTGGCCATCAATATGTCTTCTTTGAAAAAATGTCTATTCAGATCCTCTGTCCATTTTTTAATTGTTTGTTTGGTTTTTTTTTGATATTGAGTTTTATGTGTTCTTTTTATATTTTGGGTATTAATCCCTTATAGATATATCCTTTGCAAATATCTTCTGCCATTCAGTAAGCTGCCTTTTCATTTTGCTGATAGTTTCTTTTGCTGTCAAAATCTTTTTAGTTTGATACAGTTCTATTGTTTATTTTGCTTTTGTTTCCCTCATCTGAGGAGGCATATTCAAACAAATATTGCTAAAACTCATGTTAAAGACCTTACTGCATATGTTTTCTTCTAGGAGTTTTATGGTTTCAGGTCTTACATTTAAGTCTTTAATCCATTTTAAATTTATTTTTGTGTGTGGTATGAGAAAGAAGTCCAGTTTGATTCTTTCACATGCAGCTGTTCAGTTTTCCCAGCATCATTCATTAAAGAGGCTCTCTTTTCCCCATTGTGTATTCTTGCCTCCTTTGTTCTAGATTAATTGATCATATACATGTGGGTTTGTTTCTGGGCTCTCTATTTTGTTCCATTGATCCATGTGTCTGTTTTTGTGCCAGTACCATACTGTTTTTATTACTGACACTTTGTGGTATAGTTTGAAATCAGGGTGTGTGATACTTCCAACTTTGTTCAGCTTTGTACCTGCTTTTTAAAGATAAAAGTAAAATTTATTTTTTGACTACTTAGGTGTATTTCTCGTATGAATAAAAGTTCCATCATTTTTGGCCTACTCTCTGAATATTGAGCAGTATACCATGTCAGAAATTATTATTTTTCCTACCTCACCTATCAAAGAAGGATAGCCCGGATATCTGTGTGTATGTGTATATGTATATGTATGTATTTTTATATGTGTATATTTGTAAATATGTGTATGTATATATACTTGTGTCTATGTATGTATATTGGTATATACACACACACACACATATTGTGCTGAGATTAGTCATAATTAATCACCACTAAGTTATATCATAGAGCAAGATTATCAGTGCTTTTCCAAATCAGAACTTTTAATACATACATTAAATTTTAAGGCCCAAATGATTCAGGAACTAATATTTGTTGACATGGTTGTGTTATTCGTGGATCTCACAATCTTAAAATTACCTGTTTGGAAAGCTGCTATATGGTTTTAAAGTCTCCATCATTGTGAAGAACTTTCATTAGGCATCCATCTATAAGAGGCACCGTGCTCAGTGCCAAACCAAAATAAAAATTAGGCTGCCAACCCCTCCCTGTAGCGAATGTGCTCAGAATTGCTTTTCCTGTCATTGTCATGGAATTGGACTAATCTTTCCACATGTGGGCTGTGTGCCCCTCCCCATCAGTAATGCACACTTCCAAGACAGCTGGGAATTGTGATTCAGCCTGTGTCTCTGTAACAAAGCAGAGACAACTGGTCCATCCGGGAATTAAGTGCATGACTTTAGCTTAATTATCAACATATTCTAACCAATAATAAGTACTCTAATTTATAATGCATTTGGTGTTTCTAATTTTACACTAGCAGACTTGTTTTTGCACCTACTTTGATTCAAACTTTTTATATGAATATGTATTACATATTTTCATATTATTTCACAGAGTTATAACACAAAGAATTATATTAGGTCAGTGGGTGCTTTGTGTTTTAGCCCAATGTAAAAAATTCAGTTTACCTCTTCAGTGTTATTTAAGGAGAAA
Organism: Hippopotamus amphibius kiboko; assembly: GCF_030028045.1. NCBI lineage: Eukaryota > Metazoa > Chordata > Mammalia > Artiodactyla > Hippopotamidae > Hippopotamus > Hippopotamus amphibius. The sequence continues at coordinate 193,965,157 of NC_080188.1, read as the reverse complement.
ATCAACCTATTTATTTATTGTTTAAAATGTGATCTAGGTAAACATTTTTAATATGCTTAATTCAAAAGTATTTGGGATTTTCCTGTCCATCTTTGATTAATACTTACTGAATGTTGAATGCTTAAGTTCTTGAACTCTCTTTACTGATTTGACTCAAGGCAAATAGCCACTTGAGAAGTGAACAGTGAGAAGCTAAGTGCTGTAGTTTGGAGAAAGTGTTAAGAACATGGTCTAGCAGTATAGCACCATCATATTTGATGACTAGCTTTGTTTGGTCACATTTGTTTTGCTTGTATTATAAACGAACAATAGAAAGTGCATTTGTCTGAAGATCTGGCAACTAACAGTCCCCAGGCTTGTTTCACACTAGAACAAATAGAAAACTATTTGTCCCAACTCAATTTTGTATAAGTGAGCAGCCAGGTCTTAGGCAGTTAATTAGCCAAATAAGGTGAATTCAAATTGGGGAAAAGGGGAATATGGTTATTTAACATATATAAATCACAATAATGTAACTGTTATTAATATAAAAATCTAAGAAACATGGTTTTGAATTAAAATTCTTTAGCAAATCAGCAATTTTTGAAATATGATAATAATGTGTAGTTATTTTCAAACATTGAATTCTGAGAATTATGGCTAACATTTCAGAGGTTCCTATGTGTTAGGCACTTTTCTGAGCACATGTACTAAGTAATTTCACCTTTAACAGCTTATGAGGTAAGTTCTATTATCCTTATTTTATAGATGAAGAAATTTTGAGGCACAAAGTGGTTAAGGAATTTACAAAAAAAGTGAAACAGCTAAGTATATTTATCTTAAATATCCACTTATCTACCGTAAGCTATGCTAAAACTTCAGGAAAAAATAAAGGGATTACTACAAAGGAATAAGAATCAATCTGATATCCATGTTTTTATCTGAGTTCCGTTCACAAGTTTCCAAGAAAAATTGATTTAGAACATAAATTTTGATAGAATTTAAGCCCTCATTGAATCATGAGAATAATGTAGTTATTTTCAGATATGCAAGAACTTTAGGAAGTATGCTGCCTACATAGTATTAAGCATGTGATCCAAAAATAAGAAAAAAAAAGATAAAGAAAAGGAAAAAAATATATACGTTATGAGAAGCAGTGGTATATGCAACAGCTACTCATTGTATCTGGCTTTGGGAAATGCCATCTTCACATTTTATCAGAAGTGTAGTTGGAGATTTATCCAAGCAGAGGTGGAGACCCCATTTTTATTTTTCCGTGGTGATGACACCTAGCCAAGGAATGTTTCCACTTAGAAGCCAAGGAACGTTTCCACAAAGGCAAGAGAGAAAGCCAGTAGTCAGACCACACTAATCGAGAATCATTGACTTCTAAGGGTCTTTAGGAGAATAATAGTTCTGCAGGAAAGGCTCTGTGACATTGGTTTTATACCACTCAAGATGGTGAGTTACATATGAAAGCCATCAACTGATAATCTCAAAAATGAATACATGTAGAGAATGTGACACATATGAAGTCTCCTTGAAAAAATTACCTTAGGACAAAACCTACAAAATTAAGAAATTAAATTAAGGAAAAATAAAGAAGACTTGATAAAAGAGTTGAGGTATGAGATAAATCAATTTACTTATAGCAACAGACATGAATGCTCTGTTCCCAAAGAGACCCTAAGGAGTCCTAATAAGAAGAATGACAGTTAATACTTATTTAATATTTACCTTCCTTGCCAGCCACTTTTTTTATTGCTTTATGTGTAATAAATTGTTTAATTTTACACAACACCCTTCAATGGTAGGTATGATTATTCTCATTTTACAGACAAAAAACTGAGGCACAGAATGTTTAGACAAAAAGATAAGCCTTAGTATATCCAAGATCTACAATTAGTAAGAAGCAGAGCTCAGATCTAGATGAAGGCAAATTGGTTCCAGAGCCACATCTTTAACCTTTGTATTATTTGTATGATGTTCTAGAAGTCATTAACCTAGACATATATATATAAATTATAATCAAACTAAAACATCAGATAGAATTATGATAGTTTTCTCATTTTTATTGTGAATTTTAAGTTCCCATTTGAAGTAGGATTATAGTTTAATAAGACATCATGATGACACTTTCTTCATTTGTAAAGATATTTTGGATTAACTATAGAAGAGTATTGTAGTCATTACTTTCTTTTTTGTGTGAATAATTCGTTACTTTAAATTCAGCAAGCTTCTAATCTTTATTTTTTTTTTAGTTTTAGCAAAAACTAATACAGTTCATTTAGATAAAATTACCACATATATACATGATGACAGTTTGTTCAAATTATTTCCATTTACCTGTGCATCCATCTCTCTTTATATACTACTATGTTTCTATAGAGGTATAGAAAAGAATATATCAAGTGAGTCTATATGGATATAGGATTATGAATGATTTGTTTTAACTTCCTTATACGTTCTGCTGTGGTTTAAATTTTCAAAATGAATATGTGTAAATTTTAAAAACAAAGTCACAAAAATTAATGAATGTGAAAAGAGACAACACAATTTAACACAAAATACAAAATGTAAGGATCACATTCAATATGATTTGTGTGATTAATTTCTTTATATTAGTCAAATGACTCATATTAAGTTTGTTTTTTTAAATCCAAATTCCTCACCTTTTTCTCATGCTTATCCTTTGAGTCTCGACTTTTAGATTGAAGCTCTTTTATGAAGTTTTCTTAAAGATTATCTGAATTAATAGGAGATGCCCGAGATTTATGCTTCTCACTGTTGGAAAAAAATTGTAAAATGTATAATGCTTCTTTAATTATCAGTGTTTCCTGCCAGATTTTTATCATATATAACAAAGTTTCAATTTTTCTTTCTTACTATTTCATATCCAGTATCTCTATGATTGGAAAATATAAGATGCTTAACAAACATTTGCAGTCGATAGAAAATAACATTCTGGAGTTAAAATCCCAGGATAATATCCTTATCAATTGGAGATACTAATATATTGTAAGCTAAGCATGTTTAAGCCATATATTTTGAGAATGTTCCTTTAAATACCTTCTTTTCGCATTTAACTTTGGTGTCGGGGATGGAAAGAATCTTTATAATCGTAACCTATGCCAGTGTGGTTTTATGAAGAAATTCTAGTTTTGTTACTTCTGTCAAAGAGATATAATGGGATAGTAAAACTTCTACAACTTTTTTAATTAAAAAGAGATGCTCTTTGAAATAATTTTTATAACTTGCATATGCATACCTCATAAATGGGAGCGTCCAGATAAATCAGATTTTGGCTGTTGATTTTGTTTCCATATAACTTCTGAATTTATATCTTGAGGATTTTTCTTTTAATTTTAGAATTTGGGAGAGCAGAAAAATGAATAAAATTACTGAAACTTATCACCTATGTTGAACTTAGAAATATACTAGAGAGCACTGGAATACACGTGTTATCATGCTTTTCTCTTCCCATCATCTTTTAGGATTTTTTGTTTGTTTGTTTTTCTTCTACTTCTTTGATTTTTTTGGTTCCTGAAATCTCATCTTTGTTTCTCTCATCTGATCTAAATCCTGATCTTCTCCTGAAAAGTCTGTTTATCTATTATTTTGAAGTAATGAAAATGCATGTTTGTGTATCAGGGTATAGGGTGCGGTGTGGTCACTTTTCATGAATTACTAAATTGCAGTGTATGTTGACTTTAGATCAGTGGCCTATGGCATCAGTTACTAACCTTTTTTTGCACAGAAAAAAAGACAGTGCCCAGGAGAGCAAGAACTTTCTTTTAACAATAGAAAAATGAGATTTATCATTACTTCAAAAGCAACAGTTCTCCCTAGAAAATGTAAAATCCCAACATCTCAAATGATCTTAAATCCCATTGGAATCTTAAGTTTTAGGCACACACTCTACAGGAAATGAAGATGATTATTTGGAACAATTTAATTGGTATTCATTCAGCAAATACCAAAGTGCAAGTTGTGGGCTGATTTGAATGCTAATGTCTGAATTACAAGCAAGAAATCAAAGTGTTAGATGATTTCAGCACAGAATGACATTGCTAATTAAATTTTTCCAGTAACTGTGCACAGCAATGGGGAGTGCATGGATATTTAGGTTATTTATTTCTGCCATGTGACTTTTTTTTTTCCCACTGAAAACATTTCGTTGTACAAATTGACATTTACCAGGTGGTGAAAAAGTTTACAGTCTCAATATTTCCTTTCATTCAAATTAATGTTTTCCTTATAAACCTTGCCAAAGCTTGAAAAGCTTGTATAACTGAATGTATAGTTAACGTATTAAAAGAAACACATTTTTAAAAGCACTAATTACAAGTGATTAGAAGTCAAGGTGCTTTTGTTATTATATTTAGAACCTATTTAAGTAAGCACATCAATTATGATTTTTCAGTTGGTTCAAAGAGGGTAGCATGAGAGTCTGTATTTTAAATCCTAATTAAATGTTGTTCGCATTTTGTTTTATAATTGTTTAACACAAATTATTTTGCACAGATCTGTGTCAAAGATAACACTTAAGTATGTTTGGTAAAGAAGCAAAGCTCACAGTAGACTCTTGAATCCAACATTCTTCATGAAACATTTCAGAAATAAACTATTTCTCTAAAAGAAAAATCACAATAAGCTAACATTAAACTTAAAAAAATGTATTTAATTCATTTACGTTCCTTCAGTATTTGAAATGTATGCTTACATAGTATAAGTTTTCAGTGCCTATACTGTTTTTCTGGTTTTTAATATTGCTTTTTTTTATGAAGCAGTCATATATTAACACAAATCTATAGATGGCATTTTAATAAGGTAGGTTGACCTCTATACAGTGTCTCTTTGGCACTGAGATACTTGGTAAATCTTGTTCTTCATCTGTGTAGCCTCAACAATACATCCACTGGGAGCTTTGTCTTGAGCAGCTGCATAAGCCTTCCAAGTACCCAGGGCCCTGTCTTCTAATTCTAGTTCTTATCATTGCTGAGAGCCCAGGTCCATCACTGCTGTGAATGGTGCACTTTGGGGTCATGGCTCACCTGTACTCTCTTACCTGTACTCTCAAGCTGTGAGTGCAGTCCCCTCAAGGTCAGGACCAGCTACATAATGAGTTATGTTACCTGCTGGCTCCTCCTTATGAACGGTATGGGACACCTTGGCCAAAATAGAGAGCTTTACAGTCAGTTAAGAAGATGCTCCATTCTGGTTCAGTCTGTGCTGAAACTTTTTCATTTTCTATGTGCATTTCACTCAGGTTGGTCTTAACACAGTTATCTTATTTTCTGTCACTTATTAAGAACCTTAATTTCCATCTTAATGACAGCTGTTGTCACACCAGAGTGACTGCAAAGTTGCTTTCTTTGGTCAGCTTTAAGGTGCCCTTGCTCTTCGGTATAATGGTGAAAATCGTAAATTGGAACAATACAAAACTGGCTTCATGTTATGCCTTTTCCATTGATTCATGCCATGACTATACCTTGAGATCATTTATTGTACACTTATACATTTATTAAGAGTGTAGATCTCATGTTGTGTTCTTACTGCAAATTTTTTTTTTTTTAAAAAGGGCTAAAAACTGAAATTCAAACTGAGTAAATCTGAAGATCAAATTGACTTTCTTCAACAGTTCATGAATCGGGCAACAGCCCATCTAGCAAATAGAAAGGGGTTCTGAAGGGCTGTAGAAAAGGAAAGGTTTTTAAAGGCAGAAAGACGGTAAGAAAAGTAAGTTTATTAGCAAACAGTAGATTGTTTCAGGCAAGTTCACCTTCCCATGGTGGAAGGCAGGGGTCTGTCCAACAGATGACCTCACTAGCACTGACCAGGTGATGTCAGACTGATTGGTTAAAGATAACATTCCTGGGAGATTACATTCTTGGTTTGCTGACGTGGGACTCAGCACAAGTGACTCCGTTTGGAGCCCGTGGTTTCTTTTTTTAACTGAAGTGACACAGTTTTGATGACAAATTGGATGTAAGGTGAGAGAGAAAGGAAAATTGAAGACGGCTTTGAGATTTACGTTTTGGGAAACGAACTGAATGTCATGCCATATGTGAGGATGAGAAAATCTGGAACGTGGCGAGGAAGAAAAAGAGTCCATTCTAGTTGAGGCACCTTTTAGAAACCTAAGCTGAGGGGTTGAGTCGCCATGTGTCTATAGGAATCCAGAGTTCAGGAGCGGGGTGGGGACCAGGTGGTGAGTTTGGTAATCATCAACCCACGGATCATCCTGAAAGGCAAGGGACTAGGAAAGAGCACCTAGGGGATGAACCCAGTGGAGATTCTGATTAAAAACAGAGCAAAGCAAAAACCTTAACAGGGTGGTAAGAGATATTGTATAAGGATAAATGGCACAGTTTAGAAGGAGACAGGATCTCCATTTACCTCTGTATCCAAAAAAGGTGGCAGTTAAATATATAAAGTAAAAACTAGTGAAAATGCAAGGAGAATTTGATAAAATATAATTGTAGCAGAAGATTTTAATAAAGAATCATATTACTAAAATGGATCACAGAATAGTTTTTTATTTTTCACTTCTCCAAACATAGCCCTCTCTATACCATCCAACCCAGATGGCTGTCTATTTTAAACCATCGTCCACGTCAGAGCTTTCATAGTACATTTTCATTATAATAAAAGCATTTTCTTACCATCAAGACAAAAATTCATGCATCTTTTTAAAACACCATAAACTCTATTTTTTTCTTTTTCAAAATTCCTCCTCATTTTTTCATCTTGTCTTTCCCTTCTTATTAACTCCTCTTCTGTTACCTAACTCCTTAAATTGCTTAGATATTTGCATTTCAACAGACTTTTAGAATGTTTATACTCAAAGTCATGTATTGTTGCTGTTCTCACAATTTTCTATTAGTAAATTGTCTAAATTATTTTATGTTATAAAATATATAATATTTTATATTTATATTTTATATAAATAGAGAGAGGGTATTATAATTTACTCTCTTCTTGTACTTTAGAGTGTTCCATTTCACAGTGTTGACATCCTCATTTTAGCATTGTCTCCTTTCTCTAGATTCATTGCTTATGCTGGCGGCATCTCCTGCCCCAAGGTTATAATAACTTTCACCACCATTTTTGCTATGCAAATGGTATACAGAATACTTCTGATTATCCCTAATAATCCGGGCTCATTTGGCTACTTAAGAGGCTTTCTCATTCCTATCTGTTAGCCCACTGAATTATTTTTATTATAGACCCTTGTTCTACCTTTATATTTAAGTTTTTGGCATTTATTTTTAGGCTCCTCATTTGCTAGCAAATTGATTTTAGGATGTTCTAAATACCTCATTTGAATTTCATATGAGCTTCTTGCCTCTAGTGTGCTGGCTGGGAAGGTGAAAAACCATTTTCAATCCCCTGCTTTATAATTATCTTTTATATTGACAATTGAAGCACAGTCTTCTTTTCTTCAAGTTAAATAATTCCCCAAATGCTTCACCTTTTTTTTCTCCAGGACTTTTTTTGGTTTGTTTGTTTGCCTTTCACTAAATCTTTTCTATTTTCAATTATAAAGTCAAGCAGGACCCAGTGCTGAGTAACCACAAAGATCAAGATCATTTATATAAAAGCATTTTATAAATTATAAGGTGATATTTAAATGTTAAAATAGTATTTTTCATTGGCATAATTTAGGACAGATTTTTAGTTTAAAAAATTTGTTCTTCTTAAGCTTTCTCACAGGGACATATGTATACATACAGCTGTCTGGATGGGCTTTAGATAAAAACAGAAATTCATTGGGTTCAAAGATTTCTTGGTTGTGTCATGTTTTTGCTGTGCGACTTCAGTTAAATGATAGCTTCTCTGAGGCTTAATTTATTCGTGTGTCAAATAGACACAGAAAAATGCTATATAATCGTCAGCAAAAGGTTGGAAGCAGTTTTCAAAGCAGACATGAAATTGGGTCATTATAACAGAAGTAGAAGAAACAACAAGTCAGCACAGTAGGGATGAAGCATAAACCCAATATTAAGCTTTAAGACAGATTATTATTCTCTCCTATACTAGCCCTGTTTTACACCTTGGCACAAGGACTTAAAACATGCATCAAAATGCTTTAGAGGTTTTGCATTTCAGATGGTTAAAGAAATATTGTAGTAAAAGGATTGATGTTTCACGAGTCTTTTCCTCTTTGCATTACCTAAGTGGAAGACACTGTAGACAAATTTGTCACTCAGGAAAGACAATGTAGCTTAGTGAAATTTCATCTTATTTGGGACATTTACCCTAGGTAATTAGTAGCTAAATAACTCATTAGTCACTTAGTTTACCAGATTGTAAATTTGGTTTCCTTTTTACAGGAAGGATTTAGAACCTACAACTTAAATTAACAAAGTGCTTTGAGGCAACTGTTTCCTTTCTAATTATTCTCTCAAACAAAGACATGTCTACTTTCACAGTTTTCTTAGAGAAGGCTTGTGTTATTTAATTTCTACCAAGTTGGAGGAAGGGAAGGGAAACTTTGTTATATCCCTGGTGTTCCCTTGTAAGGGTGTAGATACCCTGGTCAAGTGTTGCACTCTTTTCTCCCTGAGATGCTGCCTCTGAAGAGAAAGGAGTTGGACTAGGCCAGTTGTTCTCAAACCAGTGTGCCAGGGAACCCTGTGTGTCCCAGAACTTTCCCAGCAGGGTCACTGAAGTTATGTCATTCTGTGACATTCATAATTGCTAAGAAGCAGGATAAATGCTATTAGGATAATGTCTGTTAAATGAAATTTTGAGCTGAATGGGTCTCATGATGAGTAAAAAGTAAAGGAAATGGCATATTTATTCTATATGTTGAACCCCCAAAATGCTATCATTTTGCTTAGTGAATTTCTTTGTGATGCCAAAAATACAAAATCAAAGATTTTCGTGAATGGTAGTACCTTAGTTGTAATATTAATTCCTAATTTAATCTCTTCAAGTATAAATAATCTGATATGGGAAAACTCGCACAAATTTTTTAAAAATTGGAGCCATTGGAGCAAAATGTGCATTGGTAAATGTTAATACAAATTATGTTTCCAGTAAATTTCTTTAGTTTAGAATGTGTCATTGACCTGCTGAAACTGCTCTTTGAACAAATATTATCGATCAGGAAAGCAGTTGTAATTTCCAGTGAAAAAAGAAAATTATTTACCTAGGAGACTGTTCTGCCTAGATACTGATATATTTGGCATTAGCTTACAAGCAGTAAATACACCATAAATTAGTGGAATGCTCAAATGAGCCAGTTGGATACTTATCAAGAGTGTTCTGACTCACATATGGTAATATTTATATATTACAGAGTTTTCTGAATATTATACTCTGTGAAATGGATATAAGTTCACCTTACCATCTCTTAGAAAGGGGAGATTTTTCAATTGCTTTTAAGCAGAGATTAAGTATTATGAATATAAAAGTGTTATCACTATGACAAAGCTTTTCTATTAATGAATATGATAACTTAATATTACATTTAAATACAAAAAAAATTGGATTCAAGTTAATTATTACATAAAAATAAGAGTCATTTTGCTATGAGAGTAATTCCCATTCCTTACAATACAGAGTAACTTGTTAAGGTCTATGTGTTCCTTTATTTCTAGTGGCTAATTAAGTTTGGATCATTTCACATAGAATAAAATAAACCTTATTTCATGCCTTACTTGATTTCCAGCAACTGTTGACTAGTGACTGAATATTTGGGATTGGTCTTTAATGTGACAGTAACTAGTGAGATATTCCTGTGGGAACATGTAAAGTGAGTATAAATCAGTCTAAATTAGCGTATTTTTTGGCACTATTACATATTTCGTATGTGCTGAAACATATGAGTTAGTGTTTATCTTACTAGCTTTGTGATAGTAAAATAGAAGAGCGTTGTAAACCAAGTATTTTCTGAAAAGAATCTGAAGGTATACTTTTATGAACCTGTCTTTAAATATATAATGGGAACTGATGGTGTGTAAAGCTAATATTTTGTTGGTTATATGCTTTACTTTTGAGAACTGAATAGGATAATTTTTTAAAGATCAAGCAAAAAAAAAAGTAAATTGCTGAGAGGCAAGAGCTCAAACCTAGGAAAAGCTTTAGGACTGAATTTAGTAGCCTCTGTGTACCCATTATGTCCTCTGCTCAGAGCTGGGACTTCAGTTGCGTGATTTGCATGGGCAGTGACTTAAAGGTGATTTGTCAGTGTGGAGACTAAGAGTCTAGTGTAAATATGGTTGCTGCCTGGAACAGTAGTGACCACTCAGAGTATCAGCAGACTTTGTTTAATGAGCTCAACACTACTCGATTTGATCACATCATTCATTCTCTTGCTTAAAATTCTTCACTTGTGTCCTCGGAGTCTTCAGTATAGTATATATTCTTTGGTGTTGTATATAAAGCAATTTACAATTGGTCCTGTCTTGCTTCACTGGCTTTAACTTTATTTGTCTTATTCTAAAAGCTATCCTGTAGGCAGACTGCACTCTAGTGATACTTTTCACAGTTGAGGTTTTTATGCAAGATTCCATTTTATCTTCTTTGCAACCAGTAGAAGTTACTTTGTTCATGACTTGATTTTGAAGCTTTTCTTATCAAGAATACCTTTTATTTTCTTTTTTTAAAGTAAACTCATGGTTAGGAATAAAAAGTGTAAATCAAGAGGAAAGAAGAAGAGATATCATACTTTTTGTTTTTGATATGTCAGCCTTAAAAGTAAGGAAAAAAGGAAATATGATCCTTAAAACTATTGACTTTATTATTCTATTACTAGAAATATAGCTAAAATATATTTAGAAGGGGATCTCTGAGATCCCAGTAAGACTCAGAAAGCCAGTGTAAGTCACTGGCTTTAATATTTCCAATATTCCAACGTTAAATATTATTTAATATCTCCTAGTATCAACATCAGACAAATTCACATGCAGAATAATTGACATGTCGATGGGGGTTATGAGCACGTGCTGGACGTGCAGTGCACGCATACACACACCCTCCAGGTGCCTGCAAAAACATGCACACTTTTTGTGTCTTCATCCTCTTCTTCAACGTTTCATTAAATGATGTGTTTTCTCAGCAGTCAGTCCTCAGCCTTTTCATTTTATTTTTATTTTTCTTCTAGGAATGTATCATATATTTTAGTTATATGTTCTGCAATCCAAGAAATATCCCGTATATACCACAGGACAGCTTGGTATACATATGTCCAGACATGTTAAAATCTGGGGATGGCTAATAAGCGAGTGAAGGGTTCTCATCAGGGACTCATTACCAGGTATCGCCAGTTTCAGTCATCAATATCCGCCTCATTATTCTTACAAATCACCATAAAGAGAATTTAAAATATTTTTCTAGATGTGTAGTTGGCAAGAAAGTGTTGTTTGCTTATTTCTGCCCCTGCATGACTGGACTATGAGAATTTGGTGAGCACAGCAGCCTAAGCCTTTAGGGAAGTGGTGCCTTAAGTCTAGAGACCCTTTCAAACCTGTTCCTACTTAGAGTATTTTGTCATGTGACCCCACATGACTGTTAACAGAAATTGCTCAGTGCATTTTCAGGTTTTTCTTGGTATGAACCTTTCTTCCAAGGTATTTGCTCTTATGCACAGCAAGACAAGAGAACATGAAGCTCTTGGATCTTACAGAACAGGGATTCTTGAGTGTTTTATGTGGAAGAATTTGGTCTATGACTTGCTCTCATTGTGTAATGTTTGGCAGCAAGGTGGTTAGGGAGGGAGTCTGACACCACAACTTCTCTTTTCATTGAAGGTTACAAATGTGCCCCAGAAAGGACCTAATAATTGTGACCAGACAAATTGTCTTAGGCCAGTTTCTATGGTTTTAATTACACCCTTTATATTTAGCTGTTTCTGTGCCATTTCCTCTTATATTCCACAAACGAAATATGTCCAAAAGCAAATGTATGCTATTTCTTCCCCCAAATTGTCCAAAACTCTGAAATAACAGCTACCGTCCATTGTTTTGGACAATCCCAAAGAATGGAGTCATTCTTTACACCTCCTGTTCTGTTAACACAATACATGATAAAAAAAAAATCCCAAAGATTTTACTTCCTAAATATCCTGCAAATCTTCCCACTTCTTTTCCTCTCAGTCATCACCTCACTCATCTAAACTGTCATAACCTCTTTACAGCAATGCCGTATAACTGGTTTCCCTGTTTCCACTCTGGTTCCATTCCAAACCATTCATGTCCTGGCAACCCCAGTGACCTGTAGGAAATGTAAATACGATTAGGTCACCACTTGCTTGATGCTTGTTGAAGATTTTCCATGTGTTGTGGGATGAATACAAAACTCGCGAAATTCTAAGTTTCCTGCACCATCAGGATTTCCCCCGTCTTTTCTTTCTCATCTCGCATCCTTGATCTTTCCTCTGCTCAGAAGTTCCTGCTTTTCTTTTTTGCCCCTGCTTCCCCTATCACATTAAATGAAATGCTCTGCCTTCTCTGCAGAGTAAAGTCAGACTCACCTTTTGTAAACATCACTTTTTCATTGAATCCTGAGTCACCTGATTAGGTTGAATTCCATTGTTATAGGAAATCATAGCACTGGAGGGCTCCCCTTTGTTATTTGTATATATTTGCATTAGTCATTTTCTATCTCTTCACTGCACTTGAACTCCCATTGAGGAAGTAGTCCTGCAAGTTTTTTATACCACTTTCTCCCCTGGAACCTGGTACTGTGACCAACACTTAGTAGCACTCACTAAATAGGAGAGCAAATAAATGTAAAAACTTTTCAAATGCTTATGATCTACAACATAGTGGAAATGAAATTATAAGCACTTTATTGAAGCATCAGGAGAGAAAAATCCTAAAAGTTTTCTAGATAGCAAGGAGTAGTAAGTAAAAAATGTTTTCACTTATTAACAATGATATAAGATGATTGTGCCGTGTTGTCTTTACTTACTGTCCTATCCATGTTATTTTGTTTTAAAAATATGAACATAATTTTAATAGCTTTCTGCTGGTGATACACTTCCTTATTTTTTCCAGTGAGGGCTTAATCTCTCAATTTTGGAGTCTCCTAAAGTGAGATTTTACAGAACATAATCCTGATTTTACTTGATTCTTGCTGATACCATGTTATTTATTACCTTTAACCATAATGATTTTGTCTCCTTGTTTTCACCTAGTTTAATCTGTTTAATCATCTTTCTTATCCCACTGCATTATTTGTCTATTTCCTTCACAACTTATAGTAGAAAACACATTTTATATTAATACAGTACCTGTTTTTTTAATAAATAATTATGGATGAATATGAATACATGCTCAGCATGTAACCTAGGAACATAGAGCAAAACACCACACGACTGGGACTTCCTAGGCGGCGCAGTGGTAAAGAATCTTCCTGCCAATGCAGGGGACACGGGTTCAAGCCCTGCCCTGGGAAGATTCCACATGCCACAGAGCAACTAAGCCCGTACGCCACAACTATTGAGGCTGCGCTCTAGAGCCCGTGAGCCACAACTACTGAGCGCGTGTGCCGCAACTACTGAAGCCCACGTGCCTAGGGCCCGTGCTCCACAACAAGAGAAGCCACTACAATGAGGAGCCTGCGTGCCACAATGACGAGTAGCCCCCGCTCGCAGCAACTAGACAAAGCCCGTGTGCAGCAGTGAAGACCCAACACAGTCAATAAATAAATTAAATAAATAAATTTATAAACAAACAAACAAACAAACAAAAACACCACACGACTGTTAGTGCCCTCTTTCTTACCATGAACAAGAAAACCCTATTTCACAGCTGTGTTCAGTATACTAGCAGTGGCCCATGGGCTGACGAGCCTAGGAGTAATTTACAAAGACTCCTGAGTAGATGCTTTTATTTCGTTTGGGTCATTGTTGATGAAAGGAGAGGAAATGTAATAAATAGAAAGTTAATGTAATTTTGTTAATATATTCTACAGGACTGGTAATGGACAATGTGGAATCTCTTTAATTGAAGTATTTAATGTGAGAACGAACACCTACCATTCTGTTACGTTTGGTGTAGTGTATAGCCTTACATAAATTCTAACTTGTACCCTGGTGATCCTTCTTTCACTAAGTGAGTGAAAGAGAAAAAAAAGGTATATTTTAAAATGTATAAATTAAGATGTTAGCTTTTCTAAATGGAGGAATATTTAGTGAAAGTGAGACAAATAAATACTTCATATTAGTCTTTTTTCTAAAGGGTAATTAGAAATTAAATGTTTGGGATAATATATATCATGACTTTATATATTTAATGTAAAATGGAGCCTAGTCCTTTTTTTAATTAATATGATTATGATTTTTGCATGAGTGAGTAGTTTCTTTAAAATTATCCTGAGTAAGATTTAATGCAATCCCGATCAGATTACCAATGGCATTTTTCACAGAACTAGAGCAAGAAATCTTACGATTTGTATGGAAACGCAAAAGACCCCGAATAGCCAAAGCAATCTTGAGAAGGAAAAATGGAGTTGGTGGAATCAGGCTTCCTGACTTCAAACTATACTACAAGGCCATAGTGATCAAGACAGTATGGTACTGGCACAAAAATAGAAAGGAAGATCAATGGAACAGAATAGAGAACTCAGAAGTAAGCCCAAACACATATGGGCACCTTATCTTTGACAAAGGAGGCACGAGTATACAATGGAAAAAAGACAGCCTCTTCAGTAAGTGGTGCTGGGAAAATTGGACAGCAACATGTAAAAGAATGAAATTAGAACACTTCCTAACACCATACACAAAAATAAACTCCAAATGGATTAAAGACCTACATATAAGGCCAGACACTATCAAACTCCTAGAGGAAAACATAGGCAGAACACTCTTTGACATACATCAAAGCAACATCCTTTTTGACCCACCTCCTAGAATCATGGAAATAAAATCAAGAATAAACGAATGGGACCTCATGAAACTTAAAAGCTTTTGCACAGCAAAAGAAACCATAAACAAGACTAAAAGGCAACCCTCAGAATGGGAAAAAATAATTGCCTATGAAACAACGGACAAAGGATTAACCTCCAAAATATACAAGCAGCTCATGCAGCTTCATACCAAAAAAGCAAATAACCCAATCCACAAATGGGCAGAAGACCTAAATAGACATTTCTCCAAAGAAGACATACAGATGGCCAACAAACACATGAAAAGATGCTCAACATCACTCATCATCAGAGAAATGCAAGTCAAAGCCACAATGAGGTATCACCTCACACCAATCAGAATGGCCATCATCACAAAGTCTGGAAACAACAAATGTTGGAGAGGGTGTGGAGAAAAGGGAACTCTCCTGCACTGTTGGTGGGACTGTAAGTTGGTACAGCCACTATGGAAAACAATTTGGAGGTTCCTTAAAAAACTACAAATAGAACTACCATATGATCCAGTAATCCCACTCCTGGGCATATACCCAAAGAAAACCATAATCCCAAAAGAAACTTGTACCATAATGTTTATTGCAGCACTCTTTACAATAGCCAGGACATGGAAGCAACCTAAATGCCCATCAACAAATGAATGGATACAGAAGATGTGGCATATATATACAATGGAATATTACTCAGCTATAAAAAGGGATGAGATGGAGCTATATGTAATGAGGTGGATAGAACTACAATCTGTCATACAGAGTGAAGTAAGTCAGAAAGAGAAAGACAAATATTGTATGCTAACTCACATATACGGAATCTAAAAATGGTACTGATGAACTCAGTGACAAGAACAGGGAAGCAGATACAGGGAATGGACTGGAGAACTCGAGGTATGGGAGGGGGCGGGGGGTGAAGGGGAAACTGAGAAGAAGCGGGAGAGTAGTACAGACATATATATACTACCAACTGTAAAATAGTCAGTGGGAAGTTGTTGTATAACAAAGGGAGTCCAACTCGAGGATGGAAGATGCCTTAGAGGACTGGGGCAGGGAGGGTGGGGGGGACTCGAGGGGGGGGCGTCAAGGAAGGGAGGGAATATGGGGATATGTGTATAAAAACAGTTGATTGAACCTGGTGTACCCCCCAAAAAATAAAATAAAATAATAATAATAAAAAAAAATTATCCTGAGTAAGATTTAATATTATTTCAGTTATGAAACAAAATTTGGAGTCTTCCTTTTTCATATAACATGCTCAGTTTGGTGAGTCGCATGTAAATAATTGCAGTACTTATGAAAAAATTTGTCCTATTTTCCTAGCTTTTTTTGTGAGCAGATAGAGAGGGCTTTTCCTTGCATACCCAGTGCTCAGTATGGCTGTTTTTGTAAACTGTCGTTTGTCAAATGTGCTCAAAGTTCAGATTTGTAGGAAGTTAGTAAAGACCAAGGAGTTATGAGTGAGGCATATTGATTTTTGCGGGTCTGTGGAAGAAATGGTAGGTCATTCCAAAATGCATATTCATCGGTTTTTAAGTAGTATAAAATTGAGATTAAGGATAAAGATGGAGCACTTTTAAAATGTTGCATTTTAAAATTATATCTTTTGGCCTCAATTAAAAAGACAAAAAACAAAACAAAGCAAAGAAAACCTCTAGGGACTCAAAGTTTCATTGTTAAATTTCTTCAAAGAACAGTAAATCCAGGGTGGTGTAATTCAGGGCATGGACAAAAGTACAAAGTTACCCAAATCATTTAATGATTAATCTGAACAGTTATTCTAAAATACTCAGAGCACAAACTATGGGCTAATGCTCTCATATGTTCATAAAACCCTAATACTTTGAGATATTCTAGCAAAAGTAAGAACTTTGGCAGATATGTTTGGTTAATCCTATGAAAAGTATTCTATTCTCAGAGATTCACAATCTACAATAACTCATTATAGGGATCTGAAAAATCCTTTGCTAAATAAAATATAGTTAACTCATTGACTGCAGACCCATGTCTGGTTCACATCTACTGCCAAATTGGTTTTTCAAGGAACATGTGTTCACATACAAAACTGTGGCCCAAGATCACTTTAAAAAGATAGATGGGGACTTCTCTGGTGGCACAGTGGTTAAGAATCCACTTGCCAATGCAGGGGACACAGGTTCGATCCCTGGTCCAGGAAGATCCCACATGCCACAGAGCAACTAAGCCAATGTGCCACAACTACTGAACCTGCACTCTAGAGCCTGCAAGCCACAACTACTGAAGCCCACAAGCCTAGAGCCTGTGCTCTGCAACAAAAGAAGCCACCACAATGAGAAGCTCGAACACCGCAACAAAGAGTAGACCTGCTAGCAGCAACTAGAGGAAGCCTGCAGGCAGCAACAAAGACCCAATGCAGCCAATAAATAAATAAATTTTAAAAAATAATAAAAAAATAAAAAGATAGATGTAAAAATCCTATAGTATATAAATTGCAAAATTAAAATCAAAAGTGCATTTACATTAAGGACAAATCGAAAACAAAACAAAATATCCAACAAGGAAAAGGACATATACTAAATATTGTTACCTCATTGACAGAAAGGGGTGGAATGATATTTTTTCTTATTTACATCTGTGTTATTTGTCTTGTAATAACAAGTACATATTACTGTTTTTTGTAATTGAAAATATTAGAACTGTAAAAAAATTATCATCAAGCAAAATTTATCCAAGGAGTATAGGCATGGCTTCCTATAGGTATATATTAATAAAATACATTATTGCAATGAATTGGACATAACATAGGAATTATAAATTCAACATATCCAAAAATAAAATCATTTGTATCCCTCTCCATATGTAAAATTTTCCCTACTATTTCTTTTCTTATGCCATTATTATCCATTGCCTTTATTCCTTGATATCTAAGGCCATATTGAAAATCAACAAATATTGGTTGAAAACCAATTTGGGCTTAAGCCCAATATTGTGAATATTGACCACAATTATGAAAAAAGCATAAAAACGTGTATGGCAGGAATTCTTTGCTTCTCAAATGCACAAAATTTCAAAACTAGGTATACTTAATCTTCATAAGATAGAAAATTCATCAGTTATATAAAATTAAATACCTATATAAGTGAAAGCCTTAAGTATGAGTTAATATGTTAAATAATATGAAAAGAGAAAATTGTGTTGGATTTTTTTTCAAAATATTATCATTTTAACATTTAAATCTTAAAATATTACCATATAATGATTTGCTTAGTAGTTACCTAAGTCAGATAATTTTATAAATAGATACATATATAATATATATATACAGTCATATAATTACAATAGAAATTCTTTCATTTAAGCAATCTTGGTGATAAGTAGTCCTTTTTTTTTTTTTTTTTTTTTTTAAATACGTATTCCTTTTTAAAACAAGTCACTAGCCTAGCCTAATGTTGACATTTTGGTCCAGAAAAAACACTTAAACTTTTTTTTTTTCCCCTTACTGCATTACCAAGAATTAGTTGTCAGTTTCTGTAAATGACAACAGTGAACCCTCCAAAGGTCAACTAATATCAGCATGACTATCTTTCTAAATAGTTAAAGATTATAGCAAATTGCCTAACTCTTCCTTTTGGAGCCCTTCACGTTTGCCCATATTTCCACTTCCCCTGGCAGTTAGGAGTTACAGGGTGGAGGAAAGACTGGATACGGTGATAGCTGCTCATTAATCCATGAGTGGTTTCCTGCTGCTAACACCTCTGTCAGTAAATCCACAGCAAAGAAAACAGACATGCTGTTTTCTCCTTCTCCATAGTCCCTGACGCTCTCGTTAATAGTACATTCAGTTTTGGTCAAGTGCAGAGGGCTTTTCAGCACTCTTGTGTAGATATTGGATCCTTATCTTTGACTCATTTTTGTGCTTCTTTTTCTTTTATCCTGGGGCTGTCACTTAAATAACAAACTTACTAATGATTCATTGAAGATTCTTAGGTGTCAGGCATTTTACTGAACAGTAGCTCACTTAATTCTCATAATAACCAAGTGAAGAAGTTAACATGATTATGTTTACTTTTCCGTTGATGAGCATGCCATTTAAAAAGCTTAAGTAGTTTCCCTAGGTTAGTATTAATCACTTTGTGAATTAAATGTTTGATTATTAATTTATGGTATTACTGCTGTAGTAATTAGTGCTATAAAGTTGAGGTCAAAATCATTCACTTTAGATTTTAGGAACTTTTTGTGTGCACTAGGGTGTCAAGTGTCTGTGTCTCTAACACAGCGCAACACTGGTACTAAGAAGTCATCACTAAGCATATTTGTATGAATAGACAAGGCTTACTTTACAATATTAGGTCACCCTTTTTCCATTATAAACATTTGCTTAAAATATTATAGCACTTACTGGTTTTATAGAAATCATTTTTTAAATTAAAAATTGATAGGTATTTTTACAGTAGAGAAATTGTAAGAAAATTATATTCATTTGCAACTTTCCATTTCAGAGTCTCTCATTATAAATGAATCTGAATAACTTGTATGCATATTAACCAAACGAAGAGGCAAATAGAACATGGTGTGATATTGGTTTATTTTTATATCTTAAATTGCAGTAAGTTATTTAATTTCAAATGTTTAGGCAGGGGATATGGGATAATAAACCAAAATTTGGTTACCATTAGATATCCACTAAAATCAAGCATTTAAGTGAGCTTTTTTTTCTTAAATATTACGGCCCAGTCACAAAACATTAAATTTGATCGCTAGAAAATTTGAAGGTAACAGAGTGTTTACTAATATCCACCAGCTATGATTATTTTTTAAGTCTGTGTTATTAAATCCTACTGCTACTTTCAATCAAGATATAATTTAAATAGTCTAACTCGGGCTTTGACTGACTGAAAAGATGTATCTCTTTTATAAGAAGGCAAACTAGGATATTTTGATTAGAATGTGCTGTATTTGAGCACAGTCTTGGATTTAATTTATCAGAAAATCTGTGCCCATCATTAAAATCACTTCTGGGTACAGACACAAAATAATAATTAACTGAAATTCATCAATTATGATCAGGGAGAAGAGGCAGTTTTCATTTAATAATGGCTTGAAAGACATCTGTGAATGAAATAAGATAACAATCTATATTAAAATGGATTATAATTATTGAATAGCTTCAGATCCTTATATAGCACATTGTAGCTTTCACAGTGCTAGGAAAAGTAGCTAACATATAAGTGAAATATTAATGTTTATGCATAATGCAATACAAGGGTATTTCAATGCTAAAACTGCCTTAGCCTCAAGAATTATATAATACAGTAACAGTAAATTGTCTGTGTATCTACCTGTCCTGAAGCTACACTTTCTACATCCTATAAAAGGTAATTTATATGAACAATATAAAAATATTTTTTATTGGAATGGTTGACCTGGAAGAGTAATGCAAGTTTTTGTATTTCTTTAAAACATTTCTAGATGTGTCGCCTAAAACCAAAATAGTATGCCGTAAGTTGGCAGATACTCTTAACATTCTCCACGTGTTGCATGTAGATGCTCTATAACTAGTATCAGAGAGTGGTGCTGTGTCTGTATAATGTGATTAGAGCAGTCTGGTCTCTGGCTTTTTATTAAACTTCCCCATATATTAGTATTTATTTTTGTAAAATAAAAACATGCAACGAGTAATTTTCAAAATTCTTTTTAAATCTAATTTTTATACTGCTAGAGGATGTTTGAAAGACTTTTTTTGCTTAAATAATGTGAAGATTCTATCTTAAAATTGTGATGTTAGTGCACATCATGAAGAATTTCCTTCTAAACTGTTTCTACCCTTCAAATAAAGTGATTCTTTATATAAACACACGAGAACATAAGGGAAATAGTTGCAGAAGTTCATGTGAAAGTGAATCCCAGCAATGAAGTCAAGATTATAAAGTTATTGTAGGCAAATCTCTCTCTAATGTTTGATAGTAATTTGTTTCTTCCATAAAACATAAACTGGATACTTTCGTTATTATGATAGTTGCATAACTAACCTGATTAACTCAACTTAGTATTAATGTATGCAAGATTCACTAACAGTAACATGAATGGGATTTCAGGTAAAGCTTTTAATTAGTAAATAGTTAAATATAGCCAATTTAATTCAGTAATTCAAACAGTTTTAAAACGTGTTAGTGACAGAAAGTTTACAATGTTAACAACACTAAATACAAGCTTTATATTTGAACATCAAATTTGATTTTATAAAAAGCCAAATTTTTAGTTATACAATTTGCTCGCCTATTTCCCAAGCAGCATGGTTTCAATGAGTAAGTCAATGCATTTCAAATTTCCAAATTTTGTATTTATCATATAAAGTAGTGCTAACTAAACAAATGCTGCAGTTACAAAAGTGAATTGCTAAGGAGAATAAAACCTAATTTACTTGTTTATAAGTATTTGAATATTTCAAAAGGTGGTGGCAAAGTCATGTGCCTCTTTTGACAAAGAAGTGTTTAGCCTTGCCTCTTAGTTATATTAGATTCCACTGTTAAGGCAGTGGTCAGATAAACATTTTTGTGTGCTTTTTCTTTTCTTTAATGAATTGTGCTTAGTTTCCATCTAAACAGGCTAAATAACTTGGTGATTTAAATGTGGACAACAGAGATCTATGTATTTTACTTCCAGACCCTCATTCATTCAGGAAGTATTAGTGGACATCATTATGTTCTTGGCACTAATATAGGTGCTCAGGCAACGTAGATGAAGACAGCATGTGACTCTGTCCTGATAGACTCCATTCTTATAGCAGTTTATAAACAATGGGGGTCAAACTCTACAAACGACTAAAACTTTTTTTTTTAATTAAGCAGAATAAGAAAGACTAGGAGTGTATATAATAGTCAGGATAGAAGCAAAGACTTGAAGGATGTGAGGAGATAGCCATGAATGACAATATCTGGGCGATAGGGTCCCCCCAGAAAGAACAGTCCGTGACAAGAGCGTGAGCTTGGATCACTCCTGTGGTGTTGGCCAGAAAGCACGAATGCCAGTGTAGCTGGGACAGAGCAAACCACAGGGAGGAAAGCAGAAAATTAGTCCAAAAGGCATAGGGAGCGGTCAGGTGGAGGACTGTGCTGGAGACAAATGAAAGATCATTAGCTTTCAGTCTGAGTGAAATAAGGAACCCTCTCCGGGGTTGAAGTAGAGGAATAGCATGGCCTGAGCCCTGTTGTCATAGGGCAGCTCTGGCTGATGTGTTGAGTGTAAGCTGTTGGGAAAAGGGTGGGGATGTTTACTGCAGTGCAGAGAAGAGAAGAGGAAGGCAGGGATTGTCGTGGTAACAGTGGAAATGGTGAGTAGTGATTGTGGAGTCTGGTTATATTTGTTTGTTTTGTGATTTTATTTATTTATTTATTTGTTGGCTGCATTGGGTCTTCATTGCTGGGCATGGGCTTTTCTCCAATTGCAGCAAGTGGGGGCTATTCTTCGTTGAGGTGCATGGGCTGCTTATTGAGGTGGCTTTTCTTTCTGTAGAGCATGGGCTTCTAGGCACGAGAGCTTCAGTAGTTGTGACACACGGGCTCAATAGTTGAGGCTCGCAGACTTCAGAGCACAGAGTCAGTAGCGATCAAGGCTAAGCCTTGCGGTGCAGGGGCTTAGTTTCTCTGTGGCACGTGGGATCCTCCCAGATCAGGGCTCGAACTCGTGTCCCCTGCATTGGCAGGCGGATTCTTAACCAGGGAAGTCCCGAGTCTGGTTATGTTTTGAAGTTAGAAGCAGTGGAGTTTACTAAGAGATTGGATATGGGTTGTTTAAAAACAAACAAACAGAAAAACAGGAGAAATCCAGGAGGACTCCAGGAAGGAGAGGAGCTGGGTGATGCTTGGCTGCAGTGAGGCTGGTGTGACTGGAGGACAGTGAATTAGGGGTGATCTTGGAACATGAAGACACAGAAGAGCCAGGTGTTTGGGATTTTATTCTGAACATGAAAGGAGGGCTTTAAGAGTTATAAACAGGGAACAAGATTTGACCTATAATTTAAAAGGATTATTGTGTTCTTGGGCTAGATGTTTAAGTATCCTCTGCCCCATTTTCTTTTGGGGAGAAGGGACAAAAGTCATTTATTTATTACAAAAATATTTACTGACTTAGAAGATAATATGTCAACATCAATATTTTAAAAAATGGAATGACATTATTTCTCATGGACCTAAGCAGCGGGCCATTTAACGAGACCCTCAGAGAAACCAGCTGATGAGCCTACTCAAAATCAGAGGAAAACTCTAACCTTAATTCAGTGTATTCACTTTTATTAGTCCTTAACAAAACTTGATTTTGTTTTTGTATAATTATACCAAACATGCAACAACTGTTTCATTTTCTTGTCATTTGAAGGGTCTTCATTTTCATATCAATTTAGAGAGGATTACGATATATCAAGTCCTTTAAGTATAAGTGTAATATTAATCAATAAGTGAAAGGCTCACGTGATTTTCCCAGGTCAAGTAAATAGCATCTTGCATAAGGATTATAAAAAATGATTGTAAGTATACATTTAACTACAGCCTTATCAAGGAAATTAAATACCTTGTAATATGGTTTATTCAGCAAAATTTACTGAGGTTTATATAGGTCGTGATAAGTATTATCATTTATACAGTTTGGTAGATTGAAAAACATGGCCACACTATTTTGTAGCTCCTCTCATGAGGAGATGGAGTCTGTTTCCACACTCCTTCAGGGATGATCTTGTGACTTTCTTTGGCAAATAGAATGGGCGCATAAAAGTTAGGTCTTCAGAGGGCTTGCAGCTGCTATGCCAAAAAGGAAGCTGGTTGAGTTGATAAGAGGCTGGGAGGTCACACGGAGAAAACCAATGCACCACAGCCAACAATGAACCCTGACCATAGACCACAGGGGTGAGACCGTCCTGGGCCTTCCATTCCAGATAGATTTCTAGCTGAACACAGCTGCAGTTGTGAACCCAAGAAAATCAGAGAAGCTTCCCACCCAACCCACAGAATCATGTGAGATAATAAGTTATTACTTTTTTAAGCCACCAAGTTTGGGGGAATTTGTTATGCAGTAATAAAAAACTGAAACATATGCATGAACTATTTTCTGGAGTTCATATATATTATTTGAGCAGGGTTTAATTAGGTGTTCTTATGTTCATTTAGCAGTTAGTTACTGGATAGCTGCTTTGCACTTTGTTCTGAGTTTTGTAGGAAATAAGAAAGGATAAATATTGTCAGCAAGTTTGATAACTGCTGTGTAGGGGTGATAGATATTTAACATTAAATATAGATATTTTTATTAAAGTGTAGCCATCTAAGACATGAATTTATATACACTCTAGGAATTCATCAGAAGCACTCTAGCTTGGGGTTCAGAGAAGGTTTCCAGAGGGCAGTCATATTTGAACTAGGGTTTCAAAAAATGGGACTTGTAGTTATTGGGGAAAGATGGCATTCAGTTGAAGGGAACAGACTGGGCAAAAAAGTAGAGATGGGGCAGGGGTTATATATTATGATAAGTAAACAGTCCAAATAGCAAGTAAGGGAGAGATAAGTGAGAGAAACACTGAAGAAAAAACAGATTGGATCCAGATGCTGGGTTCTAGTTAATTCTGTATGCACCACGTATCTACTGCTGAATAACAACCGCTCCTAAACACACAGCTTTGTGGATTCTCGCAATTGTGTGATGGGTGCTCACCTGTGATTACTCTTTCGGCTTCAGTCACGTGGACGGCCTCGCAAGTGCTGGAGAGTCCAAGGTGGCTGTGCTTTCCTGTCCAGCTGTTGGTGCTGTCTGGTTTTCTTCCACATGGCCCCTCACCCTCCAGTAGACTGTGTGGGGCCGCCACACAACACAGTTGGTCTTAGACTTCCAGGAAAGTGAGAACAAGAACTTCAGGTTCTCCTAAGGTCTAGGCTTTGCAACTCACACAGCATCACTTCCGCAATACTCTATTGGTCAAAACAAGTCAATAGGCCAGCTCAAATTCAAGGTCAAGGAGAGACAGATTATACACTTGAGTGGGAAGTACAGCAATATCATGTTGCAAAGTAGAGTGAACATAAGAATTGATTTATTGGCAGCTATTATAGTAATCTGCACACAACACATTAGAAAGTGTTCTTCAACAGTGAGAATCCAATTGCTTTTTCGAACCTGAGGTTGATATATCCAAGCTGTGTTTAAAGAATATGAATACGGCCCTTATGAGTGGGTTGTATTAAAAGAAGGACAAACTGAAGACCAGGAAGCAAAACAGAAGACTTTTCTGGTAGTTCAGGTCAAGATAGCATATGTCTGAATTGGGAAATGTACATTTTATCTATAAGCAGAGATTGGCTTTTAATGTTTAGTTATGCAAAATATAGGAAGCCCTTCAATAACATTTGAATTTTTAAAAATGTATAAACTGTCTTTTTTTCTCATTCTGTTTTTTCCTGAAGTGTAGAAGTTACGCAAAGTTGTTTACATTCTCAAATATAAAGCATCTTAAATAAAATAAAAAAACATATTCCACGAAAGATCTATTGTTATCAAGCTGTTGTTCTCTTTGATTGTGTGATGCCTCCATCTGAATAGTCTTAGAATTAGCTCGACGATTGTATTGCATCGGGGCAGCTGAGCAAATAAACTGACTTGAGTCAACTCCTATGACCTGGCAGCTCACACAAAATTCCTGAACGTAGAACAAGGGCAGTTTTGCTGAACCATTCTGGAGATCCGGAGTTAAGAAAAGAGAACAAGAAAGGGAGAGAAAAGAACAGTTTCTGCCTCAGAAGCAAAATGATGACACGTATCCTACTATTTCTCTTCTGTCCCTTGTTTATCTACCTGTGTGCCTACCCATCTTCCTAACTATCCAGGGACATACTCTGTCTTAAAAAAGGAATTAAGATAATTGAATATTTATGATATGTAACTTAGACAAATACATAGATATCTTAAAAGGCTGGAAAAAGAATTTCTATAGTTTAAATATTGAATAGCACATCTTCTTGGTCATCATAATCAAGCTATGTCTGCTTGTTCTGTCTTTCTTGTTGGAAGGAGTGTCCAGAAGCATACAGTGATTTTTTTTTTTTTGTCAGCTTTACAGAGGTATAATCTACATACCATAGAATTCATTCATGTTAAGTGTAAAAATCAATCATTTTTAATATATTTACGAAGTTCCGCAATCATCACCACAGTCCAGTTTTAGGACATTTTCATCACCCCATTCCCACCATCGGTCTCAAGCAACCATTAATATGCTTTCTGTGTCCTTTCTGGACATTTCATATAAACAGAATCATACAATATGTAGTCTTTTACAACCGGCTTCTTTCATTCAGCATCTTTTTGTGGCTTATTCCTATTTTCACATGTATCAGTACCAGGTTCCTTTTGATTGCTGATTTTTTATGTTGCAAATCTCATTTCCCTCTAACATTGCATATATATGCATGTTTCAAGCCTCACTTTTTTTGTTTTTTATCTAGTAGCTGTGCTATTTCTAATGCTATGTTAGTAATTCTACTCTGGGAACATCTTGTAACAATTTCTGTGCTGCTCCCTTACTTTCGTATCATCAGTAGCTTTGTACAGATAATTGATCTACTTAAGGACTCCTTTCAAGGGTCACCTTGCAATGGTTAACTCCTCAAGCCTTTCCTGTATACAGTTGTCGCTCTGTATCCGCAGGTTCCACATCTGTGGATTCAACCAATCACAGATTGAAAATATTGGGGAAAAAATTTCCAGAAAGTTCCAAAAACCAAAATTTGAATTTGCCGCATACCAGCAACTATCTACGTAGCATTTGCCACTTATTTGCAACTCTTTTTATAGCATTTGCATTGTATTAGATACAATAAGTAATCTAGAGATGATTTAAAGTATATGGGAGGATGTGCACAGGTTATATGCAAATACTATGCCATTTCATATGAGAGACTTGAGCATCTGTGGGTTTTGGTATCTGCGGGGGCCCTGGAACCAGTCCCCTGGGGATACTGAGGATGACTATGTATGGAACACATGCGCGCGCGCGCGCACACACACACACACACACACACAATATTGGGTTGGCCAAAAAAGATCATTCGTTTTTTTCTGTAAGATGGCTCTAGTAACACTTAGTTGTCTTTAACTTTATTTGAAACAATTTTGTTAGATTGTATTGTGACAGCTGCCACATCAGCTTGCACATTAAAAAAAATCTTAGCAAAATTGGTGAATTTTTGTGTCGCTATTTTAATATTGAAGATGGAAGAAAAACAACATTTTCGGCATATTATGCTTTATTATTTTAAGAAATGGAAAAACACAACTAAAATGCAAAAATAAGATTTGTACAGTGTATGGAGAAGGTGCTGTGACTGATCGAACATGTCAAAAGTGGCCTGTGTTGTAAACAAGTTCGTCTGTGCAAAGTAGAAATAGAGACACAGACACAGAGAACAAATGGATGGACACCAAAGGGGGAAGGGGAGATGAGATGAACTGAGAGATTGGGATTGACGTATATACACTAATATGTATAAAATAGATAACTAATGAGAACCTGCTGTATAGCACAGGGAACTCCACTTCATTTCGCTGTAGAAACTAACACAACATTGTAAAACAACTATACCCCAATTAAAAAAAAAATGTTGTTTCATGCTGGAGATTTCTCGCTGGACGATGCTCCACAATCGGATAGAGCTGTTGAAGTTAATAGTGACCAGATAGAGACATTGATTGAGAACAATCAATGTTATGCCACACAGGAGACAGTCGGCATAATCAAAATATCCAAATCGAGTGTTGACAATCATTTGTACCAGCTTGGTTATGTTATTCACTTTGATGTTTGGGTTCCACATAAGTTAAGCAAAGAAAACCTTGACCGTATTTCCGCATGCAATTCCCTAGTGAAACATAATGAAAATATCCATTTTTAAAAAAGAATTGTGACGGGCAATGAAAAGTCGATACTGTACAATAATGTGGAGTGGAAGAGATTGTGGGGCAAGCAAAATGAACTACCACCAACCACACCAAAGGCCGGTCTTCATTCAAAGAAGGTGATGTGATGTATATGGTGGGATTGGAAGTCCTCTATAATTGAAGTCCTCTATTATGAGCTCCTTCCGGAAAACCAAATGACTAATTCCAACAAGTACTGCTCCCAATTAGACCAAATGAAAGCAGCACTCTGTGAAAGGCATCCGGAATTAGTCCACAGACAACTCATAATCTTCCATCAGGATAACGCAAGACTGCCTGTTTCTTTGATGACCAGGCAATAACTGTTACAGCTGGGCTGGGAAGTTCTGACTCATCCTCCATATTCACCAGACATTGCACCTTCAGATTTCCATTTATTTCGATCTTTACAAAACTCTCTTAATGGAAAAGATTTCAATTCCCTGGAAGACTGTAAAAGGCACCTGTACCAGTTCTTTGCTCGAAAAGATAAAAAAGTTTTGGGAAGATGGAATTATGAAGTTGCCTGAAAAATGGCAGAAGGTAGTGGAACAAAAGGGTGAATATGTTGTTCAATAAAATTCTTGGTGAAAATGAAAAATGGGTCTTTTATTTTTACTTAAAAACTGACGGAACTTTTTGGCCAACCAATACATACACGTATATCTATACCACATGTATATAACTGAAAAATGTCTCTCTGTTAAAAAAAAAGAAGACTACTGACTATTGCTATTTTGATGGGGAATAGATGTCTATGTCTGGTGTCTATGTTTCCTTGACACACGTTCAAAATGTTTGTATAAGTCACGCATGAAATTCAGTCTGTTCGTTTTATATACTATTCAAATATACTTTGTGATTTTGGGCTCAAGTTTTCGGCTACGAATCAAAATGAGACTATATCTGCTTGATATAGGAAAAAACTGAAAAGTTATATTTTCTCAAAGAAAAGTGTTGTACAATATATGATCCCAACCATTAAGTGGCTTTATGGAGTGTGCTTTGGCTTTCAAAAGAATAATGATGAGGAGTAATGTGCCTAATTTGAAAGTTTTAATTGTAGTACACGTTTGTTTCTTTAGCATCTGTGGAATCCAGCATTTGGAACGAATAGGAAAGAAGCTGAATCTCTTCGACTCCCTCTATTTCTGCATTGTGACATTTTCTACTGTGGGCTTTGGGGATGTCACTCCAGAAACGTGGTCGTCCAAGCTCTTTGTCGTTGCCATGATCTGTGTTGCTCTTGTGGTTCTCCCTATCCAGGTAAACACAACCATGGTAAATTGTATAGAAATGTGCAAAGTCGTATCAAGTCAAATCTTCCTCATTTAATAAAAAATGCAGGGGGGCTTATTAACCTAACAGTGATATATTAACACATGCCATTATTCCATCTAGTCAATTAATTAAAGATTGTCTCAGAAATGCCATTTTGCACTATATTAGAAACACTGAGGGTTTTTTTTTTCCTCCAGTCACAAGGGATAGCTCACATTTCATTTCAATTCTTCAAGATGCCTTCTTTTAAATACAGAGTATTTATGTTAATTATAGAATCGTAGGATAGTATAGTGTTTAATTATAGAATGATAGTGCAAAGAAATAAACTTGTGAAGGGTTGATCTGTCTTCATTCTTAAAAATGCATCTAAAAGCCATATGTTGTAATGAATAAAAATTGATTGCATATGTTGGTCAACTGAAACAAAATGAGCTAAAGCTCTCGTGCAGCATTTTGGAGAATGGATAAGAAGATAGCAAAGGGACAGAGATATAAAATGAGACTAAAGACATATAGAGGCAATCTTCAGCTTTTTCCTACAATGAACCCTGGGTGTCCACGGGTGGGCAGGTCAGAAACAAGATGTGGCCAATACAAATTGAACTTGTATATTCCATTACGCAACCGTTGGCCACAGTGTATTGAGATATAATTTACATGAGTTTAAAAATGATCTTCCCGTTCCTATCCAATCATACGTGTCATCCTTAATGACACCCCTCCCCTCTACTGTCTACATCCCTTAGATACCAGCTACTAAGTAACTAGAATGTGGCTTTTTGTTTGTGGTAAGTATACCTCCCCTTGCAAGAGATAACAGGCTGAAGTTGACAGAAGAACGTGGGAGAAAAAAGTGAGGCTTTCCTCTTTGACTCAGTGCATGACGTATGTGGCTGCATACTCTACTGGACAGAAAGCAGAGGCACAGACCTCTTAGTGCCCTGTTATGATACAATAGGAAAATCGTATTACTGTGTTTCCCGAGAGACCTGACGGCCCTGGGAGGCATTAGCAAGCTCTGCTGCCATCCTGTGAAGAATCTCTTGTTGAAGGGAACACTGATCATTTACATCTCAAAGAGTTTCATCTCAGAAATTGCATATACCTAGTAAACAACAGATGCGTTGCATTGATTTTTATTTTCGTGTCCAGTGCCTTTCATTCACATGTGGAACATGCATTACAGTTTGAACAGCTGGCCTATTTGTGGATGGAGAGACAAAAATCAGGTGGGAACTATAGTCGACACAGAGCTCAAACTGAGAAGCACGTGGTCCTGTGCGTCAGCTCACTGAAGATCGATTTACTCATGGACTTTCTGAATGAATTCTATGCTCATCCAAGACTCCAGGTACCTTTGAATGGATCACACCTGCTAACATGGTCAAAGTCCCTTAATGATGGTACAGCTTGTGTTCTGGAGGATTTTTATTTATACACTCAAATTTAGAAAGAGAAAGTGAAGAACTACAAATATAACCAGGAACATAGAAAAAATGCTGGAGGAATACACAGAATGTTAAGTTTCCTTCTGTATCTATATTGAAAGACAGATGGAATAATGTTACTGCTACAAAGAAAGGTTTTCTTTGAATTAAGATGATTGCTTTTTTCTCCCTTGGGTAATGCATAAATGATATTTTTATGAAACAGTGAAATTTAACATAAAATACAATCAAACAATGAAAGAATCATTTCAATATCATCTGCTCACTTGAATATTTCAGAATTTTATCAAGTGTTGCTGATAGAAATGTGGAAGTCTGGAAGTTCCGTTTTTTCTTTTGTTTCCTGGAGTGAAACGAGGTCTTAACTATAGTAGCAATAAATGACCAAAGTTTGGAAAATAACTTGCTGGTTGAGATCACGGATTCAGAAAGATCTCTTCCTCTGTCTGTGCAGAGTCCTCAGGGACTTCTCCCGCTTGCCATGGTTCTGGGTCAGTGTAAATTAGGGCGTCTTTTTTGCTGCTTACTGCGCTTAATCTAGTCTAAACAGCAAAGAGCTACTTGAATTTCTTGTGTTTTCCCAAGAAATTTGTGGCAAGAGGTTGAGTAATCCTGAGGTCAAGACAGTACTAAGTACATCTAATTATATCTCCCTTAAATAAAGAGATTTTCTTGAATATTTTAGAGAACTTTTAAAATGCTATTTTTGGATTAAAAAATCTAATTTATAAGTGATACTCATATATTCTTTTGTTTTTGCATAAATTACTTTGCATTTTTGCAGGAATTCCATATTTAATGATTGGGTGTTTTATTATTCATATTAAATAATTTCAGATGCTTATTATAACCCACAAAAAATTTATTTGGGGGAAATTTTGATCGCCCCCAAATTTTGATCCCTAGTAATTTATTTTGTCTAATTGATATTAGACAATACGGAGAATTCTTAGAACTCCAAAAATTCCTACTTAGATATATTATAAAGTGATAAAATGGTGAATGTTTACCAGAGAATTGGAATTCTTATAGATAAATTGTTTTAAATTCTTACAGACTTTAAATTCTTATACACTAATTGTTTTTTATTCTCTCCAAAAGACCGTTATTTTAAAATGTTTTGATCTCAAACTTTTAAATTTAATTTACTTTGTCAGTATAATCAATATTTCTGTGAACCTTTTTCCATTCAGATATCATCAGAATATTTTCGATATTATCAGTTTATAATAATATTACCAAAAGATATTCTGAAAGTAACACAATTTGAAGTATGAATTGAGCCTTAGGACTTCTGGCTGATACAGTTGATCTTTTAGAATCAGCCTGAAGTCATAACTGAAAACTGCATAGACTGGAAGTGTGTGCTGAGTATAAGCAATGATTACCTTCCCTTCCTGGTACTAATGAAATTAAAAAAGGTCAGGATGAATGTATTGATTTACGGGATTTTTATGTCTGTTACGTTTATTACCGCATCATGTTATTTAACACTAGGTTTTAAATGCAAACTTTTGTTTATTAGTCATTCATTTCTACTTTACCATATTTCAAAATGTTCTTTGGTATTCTGTTTACCTACCTAGTATAAAACAAAGATTATTGTCTCTATCCCACGGCCCACTTTGTTTTGAGTAGGATTATTATGTGGTGATTTTGTGTCCTACTGAAATGGATGTGCAGGTCCGAAGGGTCCTACAGATTCCAATGTGGTCACAAAGAGTCATCTACCTTCAAGGCTCAGCCCTTAAAGATCAGGATCTGCTGCGAGCAAAGTAAGTAGATTTACTCAACATTTGCCATCTTGTGGTGTTTTAATATCTTTCCTCTCCTCCAAATGTTAGCAGTTTTCAGTGTTGCAAGATGTGTTTTTGAATACAGACTTTTGCTTTAGTCCCACTACTGGTCAAATTGGATGGTTAAAAATATAAAGTCAGCGCATTTGCTCCTATTTCTCAGGACAGGGGTGTTCGGCAGACCGCGTCCACATAACGCAGTGAGAAGTGTGGTGTGGTGTGATTATCTCACGCTGTTGGGAGGTGAGCTGAGTTATCCAGACTCACAGAGAATTGTCTCCAAACCCCTGGATACTGTTTTTATTCCACAGATAAACATCTTAGGCTAAATGTTATGTGAGATGCCAAAGTAGTTCGAGTCAGAGTTTAAATTTAAGGAGTTTGTATTATATACTGGGCAGGTAACACTTGTGTTGCCCGGTGTCTGAGATGAAAGAGTCCTTGGGGACTGCAGGGATCAGAAAGGTGACAGGGGTCTTAGTTGCTCTCTTCTTATTGTGTAGATGCCAGCCTGCCTGGCTTAAAGGTGTCATAGTCTTAAACATTTGTCACAGGTCACAGAGGTCATTCCATGGAAGCAGAGTGAGAATATGGTTGGTTAGACTGTAGACACTGAGGAATCAGGGCATCTGCGAAAGAGCATCCTTAGTTTCGCAAGCCAGAAGCGATCCTTAGCGTAGGTGGCTTTGCTCAGTGTTTTCTCTTGTTTTACAAGTTTTAAACACGTCTCCGTGTTTATCCTTGAGTTGTCCTACATATTCTTTTAGGTTTAGAAGTCTCTTCTCTGAATTTCATAACATAAGTGTTTTTTTCTTTGTTGTTGTTTTGTTTTTTTCCAGATGGCTTGAGTATGTGTGTTAGTGTGTGTGCCTCGGTGCGTGTTCTCCATGTGTTTGTGTATGTTCTGTGTTTCCTTATGCATGTTCTCCATGTGCTTGTGTTTGTGTGTGGGGGGGAGGGGTGTGTGAGTGATGGAAAAGAACAGAAGAAAATTCCCCAAACTCCTTTTTGCTGCTTACTCCTGCAAAAGATGACTAGATAGCTCATAACAGGAACTCTGACATTACTTTTGATTTATATATAATAGGTCAATTTAGCTGAGATTGTCCCAATGATTTAATAACTTCTGAAACAGGAAAGTCAGTAGAAACTATCAGGATATAATGAATGGTCCATAACTGGAAAAGTAAGCTTCTTTGAGAATATATTAGTATTTGTGGTGGATTACATACTTCATATATGTTGTCACTATACATGTGACAGTTCTAGAATAAGTCAGATTCTTCCAGTACCTCAAGTAAAGCACAGCATTAAGTGTTTGCTAACTAGTTGCTATCTGTATTCATTATTTGGGAACTGTAAAGAAATAGTTGCTTACACAGTAATGCAACTTGATTCTTTATATTTATCTGCATAGAAAATCAATATGCTTAATTTATTATCAGTTAAGTTCTTCCTATGGTAAGAATGAGTAATGCACATATTATGTTCAATACGAATTTCTGTGATAAATGAAGGCTTTGACTATCTAATAAATTAATCTAAGCTATTAGGATTAGCTATTAGTATCTTAGCTAAATACTACCTAGGATTAGTGCACTCACTTGGTGTTAATAGTATTAATAATGGTTTCTTAGCAAAATCAGTCACATTTACAAGAAGCATACTTCCATAAGAATAAAAAAAAAAAGAGTGTGGATGAGTGAGAGGTAGCAGGCTGTTGTTCTCAAAAGGCTGGATTAAGAACGAAGGTACCATTTTTATATTCATTTCTTATCCTATGTCACATAAAGATTTGGGATTTAATGTTATCTAATACATTCTTCAACACAATTCCCCATGCAAGAAACAAGGATGGAAAAATCAGAAGCTCCATCTGATGGATTTGGGGACTCATATACAAAAGCTGTGTCTATGCCAGCTTCTTGCTTGTATACTGGGCAAAAGACCTATGATTTATATGAGCTTGTTTTGACAATATAGCCCTTTTTGGTAGGGCAAATTTCTACTGAATTATAGAATACCTGAGAATATATGTATGTCATTTTTAATTAGCTGGTGAACCTGACAAATAAGTGAATAAAATGAAAGCATGTTTCAAGAAAAAAAAAAAGAAATAAGGAGTAGGATTCTCCAAACTAGTTTCAAAGGTCAGTTGCATAAGCTTTAAATTGCTTTGTTGAAAATGATGCTTAGAAAATGTTATACAATGCTCATAGTGTCTTAACCATGAGTACTTCACATTTCTTCCAGAACAGTTTTGTTTGGTCTAATTCCATGGACTTTTATCTTTTCTCTTCATAGAAAATATTTTGGGAAAAATTCTTTTATCATAATAAACCAAAAAGATAAATAAGTCCTCATTTTGAAAATACACAGTTGTATGTTTTTAGAACATTACTTACCAAGCACTGAAGCATACTTACTGTTTATCACTACATTTAAGAAATGTAGAACTTTAGCATGAAGGGAGAGGGTCTGGAACAAGATAATGATTCATCTCCAGGAAATATAAGTGTACAGTAGAGTTCAGCTTATAAATACTAAACAGCTTTGTTTCTTTTCTGTTTAATTGTTGCATTGCAGCCAAAATGTAATCCACCTAAAGGCTAATACAACTCCCTTAATTTACACAAAGCATATATATGAAAAAATATATAATGATAAAAGAGAAAATAAAGTTTGACTTTTCTAAACTTCTGTCATTATAAATTGTTGTTATATAGCCAATTCAACAACAATTATTTTGTTTATAGTCAAATATAGTCACGGTCAACTAGAAATCCTACTTTCATTTAAATCTAAGGATGTCCATAGTTTAATGTATTTTGTATGTATTGATTCTATTATTTAGATAATGCACAGATAGTCAGTGTGTGATTATTTTGTTTGTCTGCATTTAGGATGGACGATGCTGAGGCCTGTTTTATTCTGAGCAGCCGTTGTGAAGTAGATAGGACATCCTCTGTAAGTTTCTAAAATCTCTTTTAGTAAGTTGTTCTTTTTGCCTTAGAACATTTTTTATTTGTTTTTTTAAATCTGCCAACATTAAATATTGATGACCTTAAAATTTTACTGAAAGGAAGTGAATATCTCTAAACTACCTTGCCAAAATATAAGAATAGTTGCATCATTGACTGTATCAGTGAAAGTATTCTTGAAGTAGTTCTACTAATCCCTGGGTTTTCTGTTGATCAAAACGAAATGAGTCATATATAAACAGAACTAGATCATTTTTAATTAAATATATCCTGTGCTGTGTAATTTTGTTCAAATGATCTCAATTTCCTCAACTTAAAAACAAGGCAGATGGATCAGGCAGTCTGCATAAAATCAGTTGGAGAGTTTCTAAAAAAATGTGCATTTGTGCAAGTTCTATTCAGGATATATAGGGTGGGGATTGGGAATCTGTGTATTTTTAAAAGGTCTCCAGGTGATTTTGAAGCACCTCCCAATTTGGTAATCTCTGGCTTATGTGATCTCCATGATACATTTTTTAGGTCTAAAGTTTTATAAACTCATAATTAGGTTAAATTGTATAATTTACCAAATTATAACTTCTATTGTTTAAAATGCTTTCTAATTTTATTACTTTTAAAAAGTGCTTTAGTATTTTTTATTGAAGATGTACTATTAACTCCTGTGTTTCTAAGCCCGTGTGTCGATCTGTAGTCATACCTGCGGCACACAGACTGATGAGAACCTTGGTGGCTTCTGTAGTGACTGGGGAAAAGGCCAGATACATATGGGTCTTTTAGGGACATGATTTGCACTTTTCTGGAACATCTATAGGCATGCTCTGTTCCATTACTTTAGAACTGCAAGTCCTGAATATGGCCAGCTCTGTGTTGTCCTCACTCTAACTTACCTAAACTCTTTCCTCATTTTGAAACCAACTTGCTCATCCTTTATTTCAAGAGGACTGTTTTGTGTTGAACTGTGTTCCTTGAAAACTCATGTGTTGAAGTCTAAACCCCTAGTACCTCATAACGTGAACTTATTTTGTGTAAGGTCTTAACAGAGATAATGAAGTTATAATGAGTTTATTCGGGTGGGCCTTAGTCCCACCTGAACTGAGTCCTTGTGAAAATGGAAATGTGGTGACAGACAGATAACAGGCAGAACGCCACGTGCACTTTAAGACAGTCTTCTCTAAGCCGGGAGAGAGGCCAGGACACACACTCCCCTTGCAGCCCTCAGGAGGAACCAACCTTACCAACACCTTGACTTTGGACTCTGGTCTCCAGGGTGATGAAACGATACATTTTCATTAAGCCACCCAATATGTGGTACTTTGGACTGCAGCCCTAGCAAACTAATGCATGGGCATAGACCAAACAAATGACTGCAAAATTTGTAAAATATTTCTCTTTAAAATATATATGTTTTCAAATTCATTTGCTCCCCTTTTTCTCCACAGTTACTGTCCTAATTGAGACCAGGCTCCCCTCCATCCACTTATGCAGTATCATAACGGTTTCTTAATTGGTTTGGCACATTAGATGTTCCAAACATATTTACTAAATAAGTGAACTGGAATTGAACACATTCTACCTTATGTTTCCATAATTTTTTAACTTATGTAATTGTGAATCTTGGGCCTCTGCAGTGGCAACTTAGTTTCAAAATACTTGCAGTCTTCTAGTATCTATGTAACAAGGGGGAGTAAACATTAGGAAATAAATACATAATGTCTTTTAGAGTACCCTTTACAAGGTGAATTTGGAAGCTTTCAGTTAAACAATTTCCTCCTGACACTCTACTAAATTGACAGGAGATGAATAAAAAGACTCCACTCATCAGGACAAGGGAGATGGTAGATGAGGTGACACTAATACAAGTTGGGAAGCTTGAAAGCAGATGGATGGGTGGTAACGGACTTAACAGAAGGAAGGTAACATTTAAGTTGAGAGAGGAAGCAAATCAGAAGCAGGCTGCTTTTTGCGATGGAGCCTGAAAAGTCGCAGGAAATAGAGGCACCAGATGCCTCTGCAAGTAGGGTTATACGTGGGACTAAATATATGAATACCGATTAAAAGTCTGTGAGAGAAGCAGTTAGATTCCCAGAACCCCTCCACATATCCAAGGCTGGTTCCTTTTCCCATCCTGGGAAAAGAGGTTTATGATTTGGAGAATGTGATCCAAGTACACCCTTCACTTGGAAACACGGGATGCAGCTGAGGGTCCAGGTAAAAATCAAGGGAATAAAGATCAAGTCGCCTTACTGAATGTGAGATGCTTCCTCAAAATAAGTCTGAGAACCCTTACAGTAAGGTACAAGACTGGAGGAATTTTCTCTGGGGAAATGGTCCATCACAAAATGATATATATACATATATACATATAGATACATACACACACAGACACACATGTAGACACCACCCCCCCCCACACACACATAGTGAGTCAAAAATTATCCGCACTGCATTTATATTAAAACTTCTATAAATTCTACAGCCAGAGTTTTGACTGTGGAAACTTGAATTTGACTCCCCCTTGTATATATGTATGCATAGCCAAAATAAACCCTTTCTGGCTGCCCACAAAGAAAGCATGGGAAGTTAGCCTGCAGCAAAAACTCCTGACCCACAGATGCCCCCTGGGAATGAAGCATTGGAAATGGAAGCCTCTGATTCTGTGCACGTTCAGAGAAGGTCAGTGTGAGTTACCGAAGCAACTGGGGGACAGGAAAGGACTGTTTCCTCTGCCCACTCATGGTGGGGGCAGCTCAGGCCACTTTGTGATCCAGTTGGTGGGTAGGGACTCTCCAGGAACACTCAGCAGGGCACTGTTGGTACTGGGCTGGTTGGTGCAGGAAGATTGGTTGGTAGACACACATCAGGACAAGAAGCATTCTTGGCAGAGTGTGTGCATCTGTGTGTGTGTGCGTGTGTGTGTGTGTGGTGTGTATACGTATGATGTGAAAATAAGGTTCCTGCATTCACTAAGGCCCAAAACAACTTTTGAGTGCTTCACTCCTATATGTGTTCAAATAGCAGTGATCACTAGACATTTAAGGAAATTCCTAACCAGAAAAAGAAGGAACCAAGCAACAGACATACGAAAAGCATACAGAAAATAGGCATTCAGAGGAAACACATGCCACCATAGAATTCTGGGAGAAGAAATACATTTTAAAATATATAATAAATATCCTATTTTTAGTAATTTATTAATTGAGAAGATGAGAAGAGCGTACATATATAAAACAAGAATAGTAGGCTATAGAACAAAAGAAATCAAAACAGAATAAGAAACAGTCAGTGAACCAGAAAGAGCTTCTGGAAATTAAATATAGGTAACCAATGAAAATTTAAATAAAAGGTTTAAAAGATAAAGCTAAGGACATTAAAAGAATGGAGAATAATAAAATGAACAATTAAACCAAATAATGGGAAAGAGGAATCAAAATAAGAGAAAATTAAAGGAGAAGTCAGGAAGAAAGAGTATTCATATAATAAGAATTTAGGAACAGGGTCTAGAAGATGGTAGGGGAAATTATTATCAAAGATATAAAGTAAAAATATTTAAAATAAACAAATTAAAACAATCAAATTTCTCAGACTGAAATTGTTGAATTGAGAGGGCCTACCTATTACAGAATAATGACTAAAAAAGATATGCTTGCCAGAGAAATTGATGTAAGAGACGGAGCAAGAGGAAGAAAAGAATGAAAATGAAGAGAAGGTAAAGTAGAAGGATGGAGAATCAGAATGTTTTCAGACTTAGTAATATCAGAAGCCAGAAGACAGTGGATCAAGGCTTTGAAAATTCCCAGGGAAAATTCTTCTCCACTTGGAATTCTGTATCCTAGGAAAACTTCAATCCAGTAAGAAGACAGAAAGAAAGATATTGACAGATGTTAAAGATTTTCAAAAATGCACAGTTCTCAGCAGGCTGCTGGGAGATGTGTTTTGCCAAAGCTAAGGAGTGAGTGAAGGCAGAAAACAACTCAGGAGAGAATGGGAATTCCCATTCTAGGACAGCAGCTGAGTGCAAGAAGTCTGCCTCCAGAAAAAGATGAAATCACTGTTGCCTGTTGTGGTTGAATATACGGAGAGGACGTTTCCACTTCTAAGCAGAAAACAAATAAAGAAATAATGGCTAAAAATATTGCAACTATAATAAAAATTATAAAGCCACAGATTCATAAAACAAATCTAAAGTATAATTGTTTAAAAAAAAACTGCACTGACGCTTATAGTAATCAAATTTCTGAAAATCCATAAGATAAACTTAACTGTAGCTATAAGACACATTACATACAGAGGAATAAACCATTTTAACCAAAAGACAATTGGACAACTGTTTTAGAGTGCTTTAAAAAATTGTCAATATACTATTTCATTTCTAGTAAAAATATCTCACAAAAAGGAAGGCATGATAAAACATTTTTATACAAATAAAACCCAAGAGCTATTGCCAACAGATGTACATTTTTTAAAAAGTTAAAGTTCTTCAATAAAAAGAAATCTCTTCTGAAAACTTAGATTTATATGAAGAAATAGAGCAAAAATGATACATAGGTAAATATCGATGACTAATTTTTGTAATATAATTTATTGTTTTAAGGTAAAATAATAATTTTGGAATTTGTAACAAGTGTAGAAGTGAAATGACTGGCAATAATATGACAGATTGGAAAAGGATGGTGGAAATATACTGCAGTAAGATTCTCGTGCTTTACATGTTATTTGAATGAAGAGTTTAATAGAGATTTATGTTATGAAACTTATACTGACCTGTGAAAAAGATAAAACAGAAGACAAAATGGTATACTAAAAATATTTACTTAATCTGAAAAAAGGCAGGAAAAGAATAAAAAACAAATGGGACAAGCAGAAAACAGCAAGATAGTAAACTTAAACCCAACCAAATTAATAACTGTGTGAATTATGAATGGACTGAACTCACTGTTGAAATAAAGGCAGGGATCTTCATACTGGGTAAGTAAAAGAAAGATCAAATGAAGTACTGTCCCCAGAAATTTCACTCAAAAGGAAAACGTACAATTAAGTTAAAAGTAAGGGGATGGAAAAAAATATACTCTGCACACTAGTCATACAAAAACTGGAGTGGCTATATAAAACAGATAAAGCAGACCTAAAGGCAGGAACTTTTAACAGAAATAAAGAGAAATATTTTACATTTATTAAAGGATTAATGCACAAAGAAGACGTAACTCTAAGTGTGTATGCACCTTATAATAAAGCCTCAAAATTTATGAAGTATGAAATAGAACAGAAAGGAAGCATAAAAAGGTGCAATTATTGTTAGAAATTTCAATATTCCTCTCCCAGCAATTAATAGAACTAATAGAAAGAAAATCATTCAGGTTATAAAAACTTGAACTCATTTTCACCTGGTAGCTGTAATTGACGTATAAAACACTCAGCTGCAGAATACACATCCTTTTCAAGTGCACGTGGGACATTCACAGAGATGGACCACGTGCTGGACCGTGAAAAAAATGTCAGGCAGGTTAAAAGAAAAAGCATACAGAGTATGTCCTCTGCTCATGATAGAATTTAATTAGGAACCAATAATAAAGCTATAGCAAGAAAATACCCACATATTTAAAAATTAAGTTATACATTTACCCATAGGCAAAATATGAAATAACAAGGAGAATTAGAAGTATTTTCATTGAATTGTGATGAAAAATGCAACATTTCAGAATTTGTAGGATGCAGCTCAAGTAGTGCCTAAAAAGAGATTCACAGGTTTAAATTCTCGTATTAGAGGAGAAGTATAAAAATGAACAACAAAGAGGAAGTAGAGGCAACAACTAGTCTTTAGAAGTGGTTTCTGTAAGTGGGAGCAGAGAAATAGGCCAGCAACTGATGGGTGATGTTTGCCCATTTGTTTAAGTGGGAAAATTTTTTTCTATTTTTTTTTGTTTGTTTATTTTTTATTGAAGTACAGTTGAATTACAATGTGTTAATTACTGCTGTACAGCAAAGTGATTCAGTTATACATATATAGACTCTTTTTCATTTTCTCTTCCATTATGGTTTATCACAAGATATTGAATATAGTTCCCTGTGCTGTACAGTAGGACCTTGTTGATTACCCACCCTATATGTCCTAGTTTGCATCTGCTAATCCCAAACTCCCAGTCCAACCCTCTCCCAGCCCCCTCCCCCTTGGCAACTACCAATCTATTTTCAAGGTCCCCGATTCTTCATAGATAGGTTCATTTGTGTCATATTTTAGATTCCGAAGTGGAAAACTTTTTAACAAATCGTACAGTCAAGGAAGTGATCTACTAGAGAAGGTAAAAAGAATGATGCAGGAAAAGGAAAACTGGAAGGTTTTCCTTTGAAAAATGGGTAAAATGTTCATGTA
This sequence comes from Hippopotamus amphibius kiboko, assembly GCF_030028045.1. NCBI lineage: Eukaryota > Metazoa > Chordata > Mammalia > Artiodactyla > Hippopotamidae > Hippopotamus > Hippopotamus amphibius. Next base: position 193,923,511 of record NC_080188.1, on the reverse strand, counting down.
TTTTAAAAACAGGGAAGGTAAGACATATAGATCCAGAGGCAAGTATGTGGTCAAATGTGAGAGAGAGAGAGAGCTATGGAAGTCCTTCTCTTACTGTTTCTATGTTATTTTTTTAAAAATTATTATTATATTTTATAGCAGCTGAGACTATCAGATGGTAGAGGTTTAAGGAGAGAGAAGAAGATGTGAAATAGTTCTCTAAAATAGTGGGAGAGGAGATGGGCGGGAGAGATGCGGAACTCCTAGGCAGTGCTCAACCCCTGGATGATATAATGGACTATGAATTTAAAGAAGGGCCTGTTTAGCATCTATGCATATTTACGCCCAGCCAACCATTCTTCATAGCGGACAGAGTGTTGGATTCAGCAAGGTTGTAATTTTGCCTGTAGAGTAGGCCCAGGTGTGAGAGACCAGCAAAAGGAGTGTTTCTACGAGGGTTTGATTATTTTGGTGAGACATTTGATGTAAGCTGATAAGAAGCAAAGTGAATATGCGGGTATAGAGGTAACAGAGAATGTAAATTGGTAGTGTCAATAGATTGAATTTGCTGGCGATGTCAGACCCTCATTGGAATCACCATCCTAGACAGTGCGCTGGGAAGTAAGGCACCGTGAAAGGACAGAAGGAGGGGTGTCATATTGTGATATGTTTTACAAGGCTCAGACACTTCACATTTGAACATCTTGTTCACTGACTCTATCAGCAGATGTGCTCTTAATTTAAAGGTTTGTTCAAAGCTAAGTTTCTTCTCTGAGTCATTATAATGCATGAAGCATAATTAATTTACCCTCTGGATAGCCTTTCTTTGCAGTGGTGAAAGAATTTGATTTTCTTAGCTTAACTAGGCATATGACTTTTTACTGAAAATGATCTGGTTCTGAAAAAACATAGTGTTTGCTTTTCTCTTTTAGCTTTTTTGGCACCACTGATTTTTAGACTTCTTGCTTCTTGGAAATAAAAAGAGAAAGAGCTACACAATAACACCCTCACTTATTAGCCATCAGTGAATATCAATTACAGGCAAGAGACCACGTGTGTGTATTTTTACATATTATGCATGTGATGTATTTCTCACAACAGCCCTGCAAGGAAGTTCTTACACCCTCCAATTTGTAGGTTAATAAACCAAGGCTCAGCTTAGCTGTTTTATTTAATCTTCTTAGGAGTATAGGGGTAGTAGCTCACAGACCTTGTGTTTATACCCTACTCTGTCTGTGTCAAAGAAAAAATGTACCAAACAGAGTTGAACAGGCAAGGAAGACTACTAAAGGCTGTTGCCTGGGGGAAAGAGGCTGAACTCAACTTCTCTGAAACAAAAGGCTGGAGGATTTTCCTGCTCTGGGGTGAGCTAGTGGAAAAGTACTGGGTCAGGGAGCTTGGTCAGTGTGATTAGGCCATCATTTGCTAACTGTTCTGTATCAAAGTTTGGTGCTCTTCTGCCCACAGAGATTAGAGATTGGGAAGATTTCACCTTTGATGATCACATTTCAAAGAGATGGCCCCAGATCCTGGAGAAAGACTTTTCTCTGTTGTAAAACTGGTGAGAGGCTGGGAAAAGATTTATATCTCAAAGGGACAGAGAAAGAATTTATAATTTAAAGCTTTCTAAGGTAAATGCTCTAAGAATAGGGAGGTCAGGGGCCTCTAGTTCTGAAGAAATCTGTCAGAAAGTCAAGCCTGGGGGAAATTTAAGGCCATCTTGGTCGTCCAACTACAAAGACTTTGAGTTGTAACTCTCAGAAAAAAATTTATCTTAGACCATGCCGTTAGCTTTCCTATTAAATGTCAAAGATATTTTTTCTGGTTATTACATTCATTTTTGAATATATGGAATCTTAGAGTAGAATGCAAATAATCATTGAGCACTCAGACAGTAATTTCCCTGCATGACCCTTTCAGACAGCATGAGAAAAGAACTGAAATAAAATGTTTGCAGTTGCAAGGGAGGAAAAATCATTTTCCTCTGCATTCTACCCGCCGTGGCTGAGAACCCCCTATAATAAAAGACAGCTTAACAGGAGCAAAACAAACAGAAGTTCAATAACACGTATACCTCTTGTATACCTGGGCGATACCTAGGAAAACTGAGTAAAACTCCCCCAAATGGTCCAAGCCTCCACCTTAAATATTATCTTCCCCTAAAGACAAGAGAAAGGTGTTGGGAGCGAGGAGACTAGTTGTGGGAGGTTGTCAGGAAAAGTACAGTAAGGTTGTTATGCAGATTAAAGTCTGGTGCCTTCCCTACTGATGAAGAGTTTCTTATGATTTATACTAATCTTTCTTGGTACAAAGAGGGAGACATCCTTACAAATGGAGATTTCCCTTTTGAATATAAATTTCCCTTACAAAAGGATAAATTATACTCTGCTTTAAGAGCTCCTCTTGTGTCTACTTTTTCTCAGAAATAATCAGCTTAAAATAATGCTTATGCTAAAGAGGCATATTTTGGGTAGCATACTCTGCTACCCTTCACAATTTGTTTTTTTTTTTTTTTTAAGTTGGTTTTGTTTTAAGCAGATCCATTTTGGGCATTAAAACATTTTAATACATAATCATTCTATTATTTTATTTCCTAGTTAAATGTACCTTAAATTCTTTAGAGAAGTTTTGCAATTTTGTTTTGCTTTTTATTCGACCCACTGGTTAACTTGTTCTCAAAAAGATCTTTCTTACCAATTAATAAAATCACAGCATTTTAAACTGTGGCTTTTAAACTTGCTAAGACTCCCCGGGGTCACGAGTGTAATTCGTGTTTTAATCTGTCCAGAAATGCCTTTTGGTAAATTCTTGACAGATGATCATACCTGGACTTCAGTTACACAGTTTCAGGATAGCCTGACCTTTTCATGAAACACTTTCGTTATTAATTTGACATTTGTCCGTGATTTTTATGAAGTTTTGAGACCCTGTGGTCATAACTTTGTTGAAAAGAATAAATAGATGAGGGAGACTCAAGAGGACTCCCATCTGGAGCTGGATTTTGTCAACGACAGTTGGCACTCGCCATTGGCCTTGCCATCCACCTCTGCAAAGATTCAGTCCTGCTGCTGCAGCTGCTGACTGCCGATGCCCCCCGGAAAGGTGTTCAGGGTGGAGGGCTGAAATGAGGCCCTCTGTACTCTGGGAAAAACTGGCAGAACAGGTCTTCTGGCAGTTAGATATTATCCGGAGCCAACTTTATAGGCCCAATTCTTATATCTCCTCATATCTAGAAAAAACACTAAAATTCTTCATGGTGACGGCTGCTCCTTGTGACGAGCAGTAACCTTCTGTGAACAATACGTTCTTGGTTGCATGCTTTTCCCTTTCACCAAAACCACATGTATACTGAGCTTGCCCCCGGCCTCCTTGGAACAGCTTCTCAGAGCTATCTGGGATGCTGTCTCCCGGGCTACAGTCTTCATTTTGCCCCAAATTAAACTTACCTCACACCTCTCACATTGTGCACTTTTTTAAGTCAACAATTTGGTGTTGAGGGCGGATTCCTCCAGAACCTGGGAGAGGACTTAAATAAGCAAAAGGCACAATTTAAGGGATGTAGGGCTTTGGATAAATGGCTGGAACTCAGACGAACACACACTAGAAAACAGTACAGGATTTCAGCTCTGAGAAGCACAGTCCAAAATAGATTGTGTCTCTCTATGAACAAACATATGGACACCAAGGAGGGCAAGCTGGCGGGGGTGGGGATGGGTTGCAGTGGGATGAACTGGGAGTTTGGGATTGCCATATATACATTACTAATGAGAAAAAAAAATCACATTGTACACTTTAAATATATGCAGTTTATTGTATGTCAATTATAACTCAATAAAAGTTCTTGAAAAAATGGATTGTGTCTCTCTGTAAAGAAAGAGAAATTAAGCACCTGAACTGACTACAGTTGACTTGCTGCTCAGTCCCAAAACTTCCAGTAACATTCTAAGCATATGTTATATCTAGAAATTCAGACAGCCGATCAGGTTTTTGCCAGTACACATCTGTGGGAATTACTACACTCTCAGAAATCAAAAGTAGGATTATAACCCCTGAGAGATCATTGTCAAGAGCAAGGGAGTGCAGGTAATCTTAAAACTGGAATCCAAGGTAATTTTTCAGTCTGTCAAAAAACAAAATACAACCCAGTGCATTTGGCGTTATAGATGATTCATGAATCAGGCAGCATCCCATGTAGCAACTAGACGGGCCCTCGGAGAAGTAGTAGAAAGTGGAAGGAATTTACAGAAAGGACTGTGGGCCCAGGACATCATTAGCAAAAGAAAGAAAGGGATATTTTGGGCCAGGAGATCAACAAGGGTTTTTCCTTGCAGATTATCTCTTCTTCCTCCAGGGAGGATGGAGAAGGGCCCACATGACATCTTACCTCATTGGTGCTGACCAGAAAATTCCAAACTGATTGATTAAGATTACACTTTTGTAATCTATTTTGAGTTTGTTTTTGTGTTAGAAAGTGTTCTAATTTCATTCTTTTACATGTAGCTGTCCAATTTTCCCAGCACCACTTACTGAAGAGGCTGTCTTTTTCCATTGTATTTTCTTGCCTCCTTTCTCAAAGATAAGGTGCCCATATGTGCTTGGGTTTACCTCTGAGTTCTCTAATCTGTTCCATTGATCTTATTTTCTATTTTTGTGCCAGTACCATACTGTCTTGATCACTGTGACCTTGTAGTATAGTCTGAACTGAGGAAGCCTAATTCCACCAATTACAGCTTCCTTCTCAAGATTGCTTTGGCTATTTGGGGTCTTTTGCATTTCCATACAAATCATAAGATTTCTTGTTCTAGTTCTGTGAAAAATGCTGTTGGTAATTTGATAGGGATTGCATTGAGTCTATAAATTGTTTTGGGTAGTGTAGTCATTTCCACAATGTTGATTCTTCCAATCCAAGAACATACTATGTCTCTCCATCTGTTTGTATCATCTTTGATTTATTTCATCAGTGTCTTACAGTTTTCTGCATACAGGTCTTTTGCCTCCTTAAGGATGTTTATTCCTAGATATTTTATTCTTTTTGTTACAATGGTGAATGGTAAAGTTTCCGTAATTGCTCTTTCTGCTTTTTCCTTTTTAGTGTATAGGAATACAAGAGATTTCTGTGCATTAATTTTGTATCCTGCTACTTTACTAAATTTATCGATTAGTGCTAGCAGTTTTCTGGTAGAGTCTTTAGGGTTTTCTATGTATATCATGTCATGTGCAAGGAGTAACAATTTTACTTCTTCTTTTCCAATTCAGATTCCTTTTATTTCATTTTCTTCTCTGATTGCTGTGGCTAAAACTTCCAAAACTATGTTGAATAATCATGGTGAGAGTGGGCACCTTGTCTTGTTCCTGTTCTTAGAAGGAATGCTTTCAGTTTTTCACCATTTAGAACCATGTTGACTGTTGGTCTGTCATATATGGCTTTTATTATGTTGAGGTAATTTCCTTCTATGCCCATTTTCTGGAGAGTTTTTATCATAAATGGATATTGAATTTTGTCAAAAGCTTTTTCTGCATCTATTGAGATTATCGTGTGGTTTTTATCCTTCAATTTTTTGATATGATGTATCACATTGATTGATTTGCATATGTTGAAGAATCCTTGCATTCCAGGGATAAACCCCTCTTCATCATGGTGTATGATCTCTTTAATTTGCTGTTGGATACTCTTAGCTAGTATTTTGTTGAGGATTTTTGCATGTATATTCATCAGTGATATTGGCCTGTAATTTTCATTTTTTGTGACATCTTTGCCTGGTTTTGGTATCAGGGTGATGGTGGCCTCATAGAATGAGTTTGCAAGTGTTCCTCCTTCTGGTATATTTTGGAAGAGTTTGAGAAGGATAGGTGTTAGCTCTTCACTAAAAGTTTGATAGAATTCGCCTGTGAATCCATCTTGCCCTGGGCTTTTGTTTGTTGGGAGATTTTTAATCACAGTCTCAATTTCCATCCTTGTGATTGGTCTGTTCATATTTTCTATTTCTTCCTGGTTCAGTCTTGGAAGATTGTATTTTTCTAAGAATTTACCCATTTCTTCCAGGTTATCCAATTTATTGGCATATAGTTGTTTGTAGTAGTCTCCCATGATCTTTTGTATTTTTGAGGTGTCTGTTGTTACTTCTCCTTTTTCATTTCTAATTCTGTTGATTTGTGTCTTCTTCCTTTTTTCCTAATGAATGTGGCTAATGGTTTTTCAATTTTATCTTCTCAAAGAACCAGCTTTTAGTTTAATTGATCTTTGCTATTGTTTCCTTCATTTCTTTTTCATTTATTTCTGATCTGATCTTTATGATTTCTTTCCTTCTGCTCACTTTGGGGTTTCTTTGTTCTTCTTTCTCTAATTGTTTTAAGTGTAAGGTTGGGTTGTTTATTTGAGATTTTTCTTATTTCTTGAGGTAGGACTGTATTGCTATAAACTTCCTTCTTAGAACTGCTTTTGCTGCGTCACATAGGTTTTCGGTTGTTGTATTTTTAATGTCATTTGTTTCTAGATATTTTTTGATTTCCTATTTGATTTATTTAGTGATTTCTTGGTTGTTTAATAGTATATTGTTTAGCCTCCACGTGTTTGTATTTTTTATAGTTTTTTTCCTATAATTGATATCTAGACCAGATGCTATAAACCTCCTAGAGGAAAACACAGGCAGAACACTCTATGACATACATCAAAGCAAGATCCTTTTTGACCCACCTCCTAGAATAATGGAAATAAAATCAAAAATAAATAAATGGGACTTAATGAAACTTAAAAGCTTTTGTATAGCAAAAGAAACCATAAACAAGACAAGAAGACAACCCTCAGCATGAGAGAAAATACTTGCCAATGAAGCTACAGACAAAGGATTAATCTCCAAAATATACAAGCAGCTCATGCAGCTTAATACCAAAAGGGCAAATAACCCAATCCACAAATGGGCAGAAGACCTAAATAGACATTTGTCCAAAGAAGACATGCAGATGGCCAACAAACACATGAAAAGATGCTCAACATCACTAATAGGAGAGAAATGCAAGTCAAAGCCACAATGAGGTATCACCTCACACTGGTTAGAATGGCTATCCTCAAAACATCTAGAAACAATAAATGTTGGAGAGGATGTGGAGAAAAGGGAACTCTCCTGCACTGTTGGTGGGAATGTAAGTTGCTACAGTCACTATGGAAAACAGTTTGGAGGTTCCTTAAAAAACTACAAATAGAACTACCACATGACCCAGCAATCCCACTACTGGGCATATACCCAGAAAAAAATCATAATTCAAAAAGATAATGTATCACAATGTTCATTGCAGCACCATTTACAATAGTCAGGACATGGAAACAACCTAAACGTCCATCGTCAGATGAATGGATAAAGAAGATGTGGCACATATATGCAATGGAATATTACTCAGCCATATAAAGGAATGAAATGGAGCTATATGTAATGGGGTGGATAGACCTAGAGTCTGTCATACAGAGTGAAGTAAGCCAGAAAGAGAAAAATAAATACTGTATGCTAACTCATATATATGGAATCTAAAAAAATAAATAAATAAGTGTTACTGATGAACCCAGTGACAGGGCAAAAATAAAGATGCAGATGCAGAGAATGGACTGGAGGACACGGGGTTGGGGGGGCGGGAGGTAAAGGGGAAGCTGGGACGAAGTGAGAGAGTAGCATAGATATATATATACTACCAAATGTAAAATAGATAGCTAGTGGGAAGTTGCTATAAAACAAAGGGAGATCAACTCAATGATGGGTGATGCCTCAGAAGGCCAGGACAGGGATAGCGGGAGGGAGTTGCGGGAGGGAGGGGATATGGGTGTATATGTATAAATACAGCTGATTCACTTTGGTGTACCTCAAAAGCTGGTACAAGAGTGTAAAGCAATTATATTCCAATAAAAAGCTTAAAAAAAAAAGATTACACTTCTGGCAAAGGTCAACAGTGCAGTTATGGTAGGTTTTACATCTAAGGTTAGTATCATGGGCTTTAGCACAAGTGATGCCATTTTGGGCCTGTGATTTTTCTGTTTAACAGGTACTTCCCAGATATAATGTAGATACCCTTTATTTAAACATGGCAGGAAGATAAAATTATACTAACAGCCCTATAAGTTTTGATACCAAAGTCCAGAATGATAGACCAAGTCTTCTTTAATTATTCTTCCCTCTGGTGCAGATTATTTTTGAAGGCTGAGTTACTGCTGAGCCTATAGGTGTTTGACTAAAACTAAATGGTCTGGTCATTTGTTTTCTAATAGCTTGCCAGTCTAAAAGACAGCAACATATTTTAAAGTTTTGTATCTTAGGGGTTTTGGCTATGTGTTTTGTTTTCAAGCATTTTATTTAAGAACATCCGGAATTACTCTTGTATTTATAATAAGTATATATCAAATATGAAGCCTCCTTCTCCAAAGATGTCAATTATGATTAATTACAATGAAATCCTGTAGTTTCCTTAACCAGTCATAAAGTCAAACCACCTAATTATAGATGATATATGTTGTAGATACTTTGTATTAGAATTGCATTTCATCTCTTACATTATAGATATCTATATATGTAATCTAATCTTATAATTTATAAGACAACCTAATTGTGAACAAAACAGACCCTTGTACGTGGTTGCTTTTGAGTCTAATGTAATGTGAAGCCTTTGCAGGATTTTCTATGAGTAAACTGTTCTCTGGGCAAGGATTATATTTACCAAGAATTGTTTATAAAATAACACATTTGAGTGTTTCTAGGAAAGATTTGATCTCCAGTTTGCTACAAGACTCTAACTCTCTGTTGTATAAATATTTTGTCTACTTAGTTTGGTTACCTTGTTTGGTTACCTATAAATATTTACAAATATTATTTTAGTTTCATAATTTGGTTTTAATTTTTAAATGTGTCATCTTAAAAAAATACCCAACAGGTAAATTAACAAAATATACTCAAAATATAAAAAAATGTCTATCATTTACTAAGTGCTACAGATGTATTTTATAAATTGAAAATTGGGTTGAAAGTGACCTTTAACCAGACCAATATCTTACCATTGTCTGGGTCATAGACTCTATCTGAGACTCTAAGGAAAATTACAAATTCTTATGGAGGAGAGGGAAGCAATTCACGTATAAAATTTCACTGAAATGTCTGAGTTCTTTCATGGTCATTTGGAGTTCAGTTAAAAAAAATGCCACAGTAAATACAGTGATTTATTTTAGGTCCTTAACTTGCCAACAATAATTTATACTTGCTTCGAGTTATAAAAGTTGAATTTTACGAAGACTTGAGGACTGGCCAAACGTAGAGGTAAGGGAGATGGAGGAGCTCTGGTAGCATCCACCTCGGGGGAAAGGAAGAATTCCCAGCAGGAAGGTGACTTTCATTTGGGATAAAAAGGTCAAAGGACAGCCAGGGACAAGGTGTCAGAGAAGCCAAGGGAAAACATTTTTGGGGTCAGGGGTCTGCATGTCCCATGTTACCAAGAGTGAAGTAAAACAAGAAGGGCAGCTGTCCACATTCATTGCGCAAACATAGTCAAACCTTCTATCCTAAAAGTCACATCTGTTTAGTAACTTCTTTACTCACACACTTTGTGAATTCCCGAGTGAGATTAGAGCCCAGGATTTAGGAAAAAGCTCATGCTTTTTCCCACTTACTTCTTTTTAATAGTATGTATGTATGTATTTTTGAGCAGTTTGGGATTTACAGAAAAACTGTACCCAAAATATGGAGAATTTCTTTTCCCCCCTCTCTCCTTCAGTTTCCCTTATGCATTAATATGGTACATTTGTGATGCAATTGATGGGCAATTATTGATATATTATTATTACCAAAAGTTCATAGTTCACATTAGGGCTCACTCTTTGTGTTGTACATTCTGTGGGTTTTGACAAATGTGTGTGTATCCACCATTACAATATCATACAGAATAGTTTCCCTACCCTAAAAATCTCTTGTCCTCCACCTGTTCATCCTTCCCATATCCTCCACTCCATCAAGCCCCTAGCAACCACTGAACTTTTTACTTTTTCCAGTTTGACCTTTTCCAGATGCCATGTAGTTGGAATCATATAGTACGTAGCCTTTTCAGATTGGCTCTTTTCATTTAGCAGGTGCATTTGAGTTTCCTTTGCATCTTTTCATGGCTTGACAACTCATTTCTTTTTATTGCTGATAAATATTCTGATGTCTGAATGTACCTCAGTTTGTTTATTCAGTCACCTGTTGAAGAACATCTTATGCCCAAACTTTTAAAATTATGAATAAAGGTGCTGTGAATGTTTAAACGTAGGCTTTTGTGTGGATAACTTATTTAGATAAATACCAAAGGATTGCAATTGCTGGATTATATGGTAAAAGTATGTTTAGTTGTTTCACTTTTCTTTGTTAGAATTTTTAAAATTGGTGTGTAGTTGATTTACATTGTTTCAGGTGTACAGCAAGGTGATTCAGTTATACATACACATATATATATTCTTTTTTGTTATAGGTTATTACAAGATATTGAGTATAGTTCTCTGTGCTATGCAATAGTTCCTTGTTTTCTAGTTTATATATAGTAGCGTGTACATCCCAAACTCCTAATTTATCTCTCCCCTCCCCCGTGGTAACCATAAGTTTGTCTTCTATGTCCGTGAGTCTATTTCTGTTTTGTAAACAGGTTCATTTGTATTATATTTTTAGATTCCACATATAAGGGATATAATATGATATTTGTCTTTCTCTGTCTGACTTACCTCACTTAGTACGATAATCTCTAGGTCCATCCATGTTGCTTCAAATGGCATTATTTCATCCTTTTATATGGCTGAATAATATTCCATTGTGTGTGTGTGTGTGTGTGTGTGTGTGTGTGTATACCACATTTTTTGAAGTATAGTTGATTTACAATGTTGTGTTAATTTCTGCTGTATAGCAAAATGATTCACACACACACACATATTCTTTTTTATATGCTTTTCCATTATGGTTTATCACAGCATATGGAATATAGTTCCCTGTCATATATAGAACCTTATTGTTTATCCATTCTATACATAATAGTTTGCATCTGCTAACCCCAAATTCCCACTCCATCTCTCCCCAACTCCTTCTTTATCCACATCTTCTTTATCCATTTATCTGTCAATGGACACTTAAGTTGCGTCCACGTAGTAGCTATTGTACATAGTGCTGCTATGAACTGCAGACTGTCTTTCAAAGTTCCTGTACAATCTTGCATTCCCACCAGAAATGAACAAGATTTCCTGCTGTTCCACACCCTGAACAATATTTCGTGTTGTCGTCTCTGTTTTAGATTGTAAGCTTTCTTGTAGTTGTGTTGTGGTATTTCATTGTTGTTTTAATTTGCAATTTCTGACAGCATAAGATGTTGAGCATCTTTTCATATGTTTATTTGTCATCCGTGCATGCTTTTGGTGAGATGTCTGTTCAAATTTTTTGCCCATTTTTTAAATTGTTTGTTTTCTTATTATTGTCTACTTCTCTTATCCTATCAGTAACTTTATATTTAAAAATGCATCTGTTCTTAATAGCTTACATTGGATCTTACTTCTTTTGTTCTTCTGATATTCTTTATGTTTTAATACGTTTAGTCCATGAACGTTTAATGTCATCATTCATGTGGTTGGATGTTAAGTCTAAATTGTTTTTTTTTCCCCACTGATTTTTGTTCCTCTGTTTCCTCTTTTCTACCTTTTAAAAATTGCCATTTTTTTTTATTTTGAGTTATATGTTTATTGGCTTTTTAGAAAAACCTTCTAAATATTTTTAGTGACTGTTCTAGAGACTACAATACACTTTGCTAACTTTTCATAGTCTAATTCAGGTTAATATTATACCTCTTTTTAAAATGAGATACTTTGCTTTTATCCCTCTTCTACTGTTCTTTATGTTGTAATTGTCAGATGTCAGTTATCTTTATAAATTTGAAACCCTACTGACAATTCCATAAATTTTGCCCTATACAGACATATATTTTTAAGCATTTAAGAAGGAAATAGTGTTTTCTATTCATTCAAATGGTAACCATTTCTGATATTCATCATTGGTTTTTGAAGTTCTAACTTTCCCTCTGGTATCATTTCCCTTTAGTTTAAAGGAGTTTCTCACATTTTTCTTGTGGTATGATTTTGATGGCGACACCTTTTGTTAGATTTTATTATTGGAAAAGTCCTTTATTTCATCTCTTTGAAGGATTTTTCTCTATACATTAAATTCCGATTTCATAGTTTTTTTTGTTTGTTTTGTTTCCTCATCATTCTGAACTTTAGGCTGTTGTTTCATTGTCAGCTGTGTTTGCATGATTTTGATGAGAGTCCTTGGTTTTATGACTGTTTTTCTTTGGCCACTTTCAAAACAATATCTTTATCTTTGGTTTTCAACAGTTTAATGACAGTGTGCTTAGGTGTGGTTATCATTTTGTTTATGTAGTTTGGGATTTGCTGAACTCTTTAAACTTGTAAATTTGTGTCTTTCATAAAATTGGGAAGTTTCTGCCCATTATTTCTTCAAATAATTTTCCGCTCTAATTTATCTTTTGTTTCCTTCCTGGGAATCCAATTACATTACTTAAGATGTTTTCACATTTGTTCCAAAAGTCCCTGAACTTTGTTCCTTTTTCCATTCCTTTTTTCTTTGTTTTTCAAATTGGATAAATTCATTTGATCCTTGATCAAGTTCACTGACTCTCTCCTCTGTCATTTCCATTTTATTTCAAAGTCTACCCAGTGAATATTTTTCAAATATTTTAGTTTTCTGTTTAATTTTTAAAATATTTCCTGTAACTCTACTGACTTTTTTCTCTGTTTATTACAAGCATTGCTTTCCTTTACCTCACTGACTGTAGTTATAGGAGCTGCTTTTATCCTTGTCTGATAATTTTAACATCTAGATCATATAGAGACTAGCAGCCATTAGGTATTATTTTGTTTGTTTGTTTTTCCCATGAAAATAGGTCTCATTTCTCTGTCACTTCACATATTCAGTAATTTTGCATTGTATTGTTTATCGTGCTTTGTGGTAAAGCCTTGGATTCTCTTGTATTCTGCCAAGAATATTGATATTCTTGTTTTAGCAGCAGTCAATTTGATTCAACTCAAAAGGCAAACTGTATTACCATTGCAGTTGGCAATGATTCAAATCTTAGTTCAGATTGCTTTTATTCTGCCCCATACATGCACAGTTCAGGAGTCAGCCAATGCTGTGTAAATTTATACACACAATTTGTGGTTTCTCTTCTCTGTCTCTCCATATTCTGGGATTTCCCACTCATCCAGACCAACATTTAACCAAATACCTTGGAACCCTGTGACCCGGTCAAGTTGATACGTCAAATTAACTATCAGACCATTTTAGGCTCATTGTTATGTTTTAGAAGACATCCATTGTTCACTTCAGGAATTCTGGTTTACTAGTCATTAACTTTCATGCAAGTTAAAGTTACAAACCATTGACCACAGTTTCTTCTTTCTGCACAAATAGTCCCTCAGATCTACCTGTATTCTTAACCCTCATTTTCCCTAATAGTATTGTCAAATAAAACTTCCTGTGGTGATGAAAATGCTCTGTATTCTATATTTCCACTATCCAATATAGCTTTGAATTTGCTGTATGTCGCTTTGAACTCTTGATATGTAGTTAATGTGATAAAGGAATTGAATTCTTAATTTTAATTAATTTTATTAAATTTAAGTTTAAACTGTCATATGAGGCTAGTGACTATTTCATGGACAGTGCTACAGTAGAACGTAGTTTTGCTTTCTTTGTTAAAATGTATTAGTTATCTACATGTCCCTTTTCGAAAAATATCTATTCAGGTCTTCCTTCTATTTTTTATTCAGGTTGTTTGGTTTTCGATGTTGAGTTGTATGAACTGTTTACATATTTTGGATATTAACCCTTTTCAGTCATATCATTTGCAAATATTTTCTACTATTCTGTAGGTTGTCTTTTCACTTTGCCCATGGTTTCTTTTGCTGTGCAAAAGCTTTTAAGTTTAACTAGGTCCAACTTCTTTGTTTTTGCTTTTATTTCCTTTGCTTTAGGAGACGGATCCAAAAAAAATATCGCTGCAATTTATGTCAAAGGATACTCTGCCTATGTTTTCCTCTAAGAGCATTATGGTTTCTGGTCTTACCTTTAGGTGTTTAATCCATTTTGAGCCTATTTTTGTGTATGGTGGTAGAAAATGTTCTAATTTCATTCTTTTTCATGTAACTGTTCAGTTTTCCCTGCACCACTTATTGACGAGACTGTCTTTTATCCATTGTATATTCTTGTCTCCTTTGCTGTAGATTAATTGACTGTATGTGTATGAGCTTAATTCTGGTTTCTCTATTCTGTTCCATTGATCTATGTTTCTGTTGTTGTGCCAGTATCATACTGTTTTGATTAGCATTATAGTATAATATGAAGTCAGGGAGTGTGATTCCTCCAGTTCTCTTCTTCTTTCTCAAGACAGTTTTGGATATTTGGGGTCATTTGTGTTTCCATACAAATTTTAGTTATTTGTTCTAGTTATGTTAAAAATGTCATTGGTATTTTGATAGGGATTGCAGTGACTCTGTAGATTACCTTAGGGAATATGTTTAATTTAACAATATTAATTTTCCCAAACCAAGAACACAATATATCTTTCCATCTGTTTATGTGGTCTTCAGTTTCTTTTATCAGTGTCTTATACTTTTCAGAGTACAGATCTTTTACCTCCTTAGGTATTTCTAGATATTTTATTCCTTTTGATGCGATGGTAAATGGGATTTTTCCTTAATTTTTCTTCCTAAAATTTTGTTGCTAGTGTATAGAATAGCAATTAGTGTATAGATTTCTGTGTATTAATTTTGTATCCTGCAACTTTACCAAATTCATTGATGAGTTATAGTAGTTTTCTGGTGGTTTCTTTAGGATTTTCTATGTATAGCATCATGTTATCTGCAAACAGTGACGGTTTTACTTCTTCCTTTCCAATTTGGATTTCTTTTATTTTGTTTTCTTGTCTGATTTCTGTGGCTAGAGGACATGCAGATAGCCAACAGGAACATGAGAAGACACTTAGTATCACTAATCATCAGGGAAATGCAAATCAAAACCACAATGAGATATAACCCACACCTGTCAAAATGGATGTTATCAAAAAGAACACAAATAATAAATGTTGGCGAGGATGTGGAAAAAATGGAAATCTTGTACACTGTTTATGAAAATGAAATTGGTGCAGCCACTGTGGAAAACAGTATGGAAGTTTCTCAAAAAACTAAAAATAGAACTACTATATGATCCAGCAGTTCCACTCTTGGGTATATATCTGAAAAAAACACACTAATTCAAAATTAAACATGCACCCCACTGTTTGTAGGAGCATGATTTGCAGTTGCCAAGATATAGAAGCAACCTGTGTCCATCAACAGATGGAAAGATAAAGAAGATGTGGTATATATATATATATATATATATATATATATATATACACACACATACACACACACAATGGAATACTACTCAGCCATAAAAAGAATGAAAATTTGCCATTTGCAACAACATGATGAACTTGGAGAATATTATGCTCAGTGAAATAAGGCAGACAAAGACAAATACTGTATGATATTATTATATGTGGAATATAAATAAATAAACTGGTGAATATAACAAAAAAGAAACAGACTAACAGTTATTGAGAACAAACTAGTGGTTACCAGCGGGGAGAGGGGTAGAGGGATGGGCAATATTGTGGTAGAGGATTAAGAGGTCCAAACTATTATGTATAAAACAAGCTACAAGGATATATTGTACAACAAAGGGAATATAGCCAGCACTTTATAATAACTACAGATGGAGTATAACCTTTAAAAATTGTGAATCACTATATTTGCACCTGTAACATAAAATATGTCAACTATACTTCAATAAAAAGGTAAAAAATACAATAAAATGTATCTAGCTGAGTAGCAGATTTCTCCAATACAGTCATCGCTTTGTATCTGAGGATTCTGCATCCTCGGATTCAGCCAATTGTGGATTAAAAATATTTGAAAAAAATTCCATTAATTTTAAGAAGTGAGACAAATTTACTGCCTGCTGGCAACTATTAACATCATATTTACATTGTTTTAAATATTATAAGTAATCTAAAGAGGATTCAGAGTATATGGGAGGAGGTGCATAGGTTATATGCAAATACTAGGCCATTTTGTACGAGGGACTTGAGCCTCCTCATATTTTGTTATCCACAGAGAGTCCTGGAAACTGAGGGACAGCTGTTATGTGCTTTGATTTATTCAGTTAATTAAGTAATAATTTATGGGGTGACTATATGTAAAATTTCATGGTAAGTGTGATTTTCATTTCCTTTCTCAGTGTTAGCATCTTTTTAAAAAAACTTTTCTGTTTTTTTTTAATATCTGAGAATTATTGATTTCTTTCAACACACACAGAGAGTCAAAATCCTTTTATCTTTACTATCATATACAAAGTAAACTAATATGTTCTCACAAATGGTCACTGTAGTCATTCCCCTTTTACCAATCTTTCTATGTTAAAATTATTTTTTAATTATTTTTTTTCCATATTTTTTTTCCATGAAAACTAGTTATTATAAACTATCAGTTGTGCTGCATTTCTGAAGCTTTCTGCCCCTCAAATATTTTCTGGGAAAATTATTTTTAAGCTTGTCAAGAGACTTCCCTCTTAATCTCTGCTAATTTTCTAAGTGTTGATGATTAGTACTTATTGAATTAGGTTTTGTTGCTCTCTTTTATAGAAATAATAAGTATCTTTAATAGTAAGACTTCACAATCAATGATTTTGGATGCTTATTTTTACACTGAAGTTATGACAATTTCACACACTGACTGGTGATTTTTACTTAATATATTAAAAACTTTTCAATTTATCTCATGGTATCTTGATTTGTATCATTTCAGGACCACCAAACGATTTTGAGAGCATGGGCTGTAAAAGATTTTGCTCCAAATTGCCCTTTGTATGTCCAGATCTTAAAGCCTGAAAATAAATTCCATATCAAATTCGCTGGTAAGTTTGGCCTCAAATGAGATCCTTTGAATTTCCTCAAATTCCCACTGTGATTGTAAGAGTTATGTCTCTGAAGTTAGTGGTAACATTATATTCATGTTTCTGTAGAGCAGAAGAATTTTCTTTTTATCATCTACTTGTTATGAGAATTCATTCACATTAAAATGTGAGTCTTTGTGGTAAATTTTTACTTTTTTATATAATTTGGTGATTTTAGTAACTGAACTTGCTGGATACTTTAGTAAGCTTGACTAGATTAGCCGTGAGGGTTGAGTATATAATATAGACATAGGTTTCGAATGTTATACCTATTAATTCATACTTATGTTTATATATAGATAGATAATCCTTTGCTATAGATCACTTTATATACTTATAAACTTACCATGGACTAGAATAATATGTTATAATATATCCAAGTATTTTAAGTAGACTTAATTTGGGGGGAGATTTTGAAAACAATTCAAGAAAAAGATACAAGTGAATTTTTCATGCAGGCGTTGCTTTTAAAATAATTATCCATGTGAGATTATACTTTAAACTGTTAGAAAATTGAACAGTAAAATGGTTTATTTTTTCTTAAGTGCTTCTGTAGGAACTAATTTTGATCTAGGCAGTAATTTCTATACTTGTTTTTTTCAAATATAAGAACCTTTTTTTAATAAAATTTCACCTTAATGGTCTAAAACTTCAAAAGTCATTAAAACGTAAATCATTTTAAGTACATGTTTGCAAAATGTATTTCCTTCAGAAGATGTGTTCACATATCTTAAAATGCTTATCTATTAGTATATGATATTTAAAAGAAACATTATAAACACTAAAGAAATTTTAAAATAATGATAAGAGAACCATGAAATCATTGCTATTCAATTTTCTCTGACTCTTATCTTTTAGCCTTGCTACTAATGACATCACTTTTTTCTAAAAAAGTATACAAAACAACTTAAAGCAATGACTCTCAACTTTGGCAGCATTTTACAATCTGTTTTGAGGATTTTTTTTTAAGTACTAATCAGAGATTCTGAGAATTTAAATCGTTTCTGCGAATTTAAATGGTTTAGATGGTGCCAGGGTTTCTTAAGCCTGTTTCCTAAACCTAAAATTAAAAATAACAGTTCCTCATATGTAGATTTCTTTTTGAAATTAAATGGAAAAATACAAGTAAAATATTCCATCTACTGCCAGCTACGTTTGTTATTAACATTCAAGAAATGCCAGTTATTTATCTAAAAAACTTTTCTAACTAAGCTGCCTTATTTTTATTATTATTTAGGAAAAGCGATATTTTTCCAAAATTTTCATACCTCATAAGGACTTGCTATGATAAATTTTTAGGAAGGTAGTAATGGCACAGCACTGAAGTTCTTAAAACATATATTTAAATTTGAGTGCCACCGTTTAAGATTTAGCTCAACTGATTATTATTTTTGCCCTTGTATTTTTCTCCTGTTAACTGACCATAATAAAATAATGTCTATTCTGTTGGTTAGAATTAGCAGTAAGCATTAAATAAATAATACCTGAAACATATTAGGTGTTCAATAAATGAATATTGAATGTGGACCTTAAAACAGTGTGTAGTTTGGGAAGACAATTTGGACTTTTGAATGTGCTATAACTAACATTCAGAGCAGATTTTAGTTTTTCTCCATTCTTTAGCACACCACTGATGTGCTCACAGCAGATCAAACTCACTGAAATTGTCTATTTTTACAAACAAAAAATTACAAAGATGGTTTGAATTGATTCTCTTTCACATTCTTATATTGCTGTTATTTCGATAAATCCATTGAAATGAACGGATTGTTTAAAATTCTATCCCAATATCTCAGTATTTCTCATTTATGGCATCTGCTGAAATTCCTTTTAATAACGTCTATAGTCTTTCATGGCTGAGATTACAACATCTCAGGGAAACTCTTTTTATATTATGAAAAGATGAAAGCACCCTGGTTTCATTAAAATGCCATGAAAAACAGTTCGGGGTGATGTATGAGACTCTCAAACCAATGTAATATGTTTTATATCTCAGCTTGAGGTTAAAAAGATTATGGACTTAAACTTTCAAAACACAGAGTATCAAGCTGTCATTTAGTTGGTGTGGTACGTTGTTAAAATAATGGCCTCTGATGAGCTGTGCTCGCTGTGTCTGTGTCCTTTTGTGATTCCACATTGTGGCTTAGTCCACGAGGAGGTGGAATCTATTTCCCCACCCTCTGAGTATGGGTTGTCTTGTGACTTGCTTTGACCAATACACTGTGATTCAAGTAAAATAAATCATATTTACTTGGTAATATTCATTGTATTTTTGTCCTTGGAGTCTCACGAGTATTAAATAGCATGAGTCCAATTATCACATGATATAAAGTATGTTTTTATATCCATTTATTTAATTACCTTCCTCAATTCACCCTAAATTGTGGAATTCCTACCGTGACTATCATTGATGTATTTTTTTAAAGTAAATCCATGTTTTTAAAATGTGGAAGGGAGAAACTTCAAAATTCAACTGATATATATAGAAAATATTAGAAAGCAAAGACAGTGTAGCAACCTAGCAATTATTACTTTATGCAGGTTTACAATTTATATAACTTATGGATAATTTTCTCCTGAAAAAATGACTGTAGGAATTTATTAAAGTAAATTATGGAATTGTTACACTGTTATTTGAATGAATTATTATAGTATTAATTATGAATACAGTTATCTTCTACACTTTGATCAGATTCACAGGAGAAAGATCTGTATGGACATGACGTCAACAATAGGAAAGGTGTGCTCTTATCCATATCAACAGGAGGGGAAGTTAGCATAGTGAGCCTAGAGTTATCAGAAAGAGCAAAATCCTCAGCAGATTGTTACAATAAAAGATTTTTGAGTATAAGCCCAAGTATAAATTATAATGATTCAAGTAAAATAAAAATATACTTCACAGATAATTTGATTATTTTAATCACCACAAATTTCCAAGAAGAAAATAAACTCAAATTGGTTCATGAAAAAACAGTGTTTATTTTCAGCAGTTTGTCCCTTTTTATAATAAATTTGTCAAAGTGAATAGATGTATATTGCAAATTCTGGAATGAGACTGACCTTGGTCAAATCTTTGTTCTACTGTATAATGACTGCATGACCTCAGGCTACTCAATCTCTCACGCTTGCATTCTTCAATATGTGCAGTGAGGATAATAAGAGAAATTACCCCATAGGGTTGTTATGATTTAAAAAAATATTCAAAAGAACATCAACCACTAGTAATTAGTACCTATCAAATTGATGTTTATCATGAATCTTGAGTACCTGTGTCTCATCCTGCTAACAAGTCTGTATTATCTTTGTCTCCAAGAAAAGTAACTGAGGCTTTCCCATGAAGCTTTACAAAGAGCTTATTATAGGCATTCAAAGAGCACATAATTTTCATCTTGCACATATTTTCCAGAGAATACAAAAAGAAAGATATTCCCTAACTCATTGTATAGGGTTATAGACTTGATACAAAACTCATTAAGCATAGTATGAGAGATGATAATTAGAGACCAGTTTAATTGATTAACATAGTTGAAAAATTATAGAACCTATATTAGCAAAACAAAATAATGCATTTAAAAATAATATATCATCACCAAGTTGAAATTTTTCTAAAAATAGATCATTTTAAAGGAGAAAATATTATTATTACTTCAGTGAATACAGAAAAAGCATTTGAGGGACAATTCAATACTCATTCAAAATTTTAAAAAGGAGAAAAATAAAAAATGCTAGGAAGCTACAGGTAAGAAACTTCTTAACCTAAGGCAAGTTATCTGCAAAATAAACTTGAGAAAAACAAATATTTAATGATCACATGTTGAGAGTCTGTCTTTAAGATTAGGTACAAACAAGCATGCTTACTAAAACTACTTTTACTCAGCATTGACCTGGAAATCCTAAGGAGTTCAGCAAGACTACAAAAATAAATAAAAGAAATAAACATTGGAAAAAAGAGAAATTAAATTGCCATTATCCACATATAAGATTCTTTACAAACAAAATTCTTTTGAAGTGAGGGTTCTGAGCCCCACATCAGGCTTCCCAACATGGGGGTCCGGCAACAGGGGGAGGAATCCCCAGGGAATCAAACTTTGAAAACCAGCAGGATTTGGTTGCAGGACCTCCACAGGACTGGGGGAAACAGAGACTACGCTCTTGGAGGGCACACAAAAAATAGTGTGCTCGCCAGGACCCAGGGAGAAGGAGCAGTGACCCCACAGGAGACTGAACCAGATCTACCTGCTGGTGTTGGAGGGTTGCCTGCAGAGGTGGGGGGCAGCTGTGGCTCATCGAGGAGACAGGGGCACTGGTGGCAGGGGTTCTGGGAAGTGCTCATTGGTGTGAGCCCTCCCAGAGTATGCCATTAGCCCCACCCAAAAGCCTGTAAGCTCCAGTTCTGGGTAGCCTCAGGCCAAGCAACCAACAAGGTGTGAACACAGTCCCAGCCATTGGCAGACAAGCAGATTAAAGTTTTACTGAGCTCCGCCCACAGAGCCCAACCCACCATCAGTCCCTCCCATCAGGAAACACCCATGAGCACCTAGATAGCTTCCTCCACAAGAGGGCAGACAGCAGTATCAAGCAGTATCAGCAGTATTTCATCTTGTGGAACTGAAAACCATAGCCACAGAAAGATAAAGAAAATGAAAAGGCAGAAGACTTTGTACCAGATGAAGGGACAATATAAAACCCCAGAAAAACAACTAAATGAAGAGGAGATAGGCACCCTTCCAGAAAAAGAATTCAGAATAATGATGGTGAAGATAATCCAGGACTTTGAAAAAAGACTGGATGCAAAGATTGAAAAGTTGCAAGAAAAGTTTACCAAAGACCTATAAGAATTAAAGAACAAAAAAACAGAGATATGCAACACAATAACTGAAATGAAAAATACACTAGAAGGAACCAATAGCAGATCAACTGAGGCAGAAGGGTGAATAAGTGACCTGAAGACAGAATGGTGATAATCACTGATGCGGAAAAGAATAAAGATAAAAGAATGAAAAGAACTGAAGACAGCCTAAGAGATCACTGGGACAATGTTAAACATACCAATATTCGCATTATATGGGTCCCAGAAGAAGAAGAGAGAGAGAGAAAGGAACTGAGAAAATACTGGAAGAGATTATAGTTGAAAACTTCCATAACATGGGAAAGGAAATAGCCACCCAAGTCCAGGAAGCACAGAGAGTCCCAGGCAGGATAAACCCAAGGAGAAACATGCCAAGACATATAGTAGTCAAACTGACAAAAATTAAAGACAGAGAAATGTTATTAAAAGCAACAAGGGAAAAACGACAAATAACATAGAAGAGAACTCCCATAAGGTTAACAGCTGATTTCTCAGTAGAAACTCTGCAAGCCAGAATGGAGTGGTGCCAGATATTTAAAGTGATGAAAGGGAAGAACCTACAACCAAGAATATTCTACCCAGCAAGGATCTCATTCAGATTTAACAGAGAAATCAAAAGCTTTCCAGACAAGCAACAGCTAAGAGAATTCAGCACCACCAAACCAGCCCTACAACAAATGCTAAAGGAACTTCTCTAAGCGGGAAACAGAGAGAAGAAAAGGACCTACAAAAACAAAAACAAAACAATTAAGAAAATGGTAATAGGAATATACATATTGATAATGACCTGAATGTAAATGGACTAAATGCATCAACCACAAGACACAGACTGGCTGAATGGATAGAAAAACAAGACCCATATATATGCTGTCTACAAGAGACTCGCTTCAGACCTAGGCACACATACAGACTGAAAGTGAGGAGATGGAAAAAGATATTCCATGCAAATGGAAATCAAAAGAAAGCTGGAGTAGCAATACTCATATCAGATAAAATAGACTTTAAAATAAAAAATGTTCCAAGAGACAAGAAAGGACACTACATAAAGATCAAGGGATCAATTCAAGAAGAAGAGATAGCAATTATAAATATATATGCACCCAATATAGGAGCACCTCAATACATAAGGCAAATGCTAACAACTATGATAGAGGAAATTGACAGTAACACAATAATAATGGGGAACTTAACTCACACCTACTCACACCAATGGATAGATCATCCACACAGAAAATTAATAAGGAAACACAAGCTTTAAATGACACAATAAATCAGCTTAATTTGATAGATATCTATAGGAAATTACATCCCCAAACAGCAGATTATATGTTCTTGTCAAGTGCACATGGAATATTCTCCAGGATAGATCACATTTTAGGTCATAAATCACACCTTGGTAAATTTAAGAAAATTGAAATCATATCAAGCATCTTTTCTGACCACAATGCTATGAGATTAGAAATCAATTCCTGGAAAAAAAACTGTAAAAAACACAAACACGTGGAGGCTAAACAATACAGTACTAAATAACCAAGAGATCACTGAAGAAATTAAAGAGGAAATCAAAAAATACCTAGGGACAAATGACAATGAAAACACTACAATCCAAAACCTATGGGATGCAGCAAAGGCAGTTCTAAGGGGGAAGTTTATAGTAATACAATCCTACCTCAAGAAACAAGAAAAATCCCAAATAAACAATCTAACCTTACACCTAAAGAAACTAGAGAAAGAAGAGCAAACAAAACGGAAAGTTCATAGATGGAGAGAAATCATAAAGATCAGAGCAGAAATAAATGAAATAGAAACAAAGGAAACAATAGCAAAAATCAATAAAACTAAAAGCTGGTTCTTTGAGAAGATAAATAAAATCGATAAACCCTAGCAAGACTTATCAAGAAAAAGACAGAGAGGACTCAAATCAATAAAATTAGAAATGAAACAGAAGAAGTTACAATGGACACCACAGAAATAAAAAGCACCATAAGAGACTACTACAAGCAACTATATGCCAATAAAATGGACAACCTGGATGAAATGGACAGATTCTTAGAAAAGTATAACCTTCCAAGACTGAATCAGGAAGAAATAGAAAATATGAACAGACCAATCACAAGGAATGAAATTGAAACTGTGATTAAAAATCTCCCAACAAACAAAAGTCCAGGACCAGATGGATTCACAGGTGAATTTTATCAAACATTTAGAGAAGAGCTAACACCCATCCTTCTCAAGCTCTTCCAAAACATTGCAGAGGAAGGTACACTCCCAAACTCATTTTATGAGGCCCCCATCACCCTGATACCAAAACCAGACAAAGATAATACAAAAAAAGAAAATTACAGACCAATATCACTGATGAATTTAGATGCAAAAATCCTCAACAAAATACTAGCCAACAGAATCGAACAACACATTAAAAGTATCATACACCATGATCAAGTGGGGTTTATCCCTGGAATGCAAGGAATCTTCCATATATGCAAATCAATCAATGTGATACACCATATTAACAAACTGAAGGATAAAAACCACATGATCATCTCAATAGATGCAGAAAAAGCTTTTGACAAAATTCAACACCCATTTATGATAAAAACTCTCCAGAAGGTGGGCATAGAGAGACCCTACCTCAACATAATAAAGGCCATATTTAACAAACTCACAGCCAACATCATTCTCAATGGTGAAAAACTGAAAGCATTGCCTCTAAAATCAGGAACAAGACAAGGATGTCCACTTTCACCACTACTATTCAACATAGTTTTGGAAGTCCTTGCCACAGCAATCAGAGAAGAAAAAGAAATAAAAAGAATCGAAGTAAAACTGTCACCATTTGCAATGACATGGTACTATACATAGAAAATCCTAAAGATGCCGCCAGAAAACTACATGAGCTAATCAATGAATTTGGTAAAGTTGCAGGATACAAAATTAACACACAGAAATCTCTTGCATTTCTATACACTAACAATGAAAGATCAGAAAGAGAAATAAAGGAAACAATCCCATTCACCATTGCAAGAAAAAGAATAAAATACCTAGGAATAAACCTAACCAAGGAGGTAAGACCTGTGCTCAGAAAACTATAAGACAGTAATGAAAGAAATCAAACAGGACAAAAACAAATGGAGGGACATACCATGTTCTTGAATTGGAAGAATCAACATTGTGAAAATGACTATCCTACCCAGAGCAATTTACAGATTCAATGCAACCCCTATCAAATTACTGATGGCATTTTTCATAGAACTAGAACAAGAAATTTTATGAGTTGTATGGAAACACAAAAGACCCCGAATAGCCAAAGCAATCTTGAGAAGGAAAGACGGAGTTGGTGGAATTAGACTTCCTGACTTCAGGCTATACTGCAAGGCTACAGTGATTAAGACAGTATGGTGCTGGCACAAAAACAGAAATATAGATCAATGGAACACAATAGAGAGCCCAGAGATAAACTATGGTCAACTAATCTATGACAAAGGAGGCAAGGATATACAATGGAGAAAAGGCAGCCTCTTCAATAAGTGGTGCTGGATAAACTGGACAGCTACATGTAAAAGAATGAAATTAGAATACTCCTTAACACCATACACAAAAGTAAACTCAAAGTGGATTAAAGACCTAAATGTAAGGGCAGACAATGTAAAACTCCTAGAGGAAAACATAGGAAGAACACTCTTCAACATAAATAACAGCAAGATCTTTTTTGATCCATCCCCTAGAGTAATGGAAATAAAAACAAAAATAAATAACTGGGACCTAATGAAACTTAAAAGCTTCTGCACAGCAAAGGAAACTATAAGCAAGACACAAAGACAGCCCTCAGAATGGGAGAACATATTTGCAAATGAATCAACAGACAAAGGATTAATCTCCAAAATATATAAACAGTTCACCAGCTCAATATCAAAAAAACAAACAACCCATTCAAAAAATGGGCAGAAGACCTAAAAAGGTATTTCTCCAAAGAAGACATACAGATGGCCAAGAAAGGCACGTGAAAAGCTGTTCAACATCACTAATTATGAGAGAAATGCAAATCAAAACGACAATGAGGTATCACCTCACACCAGTTAGAATGGGCATCAGCAGAAAATCTACAAACAGTAAATGCTGGAGAGGATGTGGAGAAAAGGGAACCCTTTTGCACTGTTGGTGAGAATGTAAATTGATACAGCCACTATGGAAACAGTATGGAGGTTCCTTGCAAAACTAAAAATAGAGTTACCATATGACCCAGCCATCCCACTGCTGGGCATATACCCAGAGAACACCATACTTCAAAAAGACACACACACTCCAGTGTTCATTGCAGCACTATTTACGATAGCCAGGACATGGAAGCAACCTAAATGTCCATCAACAGATGAATGGATAAAAAGATGTGGTACATATATACAATGGAATATTACTCAGCTGTAAAAAACAATGAAACTTGGACATTTGTAGAGACATGGATGGACCTAGCGACTGTCATACAGAGTGAAGTGAGTTAGAAACAGGAAAACAAATATCATATATTAATGCATATATGCGGAATATAGAAAAATGGTACAAATCAACCAGTTTGCAAGGCAGAAATAGAGACACACATGTAGAGAACAAACATATGGACACCAAGTAGGGAAAGCAGGGAGGGTTGTGGGGGAATGAATTGGGAGATTGGGATACCAAATTGTACACTCTAAATATATGCAGTTTATTGTATGTTTACTGTACCTCAATAAAAGTTCAAAAAAAAAAAAAAACCAATTAGGTACAAACAAGCATGCCTACTAAAACCACTTACTCAGCATTGACCTGGAAATCCTAAGGAGTGCAGCAAGACTACAAACATAAGTAAAAGGAATAAGCATTGAAAAAGAGAAATAAAATTGCCATTATCCACATATAAGATTCTAGAATGCCTTTTCCTTAGGGGAGCTCATCGATTTATGATTTCCAAAATTGAATCTCCCCCTCAAATATCCACTATGAACTCCTGTCTAGTTCCTGTAACTGAATAGTCAGTGTCTCCTTTTAGTTTTCTAATAGCTATTTCAAAATTAAGAAATCTAGAGACAGTTACTGATTTTCCCTGACCTAGTATCTGTTTCTCCCCATTCCCCCCAGCACCGTCTACTTAGAACTTAGCCCCAAACCCATGAGTCTTTCATTCTTCCATCGTTTGCATCCAATCCCTCAAGTGTTGCACGGTTACACTCCCTGAATATCTCAGGCTTATCCACTGACACCACCCTTGTCCATGCCATGATCATATTTTACTTAGGCTGTTTCAAAAACACTTGCTTTCCCTTTTTTTCCTGAGTATTTACAAATGTTACCTGTAAGCTTATTGTTGCTCTCTTATTCCCATCATATTTGCAATAATGATTGTCATTTGTGTATTGTAATAGGCAGTTACCTCTTCATACATCTGATATCAGCCTAAATTCACTAGTTTCCTCTTTTTAGTATATTGATGACAACATTCTTTTACGACATCAATATTTGTAAAAGACTCCAGTGGATTATTTTTTTGTCAACCTCTGTAGATGAAAAATTGAATGGTAATATAGGTTTGGTTATGTTTAATCTTTTCTCCTGTGAGAAATAATTTTATTAATGCACTTCTTTTGTAGAAGTGGGAATTGGTACTGAACATACGCAGAGGTGATGGCAGTGTTCCCTAGCTATGACTAATAGAAAATTTTGGCTTTAGAACATCTTGTATTCTCTGTCAGCTTCTTGTGGGACTAGCAGTTCCAGTAAAGCCTCTCCAGGGTCAAATATCTGAGCTGAAATTACCTGGAAAAAAGATTATGCCTCCACATTGCTGAGCCCTTCATAAGTTCTCTCTCCTTCGTGACAAAACTGTGATGAAAAAGGCAAAACATTATAGTTCAGTTTTTAGCTATGTTTCTGTAGCCCACGTTTTAATCAGAATAAAACGAAACTCATATCTTTTTCTTCACTGTACATTCTGAAACTTACTTTAAAAAAAAAACCACACACAAAACAAAACAGACTAGAAAAAAAATGTACTTAACTAGGAAAAGAACTCCTTTACTGAAAAGCCCTGAATGAACTTAAAGACTGAACTGTACTCTCCAGTTTGTCAGTTGAATGTAAAATCTTTGCTATTTGTCTCCTAGTCACATGAAATTACTCAGAAAATCAATGGGAGACGAGCCTCTAATATGAGTAAACTAATTGCTAAATTTTCGTCCACACTCTGTACTCCCCTAATAAAGTGTTATGTCATCTGTGACTGTCCAATTCCCTTTACTTTATCAACTAATTTTCTTTCAACTACTGGGTCCTCCGGAAATTTCCCACGTCATTTTAGCAACATAAAACTCAATTTGTAAAGGATTTGTGAATTTTCTATGAATTTTATTTCCCATGCTTTGATGGCAATATTTCCTAAGTAACAGATTTGAATTAAAGTTCGTGAATGAAAGGAAGAATCAGACCACAATAGTAAAGTGTTGAATGAATTAAATACTTTCTCCTTCACCACTAAAGCATGCCTAGAAGAATGATTCATGATGCTAGAACTGTAGGAGTTAGTTCTGGGAAATTAAAAAAAAGAAAAAAAAGATTTTAATTGCAAAAAAAGTTGAAATGGGCAAAAGGAAATACCTTTAAACAATATCATTAACAATGCTCTATAAACATATATTTTTCTTATAGAAGATAGTCATGAATGGCTACTGCTATTAAAAACAATATTATTTAAAATCACACACACACACACACACACACACACACACACACACAGAGACATGCACACACACACATCTTGGAGAAATGATTTGACTAAAAGTTTAGCCATTATCAGTTTTTTTACTGAAGCACCAGACACTCCAATGCCTCAATTTTTCTTCCCCAAAAAGAGAGCGGAAAAATATTTCTAAGCAATATAAATATTGGAAATTATCTTAGCTGTTTCTAAATAACATATGTATGTGCAAGGCTTGGCGTTCACCAAATGGTGAGGTGTGAGTTTTTCATGCTGAATAATTTCTGCATTTCCATGTACACCCACACAGACACCATGTTAAACTTCACTCTTACAACCCACTTAAGAACATAATGCTTTGAATTCTTATATTTTCAAAAGATAAATTACCAAAACTCTGAAAATTCTCCATTTTTAGATGGAAATATTTTCTTTTTGATTTTGTCTTATTGTGAAGTTTATCAGAAACCACTTACCATAAGGCCATGTTCAAACTCAGCACAAGTTGGAGTCTTTAATTTTTTTTTGTCCACACTGTATTTTACTCTGCAAAAACTCAAACATACACAGTTGTAAAATTATACAATGAAAACCTGGATTTCCCCCACTTACATTCCCACTTAACATTCAGTAGGGAACATTTTTCCACAATGTTTGATCTGTGTACACACACATTTTTACATAAGCATGCTTTTCCTAAGATTCACATTCTGCTGCATACCCAAGATAACATTTTCATCCCTAAGAGGTGAAAAATCAATATTTTATTATTTATTGCTTTTGCTTTTTTATTTGTTTACAGAAGTAATTTTAGGTTAGCAGAAGAATAGCATGGATAGTACAGAGCACGTCTACGTAACTTTTCACATCACACAGCTCCCTGGAGTGTTAATTTCTTATGTAGCCACCGCCCATCTAAAGGAAACTTTAAAAATTAACATTGGTCTGGATTATTTTTAAGTTAAATGCATTCCTTTATTTTGCTTCTGGTGACAAAATATCAATCACGTATTTGTTTTTCCTTTCTGTGACGTTTACAAGTTTAACACGTGGGCCAAACCATATTTCCTGCTTGTTCTCTTTGATACTTGATTAATTGCTGCTGACCGTTAGGTATTTCAAGCCGTTTTCTTGTGGACTGCTTATAATTTCATTAACTCAAAGCATCTTTATGTTTTTCTCCATTAATTTTCTTATGGTTGTATATTTCTCAAAGACTCACTTTCATAGTTCTGAAAACCAGAGAAGCGTTTTTCTTCTTCTTAGGGAAGTGCCAGACATATCCTATTATCTCCTAGGCCTATGATTTTCAGTCTGTAAAGTATTTTCTTGATATGAATGTTTCATAAAGAAGACCAGGTAATACCCTTTTTTATTCTCACTTACTCATTCAAAACATTTTTATCGAGTCCTACTGTGAGCAGTAAATCGTTCCAGGCACTAGTGGTATGATTGAAGGCGAAGATGGACTAGCTGTGCATTCCAACGGCAGATTTTCTAATTTTCTTTACCTCTAACCCTTCAGTAACCAGGGAGTGTACATTTACATTCCTCCCAAGAATAGCACTCCGACCTAGCTTACTCTTTCTACAGAGACCTTCCGCTGTAACTGTAGAATCTTCTTCCCCAAGCTCTGCCCACCCTCCCTATATATCAAAACTCATGATCCCACTTATGTTCTAATTTAGTAAAATTTTCATGATTTGCTGTAATATCCCTGTCCCTGAATAGTTACTTCTGTATTGAAGAGTCTCTTAAAACACAATTTTAACCCCAAAATAATGAGATCCCAATACTAGGATGGCCAACAAGTGGAGAGAGCAGATATTATAATGGGATGTTTATTTAATCTAACATTGCCTCAGATCATATTGTATAAGGACATACTGTGCACATGCACATGTGGGTGTTGTGTGTGTGTGTGATTGTGAATTAGGCTTTAGAAAGAATTGGAATGTTGTTGGAGAAGCGATGAGAGGCTAATGAAAGTTTTAGGTAAAGGTGTACATTTTTAACTAGTTAACAGAGTAACCCCAGGGGGGATGTAGAGCTCAGGGAAGAGGACCTCATGGGGTGATTATTTAGGAGGTTATTATATTTGTTCAGGGGAGCGATACAGAGAGATTGAAGCAGAGTGGTGCTAATGGACAAGGAGGGTGAGAACGGATCCATGAAACATTTCAGATGTGTTCTCTACACTTAGTAATCAATTGACTGTGGCAACCACAGAAGACTGAGAAATCATTTTATTTTATCTTTGCAACTTTCCATCTCTTTTCTGTGTATTCTCATATTTAATATAAATTATACTATAACAGTTAGCGAATCTATTTGTATTTGCTTAGCTGATCATTTACCTTGTATGATTTAAAACTTAAAAGATCTGTTAAGAATGTTGAAAAGAAATATGCAAAAATGTATGAAATCGTGAAAAGGAAAAAAAAACATCCACAGGGCTTCCACCTGTGTAGGGGGAAAACCCAGTCCTTTCTTCCTGTGTGTCTCCTTTACTCCTCACAGCAAACACTTCGCTTCTGACACTTCTGGTCACCAAATATGTGGGTTTTTTTCCCCCACACCAAGCAATTCTCTGCAACACCAGCTAGGTGTCCTACAATTCAACTCAATTTTGACACTATCTATTCAAAAATAGCGTCAGATCTCACAGGTTAAGGGCTCAGTCCCACAAAACTCCCCCAGATGATGTGGTAAATAGAGGGAGGCCTGGGAGGGTCCTGAGCACAGGAGCTTCTGTCCCTGTGAATTTGGGGTGCATCCCAGGGTGGATGTGTTCACCAACCTGGAAGCCCTCCAAACCCCCGACTCCTGGTACTTTATGGAGATTCCCTCACATAGACACAACCATGTATTAACTCCATTTCCAGCCCCTCTACCCTCTCTGGAAGATGGGGTTGGAACTGAAAATTTCAAGCTTCCAATGACAGCTTGGTCTTTCTGGTGACCAGTCCCATCCCAGAGTCATCCAGGAGCCCACCCAGGTCACCTCATTATGACAGAAGATGCTCCTAGTACTCTTATCACTTAGGAATTTACAAGGGCTTTAAGAGCTCCCTGTCAGGGACTGGGTTGGAGGCAAATATAATAACAAGAGTTGTTCCTACTGCTCTTATCAACCAGGAAATTGCAATGGTTTCAGGAGTTCTGTGTCAGGAAAACTGGGGATCGAAATTAATATATATATTTTCTATTATCTCACAAATAGCTTTCAAATACATAAGTAATCTTCCATCATGATGTGTTAACAAAGAACTCTACAGGAGAAGGAGTGACACGGGAAAACAGCACTGGAAATCTAGATACAGACCCCTGTCGTTTTTTCTGCATCATTCATTTTTTCTATCAGTGTCATTAAAATGTGTGTCTGTAGAATGCTACTCTGGAGGTGTTGTTGGGAAGTGCTTGGTATGAGAGTATTGTGTAAAGTAGTAAAAGGATGCACAAGCAGAAATCCAAAAAGGTTGGACACATCAGCTAACAGCTATTTACACAATTAAACGAAGGCTTCATGAGGGAATAATATGACCTCATATAACATTTAAATAAAAAGACATCCATTACAATTTTTATTGCAAGAATAGATGTAAAAAGAAGTAAAATATCTCATATGAGAATAGGTACATAAGATATACGAGATGTGCTGTGTGTGTGAATCATCCAACTAGAAGTCATTGTTAGATATTATATTAAAATAAAGCGTAGTATAGATGAAATAAGCAAGATATGAAATTCCTTAAAGTAGGGTAATGATTTTTATTAATACTATTTATGTGCAATTACAGTAGTACTATTAGTACTGTTTATGTATTAGTACTATTGGTACCATTAGTATTATTAGTACTATTTATGTATAATTTTATTAATACTATTTATGTATTTATTTAAATTATATTTCATTTTTATATGGAGATGAAATACTAGCTGGAAGATTAGTTTGTTGAAGATGGTTGTTTTTAATTTATTTATAGAGTTTACATTTTCAGATTTTTTTCCCATGTGGTCCAAATTATCAACTGTAATTAATGCCACAGGAAAGTTTGCAAATAGTTAATATGTAGGCAGGAAATATGTTCACTTAATTACAGCAGGGGGTTATATATGTATAGATTATAATATGTTTGTATAGACCTGAAATATCACTATTATGTTGGTAAAAGATAATGTATATGAATTTACAGCATGTTGTTATATAACCCACAACCAACTCTCATTTAATATTTTGATAAAATAACTTGCATTGGTGCCCAGTTCTCATTTAAACCATCAAGCTATTCTGTGTAACAAATCACAGGGACTAAATCTGATGAATTAGCCAATACCTACTTCCTCCTTGAGAATGTTAAGTTCACTTTCCAATAAGGAATGAAAAAATTAGTCAATTTAAAAAGGGACAGCTATTTTTAAAACCACCAAGGTAAATGTAATTAGCTGAGAGTAGTTATTTCAAAAAATTTTTGAAAGTTTACATGTTTAAAAATAAGAAAAAAAAATGTAATATGTTGAAATTGTAAATTAGTAATTTTGACAAAATCAGTTTCTTTTTGGATTGTTTATTCATTATTCTTTGGTTTTCAGCTTAAGATTCAGTTTTGTCTGTAATTTAAAAAAAGTAAAATAAAAGCTTAATTATCACAAAAGAGGTTTTGTGAATGTGTGATAATAGCCTTAAGATGATTATCTAGTTTAATTTCTAGGTTAAATGGTATGTGTACTTTTATGGTTTTTAATATACAATGCCAGTTTGCTCTCCAGAAATGAATAACTTATCATTGCAGGAGTCAGAAATATTCCTTCTAACTTTTGCCTCTTGGTTGAATGAAAAATAAGAACTATATTATTCTTATTATTATGGAAGTTGACATTTATTTAATGCTTACTATGTGCCATGACTACAGTTCTGGATTACTTTTTATAGATTAACTCAATGAATTTTCTTTTTTTTAAATTAATTTTGTATTGGAGTATAGTTGATTTACAATGTTGTATTAGTTTCTGCGGTACAGAAAAGTGAATCAGTTATACATATACATATATCCACTATTTTTTAGATTCTTTTCCCATATAGGTCATTACAGAATATTGTATCTCAATGAATTTTCATCACAACCTTCTAAGATAGTAGATTAGTTATCTATTGCTGTGCAATGACCTCAAAACTTTATGGTATAACCAGTAAGCACTTATTGTCTCACAGTTTCTGTGGGTCAGAAATTTAGAAGGAGTAATAATAATAATAATTAGGGTATCTGTGATGTTGCAATAAAGATGTCAGTTACCTGAAGGCTTGATGTGGGCTGGAGGTGGTCCCCTCTACACTCACGTGGTTGGCAAGTTAGTGCTGCCTATGGGTAGGAGGCCTCCGTTCCTCACCTCTTGGACTTTTCCTTAGGGCTGCTTGAGGTCCTCATGATGTGGCAGCTGGCTTCCCTCAGACCAGCTGATCCAAGAGAGAGCGAGGCAGAAGCCACAGTGTCTTTTAAGACATTGCTTTGGCTGTCACACTCCGTCATTTCCACAGTATCTCATTGGTCATGCAGATCGGCCCTATTCTGTGTAGGTGGGAACAACACAGCATGCAAATCCCTGGATATGGGCATTATAGCAGCTGTGTGAGAGGCTAGCTACCATGTGTAGATTTCATTATTATTCCCATTTTACAGATGAGAAAACTGAGACAAGAAGATGTTAAGTAAAATGCTGATGGTACCATACAAAGTGGTAGAGCTGAACATTGAATGCACATTTTCTGTCTCCAGAACGTGTGCTGTTAAGAGACATGGTGTTGTCATAATAATTCATTTTAATTTTAAAGTTTTGATTACCAACAGTTGCACATTTTCCTGTATCTATTGTCCATTTAATATGAGTGTGCATTTGTATATAAAATACATCCCTTTATCCTTATTTTCTATAGAGGTGACTTTTTCTTTTAGTGAATTACAGAGATTTTTCATATTCTAAAATTACTAACATTCTGACTTTTTAAAGGTTGCATTTTTTTTCAGTTTGCCAGTTGTCTTCGGGTTGTGTTTATGGTGTTTTTAACTAACAGAATTTTTGTCTCTTTTTTGCACATTCATCAATGTTTTCTTTATGATTTTTGCCTGTAGATTATCCAAGGATCCATCATTTAATAGTTCAAATCAGTTTATTTTTCCAATAGTTACTTTTTTTAAGTCAGAATTTTTAGCAACCTCTAGAATTATCCCCTAAGCTCAAAAAGAGTGTGTCAATCATGAAGGACTGAAATGCCAAACTTATTTCACTGTTTTTTTGAATCTGTTGATGTGAACATTATGTTGAAAAATTGTAGGGGCTGGTTGGTGGAAGAACAGCTGAAAGTAGGCAAGGACTCTGCAAGACAAGACACGTGCCTCAATTATTTCATTAAGTCAACCTCACTTTGCATTAAGAAATCCCTTTTAAATTGCATATGCCTCCTGGTAAAATTAAAATTTCAATTGTCTTTTGTATGTCTCTTTATTAAGACTGTTAGATGAATATCTAGTTTTTGCATCTTTCTATTTATCTATTTCTGTCAGCATGGGCATTTTGGAGGGAAAAGAAAAGGTTTGGTTATTATGGGAGACTGCTGAAAGACAGTGTTTAGGATCACTTATCGGCAGTGGCCACTGTGTGTATCCTAAATACCCAATAGAATCCTGAGATGAGGTGAGAGTGTCCGGAGTAATGACAGGGCTGAAAACAGCTGTCACACTTACACCTGACAGCTATAAATATGTCTGTGGGTTGTCGTTTGCATGAGAGGATCAGCCAATCGTCTTTGGTGAGGAAAAGGTGTGGACTCATAGAAGTGCATATTTCCACTTATCTATTTTTATGAAAGAAAAAACTACTTATTATGGGACTCTGTAGTTTGCTGTGCGCTCTCCTGTGTTATTTTGGTATGAAGTTTACATTTTTGTAAGACATATAAATAAGTATACCTATTTGTCTAATACGATAATAGGCATAGTTGCTCAAAGACGTGGAGCTCGAACTTATGCCTTGTGGCTCCGAATGTAATGATTCTTTAAATTAAGTACAGGACCACATTTGCAACATTTTCCTACTTTATAATGCATTTCTACAAGTGCTGGGATTATATTTTAATCTTCATAGAATGTGTAGTTCAGGAGGTCTGTTTTCCAGTTTAATTGACAATGATTTCAAGAGATTTAGGGTGAAAAGGACGTGTAGTGGAGAGTATACCTGGACCCCGGCATCATCCCAAATGTCTCCAGGCCTGTTTACACTATTCAGACCTCATAATACCCAAACTTAATCTTCAGTCTATGCTGCTAACTCAGCCATCCAGTGCTACATAAAGCCTTCCCCCCCACCTCATAGCTACAGTTCTTCTCAATTAGCTTTTAACACAGTGCTACTCACAGTATAGTCCAAAGATCCATTTCAGTCTACAGACTTTTACTAGACTACAAAATAAACACCCAGTTGAGGACGAGCATTTAGAAACGTTGATAGCAATCTGACATTGCTGTGACACCCTAGTGCATCACAGCGTGTTGTCTCTTTGGAAAGCAGGTAGACGAGTTTGGAGCATATCAAATCATAGGTGAGTCACACGTGGCATGAGTTCTATACAGGCATGCACAATAGAACTGCATGTATGTCTGCAGTGCAGTGGAAATTGAAAAGAAAAGAAACATCTGTCCTTCATCACCAATACCTGAGAAGCAGAGCTCTGATGCCTTATGGGTCTAGAGTCTTCTGTGCCTCACCTGCCCTTTTTTCTGTACTGTCCTCTTTAAACCAGCTGAACTGTATGGTGTGTCATTCAGCCAGCAGCATATCAGGTTGCTGCTTTCCTTTGTTTTAATTTTTTATGGCTTCTGATTGACAATAACAAACACACAAACAAACACAGTTCCTATCAGATGGATTCTTTTTTCCTGCTCCTTGGCTGAGCACTGCTAAAAAAAAAAGTCACACAGTGGGTCAGACTCATGTCACTGTGAACTCATGGTCCGGCAGCTCACAGGCCCTTCACAGTGTGGAATTATTTTCTTATCAAGACACGCTCTTACCCTTGCAGTTACACTTTCAAACTTTAGTTCCTCTTGTTCTCGTTCTCTTTTTTTAATATATTTTTTAAATTTAATTATTTATTTATTTAGTTCTGGCTGTGTTAGGTCTTCGTTGCTGCACGTAGGATTTCTCTAGTTGTGGTGAGCGGGGGCTGCTCCGTTGTGATGGGCAGGCTTCTCAGTGCAGTGGCTTTTCTTGTTGCGGAGCACGGGCTCTAGGTACACGGGCTCAGTAGTTGTGGCTCACAGGTTAGTTGCTCCACTGCACGTGGGATCTTCTAGGACCAGGCTCGAACCCATGTCCCTTGCATTGGCAGGTGAATTCTTAGGCACTGCACCACCAGGGAAGCCCTCAAACTTTAGTTCATCTCTTAATTCTTAGATAGGATAGGGGAAGGCAGCGCATGAAAATTTCCTCAGATTTTTGCTACCGTATTTTCCCGATGTTACTTCATTTTCACTTACCTTTTCCTGCTTTTCTCCTGTTACAACAGGATTCCTTATCTCCAGGCTGGATCCCATCTCCTCTTACTCTGCTAGCAACCTTGTGAGATTTTTCTCTCCTCAAC
Source organism: Hippopotamus amphibius kiboko (assembly GCF_030028045.1). Classification (NCBI taxonomy): domain Eukaryota; kingdom Metazoa; phylum Chordata; class Mammalia; order Artiodactyla; family Hippopotamidae; genus Hippopotamus; species Hippopotamus amphibius. The sequence continues at coordinate 193,886,270 of NC_080188.1, read as the reverse complement.
CTTCAAATCTCTTTCTTTCTTAATTTATCTCCATAAACATTTAAATATCCTCCTGCCTCTCTGGTTTACTTTTAAGAAAATTACCTCAGTATGGTTTCTTCACCTTTCAACTAACTACTCTTAATTATCCTTAAAAATCTTAGTTTAAACATCACTTCTTTGAGGGTGCTTTTTCTGATTCCTCCAGGGCAGGAAAGGTATCCTTTGTATCTTCTCAGAGCACTTGCATTTATGTCCTTTATAAAATTTATGACTGTATATTTGCTACTAATAAATCTGCTATAGGTCTTTCAAAATCCCTTTGAATCAGTGACTCAGCTCATTTTAGTCCAGCTATAATTTTGGGGTGTGTGTGATTGAAAAGCAATGAAACTGATTTCAAGGTCAGAGTTGGCCACATTCCTTCCAAACTCTCTCATTAAATGATGGGGTTTTGGGAAACGTGGTGTTTGTATTTTTTTGGTCATCAGTTCAATTAAGTGGTTGTTTGAACCACTTGTCCATCTGGTAGCAAGTAGTAAGCTTTAAAGTAAGTTCAGGGGAGAGGAAAACCACTAGAAGATTCACTTATTGTAATGTGCTTGGTTAATCAACTTTAGACTTGTATAGCTTTTGTAGAGTTCTTTATAGGCAGTTTGAATTTAAGTTAATAAAGATTTAGGCAAGTTACTTTACTTCTTTGAACATCTAATTATTCGAAAACCTTTAACACAATATATATTATAGAGCTTTTGTGAGGTTTAATCACACACATATACATACATATATGCATCATTTCACATAAAAGTTGAAATTCTATTTGGAATTATTATTATTATTATACTATTAAGATAATTCAATAACTATATCACTAACTCTCATGACATCAGTTACTATCACGAGCTAGTGAGAAATGAATACTTTCAGTTAGTACCTAAATAAATTGAGTTCTGAGGTCAGCAGTTTTTCAAAAACTATTAAGACTGCTGTTTTTGTGACATGTTTAAAACAAAGGGTGGTTAATAAAATTAAAATTGTTTTGCTCTATGATACAGGAAACTAGATTCCCCTTTGAGCACTTAATTAGTGTGATGCATTAAAAAAATTACAGCATTAACATAACAAGGATTCAAGCAATTAGAAAAATACAAAAATGTGTTTTATACTCAGTATTACTGAAGTGAAATACGTCTGCTTTTAGAATGTTGCCAACGTCAAACTGAGTTGAATTCTGTATATTTAATAAGCATCTTATATTTAGATCTTGTGAAACTAAATGACTTTTAAAGCTTTACTTAAACCTATTCTTAGCCATTTAGTGCTTGAATGGTTCACAGTCCCAGAATTGGCAGAAGTATGACGTCTTCTCATGTACACACACACACATACACACACGCACACACACACTGATTGGTATTTTATTGATTAAAGCAACAGAATCAAAATAAAACTCGATTGTTAGAGATTATCTATTCTCCTCTATGAAAAATAAGCAATTTTCATAGCAATCAACCCACTCATGCTTATAAACAGAGTATAATATGCGAAGGCTACGTGAGAGATTTATAATGCAATTTGTTCAGTCGGTCTATGTAATAAAGTCTTTCCCCGTAAAATAAAAACAAAGAACATTCAATTTTTAAAATTTACCCCTTTTCATGTTTCTCTTTAAAAGTTCTTTTTCCAAAGGATATTTGATTTCTGTAAATCAAAACCCAAGACTAGATTGGTTTCGCGCACTGTCCACTGTTTACTGCTTTCTGAAGAGCTGTTACCTAGCAACTGCATGGAAGAAGTTTCCAGTACTTTAAATCATAGAGGAGCTCAGAAAATACTGTGAGGGAGACTTTTTAAAAAAAAATTCTGACTTGTTAAAATGTAATTAACAAATTGATTTTCCATAAAGTAAGAGGGCCTTGAAAATAGATTCGTTCGTTATCTGTCTATAAATTTGTGGCTCTAATTGTGATTGCTTATCTGAAAAGCTTTTAAATCAAAAATAATAAAAATAGCAATAAAAGAGAAACCACCAATCTCACATAATCCTGTTATTTTAAAAGTCATAGCCTTTGAAAACTCTTTCCCATTCCTTAAGATAATTACTGTTAGCAGTTAGATTCTTGTTCTTGTGATTTTTTTCATGCTTACTCAAACATACATGTGCCCCCATGAACATACATGCAGAAGTCAGCTTTTTTATCAGTGGAGTTTTCTTAAGCTGTTTTGCTACTTAACTTTTTAAACTGTCTTACTGACATTATTTTAAGATGGTTTGTTGAAATCTACCTTTTTTATTTTTAGCAGTGCAGGATTGTGATGGTAAATAGTACCTGTTTAGCATTCTGATCAGATCATTTTATACCCATTATCTACTCTTCTTCTCAGAAAAACCTGTGAGGTAAATGTTACTACTATTCACATTTTTAAAGATCAGGCAGGTTAGGCTCTAAGGGACAGGGCCCTGCCTGTGGCCTGGCACGCCAAGGGGTGACACCTCGTGACCCCATAACGTATGCTTTAATGGCAGGCAGCACAAGAGAAAGGGCTGAATTGAAAGAGAGACTTTAAAAGGACGAGAAGAAAATACAAGATTTCAAAAGGAGAAACGCTTCCTTCAACAAGGGAAGGAAATTAGAAGGAAAACATGGACAGATTTGATAATTGCTAAGGAGTAATCTTTGTTTGCATCATCAGAACTGGACTTTTGCCACATATGTGGTCTCACCAGCAAGAGGGAAAGAGTTTTGGGAACTCTTTTGTCTACCAAATACTAATCCAGAACTTTACAACACCTAGTCTAGTAACCGTATGTAACTGAGCAGCTGAGACCTGTCATTTCTCCCCAGGCAGCCACGTCCCCAGCTAAACCCATGGGGACGGGTGAGGGGAAATGAGAGCCTCTTACTAAAAGGAAGAAGGAGAGATGAATATGGGGTGACAGTAGTGACGGTTCAAATCTTTTTGTCCACCCAAGTATCCGTGTACAGCATTCTCCCTTTTACGTTAAGATACTACCTGTACGCCCACCCTATGTGCGCATGTAACAGCGGAGCAAGATAACTGTGATAAAGTACTGGGTTTTGGAAACAGAAAGGGAGACACACAGCAAGGGTGAGATCGTGCGGGACATGATTAGACACCCATCCTGCTCTTAGACAGTAACTCCTTTGTCCATTCATAAGCATCGATCTTTGTTCGCTCTTTCTGTGGCTACAGAGAATGTTGCAATTGGAACGGATTTCCTCCAGTCCTTTCCGTGTGTCAGTAATTGTGCTCAAAGATCTTTTCTGAGCACTTTCTGACACTTGCCTTATTGACTGGCTCTTGTTGCCCTGTCCATGTCACCCTGTTGGTTGTCATGGCTGCTACCTCAGCATCATCTGAAACAACAGGTTTATCGAGTGGGAAGGCAGCACTTTTATCTGATGCCCGCATCAGGTCCAGCTTTATTGATCTGGCTGAGAAGTCTTAATGGGGTGTCACTGATAAAGACTCTGAAAGACTGTCATCTGCCACGATGTAGGGTACAGTTCACTGTTTTGGTTCTGCAGCTGTCCAGATGCCTGGACCCTTACGTTTCTAGGTTCAAGCAATGTTCTCTTCTCCCTCTGCTTGCAAACTGACCAATTTTTATCTCAGATCATCTATCTCTGTGTACCTGACTAAAATCAGCAAGGTGCTGTCACCACGTTAGCATTCTTGCCCTTTCCAATGCCTCTCCTAGACGTGTCTCCATCGACACGTGGTTTTTGCATTCAGAGGGGAAAATGGATAGAAAGGAAAGACAGCAATTTCTGTCACAGATATAATTCTACATTATGTATCTTTATAGTACTTAAATTTTATCTAACTTTGTCTTCCTTTTTAAAAAAATTTATTGGAGTATAATTGATTTACTGCATTGTGTTAGTTTCAGGTATACTGCAAAGTGAATCAGTTATGTATATACATATATCCATTCTCTCTCTCCCTCTCTTTTTAGATTTTTTTCCCATAGAGGTCATTACAGAGTATTCAGTAGAGTTCCCTGTGCTATACAGCAGGTTCTTATTAGCTGTCTATGTTCTATATAGTAGTGTGTATATGTCAATCCCAATCTCCCAATTTATCCTTTCCCCCCTTATCCCCTGGTGACCATAAATTTGTTTTCTACATCCGTGACTCTACTTTTGTTTTGTAAATAAGTTCATTTGTACCCTATTTTTAGATTCCACATATAAGCAATGTATGATATTTGTCTCTCTGTGTCTGACTTACTTCACTCAGTATGACAGTCTCTAGGTCCATCCATGTCTCTACAAATGATCCAATTTTGTTCTTTTTTTATGGCTGAGTGATATTCTATTAGATACGTATGTACCACATCTTCTTTATCCATTCCTCCATCAACGGACATTTAGGTTGCTTCCATGTCCTGGCTGTTGTAAACAGTGCTGCAGGGAACAGTGGGGTGCCTGCATCTTTTCCAGTTATGGTTTTCTCCGGAAATACGCCCAGGAGTGGGATGGCTGGATCATATGGTAGCTCTATTTTTAGTTTTTTTCAAGGAACCTCCATGCTATTCTCCACAGTGGCTGCACCAATTTAAATTCCCACCAACAGTGTAGGAAGGTTCCCTTTTCTCCACACCCTTTCTAGCATTTATTGTTTGTAGATTTTTTGATGATGGCCAGTGTTTAATTAGAAAATCACTTAATAAAAATGGGCAGTTTGTGACTTGAAAGGTCCCCAAAAGAAAATGTAAGTAGCTGATGAAAAAAAATGAGCCGAAAACGTGTCCAGTCTCCTAGGTTACTGTCCCCCTTTTCCACACTGCTTGGTCATAATAGTTAATGGTATAAGTAGCCATGACAATGCTTTTTTCAGTGCCCTAGATGGGTGTTTCTGTAATTTCCCTTCTTTCAGTGTTCTTGCCCACATCCTATCTCTGCACCCACTTCCAGAGGCATCCTCCCTGGATGGTCACATTTACATGACCCTTCTATCATGTCTATTCTTAGTCCCCTCCTCTGTGAGTACCCCCCTGTATCTTTCCAGTTCATGTCCTCTAATACAGAACTCCGATTATCTTTCGACTGCACTAGGACTCGTAGTTTGCTGATTCAACCAAGTTTTCACCCATTGGTTCTGTCTTCCTTCTTAACCTGTTCACGTCCTATGGCACACCTTTGTAACTAATAATTTCAGTTCAGCCTCAATTTGTTGACCCTCCATTAGTTAGACTTGTTTGTCAAAAATCAACTCTAGTGGACTCTAACTCTCTGTCTTCTAGGTGTTTACTTCCATGTGTTTGACTGTGGCCAGAAGAAACCAAACAGAAGACAACCTGCAGACAATCCCCATTTTAAATCCATGGTCACTAATTTTTAGGGGTGTAGAAGTTGCCAGACAATCATTGTCTCCCACTCTCTTAAACAGCTATGCCACATTTTCTCCTCGCACCCCCACCTCTTCCCTAATCATCATTCCACCTATTTTACTAAGAAAGTAGAGCCATAGGAAGAAAAACAAAATTTTCAGCCCACCAACCTGAAGGTAGAACATGCGTAGGTTGTACCTCTCCTGTTATTACAGATGAACAATTTTAGCAGCAATATGGCCAAGAAGGGGCGTGAAAAGAGTGATATACTATGTTAGTAAGATTACCCAAATTCTGACAGTCTAAGAATGATGAATTCAAAACATGTCCGGTAAGCTTTAGGACTTATGAAAGGTCATTAATCCATTTGGCAGGCCAAACAGCACTCTCTAGTTATTGGTGAAAATGGAAATGTTCTGTATTCGCCTTGTCTAATACCTAACCAGTAGCCACAAGTGTCATTGAGAACTTTAGTGGTATTGAACTTTTATTTGTGTTTAGTTTTAGTTTACTTAAGTAGCCACACACGGCAGAGGCAGCTGTATTGGCCAGCACAGTTTCATTTTTATTTTATTTAATTAGTTAATTAATAACTTTATTGGAGTATGGTTGATTTACAATGTTGTGTTAGTTTCAGGTGTCAGCAAAGTGATTCAGTTATACACACATATATATATATATATATTTTCAGATTCTTTTCCCTTATAGGTTATTACAAAATATTGAGTAGAGTTCCCTGTGCTATACAGTGGGTCCTTGTTGGTTATGCTTTATATGTAGTAGTGTGCATAGGTTAATCCCAAACTCCTAATTTATCCCTTCCCCTGCTTTCCCCTTTGATAATCATAAGTTTGTTTTTATGTCTGGTGGGTCTATTTCTGTTTTGTGTTTAAGTTCATTTGTGTCATTTTTTTAGATTTCATATATAAGCAATATTGTATGATATTTGTCCTTCTCTGTCTGGCTTACTTCACTCTTAGTATGATAATCTCTAAGTCCACCCATGTCACTGCAAATGGCATTATTTCATTTTTTTTTCTAATGGCTGAGGCAACTGTACTCACCAACACAGTTTTAGAAGGGTGATAAGTGGGATGCTGAAGCACTGGAAAACAGGAAGAGCAATTAGGAAGCTGTTTCATTACCCCAGGTGAGAGATGATCGGAGTTTGAATAAAGGTCTGGCATCCCTTAGCTGTAATCCCCAATCCAGGAAATTCTGAAAAAAGAAAATATTTTAGTATTTGTGTTGGTGGTAAAAATCTGACTTGACCTGAAATTATTTGGTAGCACTCCCTGCACCAAACTTAATTTTTTAAAATTAGTGTAAGTATTCACACGTTCAGCTACGGAAATAACACACATAAACATACGTTGGTCCCTACACATATTCTGCAGGGTTTGCAAGATGCAGCGTGTTGTCTTTCAACAATTTGGAAAGAAAATATTTCATTCTAAAAGCTGCTAGCTGGCCCTTAAGAGTATGGGCAAAGATCAGAAGCCTGTAGTAAGTAGTGAGCGTGGGAATAAGGGTAGGCGGAGAGACAGAGGACTTTAGTGGTATAATCAATAAACCTTGGCAGTCATATGACATTGGGAAATGAGGGGCAAAGTCGGATGAAAGAATATTGTCAGTTTTTTTAATTCAGTTTAGAAGATAGTGATGAGTATTCCAAAAATGCCCGAGAAGAAGGGGTGGATCTGAACCTGAGGGGAGAGATCTAGAGATATATTCAGTTCTGTGTTGCAGGCTGGGTTTCAGCTTTCTGTAACTTATGCACATGGGGATTATTATTCTATCACATTCCTTTCCCTGTGCCAATCATCCTTATGGATTACGTAGATGTTTTCTTTATAAAAAAAGTACTGATTTTTCTTTTTATCTAACAAGGAATCCCAAGATTATATACTATTAACTCATTAATCTAAGAGGATTATTTTCAACCTTTCTGATCCAATACCTCTTTTTTATGATAAATATTTTGTAACACTTCTTGTTCTATCATGGAATGAAATTCTGATGTAAATATCTAGATGGATACATTTTAAATATTTAATATAATGTCCTAAGTGTAATGTGAAGGAGAAACAGAAGGGAAAAAACTAATAGTAAGGAAGTGTATATTTTAATATGTAAATGCCCAGGTATGAATAACCAAAAAAAGACAATGCAAGAGAGGTGCTTTCACCAATAAATATGTGCCTGCTACTGACACTGGCAATATTAATGATCATGTTAAATTTGTATTTATGACTCACACACAATACTAAACAAAATAAACTTTCTCTTAATTTACACAGTAGTCTTCCTAAATAATTCAGTGTTTACTAAAATAGTGCAAAACATACTTTGTATTTGTGTGTAAAATTACCTCCAGTAATGTGTACATTGCTTGATGGGCTAATAGACACTGTAAAAACTTTACTTACCTGTAAAAAAAAATATACAGAAATAAAAATTACTACCTAAAACTTACTAATCTTTCCCTTCTTTCCATTTCTCACTGATTAGTATAGTTTTTGAAAAATTAACCAGTGCAGCACCATCTTCCATCAGCCATCCCCAACCAAACACAGATGAACACATTAATTGAGGAAAAGGGAAAGAAGGGGACCCAATTTTTTACTTTTTAACCACTGAAGGGAAATAAGATGGAATATTTTCAAACTCTCACACAATTACCACATTTTCTCATAGTTCCCTATTAGAAGAAATACAGTTTGTATATAAAACCAAGGGAAAGTCAATAATTGCATGTGGTATTGCATATATGGTAATCATACCTTCTAAATTTTCTGGTAGTTGGATTTTAAAATATTCTATCTCATCATAATACAGGTAAACATTTTTCTTAAATCATATGTTCAGTTTGGGGTTTAAAATTTATAGACCCCTCCTATGTTTGGCTATCATATGATTCTAAAGTAATAATATTCTTCATTTATCAGTTTTGTTACTTTATTTTCATAGATTGGGCATACACACTGAAAAATTATTTGAGAAATATTGAAGTAGTGGTTTCAGTCACTGTTCTTTTGCAAATATTTTGTATACTTTTCCACATTCAAAATTGAACGTAGAATCTACCTGACTTCCTGCAAAATATTAAGTATCATGGTCATGTACTTTTGAGATTTTCCTTAAAGATTAACATTGTAATATATTGACAAGCAAAAGAAGAGGAAAGAGAAACAAAGAAAGAGACATTGTTAGCAAATTCTTGATTTTCTTAAGAGTGAATCCTGATATGTAACCATAGCATACAATTCCTCCATAAAGTGTGAAAGAAAAAAAAATGAATAAGAAAATGAAAGAAAAAGAAAAAAATAATGGACTCTTTCATATGCTAACTCATGTTATACAAATAGGAGTAATGTTATTGTTTATCTGTCTGGAGCATTTGATGAACCATTTCCCAAGTAGTCTTGTTTCTTCATAAATTATATGGCGTATGTTTTCATTTTATAGATCTGACTCACTTAAAAAGTCAAACTTCTATTTCTTAATTTAACTAAAACTGCTATTTTCTGCCTAGGAATATTTATATTTTCTTAGAAGTTTAAGCAGTCTTTGTTTCCAATACCAGCTATAATAGTTTACTTGGAAGGGAAGCTTTTTTCCCAAAACAAACAACTTTTTTTCCCAAAACTAACTTTAATTGCTTCTCTAAAATAGGATTTCTGTGGAAAATTGAGTATATGGCTTCTGGGCCCTCATTCTTGCATGAAAATACTGCACTTGGGCTGAGTAGCCTCAGCCCCCTTTAATATGACCTGCACCCCCCTCGTGCCATCATTTTTAGCACTTTTTATTGTTTTTTATCTCATTGAATTTATTTTTATGCCATTTATTATCTTTTCTGACTGGACTCTATCATCTTTTGAATTTTTGACCCTAGATCTTGAGGTTAAAGTGTAATTTAAATTTCTGTTTATTTCAGGATTAATTTTTATTGATTGATAATTATAGTTGTTTTGATTGTTCAAAATCTATTACTTGTATGTTGTGCAAATATTATCTGCAGCATTTTTAAATAATCACTTTCTAAGTCTTTACGTTGGCTATGAAGTTGAAAAGTCAATTATGTTATAAATCAGTACTGTTGTATTTCATACCATAGAATTATCAGAAGTAAAGGAGACTTTATATAGTCTCTGATTTATTTTCCAGACTCTTCCTCAAACCTACCTACATCTCACCTCCTTGTACAGATGAGGTACAGGAAAAACAAACATTTCGCCAAAGGCTGTCAATTTTATTAAAGACAAATCTGGGGCTAGAACTTCCATACCTCAGTGACTGGCCTCATAGTCTAGTACTCTCTCCTATGAGACATTTTTCCCGGGGATAAGTTTGCACATGTAAAAACATCTCTAAAACAAGCGTGTTTATATGGAAACTTTTGTAATTTTATTCATTGTTCTATTTTTCATATTATTTTAAAATACTACCATCCCAAGGTAAATTATTCTAATTTACCTATTTTATTTCGAACAGATCATGTTGTTTGTGAAGAAGAGTTTAAATACGCCATGTTAGCTTTAAACTGTATATGCCCAGCAACATCTACACTTATCACACTACTGGTTCACACCTCTAGAGGGCAGTAAGTATATTTTTTCTTTAAGATAATGCATTTTAAATTATAAAAAATATAAGTGCAGTTATGTGATTTAGAAATACAGCAAGCCTAGGAATACAAATAGATATGTACCTATCCTTGTGTTTGTGTGAGCTGTCATCATCTGACAGATAGATGGATAGACAGGTAGACAGACAGACAGACAAATACAAACCTCTTACGGTGTCCAAGAAATGGACAGTGATTTGCTGTCTTTTGTGACTAGTCTTGAGATAATTTGTTTCGTCCTAAATTTTATGTCTTCATCATTTGTTAGGCCTAGGATTAGGGCACTGTTTCTATTTTCAAGATTGATACTTCGCAAATAAAACTTTTCAAAACAGGATAAGGCAGTCCCTACCATATGGCCTTAAGGCCATTTTTTTTTTTCTATTTCTGAAAGTTGTATGTACACAAATGAGCTCAAAATTAAACTTTTATAATTATTATAGAGTGATAACAAAGTACTTGATAAAATTAGCTACAATAGTATAAAAGAAATAATTTTTAGTATGAATTTCAGGGTATTGAGGGAAATTATATCATCAGAACATTTTTTCCTATTAGTTTCTTTTGATAGAGTTTCATAAAATATAGAGATTGTTTTTGACTTGGATAATAAAGTAAAATACAATCAGTGAACATAGTCACTGCTCTTATTTAAAGAGACAAATGTTGCACTTGCATTTCATACTTTTCATATTCCTTACTTGGTGTTTTAGACAAAATGTTGGTTATCTAAGTAAATTCCACCGTGGTGCTTGTAGTTATGAAAATTTAAATTTAGTGAGTTAATTGATTGTTATTTAAGTGAAGTGCCAAATCAAATAAATCAAGGAAAAGGAAAATTCTTTCCTGGGATTTAGTACTGGATGGAGGAAATTGCTAATTGAAAAATAGTAAATACCCTCTGGTATTTTTAAGTAGATTTTACTCTCTTACTTCTAATTATGTCTCTGCTCTATTGAGACAGAAAGAGTTTCCCAGGAGCAATTTTCTCAAAGTTCTGAATATAAATATTTCTATTCTATAAATTTACAAGCCTTTAAGATGTGCAGTGGAAAGGATGTAACAGGATCATGAATGAAATTGATTTTCTTTGATGGACATGCTTAGTATTTTGATGGAATTAAATAAAATACTGAAAACTGTTTTGTCACCAACTAATTGAACATTCATAGAACTTATCACCTGGCTTCATTATTTTGTCATCCATCTTTGTCATAGAAGCATACAGCTCTAGCTCTGAGTATCTAGCCCAGCTTCTCTCTTGTACAAATGATAAAATAAGGCCATCAGCACTAATGCGCATTAGTATTTATAGATTGGTTAAATTACACTTCTAACTCCTGGTGAATATTATTTATGGACACACAATATTGCCTGGTGAACACATTGCACTTAACATAAATTTCAAAAGAATTTCAAAAGAATTTCAGCGATGCTTAAGATAGGACTTTTCCAAATATACTCTAATGAATGTTGTCATATTAAAAAAGAAAGTGATGTTTTTGAAGACATTGTTACCACATAATTAAGGATTTCCCATAAGTGAGATTGACCTGCAAAATTATTTCCCAATTAAGTGTCACGATAAATGCTTTAGTCCACTGAAATAACTTTCTTCATAGCAGCTTTATTGAGATATAATTCACATACCATATAATTCACCCATTAAAGTATACAATTTAATATTTTTAGTGTATTTATAGAGTTGTGCAACTATCACTACTAACTCATTATTTTCATCATCCCATAAAGAAACTCCCTACTTTTTTGCAGCCACCCACGTTGTATCCAAACTCTTTCAACCATAAGCAACCACTAATCTTACTCTGTCTGTGCAGATTTTCCTATTCTGGACATTGCGTATTGCATACAAATGGAATCATAGAATATGTGCTTTTTTGGTGGGGGGGACTGGTTTCTTTCACTTGCCGTGATGTTTTTCAGGGCCATCCATATTGTGTTATCTATCACTACCTCGTTCCTTTTTGGAACTGAATAATTTTCCATTGTATGGATGTATTTCATTTTATTTTTCTATTCATCCACTGATGGATATTTGGGTTGTTTCCAGCACTGTGGATAACTCTGGTCTTAATATTAATGTAAAGATTCTTGTGTGGATATGTGCTTTAAATTTTTCGGATCTATATCTAGAAGTGGAATTGCTGGGTCATCAGGTAACTCTATTTTTTTATTTATCTATTAAAAAAATTTTTTTTGTTGCCGCGTTGAGTCTTCATTGCTGTGTGCAGGTGCTTTCTCTAGTTATGGCAAGCTGGGGCTACTCTTCTTTGTGGTGTGGGGGCTTCTCATTGTGGTGGCTTCTCTTGTTGCATAGCATGGGCTCTAGGTGCAAGGGCTTCAGCAGTTGCGACATATGGGCTCTAGAGCACAGGCTCAGTGGTTGTTGCACATGGGCTTCTTTTCTTAGTGGCATGTGAGGTCTTCCCAGATCAGAGATTGAACCTGTGTCCCCTGCTTTGGCAGGTGGATTCTTAACCACTGCACCACCAGGGAAGTCCCAGGTGACTCTATTTATCCTCTTTTAGGAACTGCCAGAATGTTTTCTGAAGGGATTATAGCATCTTACATCGCCACCAGCAATATATCATGGTTCCAATTTCTTCATGTCCTCAGCAGTGCTTGTTATTGTCTGCCTCTTTCATTATAGCCATCCTGGTGGATGCAAAGTGGTGTCTCATTGTGGTTTTGATTTGCATTTCGCTGATTACGAATAATGTTGAACATTAGTTCATGTGTTTATTGGCCATTTTCATATCACCTTTGAAGTAAAACCTATTCAGACCCTTTGCCCTTTTTCCAATCGTGTTGTCTTTGATTATTGAGTAGTAAGAGCTTTTATATATTCTAGATAGAAGTACCTTAAACAGATAAATACCATCACTTGAATATAAATAATCACCCAAACAGATCACTTAATTTAAAATATCTAATATATTTTGTTAAGAATATTGTTTGACTAAAGTAATTTGGATTAAGTCTTCTGTATTATGCACTAATTGAAGGTATAGTGAAGATTTACTTATTAAAAGAACATGTTGGAAATTTTGCCTTTGACCATCAGCAGAAATTAGAGAGCTCAAATATATTGATTTAATAACAAGAGAACCAACTTGGGAGCTGAATTGAATAGTATAATGGGGAAAATGTTGAATAGTCTAGGAAATGCTTTATGCAAAGATCATCAAACCACTAATTGAAAACCAAGCTTATGATAATACTCAAATTTCTCCATTAAAAAAGGAGAGAGAATAATATTATTAAAAGTTCATTATATAATACATGGTGATTTTTGACTAAGAATAGTTGATATTCACATGCTAAAGACTTTAAGACCCAACAAACACAGACATAAATAGAATACAAAACTTAAAATAGTCTAACTTAAAAATATATTTTAAAATTAAGTACTCTGTAGATTTTAGGTATTTAAGGAAAATAATAAATATGAGTTCTGAAACAAATAAGGTGACAAAGGAAGCAGGATTAGAGAGAGAAAGGTCAGCTCTTTTCGTGACAGACCTGCCTTAGGTCTGAGAATGGAATTCCTAAATTAGCCTTGGAATTAGATTTACCCATTTAAACACCTTCGCTCTTTTCCTAGTTCTCCTCCTCTAACCTGTGGAAATGCAGACAAAGATGGGAACCATATAATAAGTATGAATTGCCTACCTCTGTACTTTTATATGGGGAATATTAAATTTTAAAAAAATTATCTTGTATTTTGGAGTCTCTAGAGCAACTTAGCCGGGACCCTGACCAGTGCATCTCCCAAGGCTCATTGATGCCCTTATGACCTTACATTTTCTTTTTCTAGATGTTAATATACTCGTTCTTGTTCTAGTTGATCCGTGAATCAACTAGATGATGTCAACTTTAGGTGACTTCGAATAACTGTGCTCCTTTTATTCATTCAAGTTTACTTTGCGGTTCAGTCCTTCATTGACATTTGAGTGTTCATTGCTTTTGGCAGGGGTATTTTTTATTGTCGATGAAATTAGTCTTTTGAATTGTTTGGCAAATTTGTTAGAAAGATGAACAGAAGTTGATTCTTTGGACGGATATCACTGCAGGCTGTCAAACATGGACCGTGATGATTCTAACGAGGGGATGCCAAATTATCAGAACAGTCGGTAGACCTTCAACTGGCCCATCTTGATGACATTTTGTCTCAATCAAAATTTAATTTTTCCCTTTCCTTTCCATTTACTTTCATGAAAATATTTATTTATTGCATTGGTCCCATCCGAGAGGTAATGTTTTTGCCCATAGTAATCATCACTGGGAAGGGAATTGATAAGAAAAATATTGCAAAGCTCGAATTTATAGAACTTGGCCACGGATTAGATATGGATGAGAAAAGAGAAAAGAAGAAAGAAAATCTCTTTGCACACTGAGGTTGGACAGTAGTGAACTGTAAAGTGTGTGATTTTGGCAGAGGGAGAAAGGGGTTTGGTATTAGATCTATTTGCTTTCTGCTGCAGGTATCATTGCTCGTGGGAATTACTGCTACTTCTGGTTTCTGAGAAGGGATCAGGGCTCTTTAGGGCCACAGAGGTGAGAGCAGAAATGGTGGGGAAATGACCACTTAAGGCTTTTCCTGGGGAAATTATTCCTTTTAGGAAACCGATGGAAGGAAAGGACAGCAACCATAGTGTAGCCTAACAGAATAAAAAGGAGCAAGGATTTCCAGAAAGAACTGGATAGTTAACGATACAGGTGGTTTAAGATGGAGAAGAACCAAACAGAATTAGTAGGTGGCTGGTCTCTGGGAAGTTCTGAGAAAACAATTTTGGACAATGGAGACTTTCTCATTTTGAGGTAGTGTGAACAAATAAGGAGATGATAAGAAAGTGAAGCCTGGTTTGAAGGCCACCCCTTCATTCGGTTTGTCCAGGGAGATAAGAAAGAAAAATAATGAAAGCTTTATAGCTCAGCAGATACTTCTGTTGACTCCACAGAAGCCTTCTTCTTTGATCATGGCAATTAAGAGGGATTGTTAGTGTATCCCTGGTGGCCCTTTCTCCATTTTTCCCACGACACATGACACATCACACACGCACACACACACACACACACACACACAGAGACTTCAAGGCTGGATGTCTGAATGGAGTAATTGCAAGAAAGGGAAATGATATACCTCTGAAGGTTATTCACTTTTATATAAGTTAGTGTGAACTGAAAAGCTCCACAGAAATAACATTTTGTTAGGTGGATCCAAAATCTGTTTGATTACCTGAGAAATGTTTTTTCTAATCACACCTATTAAAAGATCCACTGGAACATTATTCTATTAAACATATCTTGAGAAATGCAGATACTGTTCGGTCTGACAGTCCTCTGCTTGGGAAGGCTTTAATAGTTCATCTTTCATTATGAAATTAGATTGAAGCTTGTCCATTTTATTTATTCAAGGCCCTCTATGCTCTAGTCCTAATTTATTTTATATCCTTTTTGCTCATGATTCTCTTATATGTATCGTGTTCTCCAAATAACAGGATCCTAAATATACTTTGTGGTTTCCGCCTTCTACATCTTTTTTTAATGTTGTTCCCTCTGCCTTGAATTTCTTCTGCTTTCCTAGAGGATTTTGCTAAAATTCAAAAATTCGATCTCCTCATGCATATTTTTAAACTCCCCAATTTAATGTGATCTTTCCCTTCTATGAACTCACATGGAATTTTATGATATTCTGCCAGAGTGTGTATTATGGTCCTTTTATTTTTTCCTACATAATAGGGTACAATTTCATTTAAGGTAGAGAGCATGTCTTACTCATTCTTATACCTTCCATAGTGTTTTGCAGCATGAATGCTTGATAAACACTAGTTAAGTAAATGAAGGATACACTGAATGTGATTCATGGAGGTCCCTGGTTAAAATACTTCCTCATCTGCTCCACTGAAATGATAGCAAATAAATAAAAGTCATAAGCTTTTATCAGTGAAAAAGAAGAGATTTCAATGAATGCCTAGAAAATGGAAAGTGGATAAAAGAACACTTTGTGTGTGTGTGAAGCCTCCATCCCAACATATGTTTAGAAGGTGATGCAGCAGGACAAAATCCCAGCCCACACTGAGCGTCTGGGGTACAAGATTCCTAGAACAAAAGAAGACACATTTTGACTGAATTTCTGTGTACAGACTAAGTTACCCCTGTTTCAACCACCACAGTACCATTTCTCTATAATTAAGTTTAGTCAGACATTTACCACTGGGAACAATTAGATTTTTCCTAAATGAATTAGTCTGAATTGTAAACTAGCATATAGTTTGGGGGTGGGGTTCAACCCTCTTAATCTGGCATTTAGAGACCCCAGATTAGATAGTCTGAGCCCTTCTTGCTTAATATAAGATACAACCTGACACTTAACAAATCATATTCACAGACAAAGGTGTCTATTTAATATCCCTATATTATTATACTCAGAACTTTGAAATATGGGTCTTGCCATTTGCTGACAACCAGCACGCAGGTTGAAATGAAGGAAATAAATCCAGCTGGAAAGAAAACAAAATCTGTATTCACACTGGAATTGTTTTGGGTTTATAGGGAAGGTTGAGTCTTGAACTCACTAGTAAGCAATTTTTTTTCTAAAGTCAAAAAACTATAACGTTTGAAAGGAGAGTCAAATATGCATTTTGGAAGTGAGGAGAGTCTCAGTAAATGAGAACAAAAACACATTAAAAGAAATTTCAAATGTGTTTTTGAACAGTAGGGAAGTATAAACAATAGTTCACGAGAATACTGAAGGATTGTGAAAGTGTGGTAATGATTGCTCAAAGGAAGAAAATGATGAGAAATATTTTTTCTATGTAGAGTTTAAGTTTTTCAGAATATTTAACTTAAATTTCTGTTGATTATGATTCTGGAGGATCTGATTTTCTCTTCAATAATAAGGGGAAAAGCCATAATATATTTACACACAAATCCAGAATACCTAAAAATAATTGTAATTATTGCTCTCAGGAAGATATGAAAAGGAGCTGTGGTAAAGAAATCGAAAGTAAAGACCTTTTGAAATTAACAGAGTGATTGCTGAAATTAAAATTCAATAAAAGCCTTGAAAGGTAACATCATAGAAATCTTGAGGATTTCAGATTTAAAAAGAGAGAGAGAGAGAATATATAGGAAAACGAATTCACAGTACAGGAGATCAGTCTAAAAGAGGTAATATCTGATTTGGTGGAAATTCCAGAAAAGATGGAGAGAATAGGAGGTAAGAAATTATAACAGAAGAAAGGAGACTCACATCTTTAAACTGACAGGGTTTCCTGCTTGTGAATGACAATGACTGAAAGAGAACCGCACCTAGAGACATGACATTTCAAATTATAAAGCAGTAATGATGTAGAAAAATTCTCTTAAACTTGTAAAAAGGGAGATAAATCTCAATATTGACTAGGGTTCTTAACTTTAGATAAGGGTATTCATTGAGCTAGTCTAATAATAAGGAATATGGATAAGTCACAGAACAAGAAAGTTAGCCTCTATTTAGGCTAAACTTGCACGAACAGTTCCCACTGCCACACCTCACAACTAACCCAATGAGGAAATTTGACCTCTGAACATCCTAGGAGCCAGCTACCTCTGCAGCCACACATCTCAACACTATAGATGCCCCTCGCCTGCCTGTTTCTCATTTAACTCACTTCCAAAATAAACTCCTGTCTTTGTGTCTGATTGATGGAACCTAGGTCACGTGTCTATACCATAGCTAAAGCCAAAGATTCCTAAAAGCTATGGTCAAGATATGAAAAGCCAGACAAGTCTCAACAAGCGACTGGACTAGATTAAAAGCAACATATACAATGAGATGTGGCAAAGGAAGTTTCTGTTTTCTCTCCCTACTGGAAAAAAAAAGGCAATCATAAATTCCACAAAAATAAAAAAGAAACTATAATAAATCAAATTAAAGTGTGCCATAATACTGAACAATAGGTGGTCAGTAACTAAAGCATTTATATATATATATGTATATACATATATATATATATATATTCTCTCTTGAATTGCTCAGGGAACTGCAGAGAAGGTTATATAATTATAGTATTCCACTTAACTCTTACATGAACTATGTTGCAATAATGCTAATAATGTAATCACTGAACTCAGGTTCTCTGCACTTTTTTTCCCCAGCTTTATTATAATTGATGTGTAACCATTATATAAGTTTAAGATATACAATGAGTTCTCCACTTTTATTTGAAGCCATTGATTTATTTATAGCCAATGAATAAAATACAGATATTTACATTTTCAACAGTGTAAAAAGGTGCAGCAAATGGTACTTTAGAGTAAAAGTAGGGAAATGTGGAAGGAAGAGTACCTAATATCCTCAGCTTACAACATGGAAAATCAAGAGACTTATAGCTATAGTCACTGTTACTTTATACATACAGCCCTGTGGGGGAATCTGTTGTGAGATAATTCTTTTCTCTCACATCTCAGAAACAGTGGTCAATAGAAAAATGCCTTCAATGACATAGTAATAAAATTTGATAACATATTTTTATTGAGCGACCTCAAAGCTCTTCGAATTAAGCCTGGAATTTGGAAGCCTTTCTTTGGGTCAGTTATGAAGTCACATGCTAAAAATAGCGCTGAACAGACTTAAAATATTGTTATGGTTTGGTCACTCAATCATTCATGCCACAGATAACAATCACATGCATTCATACAGTGTGAGGCACTGTGTTAGGAATTTGGGAAATGCAAAAATGAGTACATTCTGATCACAAAAAAACTATTCCATACAAGGCAGGATACAGGGTAAACATGGCTTATGTATGGTTGGAATATATTATACATTTCCCCTTGTGGATTTATTTTATTAATGTAGTTTCTTTTAGCTGTGGTAAGATTAGTTGGCATACCTTGAGAGCACACCAAATGACAACATGCACAGCCAGGAAAGAAACTTGCTAGTTACACATAATGCTAAAAGAGCAAACAACATGCTCAAAATGATAAAATGTAAATAGCGACAATAGGAGTTTATGAAACTCCTATAATCTCTGAGTATTAATATTTGTGGAATAGAGCTTTCCTGAGGACTTCACTGTGATGCTCTACACTAAAGGGGCAGGCACCGCAGAGCAATGCAAACCCGCAAGGACACGAAGCGCTTGCCGGCAAGCTAAGCGTGTGGGACTTACAAGCAAGCCGGCTGTGTTCCGAGAGGGAGGGGGAGGGCACGCTTTCGCTGTGAGATTGTATTTATGCTGAAGGAGAGCGGTTTACAATCAGTGGGATAGGACTCATTTAATAATGAAGTTAAAGAGCTGAGAACGCAGTGTCATGTACAATCAGCCTTTCCAATTTAACGGCGGAGCTCTATTTCATTTTTTCTTGAAATCTCTTTCAGAAGGGTGTTCATTGTCTACGTTCACTATTAAGAACGCTCGAAAGCGGCGTCGCATTTCTCTCTTCTCGCCACTTTCGCAGCAGTGTTTCTTCTCCTGAGAATGGCGCACAGCGTTGCGGTTCCATCTAGTGGTTGAAAGTTGATTACCATCCTCTCCATGGTTGTAATCTCAGGACTCAGGTTTTTCTTTTGATGTTTGATACCATCAAAAAGCTGGGAAAGTTCTGTTCTTCAGGGATAGGGATGCATAAACCTCTTCCTGGCAGACAGAGGCATCTTAATCTTGAGTTTTATCACTTCTTCTACTTAGAGTTTTTGACTACTTTCTTTCCAGATAAGGTAATCCTACTTGTGTGTCAGGTGGATCCCAGACCAGCAAGAATAAATGTTCATCCAGAGTTGTGTGTTAGCTCTTTCTTTTGCAACCTCATTCTGTGGTGAAAGTTTCTGTCTACTCTAATATGCCCTTTCCACTCCATAAATTACAATTATGTTTTCAATAACAGGCTACAATTTGTCAAAATCATTTCTTTTGCTTACAGTGTTGACTGTAGGTTCCTGACATCGATAGTAAAGGCAAATTAGAATGCCGTTTAAATATTTTAATTTTTAAATAAAGTAAAAGCTTGAGGCCATTGTGAATTAATGTAATTCATGTGTGTTTTCAGAGAAGCTCCTGTAATTAATATCAACAATTGTCTGGAACCAAGCCGACATTAAATTGGTGAACTACTAGAGTATGGAATTAAGTAAAATATGTTATTTTGAATTAGATTAAAACCTTTGGGTCACTTGTTTTAGACTTTTTAAATCTACTTTCAGTCTAATATAATGAGGTATTAAATACATTTTCTTATCTTCTTTCAAATAAAGCATCAACAAGGAAGTTTTATCTTATTTGACTCTGCCAAGTCAAAGTTTAAATGACATGCTTTTCCTCAGGCAAAATTTTTCCCAGTTACATGTAAAAAAGCCTTTTATTACATATTGAAGAATGGATTTTATAGCAACAATATCTTGTGACAGTATGTTCTTTATTCCCATTGATGTGAAAATAATTTAGTTTGATAATAAAAATAAGTATATAAAACAACCAATTTGGCAATTTGTGTCAATTTTGGTGAATCTGAAACTTATCACTTATTGTATATTTAGATGCATATTAGGACTAAAGAGAACAAAATGTACTAGCAAAAGTAAATCCAATAATTACGATGCAGTGGTGTTTAAGATAACAGATATAGTATTGTAGAAGAGATGGATTTGCACTAATAATTTCATTGTACAACCTTGAAGGCAGTAATGCCTGCCTACCCTTCTTGAGTTTACCTTTAGTTTGCTGGCATACTTAAATACACAAAGAAAATAGGAACGTAAAAATCAAATTTTACCTTCTAAAAGTTATTGGTATGAGTTTTAAAAAAACATACATCTTCATAAAAATAGGGCGTTGTCAGCTGAATAAGGTTTTATGCTGTTTTATAAAAAACACAAACCACATTACTGAGTGGGTCATTCAGTACATTCCTGAAATAAGAACAGAGAATGCAGTATAATAAGACTTCAAGGTATTGTATCTGGAACAGGAAATTCCAGTGAGATTCTTATTTTCTCCTTTTGGGAAAATTTGATGTGGGGAAACTTTGAAAACCAAAACCATATCAGATTCTTTTATTGCGTTCAGAGGCTTGTATGAAGCATGTTTCTGCAAACTGCAGACCCAAGAACTTACTAGCTGATAGTCCTGTTCCAATCAGTTGGTCATGCTGAAGCACAGGAGACTGTATGTGAGTTAATTTGCTCTCTGGCAATAAATACCCATTTGCCTTGAAAGTGTAATCATGGATTAACAGAGGATGTGCAACTTGCATTTGAAAGAAAAGTCAGTTGTCAAATTTAATTTATGCACCATTGAAAAGTTAACTGGAGCAAATGATATTTCTAAGCTGGGAACAATAAACAGAATAGAACAAATATACCTTTTAAAAAAGTTTTATTTTATTTATGTATTTATTTATTTTTAATGTGAAAGCTGGTTTATTTAGAGAGAGACACTTTCCATAGACAGAATTCAGTCTGTCTCAGAGAGTGAGTGGCCCCGAAATATGGGGTGGTTAGTTTTTATGGGCTGAGTAATTTCATAGGCTAATGAGTGGGAGGAGTATTCCAACTATCTTGGGGAAGGGGTGGAGATTTCTAGGGGTTGGGTCACTGCCCACGTTTTGGCCTTTTATGGTCCTGAAAGGGACTTTTCATGTTATCCCAGAATTCCTAAAACCAAGAAGGGAAAAAAGAGTCATCTCCCATTTTCTAATCTCCCCATCTTTCTATAGAAAGAGAAGATCAGAGAGGGGCCAGTAGAGCAGCACAGTGTTTTCACACCTACCCCCAGCCTCATAAGGTGAAATCCAAAAAATAACCTAAGAATTGGGTGCCTGCAGGAAGCACGAAGTAGCATTTCATGCCCTAGTTGGACATCTGCATATGCAGTTTTCTGTGATTATTTGAACACGAGGAAAAAAGAATTAGAGAGAGAGAAAAATGGCAGAACCTTCACTCCCATGCGTGGGTTTCCAGCGGCACAGCTGATGGCTTAAAATGACTTGTGCTCTCTCTGTGATACCCCATCTAAGGGTTTTGGCTGCAAGGTGAGGAAACCGAAGAAGCCAGAGGCTGTAGGGTGGGTAGGATGTGTCACTGGGAAGTAGGTGAGGGAGAGTGGAAGAGAGTTTCTTGCTTCCCAGTGATGGTACACAGAGGCCCACCCCTCACACCCCACAAAGCATGTCCACATGTCTCTACAAGACTCCATCACAAGGGCCATTGGTGACCAGTTAGAGTCACTTCAGGGCAGCAGCATTCCAGAGAGAATTAGCCTGAGCTAGGAAGATTGGAGTTTCAGATCAGATGGGACTGAACTTTTTAATAACTGAACATGATTTGAAAGAAGTGGTATCTGCCCAAGACATTATTATTATAGGATGGGAATGAGAGATATGACGGAGTGTGGCTGAAGGCTACAAGGTCTTGACAATTTTGACAAGGAAGTTGCAATTTACTCCACCAGACATTTTGTTAGTTTCCTCGTAAAAAATTCCCTATCCCCTTTCCTTACGCTTTCCTTTTTTATTTGTTTTTTCCAAGTATTTTTCTCACTAAGACCTTTGTTTATGGCTTAAAATGCCGACAAGAGCAGACATAAGCTTCTTTTCCCTCTAGGCTGCCCAGTGCATGGATTTTACAGCATGACCCTTTATTCAGAGCAAATAGAGATTCTTTCAAGTATTGAGCATATACTTTTATTCTGTGCTTCTTCTATTTTCTTAGTAGCATATTTTCTTTTCATAGTCCTCTTCTTATTATCTTTCTTTTTTTCTACTAACACCTTTACAAACAGCTGGAGCTGGCATTATTTTGAAAATAAAGGTGGAAATAAACCAGTCTAGGAAGAATTTATTACTACTTAATTATCAGTCACTATGGTAATGCAGCCTCAAAAGGGTATGAAATAGACTACAGGCTATCCTATCTTACAGGTTGGCGTTTACTTCAAGGTTAACAGGAAGTAAATGCACAAGCCAGGTAGTTTCCCTAAATGTTCATCTGATTAGTGTAAACACATAGAAAATCTTTTTAAAATGGATTTTCATAATGTTCACGCAGCTTTCCCTTCTTTGTTTTTTGTCCTTCATATCTTTTGTGTTTACTGCTGCTGAGGTTAAGTTCGTTTCATGTGCATTTATGATTATGAAAGTCAGTGAAGGTTTTTTTTCCCCTCATTCCAGTAGCAAATGCATCATGGGGAAAGTAATTGGTGAGATCTGAGAAATGATTCTGGGGAAGGAGAAAGGAATTATGTAATTAGAAAGCAGGACATTCAGTAACTGAGCTTGAAGAACATTGTTAGATGATTCTCTGTTCATTTAACAAAACATTTATTAAGCACTTACTCTGTGTCGGAACAGATGTCTTGTCTCAGAGATGTGGTGGTAAACAGGACATGATCCCTTTCCTTATGGGGCCTGTTTCACAGAGAAGCAGGGCATTCAGGATAAATTAATATAATTGAGTGTTATAGCATCATGAAGGAAGTACACCACCACACAGCTGAGAGAGTCATGCCTGAGCTGTGGGTCCAGGAGTAAGGAAGGCACAGGAGTAAGAAGGAACAGCATTGTGAGAAGACCTAGATAAGAGAGTTTCTTCTTCAGAGAAAATTAAAGACTGCTCATGGCTGGAGCACCCAAGAAAAAGGAGACAGAAATGATAGATGAAATTTGGAAGACAGGCATGGCATAGGTCAGGAGGGCTTTGTAATGATGGTAAGAAAGTTCACCTTTTTCAAATGGAAGGAGGAACTCCTTTACTTTCTTTTTTTTTAATTAATTAATTTATGTAATTATGTATGTATGTATTTATTTATTGGCTGCATTGGGTCTTCGTTGCTGCACAGGGGCTTTCTATAGTTGCTGCGAGTGGAGGCTACTCTTTATTGTGGTGCACGGGCTTGTCATTGCGGTGGCTTCTCTTGTTGCAGAGCATAGGCTCTAGACTCGCAAGCTTCAGTAATTGTGGCATGTGGTCTCAATAGTTGTGGCTCGCAGGCTCTAGAGCACGGGCTCAGTAGTTGTGGCACATGGGCTTAGTTGCTCCATGGCATGTGGGACCTTCTCGGACCAGGGATCAAACCCGGGCAGATTCTTAACCACTGTGCCACCAGGGAAGCCACCCTTTATTTTCAAGTGATCTGAGATTTTGAAATTCACTCCCATCAATACAGAAGGCAAGGAAGCTAAGAGCTGGGTTAGCACAGTTTTAAGACTGTAAGAGTTGATGGTGGAGAAACGGGTAAGTGCTACTTAAGAGCTACTTAAGTGGTAGAATTAAAGAAGTCTCATATAAAATGTTTGGAAATACATTATTAATTTATATGATAATTTTCCTCTCATGCAAAAATAATCTTGAATTAAGTCTACTCAGATACATAAAGTAGGAAAAGACAAAAGAAAATTAGGGTAGAATGGTAAGTTGAAGACAGCTCAGAAGTTTTTCATTTTGTTTCTGTTTTTTACAAATCTACACGCTATAAAATGCCTTGAGTTATTAATAAGGGTAAGAGGAAAATTCGGCTCTCACACTCTAGTATCCTGAAGAAAAGAAATAGAACAGCTACACATTCACACTACGTATTGGAGTTATTCAGAACTGAAGCTTCTGAATAAAGAGCAGTGTTTGTAGCCAGATTACCTGGGTTGAATTCTTTGATCCACCCATGCTTTCAAGACCAAAGACTTGCATTGATCCTCAGTTTCTTTATCTGCGTGATGGATATAATACTAGCATTCCTCTCACAGATTGCCAGAACAGTTAAATTCTGTCATTAAACACACATTTTTTTGAATATTCGCTGTGCTCTAGAAAATGTTCTGGTTACTGGAGATCCCACAGAGAACAAGATAGATAATACACTGAGAAGTTCTGGTGTTTACATGCTGGTTGGTGATGAGTGGGAAATGGTGGCAGAAATAGACAAGTAATACACATACAAATGAAGATATGTCAATATCACAAGGATGTCAATTTCACCCAAATTTATTAAGCATCCCAATAATCACACCCACAGTATGCTTATCGATGTAAACAAGCTGATCTGAAGTTCATATGGACAAATGAAGGAACCGGAATAGCAAGAAAATTTTTGAATGAAAATAATGATGAGAGGAATTATCCTGATGTATTTTAAAACAATTTTATAGCTGCAATAGTTGACATAGTGTAGTGGTAGGAAATGGGCAGGGGAAAATCAATCTAACCGACTGGAAAGTTAAGATCGAGGCCCATAGACACATAGGAATTTGGTATTTGATAATGGAGTTATTTTAAATCAGTTTGTGAAAAGGTGGACTATTCAGTAAACTGATTAACTGGGTAGCTATTTGGGAAAAAAAAAAGTTGATACATTCATCATAGTAAGAGGGCAAAATATTACTTTCTGCCTAAATAAAATGTTAGTCTCAAAATATTTGTAAGCAGGGGAGCCTGGTATAATGTAACCTTGAAAGGTAGCAGTGAAAAATATACCAGCAAAAGCCTAAAATCCTCACTACTAGTCTTGGTTTGTGTTTTCACTTTTGTGAAACGCAGTTTATTTTTGACTTGTTAGAAAATATTTCAGACATTCAAGGTATAAGAATATTGTCATGAGCATCCATGAACCTAGCATTCCAAATTTAAAAAAAATTCCAAATATTTGTGAAGCCCACATATACTATCTCTGATTTACATGTCTTCTTCCTTAGGACCTAGTTAACTAAAGCCCCACCTAGAGCTAGTTAATTCTTTTAACATTTTATATTTGAGATTCATCTATGATGTGGTATAAGCATTAGTACTTGCCTCTTCACTTGTATCTGTATGGATATTTATTTGTCCATTTAATTTTCATATTTCTGATGGCTGTGGGCACTTAGGTGTTGATTTTTATTTTTCTCTTCCATCAGCAAATACTTTCAGGTCCACCTTCAGGACATGCCCAGAATCTCACCTGGTCCAGCCATCATCTTCTTGTTGAATCGTTGCAGCAAACTCCTCACTGGTCATTGATGCCGCTTGTCTATTCTTGGAACAATGACCAGAGGGATTTTTTGCAAAATATAAGTCAGAATCTTTTGCACATCTTCCCAATAAAAGTCAGTCATTGTAAGATTTTAGAAATCCCTGCGTGACCTGTCTCCCTGCCTTTACTTCTCTGGCATCATTTTCTCCTACCTCCCTTAGCCCCAGCCAAACTGTCTTCCTTGCTTTTTCCCTCAGCCATACGAGGCATCCCCCTGCCTCAGGGAAGCACATGCTGCAGGTTCTGCCTGAAACACTTTTCTCCCCTATGGTCACCTCTCTCACCCTTTTCAAGATTTTCAGTTGTCATTCTCTCAGCGAGGCCTTTCTCAGTCACACTATTTATATACGGATTCACCCCTGAAAATGCTTCCCTCTCTGCTTTACTTTTCTCCTCACCACTTATCACTTCCAACACATGATTTGCTTGTCAGTTTTCCTCCGCTAAAGGCTTCAAGAAAGCACTTCTGCCCTTTTTGTCAACTGCCATTGCCTTGAAATCTAGAACTTTTCTTGACATATCCCAAGTGCTCAATAAATATTTCACGTAGGAATTAATAAGTGAGACCTACTACATACCCATTAGTAGTAGATGGAGTTGCTAATTTTCAACATTTCTCAAACAATTAACATGAGCTGAAAGGAAAACACTTTGTATATTTACAATTAGCTGAATTTTAGAGAGTCATTAAAGATGTTTGGTAAAAAGGTGCCAATATAAAATAGCATGAGAACAAACAAATGATTTAAGGAAATTCATCCGAACTATCTTTATTTGAACCTCTCCTTTTTTGTTTGCTTCCAAGTCACCATATTGTATTTCCATTTCAGCCGCTGGAATTAGATTTGTGATTCTCTTGAATAGCTTTTAGTGCCCTTAGGTGGCAATTATTTGACCCCATGCTGCCTTTTGGATGCCAAACAAATCCTGATGAATTACTGGCACCTTCTCTTATATTTTCAGCCCTTTAAGTGGATTCTGTCTTTGCCAAGTACTATCTTGCCAAATACCAATATGGTACATGCCAAAGATAGTTTTATTCTTTTTAGCCAAAGGAAAAGTGATCTCCACCAAGAACAGTCATTCTTAAGAAGTAGTAGTTAGGTGAAGCCATATGTAGTCAGTAGTCATATGTGCTTCTTTAATTTTATTTTCCTAGTTCCAAAAATATAACTTATAGAAAAAGGGGTAAAGGTTTTAAGAGTAATATTGTTCATAATTGTTGACTAGGGATGTTGAACGTGGCTCCCAAATTCAGCAATGAGGAAGATATAACAGCAAAATAATAATGGTTGCTAACATTTACTGAATTACTATGCTCCCAACATCTGCTAAATGATTTACTTGATTTGCTGCATTTTATCCAGCTCAGTAAGACTGATAATGCTTTTTACAGATGTAAAGCATCACAGAGAAGTTAAATAACTCACCCAAGAATGCAGAGTTAGGGTGCAGAGCAGACAGTCAGACTCCAAGGCCCCCGCTCTTAACTCTTAAGCATCCTTAAGAAGGAATGAAATGCAAGTGAAACATACCTGGAAAATATAAGGGTTTTAAAAATTTATTTACACTTTGAAAATATTTATAAATGTTTCATCTCCCCAATAACCCTTCAGACAAAACTCAGAGTTTAAAATATGATAATATGACTTATCTGCTTTAATCCATGCAGAAGCTACAGAGATTATGATGAAATAGTTTGATTTTTATAAATGTATCACTTTTCTTCTAGAAGGTGCATTTCTTGTACTTACAGAGATCATAAACTTTATTCAGCAAAAGTAAATGGAATTTACTGTACAAAATGGGAAAAACCATTGTTGTAAACTCACAATAAATTTTTTCATAAATTGAATTTTTAATATATTCCCAAGCCCGCTGAGCAGAGTATTCTAGAAAAAAAGAAACCACACTTTCTGTGATAAATTTATCTTCTTTAAAAAAATACTTCTGGGAATCTCTTTTGGAAATCCTTACTTTTATCACAAAGAAGTATCTTTTCTTAACTCCTACACAGTTGGAAGAAAGCCATTGCTATGATATGGACAGTAATTAAGAGTATGTTTTCTATGAAATAAACTTGATAAGTTGAGATATATATATTCATAGTTCTAAACACAAAGTCAGTTACATACAGGAGGTATAAATGGAATGAAGTGGGTGTATTACTGAGACCATAAGACAAGTATTATATACAGTTGTGCAGGACGTGATATACGTAAACAAAGACAAAAAATCAGATGCTGTAGCTCACTGCCTCATGATCACAACAAATGCCTTTATTACCTGGATTGTGAAAACCTTTTTAAAAATTTGCCATCTCTCAAGCTTCTATGTTGTGTTAGTTTCAGAATTTTTGTAGCAACTCTTTTTAAGTGTTGGTAAATCATGTCATCATTTTGAGCAGCACACAGATAACTTCTTCGAACTGAGCTTGTCCATTCTTACAGATGGAAAGCTCCAGATAATGTATAACAAGGACTGTGTTTTGAACCGCATTCACTGTTTGTCTGTGTGTGTGTGTGTGTGTATGTGTGTATGCTTTTGTTGCAGGGAAGGCCAGCAGTCGCCAGAACAATGGCAGAAGATGTACGGCAGATGCTCTGGGAATGAAGTGTACCACATCGTTTTGGAAGAAAGTACATTTTTTGCTGAATATGAAGGAAAGAGCTTCACATATGCTTCTTTCCATGCACACAAAAAGTATGTTTCTGCTTCCAGAGTGGAATTAACATATTAATCAGTCATACTTTACAACACAGTTTTCCATAATATAACTCTTACTGGTGCTCATGAGTTGCAAGTATTCTTGAATTTTTGACATAATTATTGAGACTTTTGAAATCTGGCCTTTTGTATGGTCACTGCAAGTTAAGATTCTTGGGTATAAAGTATAACTTAGTAGGAATATTGACTTTAGTATCTTTTAAGTTATCTTTAAAAATATTTTAATCCTGTAAAAAGTCACGTGACTCTCCTCTATAGATCTAAATTTTAAAGTGTTGATTAAAAATTTAAACAAAGTAAAAATAACATTTATAAAAACTAGACATTTTAGAGAACTAGCTTTGGCCAGAAAAATAAGTTTAAAAATAAATGCTAGTAACTTCCAATTCAAACATAGAACGTTATCATTTGTTTTCTTTTTGAGAGAAATTATTTACTTAAGAAATGTCTATCACAAAAGTAATATTAGAAGATATTAATATAACATTTTTAAGATTTGTAATATATCTAGTATGTTCCGCTAATCTCATATCTAAAATATTCTGTTTAATTTTCAACATGATTCTACTTATACATTTTTTTAATATTTAAAAAAATTTTAAAGTTCGATTTATTTGTAACACTATAAGACATACTGAGACAAAAATATTTAGTACATTTTGTGTTTTGCCCATAACCTGAAAAAGTATATAATAAATTTTAAGTAATATCTGTTACATTCAGTGGTTGTTATTTCTCATAATTAAGTTGCATACCTATTCAATACTATTTAATAGTTTTTTCTAATTTTTTTTTTAAATTCAAGACAGACCAAACACAAATTTAGGGACCCTAATTCTTTCTCACGTGACCTTGAGTAAGTTTCTTCCTCTCCATTAGGCCAATGGTTTTTAAACTTTTTTTGACTAAAGTAAGAAATACTGTTTTATCTTTTTTGACCAAATTAAGATATACATTTTATGGTAAGACCCAGTATACACACACACGATTTACAAAAATGTACTCTGATATTTTCTATTGCTTTCTATTGCATTCTTCTTTATTAAAAAATATATATAGTCAATTAACTAAATTGATTTTACAACACACTAAGGACATAGTTTTTTTTTTGGTCTGTAGTTTTGGTTTGTTTTTTTTTTTTCCTATAAAAACAAGAGCCTTGAACTTTTAGGATATTTTCAAGCTTTAAAATTGTTCTTATTTGAGGGTTTTTTTTTTTAAGAACTTTTATTTAGATACAGTTAACATACAATAAACTGTATATATTTAGAGCGTACAATCTGGTATTTTTCTTATTAGTGATGTATGTATGGCATCCCAATCTCCCAATTCATTCCCCCCCAACTTATTTGAAGTTTTAATTTTTCTTTGCATTATAATAGTTTATTTTCTTACATATGCAAACTTAAAAAATAAAAACTAAGACCTTGGCTGAATTTAACCCTTAAACTCTTTTATTTTCTTTTTTAAATTAAGGTTTGGTGTCTGCTTGATTGGTATTAGGAGGGAGGATAATAAAAACATTTTGCTGAATCCAGGTCCTCGATATATCATGAATGCTACAGATATATGTTTCTATATTAATATTACCAAAGAAGAGAATTCAGCATTTAAAAACCATGACCATCAGAAAAAAAGCAATGTATCAAGGTCATTTTATCACGGACCATCTAGATTACCTGTACATAGCATAATTGCCAGCATGGGTAAGTATAAATAAATTTGAAAATATCAAAAGTTTCTTCCTTTAAAAAGAATAATAAATATACTTTAATTTTACTTAAAATTCCAAAGTCAAATTTAAAACATACTTGTGTGTATTACAAACTTGGTGTAACTAAGTATACAGGACAAAATTTCTAATCTGTTAAATTGATAAGCAATTAAGCTAATTCAAAACTTCTAACGATAAGGGGATATGGGGGAAAAATAAGGAAAAAAAAACTTCTAATGATGATTTCATATATCT
Source organism: Hippopotamus amphibius kiboko (assembly GCF_030028045.1). Classification (NCBI taxonomy): domain Eukaryota; kingdom Metazoa; phylum Chordata; class Mammalia; order Artiodactyla; family Hippopotamidae; genus Hippopotamus; species Hippopotamus amphibius. The sequence goes on along the minus strand of NC_080188.1, from coordinate 193,855,599 downwards.
GATTAGAATATAAGCACCTGACACTTCTGTATTTCTTTATAAGATCTCTATTCAGTTATCAGTAGTGGCTATTTCAAATACTCTCCATTTTTCTCAAAACTCTGCTATCTTTTATCTCATTCTCACCATTGAACTTGGCTTCTGTGACACAGAAATAAAAAAAAAGATTCAGACAAATAAGAATTTCCTTTAAATTTTGTCACCAAACCACCTATAAACCTATAAGCATTTAGTTTCTATCACAAGGAAAATGTTTCTTCTTTTAACTTCTAATATTTTAATATAAATGCTTTCACTTATGCCATGGCCCCTTCTTCATTTCCCCCTTAGGGACTTCAGTCTTTTAATCATCCTCATTACCTTAATTCTTTTTTTTTTTTCCCCAAAATCACTGGTTCGTTCTCTCCTCCCTCCCTCTGTCTCTCTCTGTGACTCTCTTCATATCTACACACACAGACACACACACACACACACACACACACACACTCTGGACCTCATGCTATGACATCATCTTCACAGATAAATTCCTCTAAAGAGTTGTCTTGGATTGTGGCTTGAAATCTTATTGCTTCCTCACATCTCTACCAGTTTAATTGAAGTCTGCAATCGTTATATCACTAAAACTACTCTGGCAAGCCCACCACGCTGCTCTTTGTCACTAAATCCAGGGGACATCTTCACAGCATGTGACAGTATTGACCATGTTCTTAAAACGCTCCAGTACTTTTCCTCTGCATCCTGTACATTCATTTTCCCTAAATAGTCACATCTGCTGTCAGGTTTTCACCTGTCCTCCATAAGTTGACACTTCCCTTATCTAAATCATCACCTTAAACCTCTCTTCACAACATCATATTCAATTGTCCATGGGTTATTCCTATCTGGGTGCCTTATAGGAAAAACCAACATGGCGTATTCAAATTGAACTCATCTTTCCACCCTCATTCAAAACCATTTCCTTCTCCATTTTTTTTTTTTTTGCTAAAACAAAATGTGACACCATCATCCTCTGATTCGTAATGCCACAATTATGACTTTTCCCTATTCTTCTCCTCTTATACTTCATAATTCACTGAATTCTACTAAATCTGATCATTAAGTAGCCCCTAAAGACATTTATTTCTGTGTCCACTCAGTACTATCAGTGTGGTCAGTCTGAACCTCCCTCATCCTTTCCTTTCACTGCAGCATCACCCCCACCCCAATCTCTTCTCCATGCCTCCAGCCTTGCTGCTGTACGCTCTCTCCTCCACCTTGCAACCAGAGTAATAATGGTTGCATAATGTTATAGTCATTCTCCTGCATTAAACCTAATGATTGCTTCCTATTAGCCATTGAAAAAAAAAGTCTAAATTTTATAAAATGGCTTATAATTGGATGACCAAAATCTCTTTTTTTATATAAGCAACCTAGTTTTCCTAGGGCAATACCAGTTTATATACATTCTCCTGGTGTCATTATTAAGAGAACTCCGCTTTGACTCTCAGGAATATCCTAGTTTAGAAGATAAATTACTCAGTCACTTTACTTAGAGGTGTTTTTTTTTTTTTTTTTTTTGATTCCTTGTTATATTTTTAGTCCTACAGTTCATCATCCCTTCAATTGTTTTCCTAAGTCCCAATCATACTAAATTTCTTTCATTCTTCCCTAATGATTTTTCGCCAATGGAAGATGCATTGTTTCCTCGAACAGGATCTACTCCCCAGCCCCCAACTTGCCTATGTAACTACTTCTGATCCTTTGCACTCAGTTCCAATATCACCTACTATGAGACATATTCCAAGGCCCTGCTTGGACTTTGTTAGGTAACTCTGATTGTTTCATTGATATAACATATTATTTCTCTTCTATAGCAGCTCTACTCATTTGTTTCACATATTCAGAAATTACTTATTGAGTACCTAGTGTGTGCCAGGAACGCTTATAAGTATTTGTGATAAATTAGAGGACAAACAGACAAAGATCCCTAGCTCCCAGAGCTAACATTCTATCATGAAGAAGACTGGCAATAAACAACGCATATAAAACAAATAAGTAAAATATTTAGTATATTAGAAGGTGATAAGTAATAAGATAAAAGAGAGAAGAAAACAGCTAGTAAAAGGGTGGGTGAATTTTGGGAGAACTGGATTTTTAAGTGCATTGTAGACCTCATGGAAAAGGTGACGTTTGAGAAAATACTTGAAGAAAATGAGGCAATTATCCCTGTGAATGTCTGAAGGAAGAACATTCCTGGCAGGGATAATTGCCAGTACAAAAGCCTTAAAGTAAGAGTAGGAGCCTGACTTATGTGCTCCGGGAACAGTAAAGAAGCCCTCGTATATGATGGAGTATTACTCAGCCATAAAAAGGAATGAAACTGTAGAGACATGGATGGAACTAGAGTCTGTCATACAGACTGAAGTAAGTCAGAAAGAGAAAAACAAATATCGTATATTAACACATATATGTGGAATCTAGAAAAATGGTATAGATTATCTTATTTGCAAAGCAGAAATAGAAACACAGACATAAAAACAAATGTATGGATACCAAGGGGGGAAAAGGGGTGGGAGGAATTGGGAGATTGGGATTGACATATATACACTATTGATAGTATGTATAAAATAGATAACTAATGAGAACATACTGTATAGCTCAGGGAACTCTACTCAGTGCTCTGTGGTGACCTAAATGGGAAGGAAATCCAAAAAAGAGGGGCTGTATGTATATGTAGAGCTGATTAGCTTTGCTGTACAGTAGAAACTAATACAACATTGTAAAGCAACTATACTCCAATAAAAATTAATTTAAAAAAAAGAGGCCCTCGTGACTCAAACATAGTACAAGAGATGAAAGGGAAGACGTAAAAAGAGGCCAGATCATATTAAGGTTTTTAAGTTACTGTAAGAGTTGTAGCCTCTGCTCTGAGTGAAGTGGGAGTCATGGCAAGATTCCAAGCAGAGCAATGGCATGCTCTCACCTGCACATGATCTCACTGTTTAAATACAATCACTTTGGCTGCTATTGAGAATAGATGGTTTAGGTCAAGGATCCAGAGTATTTTCAAATGGCACTGGTAAAAAAAAGAAAAAAGTTCTGGATAGACTTTGAAGGTAGAGAAATCAAGATTTGCTGCTGAATTGGAAGTGAACTGTAAGAAAAAAGAACTGTAAAGAACTCAAGATTTTGGGTATAAGCAGCAGGAAAGAGGGAACAGCCATCCAATGAGATGAGGAAGGCTGGGCAGGGTGAGGGTGGAGGTGGGGGTAGTGCAGGTTTGGTGGGGACCAGGGGAGATATGGAGTTCAGTTCAGGATGCAGTGAATTTCACATGTCTGTTAGATGTTGAGAGGAAGATGTCAAATGGGAGATTAGATATAAGAGCCTAGAGTTCAGGTGAGAGGTGCATGCTGAAAAAAATAAATTTTGGATTCCTGAGCTTATGTATTGTATTTAAAGCCATGAGACTGAAGGAGATCATCAAGAAAATGATTGTGGGCAGAAAGGGGATAAAGACAGAGGACTGAATCCTGCAGCAAGTCAATATTAATATCAAGGGGATGAGAAGAAACCAACAAAGGAGACCAATAAGGAGCTACTGACAAGGTAGCTGGGAAACCAGTTAAGTTTCCTGTCCTGGAACCCAAATAAATCAAGTGTATGGATAGGGAGGAGTGATCAACCATGCCTGATACTTCTAGTAGGTCAAATAACATGAGAACTGAGAACTGGCCATTGGATTTAGCAAAACAACAGTTGTTCTTTGTTTTGATAAGAGCGCTTTCCATGAAGTGGTAGTGGAGGATGTCAGGTTAGAGAGTGTATGACAGAATGGCAGAAGACAGTTTAGGGGAAACTAGGTCTAGACAACTCTCAAAAAGTTTTGCTGCAAAAAGGTACGAAGAAAAGACTTGGTGGCAATGGCAGATGTGCAAGAAAGTGAGAAGAGCAAGTTAATCAGGATTATATGTAAAAGCATGAGTACAGTGATGGACCATGGGACTTAATTTAGGTAAGGAAGTGAAAAGACATCTGTCGGCTGAAGGAGACAGAAAAGCTAGTGAATTTGACAGAACTGAGTCTGGAGTGTTAGAAGGATCATCTACCTGTATGATGATATGTATTATATGATATCCATATACATAATGGAATTGCCAAGAATTTGGAGACACATTGTATTGGGGTAACTAATGCAGGAGCTAAGCTATCCAGCCATATTCAGTTGCATAGATATAGGTATCTGGTAAGTAGAGGGTTGAATTTATTTATTTATTTACTTACCAAATTTTTATTTTTTTGATTAGTTCTGTTGTTTAAAATTTTTATTGGAGTATGGTTGATTTACAGTGTTTCATTAGTTTCTGCTATACAGCAAAGTGACTCAGTTATATATATGTGGGTGTGTGTATATATATATACATCTATCCACTCCTTTTTAGATTCTTTTCCCATACAGGTTATTACCGAGTATTGAGAAGAGTTCCCTGTGCCATACAGTAGCTCCTTATTAGTTATCTATTTTATATATAGTAGTGTGTACATGTCAATCCCAATCTCCCAATTTATCCCTCCCCCCACCCTGCCACCTAAGAGTTGAATTTAAACAGGGTTTGCTTTTGTCAAGAGAATGTAATGAAGCAAAAATATGCCAAGGGTGCCAAGGTTATATACGAGAAAATAATCATCATGCTTAAACATGGAGTTTAAGATGGGTAAGAAGAGAAGACAGGACATCAAGGGTGTGAGGGGAGACAATGAAAATTTGGTGTCATAAATAGAATTGAAATTCCAGTAGAGTAAAACCTTAGCTGGAGTTGGGAGATAAATAAGAGTGACCTAAAAAGATGGGAAATCTTTGTGGTCAGAGGGTGGATGTATGGAGTGAATAAATGCAGCATTGGTTATAGGTTATTGATTATAGCAAAGTCTAAAAAGTGATTGTGGGAGTGAGGGACTAAGCTGGAAGACAATCTCTTATGTGAATTCAAGGAAGAGAGAGGTCAAGGTGTGGGGAGGTTTATCTACCTGCATTTTGAAAACACTGGATGAGGCAGGAATAGTGTAGTGAATTGAATCGTGTCCAACAAAAATCATATGTTGAAGTCCTAATGCCCAGTACCACAAAATATGAACTTATTTGGAGAGTCTGTTCTTATAGTGGTGATCAAGTTAAAATGAGGTTATTAGGGCAGGGCCTGAATCCAATATGATGGGTGTCCTTATAAGAAGAGGAAATTTGAACACAGAGACACTTAGAGGAAGACAGTGAGAGGAGACATAGAGAGAAGATGGCCGAGAAGATCTACCAGCCAAGGAGTGAGGTCTGAAACAGATCTTCCCCTCACAGATCTTGGAAGAAATCCATTCTGCCACCACCTTGAGTTTGGACTTTTGGCCTCCAAAACTTCAGACAATAAATTTCTGTTAAGCCACCCAGTTTGTGGTATGTTTCTATGAGAGTCTTAGCAAACTAATATAAATAGTATTAGAGAAACTGATCAGGGTCATTACACAAATAGATGGAAAGATATACCATGTTCTTGGAATGGAAGAATCAATACTGTCAAAAAAGACTATACTAGATTCAATGCAATCCATATCAAACCAATGGCAATTTTCATAGAACTAGAACAAAAAATCTTAAAATTTGTATGGAGATACAAATGACCCCAAATAGCCAAAGCAATCTTGAAGAAAAAAAGAGTTGGAGGAATCAGACTCCCTGACTTCAGACTATACTACAAAGCTACAGTCATCAAAACAGTATGGTACTGGCACACAAATAGAAATATAGATCAATGGAACAGGACAGAAAGCCCAGAAATAAACCTGTGACCCTCTGGTCAATTAATCTATGAAAAAGGAGGCAAGTCTATACAATGGAGGAAAGACAGTCTCTTCGATAAATGGTGCTTGGAAAACTGGACACCTACAGGTAAAAGAATGAAATTAGAATATTCTTTAAAACCATACACAAAAATAAACTCAAAATGGATTAAAGGCCTAAATGTGAGACTGGACACTATATAACTCTTAGAGGGGAAAACATAGGCAGAACACTCTATGACATAAACCATAACAAGATCCTTTTTGACTCACCTCCCGGAATAATGGAAATAAAAACAAACAAAAAATGGGACCTATTAAACTCAAAAGCTTTTGTACAGCAAAATAAACCATAAACAAAATGAAAAGACAACCCACAGAATAGGAGAAAATATTTGTAAATGATGTGACCAACAAGGGATTAGTCTCCAAAATTTACAAACAGCTCAATTGGCTTAATATCATCAAAACAAACAACCCAAAGAAAAAATGGGCAGAAGACCTAAACAGACATTTCTCCAAAGAAGACATGCAGATGGCCAAGAGGCACATGAAAAAATGTTCAACATCGTTAATTATTAGAGAAGCGCAAATCAAACCTAAAATGAGCTATCACCTCACACCAGTCAGAATGGCTACCATTCAAAAATCCAAAAACAATAAATGCTGGAGAGGGTGGAGAGAAGGGACCCCTCCTACACTGTTCGTGGGAATGTAAATTGGGGCAGCCACTATGGAGAACAGTATGGAGGTTCCTTAAAAAACTAAAACTAGAGTTACCTTATGATCCTGCAATCCCACCCCTGGGCATATACCCAGAGAAAAACACAGTCTGAAAGGATATATGCACCCCAATGTTCATGGCAGCACTGTTTACAATAGTCAAGATATGAAAGCAACCTAAATGTTCATCAACAGGTGAAGGAATAAAGAAGATGTGGTACATATATGCAATAGAATATTACTCAGCCATTAAAAAAGAATAAAATAATGCCTTTTGCAGCAACATGGATAGACCTAGAGATTAGCATACTAAGTGAAGTAAGACAGAGAGAGAGATATTGAATGATATTGCTTATATGTGGAATCTAAAAAGAAAAGATACAAATGAACTTATTTACAAAACAGAAACAGATTCACAGACTTAGAGAACTAACATGGTTAGGGCGGAAGGGCAGGGCGGTGGGGAGGGATAGTTAGGGAGTTTGGGATTGACACGTACACACTGCTATATTTAAAATGGATAGTCAGCAGGGACCTACTGTATAGCACAGGGAACTCTGCTCAGTATTATGTAACAGCCTAATGGGAAAAGAATTTGAAAGGGAGTGGATACATGTACATGTGTAACTGAATCACTTTGCTGTACACCTGAAACTAACACAACATTGTTAATCAACTATACTCCAATATAAAGTAGAAAGCTAAAAAAAGAAAAAAAAAGAAATAAGTAGAATGTATAACAAAACAGAAACAGACTCACAGAGAACAAGCTACTGGTCACCAGTGGGGAGAGGGGTTGGGGAGAGACAAGATAGGTGAAGAGGATTAAGAGGTACAAACTATACAAACTGTAAGAGACCAGGATGTAATGAACACCATAAAGAATATAGCCAATATTTTATAATAACTTTATATGAAGTATAATCTATAAAAATATTGAATCACTATGTTGTTCACCTGAAACTAATATAATGTTGTAAGCCAACTATACTTCAATTAAAAAAAAAAACAAAAAAAAAATAAGTAGGATGACCCAGGATTGATGAACAAGCAAAGCAGTGGGTAACTGACTCTTAAGATGAGTGATATGATACAAAGCTGGGAGATTATAGGGGATGAAAGGAAAATGGTCTGAAAGAGACAGTGAGAACATTGAGGGTATTTCCCCATTCCAAAACACAGCCATCTCTTTTGGTGTTGCAACCTTCAGAATTGCAGGGAAAGATGTCAGGGAAGAGCTGGTTTTCATTAGGGGAAGGAAAGGTTCAAAGAAGAAATTGTTTCTCTAATTGTAACTGCTTTTTAAGTTGTGTCTTCCCTCCTAAATTATGATTTTCTCATGATCACATCTCCCATCCCCAGCTTGGTGCCAGATATCAGTATTGGTGGATTTATAAGGAAGTGACCAAATTTCCTGTGTTGGGCAGGAGGATGATAAAGAGGTAGTTGGAGGTGGTGTGGAGACAAGTAATTTGGGAGGGATGGAATTCAGAGAGCACGGTTCCTTAGGAAGTAGGTGTGGATTTATCCCCAAAACAAGAGAAGGGACTAGTTTTACATAAATGGAGGTATGTCTGTTTCATTCCCAACGTAAATAAGGGAAAAAATTTTGGTGAAATGCTAATGTTCATTTGCTCGAAGATAGGGATTTAAAGGGTTTCTTCAGCAATAACTTCTCTTTACTCTCTGATTTAGACAGCATGATCATCTGCAGAGCATAAATGTCAGAAATGTGGATTTTAATTCATAATATTAAGATGCAAATCATATCATATGGCTTTATTTTGATAAATCAAATTTATAAAATTTAATGTTTAATCAGATCCACTCACCCGATTAGTGGAAAATTTAATCTCATTTTCTCTAGGAACCCATCTCCCCTCCAAGATAGATTGAATTATAAATTAATCCTTATTTACAGTGCTAAAAAATCAGCCGAGTGTACAGTTTCTGATGCCAGCCACCTTTATCTCTGCTCAGATACTGGAACTGCTGAGTGCTGGTCATCACATCCTCTTCTGGGGCACAGCCATTCTAGACATATTGCTCCACGCCCCTCACAGGAGTCTTCCCTGTTGACTGCAGACACACCAGACTACCCCTCCCTCTAATCTGAGTGCTGTGTACAGTATATGAAGAGGTACTAGCCTCTGAAACTTGACCCCCCCAACATTTATTTCAATGTTGAGGAATATCCAGATATTCTCCCCAGTCTTGTTTCTAGCAACTCTCACACTCAGAAATGTTGCCTTTTTTATCTCTTCTTCTGGGAGGACTTGTAATTGTTCTCAGAGGTTTGTAGAAATCAGTTGCTGACCTCTTTTCCATGCTACAAGGAAAGAGATGCTAAAACCCATGAGGCTTTTCCCCCTTTTAAAAACTCAAGCTGTTATAGTGAAGAAGGTGGCAGACAGAAGTTTGAAGGAAATGGAGAGTGTTTTACTAGTTGTTTCAAAGGTTGAGACAAAACGAGGACTAAGGGCTTTCAGAAGGATGCCCAGCTATCCGTAAGCATGTAAATGAAGTGAGTGATCATGAAATATGGAGGCACTCGTCCATTAGACTGGATTATTTCCTCCAGAAGGGGAGAGACATCCACTTTCCATAAATTGATGTTTAGGTTAGTTTTTAAATGTTAATTAAAAATCTCAAAGGGATTTGCTTCTTCTGTTTACTGTTCCTTGAGTATCCCAAGGATTCAAAAGCCTTAAGCTGTTTAGATTTGCTGTTCTCATTGCCTCAAGGTATTTCCATGGCTTGTTCTTTTTAGGCCAAAAAATCAAATGTCATGATTTCAGAGTAGCCCTTCTCATCACCTAGTGAAGAGCTCATCCCTCTTTCCACTTCTTGTCCCCACTATTGTGATCACATTATTCTGTTTAATTTTCTGCATGGTATTTAGCATTATCTAGAATTACCTTTTTCATTTCTTTGGCCATGGGATTATCTTAAACATAAATTCATATGTGTAGAAACCTTGTCTACCTTGTTCCTTGTATATCTCAAGAACCTAGGCTAGTGCAGTACCACATAAATAGTACTTAATAAATATTTGTTGAATAAATATAAACATTAATGGTTGTAATATAAAAAAATGGTTATAAATCAGTAAGAGAAAGATAACTCAACAAAATTGGGGAGAAATTTATAATGAGAAATCCACAAAATTGAAATGGCCCAAAATTTTTTTGTTAGTTTTAAATATATATAAATGGAAACAAGGCATTTTTTAAATTTAAATTTCTAAGCATTTCAGGATTTCACAAATCTTATGTTTCATACTATAGAGCTAGTTGCAGCAATACACGTTTGCACAAATAAAGAATTATTTTCATCCATGGGTACAAAAATGCCCATATTAAAAAGAAATAACCTTTGAGATTAAAGGATAAATGATATATAGCATATTTCCTGGTTATACTGACTGTATTTCATCTCACTCTGATCATTAAACGATTGATGGGTCCTCTAGGTGGCAGATGCTTTGATGGATTTCCATGTCTCATTGTTCCAGGTACTGTGGCCATAGACTTGCAAGACACAAGCTGTAGGTCAGCAAGTGGCCCTACTCTGTCTCTTCCTTCAGAAGGAAACAAAGAAAGCAGAAGACCCAGCATTGCTCCCGTTTTAGAGGTTGCAGATACGTCATCAATTCAAACATGCGATCTTCTAAGTGATCAATCAGAAGATGAAACTACACCAGATGAAGAAATGTCCTCAAACGTGGAGTATGTTTGTAAGATTTACTGGCATTTGTGCTCGGGTGAAAAATGAATATCCTTCTCTTCTGGACATCCTAGTATCAATCCTACATACTTCTACCAAAAAACCCTTCCTATTAGCCAGTATCTCTCTTGACAATAAAGTATCCTAAGTCCTCAAATTTCTGGCTTCAACAGCTATTTACAGCCTCATTTTTCTCTGTATTATCCTTTATCCTTAAAGAAAAAAATAGGTAAATCAGTGTTTCCATGATATAACCTGTATCATATTTTACATATTCTTTTTCCTTAAGGATACAGCTTGTGTTTTTATAATTATATGATTTTGTTAAATTACAATGTACCATCTATGTTTAATTTATGTTTTCACCTCCATATTGAAGTTGAGTCTCAGTTTTTCTAGGACACGTAATACACCTTCTTCCATTAATCTTCTTTTGCTTATCTCTACATTCAGCAATCATTTTTATTCAGGATACATCAATAATACTTTGAATGACTGAATAAATGAAGTACTAGTTCTCTTTACTAAGATTCCCATAACAGATAATATCAATGTTTAAGCTATTAATCACATTTTAGCCTACAGTACAGTTTATTTACTTGTCTTATTCCTACACTATGTTGGCATTTCTTGAGGAAAGCACAGCGTTCAACAGTCTTGACGGTAGAGTCAGAAGGAATTTGTGTTCCATGGCAGGTCCACTTTATACTGGTCGTGTGCAAATGACTTTGATTAAAATCATCTGGTCCATGATGCTTTATCTATAAATAGTGTTCATAGGAAGATCAATTGAGATAATGGAGAAATGTGCTTAGAAAAACAGTTTGTGCAGAGGAAGCATTCAATCTCAGTGTTAAATACTATTCGGTATAGCACTAGTCATAGTGGCAATGGTCACATCATTCAAACACTTCTAATATTTTTCACATAATAGAAGTTCAGTCAATGTCGAATTGATCTAAAATGAATTGAAATATAACTGAAACTTAGAAAAATCCTTCTGTTAATCCTTCACACTTTTAAAATTTATTACAAGAAACTTAGACACCCACAGAAGACAATTCCATTCTCCAAGAAATTAAGAATACTCAAATAGATTTATGAAATATTTGATGGCAAGAAGAAGAGTTTTGACCACCAGTATATTTCTAGAAATGGTGTTGTGTGGTGTAATAGGAATTCTTTCTTTATATGTACCAAAAAAATTGAGAGGTGGAATTTTTTTTATTTCTAGAGAAATGAAAAAGGTGTTGAACTAATAGTGGAGAGCATCAAACTTCTAAATTTCCAAAATGTTCTCGATTTTACCATCCCAGCTAATGAGGTCTGGAAAATAGTTCTAACTAGGTTTGAATTTCTTGGTTTGAAAAATAAATTTTCTTTATCAAAAAAGAGTTACATATTGGATAAAAGGACCTTGCCTCTACTAAATTTTATTTCTTAATTTTCATCCACGTTGCTACTTTTTCACAGCAACAAAATTTTCAGTTGGAAAATATTACAGCCATAATGTGCAGGTGACGATTTTTACAAGGTGAGCAAATAAACTGAGTACCTTTGTTAATATTTAAGCATGATTCCAGCAAAACCTTGGGTTTTCGTGTGGATAATTTTCAAGGAATAATTTACTCAATCATCCACTCTTTTTTGGTTATGCACCCACGGCTGGTGCGTATTGCCAGAGTGAATTGCAATAACACATTCTGCTGTAATATGTTTTGTAAAGATTAACGTCACTATTTTCTAGAATGACCTAAATCTTTTAAACTGAGCGTTGGCAAACTTTTTCTGGAAAGAACCAGCTAGTAAGTATTTTCGACTTTATGGACCATGTGGCCTTTGCTCCAACTACTCAACTCTGCTTCTGAAGCAGGAAAGCACCCAGGACGGTACATAAAACGAGTGAGCGTGGCTGCGCTCTCACAGAACTTCACTTGTGGACACAAATTTAAATGTCATATAATTTCACGTGAGATGAAAGTGTTCTTCCTTTGACTTTTTGCCCAACCGTTTAAAAATATTAAAACTGCTTTAATTCACAAAACCATGTGATGAGCCAGATGGGGTCCATGGGCCCTGTTCTAAACTACTCCCATATCAAAATAAAGAATCACTGCATCTAAGTAGAGGAACATGGCTATAATTTGATTGTCTGACTTTGCCTGCATTATTCGAGGCTATTCAGTATTTCATATTGTTTTACAGATATGCTAAAGGCTACCCACCTTATTCTCCATATATAGGAAGTTCACCCACTTTTTGTCATCTCCTTCATGAAAAAGTGCCATTTTGCTGCTTAAGACTAGACAAGGTAAGGACTATTTTTCTGTTATTTCCTGTAAAACTAAAATGATGGCATTGTGTAATTACATGTATTAAATAATTTGTACAGTCTTTTGATGAAAATATGTTTAAGGAGTATTATCTTTCAAATGTAAATGTAATTCACAAAAAGTGGTGAATTTTACTTCCTTAACTGCACTAAAGATTACCCAAGTGCTTTATCCTCTACTAATATAGCCAGTGAACTGGTCAATCATATTTTAAAAAGGAAAACGAAGGTGCCAGAGCCCCAAACCAGAGTCTCCCCAGATCATTTAGGCCAAGAGTGCTCTATTTATTTTACTAGGCATTTTTGCCTCAAATTTCAAAGTGGAATTAGCTAATCCCTGTGTTGGCCACAAGGATCCATTATTGACTAGCCTGGCAGTGTCTTACTTAATGTCTACTTTCCTAAAAATTTTACAGTAGTTCTTGGATCCTGCCTCGTGTTCAGGAGAAACCATCCAAAACAGAATTGGTCCAGGAAAGCAGGAATTTTTCTCTCTTTCACAGTATGGCCACTGGGCATGACCTGTGGAAGAATATTTTTTCTTGATGAATAAGAAAGCAGATAAAAAGAAAACTCCCAAACCACCCACCTCCCAGAAATCAAAATGTGCCGCTAATTCTAACCAGGAATTTCTTCTTTTATTCTAAATTTTGGAGTTAGCTGGAGTTAAAATCCCAGGTCTTTGCCTACAGGCTTTGCCATTTGAACAAATAACTTTATCATTAAATTTCAGTTTCCATATCCCTAAAATGTTTGTAATTTTAATATGAACCTGATAGGGTTCTTGCAAGGATAATATAAATTAGTGCATGGAAAAAGCTTAACATAGTGCCAGGAACTTAATAAATGAATGGGCACGTATACATTTTGTTAATATTCTTACTACTATTATTTTTCCATATGATAAACATTATGGTTCTTGGCTGTCACTGTCACTCTTGTGGAAGATTAGTAGAACACTGGAAAATTTCAGGCTTTATCTTTCTAGAGTTGTTTTGTGAATCCTTACCACTCCCCCCAAATGTTCATTTGAGCCCATTAAGATGGAGAGTTGCGTCTCTCAGTGCCTTATTTTTTGTCAGCCCTTGTGTTACTTTCCTGCTTTGCAGCATTGCTAGCACAGGCATACCCTGCATTCTTGGTAACCTCGATTTGTCTTAAGCGGCAGAGCTCTTCACTTGGACTGGTCCCTTCCAAGAACCTGTGACTAATACTTTATGTATGACTTTTGTGTTTTTTTTTCCTTAAAGAGGATTTCCAAAATAATCTAAGCTTTACCTCCCATAAAGCTTGGACTCACATTTGGTGGCATTTTACTTTTTAACACTCAAAGATAAAAGTAATGTTGGGAAACCAAAGTGGAAATGATTCCACTGATTCCCAAGGAAGGAATCTGATACAAGGAAAAATTAAGCTTTCAGAGATGAGGATTGTGGGAAGAGAAACTGAGTCTTTTAAAGCCAAAAGATGGCAAGTTGTCTCTTGACCATAGTAAGAAGGTGATGTTTCCAAGTGTCATTGATTGGCCAATGACATCTGGAGTTATCTGTCCTTTAGGTGGCATTAGTCTGGCTGGAGGTGGTAGTCTGCTCTATAAATGAGTGCCCACTGTGCGGTTAGGGGATGGGGTCATGCAGCCAATCCCACTGCATCCGTGAAGTCTGTGAGCCGGGATCACGCTGCTCAGTCTGTTCTGCATCAGTGTCAGCAGGCTCCTTCCTGGTCGAGGTTTATCAACACTAAATCCCCAGTTTTGTCCTTGTTCTGCTTTTTTTTTCCTTACTAGTTGAGCTACTTCTAAATCTCCTAAATTAGTTCTTTTACCTCATTTGATCTCATAAAAATGAAGTCCTTAATAACCTCAGCCTCAGCCTGTCACCCTTCTCCCTCCATGATCTCTTTGTAAGGGACCTAATTTCGAGTGGCTTCAGATCCCATTTATAGTAGCAGTTCTCCAATCATACTTCCAGTGAAGACTTCCCGTCCTCCTCCTTTACCATTTCCCTTTTCTCCGTTCTTTCTTAGGCCTTCATCCTTCCTGCTGGTGTGATCTTCCTACTTCCATGATTACAGGTTTTATAAATTCTACAAATGAGATCCTGTTAGTGATACATTCTTTCAGTTTCACTTTCCCTAGATGTGTCCTTATTTTGTCCTCCCCCTTGAAGAATAGTTTTGCTGGGTGTCCAACTCCAGGCTCTGAGTTTTCTTTTTCTTTCAGCATCTTAGGGTGTTATTTACTGCTTTCTGTGCTCCACACTGCTGGTGAGAAGTCAGCCATCGCTCTGACTTACGTTTCTTGTAGGTAAAGCTCTTGTTTCCTCTCTGGTTGCTTTTAAGATCTTGTTGTCTTGGTCGTTCTGCACAATGACAGTGTGTATGACACTGGATTTCTCTTTATTTATTTGGATTAGGATTCTTTGGGTTTCCAGAACCTAAGGATTTGGGTATTTCATTAATTCTAGAAAAATTCTCAGTCAGTATTTACGTGAATGGTGCTTATTGCTGATTCTCTCATCTTTTTCTCAGGTATTCTATTTAAATGTGTATTGGATATTCTCACGCTATCTTCCAAGTATCTTATTTTTTCTGTACTGCTTTCTCTTTTCTTCTTGTTTTCTGAGTAATTGTTTCAATTCAATCATGCAGTAGATCCCTTCAGATGCTTCAAATGTCCAATTTAAATCATCTTTTGAGTTTCTGTTTCTAACTGTTATACTTTTAGTTCCGGAATAGAGTATATGTAATTTTTAAAGCACCTACCTGAATATTTTAAATAGCCTCTTGTTCTTTGTTCATACTTTGAACGTTCTCCTTTATTTCTTTAAACATGGTAAACATGCTCATTTTCTATTCTGAATCTAATAACAGTGAAATCTGTAATCTTTGTGAGTCTAATTCTGTTGTTTGTTTCTGCTGATGCAAAGTACCTTGTTCCCAACAATGTTTTATGATTTTTTTATTAAAGAATAAAGGGCAGAGAATATTCCAGAGTTAATGATGAATCCCCAGAGAATCAACTAATCTCAACCCAAATAAAAAGAAACCCACATAAAGGCATATAAAGGTTAAAAAGCCAGAATGTTTAAGGAATTCTCCAGGGAGATAATTTTGTTTAAAAGGATCTTGACTTAATAATGCCAAGTCCAGTAAATTCTCACTCCCTGGGAAGTAGCAGAATACCCTCACGAAACACATTTGGGTAACGTGTTATTTCATTGCTGGTATTATTGTCAGCTTTAGTATTTTAATTTTGAGTATATGTATCACTATCTTGCCAGCTAAGGTATACATTTAGGTAATTAGGGATTTTTTTTTAAATCCCTTTCGATATCCATCCTTTTGGTATTCAGTCCTTGGAATGTTCCAAGGTTAATTAAATATAATTTTACTGTATTTCTGGAAATGAAAGTCAGAGGTAGATTATTTTTTCCAGCTCTATCAAGGTATGATTGACAAATAAAAATTGTGTCTATCTGAGGTATAGAACATGATGCTTCGATATACATATGCGTTGTGATGATTCTTTAATATTGATACCCAGATGGCAGCAGGTTTTAGTTTGCAGTAAACATGTGTACACACATGCTGCTGCCTTTTCTTTCCACACATCAAGCTCCATACCTGCAATTCATTAATCTTGTCCATGCACACCTTCAGGCTGGAGAACTGGGCATAGGAAAACGTAACTATTTTCAGATTTGTTAGAGAACAAAGGATTTACTGGGTTAGATTAATTTCACATTTCCATATCTCCTAAATTTTTTCACCCAATATTAGTGGAGTATAAAAATGGCGTTTCTCTGTATAATTTTTCTTCTCTAGAGTTGCCAGCATAACTACTATGAGGATGCAAAAGCCTATGGATTCAAAAATAAGCTAATTATAGTTGCAGCTGAAACAGCTGGAAATGGATTGTATAATTTTATTGTTCCTCTCAGGGCATATTATAGACCAAAGAAAGAACTTAATCCCGTAATACTTCTATTGGATAACCCGTAAGTATGTTTTAAAATACACAAACAAGAGAAAAAGTTGTTAATATTTTATCAAAAATAATTTAATTTACTTAGAATATTTTAAATCAGATACATTATGGCATATGAATCATTGGGAGTTATGTTCTGTGCTTTGCTACAAAACAACCATTGACAATGGCTGTGTTTCACAAACACAACTTGAGGCATCACTGGAGTACTCGGAGCCTTTTATTTAAAACTACTTTTGCAAGTGGTTGTTGCTCTCTACCAGTGGGAAACATGCCACCGAAATAATTACAGTTATTTTCCTTAAATTAATCAACTAGCCTGGAAAATCTCTGCCAAAACTGGACAATTTTGTTGTCTTTGTAAAGAACCATTAATTATCAGAGAAGCATATTAATTATCTATTTTATGCCATTCCATAACACATCACCATAAATTCTTATGATTATTCCACTGTTAAAACATATATTCTGTAACATAACATGAATAGTTTATACTTTACCATCTTCATTTATCTTGAAAATGTTTGATATACTCTTGTAAAATAAGACTATTTAAACATTTCAAAATCCTTATATGAATATAAATATACATCACTGAATTCTGTGGTCAAATCCATTGTATACTCAAATTACGATATTTCTCTCTCTGACTCAAATTAGTAGCAGATGGTCCTTAGATCAATACCATATTTTAGAATCCTCTGACTCTCTTCTTAAATTCTAAAGTGATGCAAATTTCAGGATAAACTAAATGAAGCCAAAATCCACTGCCTTGTCTCTGCTTTTAAAACTTATCAAAAAATTTTTCTCAAAACAGACATATCTCCCTAGTATAACTTCATGACTTTATTTGTTCTTTACGAATATCGAGGCACTCATTGATGCATCTTTTTCTTAGCATCAGTATCTCCATGATAATCAGCTCTAACCCCTGAGCACACCTCTAGAGGTTTCAGTTGAAGAATTTTCAGGTCTGATGACTCAGTGACTTTTTTGATACCACTTTGTTATCCAAGGAAACGTGAGTTGGATTTAGGACAGGTGTGGGGGAACAAAAACTTGGACCCAATGTCAGAAGAAATAAAACTTCATAAAACAAATTTTAGGAGAATAAAAGTTGGATTGCTGGATGGCTAGGGTGATGAGTATGGTGGCAAAGCACCTCTGAGGCCTTGGGATGTATCCTTAATTCTGGAACTGCTCTGTTAGGAGGCGCTAAGGAACTGGTTACGATCTCGCACAAGAAATGCTCATCAACTGCGTGATTTAGAAGTGTCCGATTTTGGCTCTTTTGGTTTATGGTGTGTGCACTGCCTTAAAAACAGAATTTAAGACGGGTATTTACAAGCGGATTGACTTAGAGCAAAGGTCCCCAGCGCCCCGGGCCGCGGACCGGTACCCCTCCGTGGCCTGTTAGGAACTGGGTCGCACGGCGGGAGGTGAGTGGCGGGCGAGCAAGGGAAGCGTCATCTGCGCCCCCCCATCGTTCGCATTACTGCCTGAAACTCCCCCCATCACCCCCATCCGTGGAAAAATTGTCTTCCACAAAACCTGTCCCTGGTGCCAAAAAGGATGGGGACCTCTGATTTAGAGCCTTCCCACTTGGATAGCTTGGATCAAAGTGGATCAATTCAGGCCCCAGAATACAGAGAAGCAGATAGGAAGAGGCTTGAAAAGAGGAAAGTGGAACTGTGCCTAAGCACCCCTGTGGTAAAGCAAAGGGCAAAAACTATCCTTTCACCTTCTTTATATTATTTCAAGGTATAAATTCTTGTCTTGATGTGTAAATCCCCTAACTGGGTTCTTGGACCCAATGTCAACATGTGAGTGTGTCAGAGGGTTTCTCCACACCTCCAGCAAGCAATGCTCAGGACACCAGCTTAGTTCTGGGGGAATTCAACTCACTTCTGACACCATCTACCCAGAAAGAGCATCAGATTCCACAAGTTGAAAGTTCACTCCTACAGAACTGCCCACCCCCACTTCAGAAGCCAATCAAACGCCAGGTTATCAACCCATAACTGATCAGCTATAGACTGGAAGTTTCAGTGACCCCCTCCTTGGACTTCAGATGCCAGTTGCATGTTCAGGTTGTTACCTGTACTTCTGACTGACTGGCTGTAAATCGGAGGTTCCCATAACCACCTACTCAAGGTCAAGTTATTTGCTAGAGCAGCTCACAGAATTCAGAGAAACATGGTACTTACTGGATTACCAACTTATTATAAAAGCATATAACTCAGGAATAACTAAATAGAAGAGATGCACAGGGCAAGGTATGGGGAAAGGGTATGGAGCTTCCATGCCCTTTATGTGGGCACCATTATCACCAAATCTCTACCTGTTCATCAGCCCAGAAGTTCTCCAGACTCCATCCTTTTGAGTTTTTAATGGAGGCTCCATTTGTAGGCATGATTGATTAAATCATTGGCCATTGGTGATTTAACTCCACCTCCTGCCCCTCCCCCTTCCTCAAAAATCAGAGGGTGGAACTGAAAGTTCCAACCCTGGATTCTTGGTTGGTTCCCTTGGAAACCAGCCCCCATCCTTAGGTACTTTCCAAAAGGCACCTCATTAACATAAAGCCAGTTATCCTGGAAAGGGACTTGTTATGAAGAACAAGACATCTATTTCTCCTTTATGGCTCTGAAGTGATTTCAGGAATGGAGGACAAGAAACCAAATATTATATCCAAAGATGCTCCCATTGCTCTTATCATTCAGGAAATTACAAGGGTTTGGGGATCTGTGAGCTAGGAAATGTGGTGAAGACCAAATATATGTGAGAAATCTGAGTGTGAATACCAAATGTACATTTCTTATAAATCACAATATTGTACTTTCCAAAAGAATCAGTCTTGCCGTATTTGGGAGTGTTTACTCCATAGAATGGAAATGGGCTCCTCTCTTTTTCCATATCCAGTCTTGCTACGTAATCTTATCTCAGAGTCATTAAACCCTCTTTTCCACATTATTATCCCAATGAGCAGGTGTCAGGAGCTAGGATTTCTTAAGCTGTGTGCCTGGTGTAGACTTTGGAATCACCGTAACTAAATCAGTCCCTTTCTGTTTGGTTTTGAATTAACAGGTTACCAGAACGCCCAATTATTGAATGATTAATTGATTCACATATTAGAATTATCAAATCAAGTGGTTATTTCTACTATCTTAATTCCTGAATCTGATCAATCATAGAAAAATCTGGAAACTCTGTTTCTCTTAGTTACTAGCAAACTTATCAGTATTTCAATATGAATATAGATGTAGCTTTTATTAAAGAATATTTTATCTGGATAAGACTGTAGTGACCATTTAATAAAATGAATATTCTTTGCCACCACCCTCTGTTCATTATAGTAATAATTGTTGAGCATTTACTACGAGGTAGTCATCATAAGAGATACCTTTTTATTTCCATTAAAACATATATCCATATCATAAAGTAATGATTTAACCTCAGAAAAATATACTAAGCAGCTTAAGATCTCAAAGCTTACAAATTACGATGATAATATTTAAACAAACCAATCTGTGTGACTTGATTACACCACTGTCTCTTATTTCATAGAAAGAAAAAACAGGCCAAAAAAGTTAAATGACTTTTCCCAAGGTCAATTCTAGGATTGGAACCTTCTCTGCAATTCATAGTTCATTTTTTTTTCAACTATATGATCTTACTTTACTTACAGGTTTTGTTATATGCAATAATACATTGTCAGTTGTTTTTACAAACAAGACTATTTTAACTATGGATTATTTTGCATTAACTTTTTTTCTTTGGTCTCCTAAGGATGGACAGTTTGGAACCCAGCTATTCACATGATGTTGTTTGTCAAGTGGTTTTAGTGGGGTTTGACTTTTTTTCAAAGGGTTGGGATGAAGGCGCAGGCTGTAAAAGTTATCAGCTTCCTGTAGATTTCCCGAAAATGATGTCTAACACTTTTATTTGTTGTTCTCTGTTCCTTTGATTGAGAATGAGGAAACAAAAACTAAACACCAATAAATAACGTTCCAGGAAGTTTTACGCAATCATCTTTTTTTTTAAACAATGAGATACTTGTTTCTCTGCTGTGGCTAGTACTTTTCAATGTATCCTACAGTATTACAAAGAAATATGATGCTTTCTTCTTTAAAATATTTCTGGGTTATAAGAATTTGCACACTAATAATTGTGCACACTTCTACAATTATTAGTTAGCTTAGTGGGGTCTGACTTTATTTTAAGTACACACAAGCATTGCTGAAAATACAATCAATACATAGCTACTTAGGAAATTTAGTTGAAAGACCAATTCATTCAATATACCAGAAACAAATAACAGATGCCACAAATATGGAATTTAAAAATGTAAATTAAATTTATGATATTCACGTACGTAATATGTCAAAATAAGTGTTCACAGTGTTTCCAAATAGAAAGCCTTCTCCATTTCATGTGGTAATTAAATAAAACCAGGCATTGGAAAACATCTTGCACTTGATACTGGTTCATTAGAGCTGGTCTCAGTTCTGATTGGTTGGCCATCTGTTCTGTTTGTTTTTGTGCCACAGTGATTTAAGATGTTTTGATGACCACCTCAACCTTGAAGATCAGCTAGTCATCGGATGATTCCATTTCATATGAGAGACAGAAAAGAGAGTCAGACACTTTGGAATATGTTACCCAAAGCTACACAAAGTTAAACTACAAGATCCAGGCTTATCTTCTTAATTTTTACAACATCTTGTTTAAACTATCCCTTAGCTAAATTAATCTTCTTTGCACATATAGCTACAAGTAAGCTTATTTCAAAAGTAATGTAAACTGTCTGATACGTCAGGGTCCTTATTAAAGACATTCAAACCTTAGACTCACACAGATCTGAAGCAAGATCTGAGCTTACCCTCTTGATAGGCCTGTTGCTTTTTACTGAGTTTCTGTAAGCCTCAATTTTCTCATTTGTAAAATGAGTGGAACATTTATCTTAAGTTAGTTTGCAGCTATATAAAATAATGTATATGAAGCACTAGTACAATATCTGACTCGTGAAAAGCAGTCAGGAAATGTCAGTTTCCCCCATTTCTACCAATCAAGAAAAGGACATTGTCACTATTTAAGCTGACAGGTGGTTTTGTGTGAAAACCCAGTTAACAAAAAAAGGGAAATTTATTTCAAGTTGTTGAAATTAAACTACTTCTGTATTTTTAAGGGAGAAATAAACTTCTTAAAAGTGGAATCATGAAATGCTAACAAAATAAACTGTCTCACTACATTCCTTTTTCAAATTTGAAATAAAAAATTAACTTCATTATAGTTAGTTAAATGCGAAATAATGATCTTCAGTTTGCAAATCCATGTAATTTCATGAAACTTTTAACTTCCTATCAATGACTAGCTAATTCATATTTGCATATAATGATAAATTTACAATGAAAGGCTTTGTAAAGATGTTTAGACTCATAATCATCTTTCTTAATAGAATTACAGTTAGAGCTCATTAATGACATGCTTATATATTTTTTTTGCGAAGCAGTTTAGTACCATAAAGACCTTTACCAACTTACTTAGATGAGCCAACATAATACACATGAATGTACGATTGATATGTGCTTTATTCCCTATTAAACCACATTTATCAGTAAAAGTAATGAATGAATCTATTCGTTACATAAGTTAAATTTTGCAGGGTATGATATACTAGATTCCCTAAGTTAGAGATGCTTCATCAGGACTATATATTTACCAGGTTTCAGGCAACTGAACTTGCCTTGTAACACAGCTGGATTCACGTAAAGATGAACCGTGGTACCACAATACAGATGTTAATTTCTAAGGGTTTGAAAGATTGCTTGTGCATTTTAAATACACGTTTGTTGCATAATTGCATATCAGTAAGATTCACGAGTTTCTGAAAACAAGGCAAGAATTTTGGTGTCCAAGTACCTCGAATGGTTTCTACTGGACAAAGCAAGAAAATACAAAGGCCGAATCTTCAGTTTTAACTCTAACAGAAGAGTTGGCGTAATGTAAAGGCTTACTTTGTCCGTAGTGACCCCGGTACTTCTTATCACATGGAAAATCTTCGATATCTTGATTAAGGTGAATTATTCAATAACATTAACTACTGTTGCAAGACTTGGGAAGACAGATATGTTATGGTCGACAGATGGTCAGCGAAGATAGGGGAAACAATTGAAATGATCTGAATTGTAAAAAAATGAGGAGGTTATTCCAGACAGCGTATAGCTCTGCAATTAATAATGAGGAATTATGGACCCAGCTCTGCTATGTAAGTTCTTGAGCTACTCACTTTATCTGACTGGAACTATGTTGGCGCAAAGAGAGAGAAAACAAAATAGTAACCCCCAAATGACACAGTCAAAAGGAGCTTTCAAAGCACCACAGAATCTCAGTGCTGTCCCTGTCTTGTGTCACTTGTATCCTAACATATTCTCCTCTAATCACGAAGTGTGTAAGAGAGATGGAGGGTCTTGAGCCAGCAGTGAGAATACCCCTTCTAAGCTTAAAATGCCAAGCCATGCCCAGAAAGAGAAGAATTGGCAGGTGCTAGCCAAGACCACTACTGGGACTTGATTATCTTTGTTGAAAACAACCTAATCATGAGCTTTAAAAATATTTGCAGCCTGTGATTCACTAATGTGAAAACTTCTATGAATGTTTGGGGGTAAATGATAAAAATAAATGCTAGAAGAAAAAGTTATCCAAAAATATCCAGAGCAGTAATATTTATAATAGCAAGATATTGGAAATAGCTTCTAACTCTAGTAATGAATAGTATAAAAGTGAACCATAACTTATAAACCGAATCACTGAGGATTATTTAAGTGAATTGTGGTACATTTATAACATGTAGTAATATGGGGAAACTTAAAATGGCTAGGAAGTCATTTATTGATGGCAGAAATGTGATCAACTGTGATATTCTTTGGAAGTTTTCTTTTTATGCTTCACTATACTGAGCATTCTTTTTCTTTAGAGTAGAAAGAGGTGAGGATGTTCAATAGGAAGAAGATAAATCAGGGAGGACAGGATGTCTTCAGGCTGGGATGAGCACCTGGGATGTTGTAGGGGCCACACTTCCCTTTGCCTAGAAGGTTCCCTTTCCTTCCCTTTTACTGGGCAAACTCCTACTCATTCTTCAACATCCTAATTAAATATTTCCTCTGTGAAGTGACACTCAATTCTGTCTCCTCAGTGCAACCTATTCCTTATTTTTTCAGATTAAAACTTATATTGTAATTTTATGCTTTTATATATATGTGCCAAAAACTCTAATTCTTATAGTACAGGTTGACAAGATATTCATGTTTGCATACACCTGAGTATACTAAAATGTCTATTAGATAAAACTTTTTGGATACATGTATGTTGAGTGAATAGATGCGTGAAAGAATTAATAACTTTATAAAGGGAATAAAATAGATTAGCTAGTTTTTAAGGAAGCTTCCTGGTTTATGATTCTTGGCCCAAATATGCATAAAGAGTAAAGATTTTTGTTGTAAGACATATTTGCTCAACAACATATATTGAGGAAGTCAGTAATGTAGAAGATGAATTACTTTAATTTTAATTATATATATATATATGGCATAGGTGCATATACTATATTTATTGATATGCTGATATATTAAGGGACATGTTGTGATTCTATGTATCCCTTAGAGAAAACTGCTTTTAATAGGCATGCTAATTTAATTCCTTATGCTTCATATCATCAAAAAAAATCATTAGTTCCCCATTTTATAAGATTTTCTCAGCATGAATAATTTTAAGCTCATTGGTAAGACATTTTGGTCATAAATTAAGAGTGTCAATTCAGTGTTTTTGTAGAATAATGCCATAATGTTTCTGATTTAGAAAGCAGAAATACAACTGATTTTTATAATTGCTGAGTGCATTGTATTATTCATGACAAGTGCAAATGACATTTTTAAATTCATGTTAAGAGAAAAGGCACTTAAAATTAATCTTGTCAACAGTTTTTAGTTTTGGAAATGAAAACTAAGTCAATTTACTTCCTTTCCTTAGAAGTGCTGCCACTGTTGTGACATTGTGTTTCATTTTGTAACCCATCTGCTACTTAGGCCAGATATGCATTTTCTGGATGCAATCTGTTGGTTTCCAATGGTTTACTACATGGTGGGCTCTATTGACAAGTAGGTGACAAAATCTTTGGCACACTAACTCGTGTGGCGTCCTGTGGTTTGTCATGTGCTGTGCCCCTGTGTCGCATGATGGTTGTAACTTGCCATTTCAGTGTTGTAAATATGATGTATATTGCATGTAAAGCTTATGTTCTTGTGTTATACATCTTGCATTCAAACTTCCTAAGCACTAATCTGTTGTTGAATTAAAACAAATCTTGCTGCATGTCAATCTTGTTCCCTTTCTAAAGCTATTCCAGTTTTGCGTCATCTGTAGCAGTAACATTATTACTGTTAACATCCTTATAGAGAAAACCTAGAATTTCAACATTGTCATACATTGGTATCATTATCATAACTTCTGGAAACCGTCACAATAATTTAGAAATGCTCATTTAAAATCAGATTTATTAATTGGAACATTTCCTTGACAGTCTATTCTGGTAACATAATAGAGTCTATAATTTCCAAAATTTTATTAATTAAAGGTCAGATGGGTGCAATGCTTCAGTTTTAAAATACAGATTCTTTTATATGCATAAGTATAACATTATGACAAGTATAAAAACTAAAAGATCAGGAAACTAATATTTTTAGAAAATGTGTTAATTTTCCATTCTAAAAAAATCAGCCCAGAGCTGTCCAAATAAAATGCTAAAAGTTATCCACTGAGAACTTTCATGCTTACATTTCATCTTGTAGATGCTGAAAAAACAAAGCTTTGTAAATTCGACAGTGTTTATTGGCTGTGGACACATTAAAATCCAAACAGATTAACATATATTTAGCCTCCATTCTACATTAATATAATTTACATTATCAGTTGTCATAATAAATACTAACCAACTAAAATGTAGATGTACTGAAACTACTATTTAAATCCATGAAAGGGAAATCAACCCATATTTTATCACTAGTAATGTTTCTTTGTTGTGATAGTATTCTATTAAAGTCAATTAGAACATTATATTTAAAAGATGTAAAATAAACCTCTCATCTGTCTTTTTTGATGTAAACTATCAAATGAATTCTCCCTCTATAAAAGTATTTTGGGGGAGGAAGAGAAGAATGGAAAGGATCAAATTCGTAGGATTAGAGGTGAAACAGGATTGGCCGCAAGTTGCTAAATGTTGAAGCTTGGTGATGTTACAGGAGGTTCAGTATATCTCTTCTGCTTATGTTTCAAATTTTCCTTAAATATAAGTAAGCAAGCAAAAGCTATGAATGAATTAAAACACACTCACAAAGATTCCTCTATATTCATTCCTTCACGTTCTAGATCTCCTTGAAAAGGAAGTCAGGGAAGGTTAGCAAGAGGGGCATTGCCAGTTAGCTTATCTGTAACGACTTTTCATCCATGTTGACTTTTTTCTTGGGTCGCCATCTGGTGACCAAACTGTGTAAAGCAATCATGCTAAAGAAAAAATAGGCGGCAGCTTTGCAGATAAGATAGTGGGGAGAATTTATGATAGACACAGAATTATAAGAATAAATCAGTAGCCTAATAAAAAAAGGAAAAAAAGAATAAAGTACAATATTAAATGAATATAAATAACTTAAATTTAAAACATGAAGAACAAAAAAGTTTCTCTGTGGTTTTATGTATTTTCTATAGATGCTATAGATTTCTTTATATTTAAACTCATATTTAATAATAATTACTAAAATTGTTTGCCAAAGTTATGTGTCAACAACAACAGCCAATATTTTGAATATGGAATTAACTGATATATACAGGTTAGGTAGCTACTGACTATTTAGTACAAGTATTCTGGTGGTGAAGTTTTTTGTCAAGTCCCAACTTTATTGATTTATTGCTGATGAAATATTCATTTTTTATTATCACTTCTATCTGTGTATATTTTTTCGATCAAGCTTACCTTCTACCACTTTATCTTCCCCTTTTCCTGTATAGACAATTATGATGTTTTTAATGAAGAAAATAAAGATTATATGAGCTGAAATATGAGAAAGTGGATTAACACTGTACTCAGGTCGGTTGAAGACATAAGATTTAGGCACCGTTTTTATGGTCCATAAGGGACCATATCACATTCGTTTTCTGCCTACTTCTTTCTTTTTTAAAAAATGTATTTTAATAGATGTAGGAACAATTATGGATTTCCTAGATAAATGGAACACTCTAGTAAAGTGTTGCTAGAGATTTAAACTTGTTCATCACATTGATTGGATGTTATGGTCCTGGCCCCTCTCACCATAGGAAATTTATTTGGAATAACATTCTGTTTCCACAGTTTTAGCCATAAAATCCCTGCCACAGAACACTGGGCCTGATTCAAGAGAAAAATTTTTTCTGGACTACTCCTGGGGAGCTTGGACTCAAAGCTTTGGTAATACTCTCTCACCATATAACAGAGTAAGAAATCCTGCCTCTTGCCTTCCTGTAAAAGGAAAATAATTCCCTCTAATGTGAGATGGCTAATTCAAGTGATCATGCACTTGGAGAAAATCCTTGGGAAACTGACTCTTCCTTTTAAGAACCTGAGAGGAGCTACCGTTCTTTAAGTTTTACACTTCTTATTTTAAATCAGAAGATGTTGAAATCAATTAGCCCAATTCTTCTTATCTGTCTTTAATCAGCTCTGAACCTAGAATATTCTTGCACTCATTCAAGTATAGTCTTTGTTATCCAATTCTGTCCTGTTTTAGTAGTTTGTATGAAGCCAAGGCAATGAGATAAGGGTTTCCTTGATTCAGTTTTTATGGTAACATTGTTTTTCAATACTAGGTAACATTTTTATCAGTGATGGGGAGAAGACTGACTCTATGGTAACTCATAGGAACTTGTGTCCTAGTTTAGCAATTATTTCCTGCAACCAACAAAATTAGTTATTTCAATTACTTGCTCAAAAGTGGCTAAAAGGTAGGCTTGAATGCAACTGATATTTATATATTTTACGTGCTCTTGGCTGTGTAGAACAAATCTACAACACATAGCTTTACACAAATAAATAATAGACATTTAAAAATAAATATTTTTAATAAATATATTTCCTTATTAGGCTTGACCATCCAAATTAATAGAAGTGTTCATGTCTATTCTTACCAAAAGTGCCTCAGGGATGAAAAAAACGTGAATGTCGTGCCTTTGAAATCATATGCTAACTATAGAAACAAGGTTCTAACATGCTCTAATTCTACTTGATTGCAAAATGGGTGTTTCCATGTTTTATTTATAAAATTAATAAGTATTAAATAAAGATCTTTAATACATATGCTTTGAAATGGTTGATATCTAGTGAAACATAAAAACCCCCAACTACAATTTACTTCATATCAGCAGAGAATATTGTATTACATCAGTGCCCATCACATCGACCAGTGTCCTCTCTGTAAAAGCCACCTGTAAGGGCAACCTATAAGCCTCTAAGCCCGGAGGGGGGTGAGCACGTTTTAGCACCATCCTAGTACTGAGATTTATTGAAAGTTTGTTTTTCTCTGTTGATTTTTATCAAAGCCTAGATGACTTACTCAGGTGTGGAGTGACTTTTGCTGCCAACATGGTGGTTGTGGACAAAGAAAGCACCATGAGCGCTGAGGAAGACTACATGGCAGATGCCAAAACCATTGTAAACGTGCAGACGCTTTTCAGGTAAGTGCCTGGATAACCCAGCCCTTCCATTTGCTTACAGCTAAACGTCTGTGAAGTGTTTAACTCTGACTGTGTATGAAGAGTGAACATGAGACACTTACACTGAAGTTATGTTTATTCATTTCATCATAAAACAAATATTTAGGATCTAATGTATGGCTGGTACTGTGTGAAGTTAATTTGAACAACAGGTCAGCAGTTCTTTTAAAAATAAAAAGAATAAAACTTTTGTTTTCTTGTGTAGTGTAACAAATTGTGTGCAGGAGCAGTCATGATTTTTGCCAGACCATGCATGCTCTAACTTTGGTTTTATGCCTAGCAGCGGCCAAAGGTGTGCATCTACATACTGAGTAACCAGACAGAAAATATTGCAAGGCTAATCTACCCATGGTAGGAACCAAGTCATAACTTTATCCTCACTATTTTCCTGTCTTTCGTTAATTAAACTTGCCTGGATAGGCAGTCCCGCTGTGGTCATCTTTGGGTAAGAAGGAGCAATACTGACCAGAGAAAAGTCCGTGCTGTGTGCAAAATCTAAATCGTCAGCAAGTGAAGATCTCTGTGTCACTTGGAAAGAGTCTTCCTAAAATCATCTTAAAATTTAAGTATCTAAAAGAGCATCATCTCAGTTTTATGAGTTTTGCAGAAGTCCGAAGGAAATATCTGAGCTACCAAATTACAAAAGTAAATAAAACAATCTGAAATCTGTCTTTATCTCCCCTCACTTCGTACCTTTGTATGGCAGCAAGCTGTATAGTGAGGATAATTATCTGTTTATAGTTTGAGGTCAGAGTTCAGGTGTGAGAGCTGAGATGTGTGCCTCACTTCCGCTGGCTATTTATTCTATGATCTTGGGCAAATTACCTTTCTTCTCTAAAACTTGATGTCTTAATCACAAAGTTGTCGGAGATTTAAAAACATGTAATACCTTAGTACCTGCCTGGTCGTTTTCAAGTTCTCAATAAACGTTAGCAACTATATTTATTAGCCATATAATTGTCACTTCCATGGGGCAGAGTGGAAAGGCTACAGACCTTGGAACAACATAGCAACAAACTTCATCTGGCATGACCTCTATCCCAGAGGTTCCCACAGAAAATTACTGTGGCTTTGAGTGTGTTTCTTAACCTCCTTGAAATCCAGTTTCCCTCCTCTATGAAATGCATGTGGAGAATAATTAACCCTTCTTGAAGGGTCAGTGTGAGGACAGGAAATCAGGTGTGTAAAGAATCTGTCACAGCACCTGGAAAATCTACCCTGAACTTGCATTAGAACCTCCCCCTGTTCCAGATGGAATATCACACCCTCTGAAGTGACAGTAATGGGGCAGTTCATTTAGAATAGAGCTAACTAGTCATTGAGCTATGGAAATAGTACATTTAAAAGTAGCATAGCACATGTTTAAAATATATCTCACACACACACACACACACACACACACACACACACATAAAAGCATTTTTTCTCTAGAGAATGAAAAAGGAAATGACAGGGTAGAAAATGAATTCAGATGGATGAGATTTATAGACAATGAATAAAGTAAAATCATACTTTTTGATTCCATGCTTGGCAAAAGCCAATTATAGTTTTAACAGGAGAAGATCCTGGTTTTCTTGATTAAACATGCCATTTTAATTTTCAACTTTGTGAGTTTATTTCTATTATGGCGGCGTTTCTATTGAGTTGACATATTCTCTGAATGAATTATTTTTATTTCAAGAGAATAATAAATCCCCATCCTACTGAGAGGTGCAAAGTCTCTAATTAATCGTTTAAAATGAGCTAGCCGACCAGAATAACTAAGGGCAGATACACATGTGCTTGCTGAAGGTGGGAAGGCTGCCTTCCCTGCGTACCTGGTGGAGGAGGTGTCACATGTTGAAAGAATGAATGGATGAGTGGATGAGTGACTTTGGATCTTTTCGCTATGAAGGTTATCTATCTTCAGCAGAATACTTTAGAAATTGTGCGATTTGTGTGGTGCATAAACACATCTAGACTGAATAGTTTCAAGCAGAAATTTGAAAAAGAACGATTAGATACCCAAATTCTGTTCTCTCCTTTCCTGTGCCCATAAAGGCATTATCATTTCTCTAAGTACATAATAATATTTTTCAGGAAAAAAAATATGATAGACCCACAGATGTAGAAAACAAATTTATGGTTACCAAAAGGGAAAAGGAGGGGAGGGATAAATTAGGAGGTTGGGATTAACATATACACACCGCTATATATAAAATAGATAAACAACAAGGACCTATTGTATAGCACAAGGAACTCTACTCAATGTTTTGTAATAACCTATATGGGAAGAGAATCTGAAAAAGAATAGGTATATATATGTATGTATAACTGAATCACTGTGCTATACACTTAAAATTAACACAACATTGTGCATCAACTATACTTCAATTTTTAAAAAATACAGTAATATTTAAAATAGACTTAAAAAATCTATGAAACTTTTTATGGAGTAATTCATCAGCTGTTAATTTAGGCATGCTAAACTAGGCTAGTCTTACATAATAAAAGAGTCAGATACCAGTAGGTCCCTATGGTATATGGAATACCATTTATGTAGATGAGTGACCAAAATTGTACCAACTCGGTAGTTTCATTTTATGGGTACAGTCAGTCAGTTATCACCCTTGAGGTCATTCTTCCACATTCCTTAAAGGTTTCAGTTCCTGATTCACTGTGACTCTTGCTAACCCTGCTTCTACCATAATTCTTGATGACTTCACAAATCCTATGCAGGTAGTCCTTCTGATATCTGACCTTAGCCATCTATTCTTTTTTTTTTTTTTTTTAGCCATCTATTCTTATGGTCATTAGAGTACCAATAATTGCCCCTGTATATTCTGAGTTTTATTCCACTCTCTGAGCACTACTACGTATTTTCTACCTCATTTTTTCTCATATCCCCGACTCTGAATAGTTCTTCTCTATTGGAATCTACTGTCCACTGATTCTACTGTCCTTAGTCACCTGAGGGCTCTTCTTCCTTCCTTACCCAGATTAACTCCAAGATCAATCATTATAAACAGTCCTGTGCTGAAACCCTAGAAAGACAATTACTGATTACCTACTATGGGCTAACACTGATCTCAACTCTGTTACCCTTTTCTCTCTTCCTCTTACTCCCAGTTTTCTGTCCTTTCAGGTTTTCTACCCACCACCTTGCATGAAATTTCCCAGAGGCAGATGACAGCATTCCAGAGGGAGGTTCCAGTTACTCTTATAAGTAAGCATCAGGCACCCAGAAGTCCAGTCACAGTGTGTGGATAGCAGACTATTTATTTAGGATAAATGCCTAGGACCCCATGTCCAAGGGAACTAGATTCTTACACATCGAGCATGCAAGAGCAAATCGTGTTAAAAATGATTAAAGAAGACAATTTAGGGGATACAAACAAACTTCATGAAGTGGGCAGTCTCCATTCCCAAGGGTTCAGAGGACTCCAAAATGGGGCAGGAGGCAGGAAGCTTTCATGGCTTAAAGAAGAAGAAACAAGGAAGAGAAAAAAGTAGAAAATGAATAAGGAACAAGGAAAGAAATACAGAGCCCAGAGTAGGCTTGGCGTTCGGGGATTGGCTGGTTGGACATAATCTATTTCTGGTCGAGTGGGACTTTTACAGGGACAGTGATCTAAGTCCTGGTTTGCCGGCGTGGCACCCAGGGCAGGAGCCACTTCATTTTGGACCCAGAAATTTACTGCAACAATAGTATCTCTAAAATATCTCAGCCAATCCTTGCATCTTTATGACCGTCAGTCATTGCCTCAAACGAGAGCCAGTTTCTAAATGGTTCATTAGTAAGGCCTGTGATGTGGATAGAAGTATGGCTAACAGAAGCCGTTTCTATTCTGGGGTGTATACTCTCTGATTAAAGAAACAATGAGCCACCCTGGGTGGTGAAATAGAATGCTAGCTGCACCTGCAGTTTCTCTTAAACCAAGCCTTGCACCTATCACACTGTTTATGGAGAAGTACTGTAATGTAAGCAAGAGATATCCTGAGTCATGCAGCCGGTATTGATGGAGTTTGGGATTTAAATCAGAAGAGTCCCAAAGCCTAACATCAAGTTCACTTTAATCTAGGCAGCCTGGGGGTGCCCACATATGGCATCATCCTGCCAAGCAAGGTTGTTGAAAGGACCAAGTGAGATGATTTCTGAGAAGCACTCAGCAGCACCTGGCACACGATAGGCAGATAGTAATTGGCAGTGTCCTCAAGTCGCTGTTTCTAAAATAACATGCTCGCCAAAATGTGTAAGCAGACATCATGGTTACTTTATCAGTTAGAAAAATTGGGCAAAAATTTAGATGTAATTTTTCTTTGGCTTATTTATTTCTAGGAGGTAATCGAATCTTGAGGTCTCCTTAGTATCTGGATGGTATTACGCCAATAAAGATTACCGTATGCTGTTACTTTATATGCGGTGATGCTACATTTCATGTTAGCATTTCTGACTGTAGCTGTTTGGGCCACACTATTTTAACTTGGTTAGTTTGACATTCCGTTTGGATGTGGGGCATTTTGACTTTTACAGTTTTCACTTTTGAAACTATGAAAGACTGTGTTAGAAAAGTCTTCAATCTGTGCTTATGTTAGAGCCCTGGAGGCAAGAACGAGATGGACGGCAACTATGAAATGAAAGGAAGAGTGCTCTGGTTCACAACCGATTGATGTAACTGGTGTGGCCAGTCCAGAATGTGGTTAATTTGTTATCTGGAAGCTCAGAATTCTCGCTTGAGCCCCTATCTACCCAGCTTCCTAGGACGCCCAGCTTCACTCGACAGGGCTGGATGCTCCCCGGATTGTTCAAGTTGGTCCCAAAAGACCAAAGGCAAACAGAGAATTAAGGAGAATCTCTTTAATTCACTGGCAGTGTTTTTGTGTGTAGGGGTTGTGGAGGGGAGGAGGAGTTAGGGGAGACTTGAAGGTGTGGGGAGAATTCCTTTCCATCTGAAGTTTTATCTGAAGTAACATAGTTTTGTGATTGAAAACTGGACAGCACAGTTCAGTGTGTCTTCATCCACATTGTGTGGCAATTATGTATTTGCTGGTTTGGCCCCAGAGAACCTACCCAGGAACTGACTCGTATTTAACATCCAAAGCCTAGAGCGTGGTGTCCAGAGTTTTAACCCTCAGACATCTAGTGAGCCCTGCTGAAGTGTGTGCTAGGATGGCTGGACCAGGACAAGCTCCAGCCTCAGCCACGCTTTGTGCCAGCGTGAGCTGTCTCTTCAGGAGGACCTAAGCAGTCCTTACCCAGATGTGTTCTTCTCTCTCATGGTGAGTGTTCCTCTGTGGGCTCTTAGTAGCCCTGTAAAGCAGCAGACTTCCTCTAGGATGACCTCTAGCCCAGAGGTTCCAGAGCCCCTGAGTAAGGGAATGTTTCCACTGCTTTGCTCAGAAGAGACTCTAACTCCTTCACAACTGGCCCACCACCTCCCCCAGAGGCTATTTCAGAGCACAGAAGACATTAGCAGATAAAGTCTTTGTCAAGCTAGATCCTGTTAAACTTTCTGTCCCACCTGCCTAAGCATCTTTCCTTACACATCTATAAGAAACACTGGAGTCTTCACAGCACAAAGATCCCCTCAAAAGTGACTGATGTCCAAATTGAAATAAAAGCAGGTCTTCACTTTCAAATTTAAGTTTCTCTTGCTAACAAGGTGCTTGGTGCATTTGGAAAATATTGAACGTTTTTACATTTTTATGAACAAGTATTAGTATCTAAATTAAACTTAAATACACTCATCAAAATGTGCCGTGAATGAAAAGCAACCACTTCAGATGCCAAAGACTTTTTGGGGTAGCAAGTTTTGCTCCACTATACAAGGAAAGTATGCAACAAGTCATTTAAAGATTTAACTAGAGGATTATAAGTTTGGCAACTACTGAAACAAAATAGAATATATGTGATCTAGTCCAGTAGGTGATGGAATGCCTCCCTGAGGAACTGGTACTCAGTCTTTTGCTAGAAAGATAAAGGGACTAAGCGGGCGTAGAGATGAGCAGAGTATTCCACAAGGGGGCAGCAAATACCAAGGCTCTGGGTACCAAACGGTCAAGGACTTGGAGCAGAGCGAGAGGAAGGTCCGACAGGGGCTGAAATGGAAATCAGAAGCCAGACTATTCACGGCTTTGAAGAGCACTTGAATAAGTTGCCCTTTATTGTAAGAATAACAGGAAATCGTTGAAAGATAGGGAAGTTTAGAATATTATTTTAGCTACAGTGTGAAGAATGGTTTGGGGAAAAGTGAGAGTGGGTGAGAACCGACCAGTTAGAAGGCTTTTGAATTGCCAGGACTGTAAGAGCATAAATGTCAAGTTAAAAATAAAAATGAAAGGAATACTGTCTGTAGTTTGGCACAAGCAGTCACAGTCTTACTGAGGAAATAACACCCATAGGCACTTGAGAAACGATGTAATTCAAGATACAGATACAAAATATGCATTGAAGCAAGGATGTTTCCTTTCTATGGTGCAAAAATATTTTGATGGTTTACCTGGGTAAAAGTTTCAAATACAGGACATATCTAATATTTATTATACTGTCATTTATTGCTACTACCTCAGACTCAAATGTAAAGTGTTTTAAAAACATTTGTGAAAAAAAAATTTGTGCATATTTGTTTTAATGCCAATATTCAGTTGTAGTCTAAAACTGGAGTCTCATGCATCTAAGTGTGTCTATGTATCTTACATAATAATATATACTCCTTGTTATTCAGAAATGTCATTCCCGGCCACCACAGATCAAAATTTATAGTGTAACACACTAGCTTGGTAATATTTTATTAAATATCATAAACATTTTCCAGATTTCTACGCTCTAGTGTTTGTTTGCTTTGTTTTAATGTATGGATGCAGCTAGTTTCAGAGTTCTCCCAGTCTGTGAAATAGACTGTTTTTCATCTTGGTGTAGTTAACATACCTGGCATGTCAAAATTATTTATTAAGTGAATTAATACAGGCCAATAACTATTCCATAGATAACATCACAATTATACTTATGTCTCTGAGTAAATTTAAATAGGTTTAAATACTTTAAAAAGTATTAAACTCATTTAAAAATTTACCTAGAGAATTAACTAGAGAAATAAGTGTAGAATATTTTAAAATAGAACAAACTACATTATTTTCAGTAACTATATGCTTTATAATGATCCTGGTACCTAGGGAAAAGATACTTATGATGTCATTTTATTTCTCAAATGTTATATATTCAAATTGTACTTGGGTCACATTAAGAATCAGAAATAGATGTACAGTATTAGAATTTTAAAGATACATAATTAAATCTATTAGACAATCAAATTTGTAACTATAAAGTATTATAATTGAATACGAGTAATGTTTTATAGATATGAAGGGCACTACAATAAAATATTTCATTATTTAAGTATTATTTAGTTCTAGATTTTCACTAGGTGGCAGACTTAGACAATGCACTCAGTTTCTCAGTTTAAAGTAACATAAATGGTGTAGGTTGAACTATATGGAACAGAAGTGGCACATGACATAAATTTTGTTGTCCTATCTAATTTCAATTCTAGAAGCCACTTAAATACAATGACTAGATCACTCAATCATTTTATTACTGACTCTTACTAAGACCTCAAATATATCTGGCTACATATATATATATATGTATATATACATACATATATATTTCTATTTGATATAATGTATTAGAAAAGGATTATAAACAAAAGAATTCAAGTAATCACAAATTTGTCTAAAATTAGCAAAATAATATATGTGGACGATAAAAGCAGTATTTCTCAAAGAAAGTAAAAATTTTCAAAATATGAGATATATTTTTCATTTGTTTATAGCTTTGTTTCCTCAGAAATTCCTTCTCTGGTTGTATATCTCAGTACCTTCCAAGATGTTCCTCACAAGCTCTCCATTCACTAGCATCTTAAAGCTCTTTAATTTGTGAACCACAAATTTCAGTCAGCCACATTTATCATCCTTTGAAAAATAGGTACATCCTTATAATTTATGAATTTTTTGCAGTTTCCTCTATTAGATCATAGAGTCTAATCTAAAGGCAGGAATTTCATGTTATACTTCTTTTGTATCTCCTGGAGACCAGAGCTCTCCAGCATCAAATACGTGATATTTATTTGCTAAATTAGATACTACAAATTGTCCTCAGTGAATTGAAACAACAATATTGAAGTTATGATCTAACAACTACTATTTCAGGGAAGATACAGAGGTAGAGATTACAGAAGTTTAAAACAGAGTTGACTTGTGGTATCTGAAACTCCAACATGTTGCTAGATATTCTTAATAACTTACTATTTTATTTGGGTCAGTTGAGTTTCCTTTCCTACCTAGCTATTTATTAAAATAAGGAAGGGGGCAGGTTGGTATTCTATAGCCTGACTGTTGTGTGTGACCCAGGCTCTGGTACCTGCTAGAAAGTTACCTTGAACATTTTACTTGGTTTTCCTGGGCCTCAGTTTCTTCAACTGTAAACTAATAATTGTAAGTCAATCATAGAGTAGTTTTTGGAATTTGAAGAAACAGTGACTCTTTCGATTCCTTGCACAAGTTGGAAACTATTGAGATCCAAAGAAGTCAGGCAGGTGGGGGTCCCACGTTAGGCAGAGCTGTGTAGCATTGGTGCCTGGCAGTAGTGGAGAACCCAGATCAGGGTCCTGCTAGAATCCACTGAGCCCGCCATTAGGGCTGAGCTCACCTCACTGCTGGGCTCAGACCAGCACAAACCCAGAGATACTGAAAAGGCGGAGTCAGGGGTGAACTGTATGCTCCCAACTCCTCCCAGAGAACAGGGTGCCGACTGAAGCACAAAACAAGGTTGTCCCTACCTGATGTTCTGAAGATTACATAAATCAATGCATAGAAAGCTCTAAGGATAATGCTCTTTACATTTTAGATATTATCGGGTTTGGGACCTTTTTTAACCTTCCAAAAGATGTTTAAAAAACGAAAAGACAGAGAAAAACCTCAGGTCAGTTAATTTTCCTTTTTAGAAGCTTAGATCACGAATATGGCGTTTATTTTCTAAATGAGACTCTACACTTTATCTTCATTGGTCCATTTTGCTGCTATTACTTATTCATTTTGGCTTCTGTTGTGACAGATAATTGAGTGCTGTCTGTGACACACTATATCATGGTCAATATCTTTAGTGATGTTGTTGTTTTAAGATATTTCTTAAATGAATACTTTTGAAACTTCCAGATGGTATGAGATTTGTCGGTTGGTGGCATTTCCTCGGCACACCAGATGGAGTTGTACCCGTCCAAAAGTCAATTGATATTTTTTCCATCAGGCCACTCTTCTAATTTTTCAAACGATTCTGAAAAAATGAACGTTTAATCACATGTGTTACCATTGGTGACTTTTGAGCCAGGAGAATAGAGCTTCTAAAAGAAAGTCACGAGGAATACAGATTATATGGTGTTTCTCCATAAACTAATCTGATTAAATCACACACATTCTTCATCAAGATTTAATCCAATAAACCAAAAATACACAAATAAGAATTGAGAGATTTGTTTTTTGTAAGAAAGAATTATCAATTAAAAGACTGTAAGGTACTACTAGGGCACTTGGAGGGAAACTAAGCCTTTCTAGCTGCCATGCTTTAGTAGGAGAGCTGAGGCATGGATGAAACCAACCAGAGTTTAGTGCAAGACGTGATGTCGTAAGCAGTGTGACAAATAAACCAAGTACCAGGAGCCACTGTGGGTTCTGACTTTAAGCCATGGTACAGCTTCCTCTCAATAAGCTTTGATAAGAACTTTAAATAATTGTTGAGATTCCAAACATAGAGGTGGAGGAGGAAAGTATGGAGGGAAGAAAGTACATTTCAAGCAGAAATAGCAACAGGAGAAAAAAGGAAAAAGCTGAGAAAATAGTAATACCCCCACAACGAAGGAACAGGGCATGTTATATATCAGATGCTGTGCTAAGTCTTTCACAAACCGTGTCTCTAAGTTTCACACCAGCTCTCCTGGACAGAATTTGAGGTTTAGTGTTTCCTTAACCAACTCAAGGTAACAGAACTGTTGTAAACCGTGATAGACTGCACAGGTAAAATTATACTTTTATCCTTAAATGTCAACAAAATAAATTATGTTCTGATTGTCCTTTTGCTGATATTATTTCAATCCAACTTATTACAATTTTCCTATTGTTCTTAAACTACAATATTTGCTCTCAAAATGGAGATGAGGCCGTGTGGCTGAATTTGTTTCTACAAAGAGTGTACCTCATGATGGTATCATAGTTTTCAAAGGCTTTGGTTAGTTTCAAAACCAGTCCAGCAACGTAACCAAGAGGGCATATCGTTTTCACAGATAACTCTGAGATAAAGCATATTAAAGAATTTTTTAGGTCTTAACTGAGAGGGTGATTGAGCTCCCAGAAACGGATCTGAGGGCCCCTTAAGGAAGGCCCAGCCACCAGCTAGGATACAGATCCTTTCTGGCTACTAGTCCTACAGGCAGGCTGTCACTCCCTGGGAGGAGGGAGAAGTTCTAAGAAACCATCCATCATTAGGGAGTCATAGGTGAGGAAAGGGGTAATCTCATCCCTTACGCTGCAGTGCAGAGACGGGACTCCCATCTACAGGAGGCGTCTTCCTCCCTAAGACACCAAGCCGAGCGCTCAAGCACAGGGAGTAACAGTGTCCTCACTCCTGGACCCCGCAGACAATGAGGGTCAGATCAGCTGGAGACACTGATTTGCTTCTGAGCTGCTAACCGGATGTTTCTGTCTTGCATATTTCAGTCAGCTCTAGTGCCTGAGCTCAAGGCATGGGTTGAGCTACTGGTAGGAATTTGAAGTGGCCATAATTGGGTTTGACGACGTATTATATGGAGAGCAAAGCTGATGATCACAGGAAGTGGCTGCCACAGAGAATCTCAAAATATTTGAACCAGGAGAGCGACTAGTGATCACAGACACCAGCTAGAGATCAGATCATCAACCACAGCAGCAATAAGAAGGCATTTGCTGTGGATTTATCCTGTCCTGTTTTTCTGGTGGGGGGCAGGGGACTGCCGCACGTGCAGGGGTGTGTGTATTTTTGAGGGAGGAGGTAAATGGGAAGAATGCTAATGCTAAACTCCGGGACAAGTGGAAAGTCCAGGATCCTTTTAAAACAATACTATCAATTGAGCCTTGGCCTCAGTTCATGACAAGTGTTATTTCAGTTACAATATCCGCTCTTCTCAGAAGTTCAATGTAGCAGGATTTGACATTTAAAAGTACCTACCGTGAGAACAGGGAACCACGGGAGATAGAAGAACCCGCTTATGGATGATAAGCTCATCTTGGGAAATTTTTTGCCAATCTGCATATTCATCTTATAAGTTTCTATTTCCATATTATCCATGGGGTAACTTCTTCAATCAGCTTTATGAATTTGTAGTGAGAAAATGCCTAATAAAAGCCAAATTACTGAATTTATTTTTCTTATGGTGCTAAAATGTTGGCTAAAGTATTCTTTGGGAAATAGTGTTGTATTTTTCTTGGATCACACAGAACCATGTATGTGGCACGACCTGCTCTTGTAATTGTGTGTGGTTTTATGCCTTCGGCTAGGAATCACTCACTCATAAATATGTTGTTATAAAAAATACCATATTGGATTGTTAGTGTAATGCAAATGTTTCTTTGAAATGTAGGTTGTTTTCCAGTCTCAGTATTATCACAGAGCTTACGCACCCAGCCAACATGAGATTCATGCAATTCAGAGCCAAAGACTGTTACTCCCTTGCTCTTTCAAAGCTGGAAAAGGTAAGAATGCATATCATTAAGTAAGTCGCATGTAAACTTTTGGGTTGAAAGAATAACTCTGAAATTTCTCCGTGTAGAAAGAAATGCCATGAAATAGTAAAAATAAAAAATGCTGTTCTGAATTCCTATGTGGGGGCTAAAATCTTAATTTATAATTTTTCAAAGTGTGTATTGATGAATTTGAACCATTTACATCACAAGTGAACATGATGAAGGGATCTCGTTCTGTCATCATTAATCATAAATTGAAAGCATGATTTATGAAAGAATTAAATGCAACAGGAGTGTATATACTCACTTACAACGTCTGTTATTGATAATATCACGAGTGCTATGTCAAGACATCTATACGTATATAGGAATTTGCAGTTTTCAAAAATCCTTAAAGTCTTAGGAAACTTATAGGCTTTGTTGAAAGGAAGTTCCCAAATGAGATAATCTGAAACTCAATCTGAGGCAAAGCTAGGTTTATTGCTTACGTAAGTAAGGGAGACTGGCACCTCAAGAGAGCTTTTTTTTTTTGGTTGATAAATATTTATTAAAATTGAAAGTTGTTTGCTCTTCTATCCCATGAGTGTCCATCCGGCTGCCTGTCAACTGTTAAGATGCATGCCTGCTGTCATAAACGGCCTTGAAATCTTCAGGATAACAGAACATCTGCCTTTGCTTAAAACTCCATGTTCCTTGCCTTGTAGCCAACACCTCTCTTCACACCTTTATATAAAAAGTTTCCAAAATTTGTACCCCAAGCAAGCCATCCACGAATAAAAACGTATACCTGGGATCAAAAAAAAAAGTTGGCCTGGACACGTCAAAGAATTAAGTCCACCTAAGAAATAAGAGTC
Organism: Hippopotamus amphibius kiboko; assembly: GCF_030028045.1. Lineage (NCBI taxonomy): Eukaryota > Metazoa > Chordata > Mammalia > Artiodactyla > Hippopotamidae > Hippopotamus > Hippopotamus amphibius. Next base: position 193,814,624 of record NC_080188.1, on the reverse strand, counting down.
ATTTTTGTAATGGCCAAAGGTGAATTTTCTCACCACAAATCTAAAATATGTCTGAAATCAAGTAGAGCTAATTAAGACTCAGGAGAGCTTGGTCAGTGCCTCCTACTGGGGGAAGGAAGGTCGAAGTTTATCAAGAACTGGGAATTTTATTTAATGAGGCTCTTTCCAAGTGGGGACTTAGTAGGATTGGGGAGAGATGAGAATAACGCTAAGGGGGCAGTGGCGTTATTGCAAAGTCATGATACAGGGGCAGAAAGGTGTGGTTTTCGTTCTTGGTGTCCAGGCTAAGTGTGGGGATAAACGGATTTTGCATTCAAGGTGTGCTTGATCCTAGTGTACTGGGAGAATTTAATATAACAGATAAAAATAACATCCAGTCTTACACATGTGAAAATGTGTTCAATCTATGCCATCTTCATTGTTTGTAACAATGGAAGGTAGAGATAAGGATGGCTAACATTTCCTTTTTTTCCTTTCTTTTCTTTTTTTCTTTTTTGACATATGGTTACTTACAATGTTGTGTTAGCTTCTACTACACAGCAGAATGAATCAGCCATGCATATACAGCTCTCCCCTCCCTTTTGGTCTTCTCCCCCCCCATTTAAGTCACCACAGTGCACTAAGTGGAGTTCCCTGTGCTATGCGGCGTGTTCCCGTCAGCTGTCTATTTTGTACACAGTGTCAATAGTGTATCTGTGTCAATCCCAGTCTCCCAGTTCCTCCCACCCTTCCCCTTCCCCCTCGGTAGGACGGCTTACATTTTCCTTAGTTAGTTTTTCTTTAACTTCATTTTATTGTGATTAGGTGTTATGCCGGGCACTGTCCTGATTCCTGGGTGGCGTACCGTTGAGTGAGGTCACTTCCGAACTCTCATCTGTTGATTTCCATCTTCAGCGCTGGTCACATACATTATGTTGATAGAGCCTTGCCACTGCCCCCTTCTAGGCATAGCCACATTGTTGTTGGCAGTGCTTCCAGATGAGAAAAGCGAGGTTAAGACGGATTAAATAACTGTTTTGTCAAGATCACATAGCTATCAGTGTTGTGGAACTCCCGTTGGTGTGCCTGAGGCACAGGGAGGCCAAACAAACGGGAAGGTTGGAGTTTGGAGCAGCGAAAGGTGTACTGCAGGGCCCTGCAAGGAGAAAGGCGAGGCGCGTCCTCTAAAGACCTGAACTCTCTGATGGTTTTCGGGGAAGAGTTTTTATAGGCAAAATCTGGGGGGAGGACTGCAGGATGTGTGATCCTCCTCTGATTGGTTGGAGGCAGTGTTCCAGGAATCTCAGTCATCAGCCTTCCACTTCCAAGCCTGGCAGGGTCCCGGAGCTTGTGCTCAGTCTGACGTTACCCTCCTCGGCCGGGGTGGGGGCCTTTGTTCCTGCAGAACTCGGAGAGATGTATGAAATGATTACGCACGTCCCCCAAGGAGGGAGCAGGGCTAGGCCCCATCGCTGTAGTATCCTTTCCCCTCTCTCCCCTCCCCTCCCCTTCCCTTCCCTTTCCTCTTCTCTTTTCATTTCTTTATTGAAGTATAGTGGATGTACAATATTATATGTTACAGGGGTACAATATAGTGATTCACAGTTTTTAAAGGTTATACCCACTAGTGAATATAACACAAAAGAAGCAGACGCACAGATATAGAGAACAAACTAGTGGTTTCCAGTGGGAAGAGGGAGGGAGGGGCAACCTGTAGGTATAAAATAGGCTATAAGGACCTATTGGACAACACGGGGAATATAGCCAGTGTTTTATAACAGCTATAAATGGAGCACTATTGTTTCTTTCTGTGTTCCCTCGCTCACCTAATTAGTAACTGAATCTGCCCTTTGAAACTCAGGGGAGGTCTAGGAGACTGAAAAAAAGGACATTAGGCAGGGTCCTGCTCAGTTTCATCAAGGCAGTGCAGTGAGAGAAACCTAAAGCCATCCGTGTTCAGAAAACGCCCCCCTGTGTCACACTGCTTTATCAACATGGGAGGGTGGGAATCGCAGCCGCCTGGCTCAACATCCACAGGAAACCCAGAGCTGGGGACCCAAGGGAGCCTGTGCTGGCCTGGTGTGGTGCCGTCTCCTCCATGACCAGCGAGGGAGGCGGAAGACAGGCTCTGCTGCTGTCTAGCAATGGAACCTGGGTAAATCATTGGCAAGTTCACAGCCTTGGGATGTGTCTCTGGAAAACAGCGCTAATAGCCAAGCGGTAGAATCATTGCAAAGATCACACCACACAATCTAGCCACCATACTTAGCCCAGTTTTGGCATATAATGCGTACTCCACTAAATAGTCCTAAAAGCATAATTAATGACTATGATTGACCTCATCACTAATAAATATTCTATTGTGTGTATTCAGTTTTATGCCAGGTCAGTGGATGTAGTAAGGTCATAATTGTGAAAGATATTTTCAATATTGGTAAAACGCACGTGTCTATGTTATGGTGTGTGTCTTCTGCATTGGGGAAATAGAGCAGCAACATGAGATTTTGATTTCTTTGGAGGAATTAATTAAAAATAAAATCTTCTTTCAACCTAGAAGTCCTCTTCAGAAATGTAGAAAGTTTTGTTTGAATAAGCATTAAACAAGACCGTGATATGCATCTCAGCAACCCAATAAATAGATTGCAAAGACAGAAAGACATCTTATCCTTTTATATAGCCAGGCAGATACAATCATTTACATACATGTTAATTGTCTTGATCTAAAGAAAAAATAAAATGTCTTCTATCTTTGCAGCAAGCAAGAAGTTAGAACTTGGAGCCAGGCACCTAGGCACCTGTCTCTCTCTCTCTCCCAAAGAGAGAGACAGGATACTTTATATTCACATTTCAAAAAGAGAGTTCCAAGACCCCCAAGAAAAGCATTCCTGGGATACAAAGCCTGCTAGAGGATATTCAGGCTTTGTATCCATCTCAAAGAGACAGGGAAAGGATTTACAATTCCAAGTTTTTTTAAGGAAATCCTCTAAGAAAAAGAAGTGGGAGTAAGGAGTTTTCTTTCTTTATTGGCATCAGGGAAGTTCATTTTTTTTTTTTTTTTAGATTTATATTTACTCTTGCATCTACTAGATATTTTCCAAGAAGAATAAAAAAATTCAATATATTACCTAATTATTAGGACTAGAGGAGTTATGGGGTGTGAAATTGAAACCAATGGTTTGAATGTTATAAAGCCAAGGAAAATTCTTTCTTAATTCACTAATTATCATTTTTATCCATTTAAATAGAATTGTCAAATAAAATCGCTTCAGACTTTCGTGCTATTGTGGGTTGAATTTTGTCCCTCCCCCTCCCCCCAAAAAAGATGTGTTGGAGCCCTAAGCTCCACTACCCCAGAAGGTGACATTATTTGAAGATAGGCTTTTGACAGAGGTAAGCAAGTTAAAGAAGGATGTTGGGGTGGGCCCTAATCAAAAATGATTGGCCTCCTTTTAAAAAGGGTAAATTTGGACACAGAGACAGACACATTTGAAGGGAAGGAGAGAGGCCTGGAAAAGACCCTTCACTTAGAGTCCTCAGAAGGAACCAAATCTGCCCACACCTTGATTTCAGACTTTGAGCATCCAGAACTGAGAAGCAATACATTTCTGTTGTTTAAGCCACTCAGTTTGTGATACTTCCTTATGGCAGCCCTGGCAGTCTAACACACGTGCCATCAGTGATACAGTGATAATGGCAACCGTTCCTTTCTAACGAGTGCTTTTTATCACTGATATGTATAGTTACCTTACTGTTTAATTACCTTCCTATATTTGTATTCTCAACACAGGGAGGTATTTTTAGGATTAGGAAACTTATCTTTGTTTCCAATATTCAAATACATAGCCAATAACATTTTCTAGAGTTGTTGGCTGAGGAAGAGGTGGATTTTTATTCTTCTGAACATAACTATCAGTATCATTTTATTCTACCTATAATTAGATGCACCTGCATCTTCACAGATGGGGACTTCACCTTTAGAGACACAATCAAGGTTTTGAATTTGAAACAAACACCAGCGTGGCTGCCTAAGACACTTTTTTTGGCCACAAAGTGGTTGTCATTCAAATTTAAAAAGTGATAGGATTTGCAAGACTGAGTGTGGAAGGTTAGCCTGCATTGAGCCTGGTTGCTGATGTTTTCCTGGTGGACCTTGCATGCTGGTAGATATGTCATTGCCATTGGTGATAGAAGGAATACTCTTGAAGGTTTCTCCAGAAGCAGCTACTCACTGAACAATGTCCTCAATAATAGCATAAGGAAAACATTTCCATTAGGAAAAGGAAAGAATACTCATTACTTGCTTAGTAATAGTATTCACAGACCAATATTAAAAAGATGAAGCTTCTCCTGCAGGGCCAGGTCTGGGAGTGGCACATAAAGTCCACTCAGATGCCATTGGCTAGAATTCAATTCTATGACCACACATAACTTCAGGAGAGACTGGGAAATGTAGTCCAACCATGTGCGTAAGAAGAACTGGGCAGTAGGTTTTGGGGGAGTCAACATTCTCTGTCACATGCAACATATCGCACTTATTTTCTTGAAATTTGTAAATTTAATCTAAATATTTCCTGAACATCATGCTTTAGCTTGCATTTTTTTAATCTGATCTGTCTTTTGTTGTTGCTGTGTTGTTTTGTTTTCTTTTACATGATCTTTCTTTTCCTGAATATTACCATTACCTTAATGCTACTCTTTACTCAAAAATAGAGTCATCCATCAGTACACATGGGGGATGGGTTTCAGGACCCCTCCATCCTCATCCCGCAGCAAGTACCAAAATCTGAGGATGCTTATGTTATATAAAATGGTATAGTATCTGCATATACCATATGCAATCCTCCTTTGTACTTTAAATCATCTCTAGATTACTTATAATACTTAATACAAAGTATATGCTATGTAAATAGTTGCCAGTGTGTGGCAAATTCAAGTTTTGCTTTTGGGAACATTCTGGAATTTTTTTTCCCCAAATATTTTCAGTCTGTGGTTGGTGGAATTGGCAGGTGCAGAACCTTCAGACGTGAAGGGCCAACCCTACTTCCTATGTTCTGTCACTGATCATTGGGTAGCTGACACTCCTCGTAACAAAGCTGGTGCAGCAGGCATCAGAAACACAGCTCAGCAGAGATGGGGAATGTGAAGGGTGATAAAGAAACCGGAGAGTGGAAAACAACAATAGAAAAAAGACATTTTTGTCTCTTTTCCTTCTAAAGACACTTCATTTCTCTTGTTTTGTTGCATTTCATAAAAATGCCTTTTATTCATGCTTGTGGTGCAATTTGCTTCAAGACTGCTTTTTAAAAATTGCTTTTGATCCTTTCTCCTGTGATGATCATAATTACACTTTAGCAATCATGTGGTAATTACACATTGATGTAAGAAGCAAAGTTATGAAAACGTGGGATGAATAGTATGGTATAATGAAAAAATAATATTTGGTCTTTGTCAATAGTTCCTGACACAGAGCTTCAAAAACTCTTGGAATGTCTTAAGTGATAGGAGTGTCTTTTGTTATTCATACCTTTCAACCATACCTGATTGTGTGTTAACAAGGCAGCTCATGGAGGGGCCCCTAGACAGCTTCAGGATGAAGGCTGTTTGCCAGAAAAAGCAGCAACAGAGTTAGAAGATTGAAACTTTCAGTACCTCCTCACCTCCCTGGAGATTGAGTTTAATCATGTGGTTATTAATTTAATTAATCATGCCTACATCATGAAGCATTGATAAAAACTCTGAAGAATGAGGCTTCAAGAGCTTCCTGATAGGTGAGCATTTTGATGTACTGGGGGTGATGCCCTCAGATTCTATGGAGACAGACACTCCTGTGCTCAGGACCCTTCCTTACTCATCCTGTGTACCTTTTCAATCTGCTGTTCATTTGCATTCTTTATATTAAGATCATAGCCATTAAGTATAGCACTTTCATGAGTTCTGTGAGCATTCTGGAAAACTATTAAAACCAAGGGGGTTACAGGAAGCCCCAGATTTGCAGCTGGATGGACAAGAAGTGCTGTTGGCTTGAAGACATAAAGGACTTGCAGAGCAGTCTTGTGGGACTGAGCCCTGTAACCTGTGGGGTCTGAGCCAAGTCTGAATACTGTCAGAATTGAATTGTAGGACACCTTATTGGTGTTAGAGAATTAGTGTCAGAATATAAACAGTCCCGTCCATAAATCATATATTGCTATGTAGTCAATGGTGGAGCAAAATAATACACACTGGAGATATATTCTGGGAGAAATAGGCAAGAATATCAGTTACTTTTTAACATATTCTTCCTACTAAAGCCAGAAGGCACAATGTTACATATTGTCAATTTAAATTCAAGACAGGAAATATTTTCTGAGCACCTACTGTGAGCCATATGCCTTCCTCAATGCTAGAAGTTATGAATTGAATAAAACACATAGAATTTGTAATTTGATGGGAGACAGATATAGAGGAACAAACAAAAACACATCTCCATATTCTCTTTTTTCCTGTCCAAACAAGTTGGACTACTTCTTATTCATAAGCCAAGTGCTGGAATGGCTGAGTGGGAGTTTAGTGCTATCTTCCTGATTTATTAAGAAAATTTCTTATCCAGTGTTTTAAAAAATATCTACCTTCCCCCCATATTGGTCCAGAAATAATTTGAGAATACTAATTAATTTCCATTGCTTTTAAATGTAATAAAGGACTGTCTGATCTACTCTAGAGGAGTGATCGTATGTAATTTATATGGATAACCATTTTAATGTACAAATGTATCAATTGAATGTGCATAGAGTTATCCAGTGGTTAGGACCTGGCGCTTTCACTGCCAGGATCTGGATTCGATCCCTGGTCAGGGAAGTAATATCCCATAAGCCGTGCAGCAGGGCCAAAAGAAAGGATAAAAAAAAAAAAGTGTGCATAGCATTGTGATTTCCCACAATAGGTTCAAAATTGCCATAGACTGAATGTTTGTGTCCCCCCCAAAATTCACATATTTAATCCTTCAACATCCTTTCTTTATATCTGAACCCATATGTTTTTCAGAAGCTTCTAGTTTGCCGAATTTCTCAATTCTCGGAAGCATCAGGGCCTTCGTGGGAGAACAGGGTGCAGGCAGCCATCCGTGTGTATTGTTTGTAAAGCACGTATTTCTAACTTACAAGTGGCAAGTGGTTGAAGTCCTAGTTTACTCATCACCCCTAGTGTATGGCTATTGTCTCTGTATAATTACTAGGAGCTCCTTTCAAGATGTCCTGATTTGGACAATAAACTACATAATCACCCTATTTATAAGGCAAGGGCCACTTGTATTTTAGTGTAGGAGGATAATAACTTTGCCAAGAAGACCTTGCATTCCTCTCTGAAATAAAGAAGATGGTCCCACACACCCCAAACTTCCTCGGCATGAACTTGCCTTGGGTTAACTCAAGGGTGTTTTAGGACATGGGCCTGAGTTAGCCTTAGTCCTCATAAACAAGGTGAACTCCTTGTGTCCATCAAATGCACCCCCTCTAAGCTGCCACTCAGACTAGAACAGACGTGTGCGTGCTTGTGCCTGTGTGTGGGTGTGGTAGGAATCTACTCTTTCCAGTAAGAAGAATAGTGGACATGCAGAGAGAAATGCTCTTTACTACCAGAATTGCCTCCTGTTTGCAAAATAAAGAGAGGAGAAATGAAAGAGAGAGAGAGATGGTTGAAAGCCACCAATGGCCCAGGGTCTTCTCTCTCCCCGGTTCCCAAGCACACACTTCAGTGAGAGGCTCTGATTGGAAACCTGTTCTGGAAGAGACAGCCCATCTCAGAGCCGCTGTACAGAGCCCCTGTGATGGGGTAGCTTCTGTAGAGACAAGTCTCTTTCCTAGGAAAACTCTGTAAGCAGGATACGCAAAACCCTAGAAACTCATTGAAGGCTTTTGTATTTTTTTTAAAATAAATAAATTTATTTATTTATTTATTTATTTATTTATTTATTTTATTGGCTGTGTTGGGTCTTCGTTGCTGCACACGGGCTTTCTCTAGTTACGGCGAATGGGGGCTATTCTTCCTTGTGGTGTGCGGGCTTCTCATTGCAGTGGCCTCTCTTGGTGCAGAGCATGGTCTCCAGGTACATGGGCTTCTCTAGTTGCGGCACATGGGCTCAATAGTTGTGGCTCATGGGCTCTAGAGCACAGGCTCAATAGTTGTGGCGCACGGGCTTAGTTGCTCCGCGGCATGTGGGATCTTCCTGGGGCAGAGATCGAACCCGTGTCCCCTGCAATGGCAGGCGGATTCTTACCCACTGTGCCACCTAGGAAGTCCAAGGCTTTTGTATTTTAATATAAGGATTTTCTGTACTTGAATTCGAAAGGCCACTCCCTGGGCAAGCAGCTTTGTGAGAGGAAAGGCAGAGTTAGTTTGCCCAGGACCTGAGAATTTGTAAGTAAGATTTGAGGGCTGTTGGTGAACTAGGGTAGGGATGGGAAGAAAGCAGGAGGAAAAGAGGGGGGGGGGAGAAAAAGAAGATGTTGTGTCAAACAATGTAAAGGAGGTCAAGTAGGATGAATGGTGAGAAAACCACTAAACTTGGGGATTACAGTGTTACTGTGTGCTGGGTCCGGGCGGGAGAATGGAGGTGTGTAAAAGAATTGTAGTTGAGAAAGTTCGGATAGAAACCATTAACATATGTGAATAAAATTCTTGATTTTTTTCACCTCCCATACTGTTCTGCTAAGTCCAACAATTTTATCATCTTATTCCATATGGTATTGGATGGACACAGTTTAAAGAAAACACAATTTCTGCCAAAAACAAATTCCTTCTTCCAACAAAAGCATATGTCCATGGTAGCAAACTAAGTGGAAGGGGTAGGTAAAACCAAGGGTATTAAAGTGTCTGGGATCTTTGAATACTGACTTGGATTTCTCAGATTTCTTTTAGGTGTTTTTAGATAAGTGGTTGTTAGGAAAACACAAAATCATCACTGACACTTCAATTGAATCCAGAATTCTACTAAGGAAGGAAATATGTCTGAAAGAAAGGTACTATAGTATATGTTTGTACTAGAAGAAATCATAGAAATACTTATTATTGTATTTTGTAAAACACAATAGTCAAAAGAAATACTAAAGTCGGAAAACTTTACATAACACAAACATTGCAGTTTTTTTCTCTCTTCAAACCTCCATTAAAGAACTGACGTGAGAAGAGAGGGGTGTTGAGTGAACCTCAGATTGTTTGTTTCTTGCCTCTTCATATAAATGTTATAAACTTTATGCAACAAATTTTCATTAGATGTAGGCATCTACTCTAGAAGGGAAAGATTTGTTCATTTGTTCAATGCACTTACATTGACCACGTGCCAGGCACTGTGTTAGGCACTGTTTTGAAACAGAAAGTGAAAGCATGGTCTCTGTCCTCCTGGGACTCACCCATTTACCGCAGACCAACAGTTAACTAATAAAACATAAACGAGGAATTACAGATTTCAGAAGAGCTGTGAAAGTCATAACAGGGTTATATTCACAAGTCACTGGGAAACACCTACTTTAAATAAGGTGATAAAGAAAGATCTCTTTGGGGAGGTAATATATGAGCTGTAATGATAATACCAGACCAGCCCAGTCAAAACTTGCAAGCATCGGTACAGGAAGAAAGCAATCCATATCAAGTCCACAAGGTGATACGGCATTTGATGTGTTCAAAGAATTACTAATAATAGAAGATAGTATTTAAGTGCTTAGTATATATAATACTTTTAGATGTCTTATCTTGTTTATTTATTATAATGACAATGCAATGTCATCATCAATATGAACCCCATTTCACAGGTGATGATATGGAGGAACAAGGAGCTTAAGTAGCTTGTTCAAGGTTGTCCAACCGGAAGTGGCCACACTTGACTGGACGCCTTGTGTGTTTCTAGAATCCAAGCTCCAAACCACTGTGTGTTGTACTGTCTGTTGGATCCATATTTTTAGCAATTGGACATTTCTACTAACCTTGAAACTCACGTCCAAATTAACTTATAATCTTCTCTTCTTCCACATTTCCTTTCATATAGAAGGGCCCCATTTTCCACCCAGTTATCTGCAAATTTGGGTATCATCCTTGTCTTCTCTTTACTACCCAATTCAGTCAAAAATTCCCTCAAATTTAATGTCTGATGTCTAAATATACATAAAGAAGATCTGTTTCTGTAAACCTTCATTTCTCACTAGAATTTCTGCCGTAACACCCTTGTTTAACTTGCTTGGTCTCCTGTGCCACCTCTCCATTCCCAGTCCATTTTCCATATTGTCATCAGAATAACCATTCTAGAAATATGGTCATATCACTCCTCCTCTTAAAAATACATTAGTTTTTTTCTCACTGCAATTAAGATACAATTCAAAATCGTTAACATGGTTTCAGAATGGGTTCATCGTATGTCCTGTTTTCCCTGGGACTGTCCCAATTTACACCATTGTTTTTCAGGGTAATTCTTGATAGCATCCCTTTCCCTCTCAAGTGTCCTGGAACTTTAACATCTAATTCCTGGTTCCTGTTCCAGTCTCGCTTCTGACCTCATCCTGCCCGTACTCTCACACTCAATGCGGTATTCCAACAGAACTGTTTATAGTTTCTCAAGTCTTTTAAGCTTTATTCCTCCCAGCTTCCAGCATAGGCTGGATCTTCTGCTTATAACTTTCTACTCATCACCTGCCCTTCCCAAATTTAATGGCTAATTTCTACTCATATTTTGGGTATCAACTTAGACATCACTTCCAATTCAGCCTCTCGACTTTTCCACCAGAAGACTGAGGTAGAAGCCCTTCCTACGTGCTACCCTAGCATCTACCCCTGTTTTGTTACATGTACTCATCCCTGTGTTTTGCTTATTTGTTATTGGTATCACTCAGTTTGTGAGTGCTTGTAGGCAAGGAAAGTATCCACCTTTGTTTACTAGTGCCTGGCCCATAGTCAATACATAATAATTCTGTGTTATCAGAATTTATGAGTTCTATATAGGAATTCTGTATGCCTAGCACTAAGGATAATGCCCTGTGTAGAGTAGGCTTGTCAACACATATTTGTTATTTGTTAACTGACTAAGTTAGTAAATAAATGAATGCGTTAGTATTTGATCTGAACCTTTAATAATGAATGATTTATAAAATGATACTTATCAATAGGATTCAGATGTGTGGAGATAGGAAGAGAGTAATTTCCTTCAGGGTAAGCCCTGAATGCAAAAGAATATTTCTGTATTTAGAAAATACAGTGTATTCACTGGGAATGTAACTGAACCAAAGTGTTTTAAATAAATTAAATGTGCTATATATAATGTAATTTAATTGAGGTATCTATGTAAATGTAGGTATATAATAAAAGAGAATATTTGAAATCTTGGTTAAACCGTTATTAAATTTAGAGGATAATCCCCTGGGTTTAGGAAATGTATCTTCTCCATCAGTAAATCATTGAGCGGGGATAACCTGAGTGAAAGAAACCACTATATGCTACAAACCTCACCCTGCCTCTGATCCACTGAGCTGGTCGTACACACAAGACTGTCAGGACATTCTCAGGACAAACTCTTTTCATGAAGATATGTTGCTTTTTCACAGAAGTCCTGCTTTTGTGTTCTCTAAGCATGTATTCTTCAAGAAAGTCTGAGTCTTAGGGTAAACTGATCTGAGATTTATGAACAGAAAGTTCTGTTATTGGAATTGTTTGTATATGATTTGGCAGTGTCATTGTTGGATGACTTGGAATTATAGACGACTAGAGGTTGGTAAATTGATAGTAGATTTAAATGCCAGCAAGTATTGTAGCAGTGGGATGCAAAGAAAGAACAATTCTAAGATAATCCTAAGGATAAATGATGGAGCTTGGAATTTTAATGGATGGATTGGGGAGAGGGATGTGGAGATGGTGGTCAGACAGTCTCTGATTGACTAGTTAGTACCTTTGATTGACTAGTTAGAGGATTATTCAGCATGGTAAGAAATTCATTTTAGTAAAGCATGAGGTTAAGTTTACGGAAAGATATTAAGATTGATAGTTATAACTGAACTTTGGGAAAGATGTGAATGCTAACGTATCAGTTTAAAAGTCCTAAGATGAGATATTTAAAGCCAAAGAATAGATGGTTACACACTGAGAGAGAAGAGGAGAGGAGAAGCTGGAGTTGGAATCATGTTCTATTCACTGAATTATGGCTTTTCTCAGTTTTCCTCCTACTTGATGTTTGAACAGTGTTTGAGACCACGTTTTGCTCTGCACTTGGAATGTGCTCAGTGTGTCCGGATCCTCTGATCTCCATCTGTGTGGTCACTGTGCACTGCCTCCCTCCCTCTCACCTACCCCAGCCTCACATACAGTCACCTTGGGAAGACTCTCCTGTGCCTCTCCATCACCATCTCCACCTGATCACCACGATTCTCTGAGTCCAAACATGAACAAATCAATTCCCTATCTAGTTCTACTGCAGCTAAGTCTGCATCGAAGGAAAAAAAAAGAAGAACAAAAACTGATTTAAAAAATTTAAGGGATGACTAAACATGCAAAAGCATAAAAGTGTGCGTTGCCATTTGTCCCATGCTTCTTGGTAGCTAGAGGAGTAAACAATGAAGAGAGAAAATGGTCCTTGTCTCAGAAGATCCCAGTCAGATAACAGAGATCAGCCATCAAGTTCTGGGAAAGAAGACTCTGAATGAGCCGTGTGCAGTTCCTGGCAATCTTGCTCTTTCCCACCTAAACTTGTGCCATATGCTGGACTTTAGATTCTTAGGGTCTCGGCACTTAGTCTGCTGACTTGCTTTAACTTGGGCTTAAGATCTATGGTTTTGGCACACCTTAAAAACCAGATGTAGGGGCTTGCCTGGTGGCGCAGTGGTTAAGAATCCTCCTGCCAGTGCAGGGGACACAGGTTTGATCCCTGGGTGAAGATCCCACGTGCCACAGAGCAACTAAGCCCGTGCGCCACAGCTACTGAGCCTTCTTTCTAGAGCCCGTGAGCCACAACTATTGAGCCCACATGCCACAACTACTGAAGCTCATGTGCCTAGAGCCCGTGCTCTGCAACAAGAGAAGCCACCGCAATGAGAAACCCATGCAACACAATGAAGTGTAGCACCCCCCGTTCACCACCGCTAGAGAAAGCCCGGGTGCAGGAACAAAGGCCCAAAGCAACCAATAAATAAATAAATATTAAAAAAAAAAAACCAACCAAATGTGGCCCCAAATTCACAGGAAAACCTACCTATGCATGTAATAAGACAGCTCATTTCCGGCATCTCCAAACCACCTACATAATTCAAATGAAGCATTTTTGACACCGAGGCTAATAAATCAGACTGCATTGTGATGTAATGCACACGGGCACCAAGGGGGCTCCACTCGCCTGTCCTTCCTTCTCCCTACGTCTCAAGCGAGGATGTCCTCATAGCCTGGGTGGCCCTAGGAGTGCTGGAATAACTCCTCATGCTCCCGAAGGGTTTGATGCTGAGCCCCAGCCTTACCCGTCTGCCCAGGGGTCCAGTCACTCTAGCGCCATCATGACAACAAGAGCAGCAGGAGCCCCTGCTCATCTCCAAGACCCCTCCCTTCAGCAATACTGCCTCCCATTCATTCTTAAAAAGGGGACCTGGAGATGTCCCTTCCCTCAAGACCTCCCAAATTTGCTACATTCGAGACTGGGGGTTCTTCCCATCGCCTCAGAGAGTGAGGGCTGATGTTTTTATATGCTTAGCTGTGTCTTGTTTTTCTTGTTAAATGCAAGTTGGCAACGAAAGAAACGAGCATTTCTGAGGTTACTACTTAAGTTCAAGGTTAAGTTTTATTCTTAAGAAATTCCTTCCAGTCTTACACAAACATTTGCTCTTAGGCCTTCATTTATTAACAGGCAATAATAGCAACAGAATTTTTCAGAAGAAACCCTCATACACTGTAACACACACACACACTTTTTTTGTCACTTACAGAAGCCTAGCTGCTGACTGGTATGGCTGGCACACCTTTAAAGGCAGATGGACAAATTAAAACTCAAATGACAGGACTAACTTGGTGGCACAGTAGTTAAGAATCGCCTGCCAATGCAGGGGACACGGGTTTGATTCCTGGTCCGGGAAGATCCTACATGCTGCAGAGCAACTAAGCCCGTGCACCACAACTACTGAGCCTGTACTGTAGAGCCCGTGAGCCACAACTATTGAGCCTGTACTGTAGAGCCCGTGAGCCACAACTATTGAGCCAGTGTGCTGCAACTACTGAAGCCTGTGTGCCTAGAGCCTATGCTCCGCAACAAGAGAAGCCACCGCAATGAGAAGCCCATGCACAGCAACAAAGAGTAGCCTCCACTCGCCGCAACTAGAGAAAGCCCGTGCACAGCAGTGAAGACCCAATACAGCCAATAAATTAATTATTTAATTAATTAAATTTAAAAAATAAAATAAAAAATAAAACTCAAATGACAGAACGCTGGAAACCGCTGGCTATGATTGCTCCTACTTGCCTATGTTTTTTGTGCTCACATATAAGAATATTCAAAAGCAAATATTCTAGATGTTAGGGTACGTTATGTGGCTTTAGGTTTTTTTTAATATTTGATGAAATAATTTTATTGTGTTTGTTCCTTTTATTAATGTCGCTTCAAATCCTGTTCATAAATATGTATGAAGAGTAAATAAATGTATGAAAGGATTAAGCTTTCTTAATCATTCGATATTTTAATTAAGAAAACGGTTATGCAAAGTAAAGGGACATTAAAAATACAATTAAAAGTGAAGTTATGACACATTCATAGCTAAGAACCACATGATAAAAATGGCTTTCTTTACATATGTTAGGAGAATTTAATGAAGCAGGAAAACGTAAAATAGAGAAGGCTCACAAGTTTTTCTTTTTCAAATTTCTGAACAGAAAGAAAGAGAGCGAGGTTCTAATTTGGCCTTTATGTTCCGACTGCCTTTTGCTGCCGGGAGGGTGTTCAGTATCAGCATGTTGGACACGCTTCTTTACCAGGTATGCAGTGTTTCCCGTTTCTCTCTAAAATGTTTATTTTCTATTTTGTTTAGATTCTATCGGACGCTTAATACAACTAGTGTTTCTCATGCAGCTGTTAACGTAAAATTGGCTCTTGCAGTAATCCAGTATTTTATTTCATGTGTTTAATGACATAAATGTGCCTGTGAAACACTTTGTAAGAAAAAAAATATTTTTCAGAATAATCTATGACATGACATTAGGCATTCTTTGACACCAGTGTCCTACAATGTTTAATGTGACATTTTAATACATTTTGCATATTCCTTTAAGCATATTACTAGACAATAAATAAAAGCTAAGAAAGAGTTGTTAGGTTAAAAAAAAGACAGCTTTCTTTCTAATACACGTTTTTAAAAAGATACCAAATAATGCCCATAAACTGATAAACCAAGAACATTTTAAACATCTGCTAATTATTGCCTACTTTAGAAAAAATGTAAGGAAGATTTTACAACTGCTAAGAACCAGTCAGTTTGTTCCTGAATGCCGAAGTTTGACATTGTCATTTTATCATAGCTAAGTTCACAGAGATTTTATTTTACAGAAATATATTTTAATCTTTTTTTAACTCTGCCAGAAACTGAGTGGCAGCAAATATTTCATATTCTCTAATTCAAGTAGTCAGATAATTTCTAAATATATCCATTAAGAGAAAAAAATTCATAGGGCTTTACGTTATTTGATAACTTTAATCTCATATTAAGCATTCAAGTATTTCATTGTGTTTTTTGATCATGTATTTTATGTACCCTCTTCCCCCATGCTTGACTGAATAAACTAATCCAAAGAGAATTGCAGCTTTTCTGCTGGCCTCTGGGCTAATTATGCCCGTGACTGTGCCTCTAGCAGTGTTACAAACATCTGCTTCTGCCAGACGGGTGCAGGAACAACTCAGCAAAGAACCATACACACTCCTGTTCTCCTGAAAGTTTCCAGACACATTATCTGGGCGCTTCCGAAGCCAGGCTTCCACCCCAGACCCCCTTACCAGGCACACGTAATTCTGATCTCTCAAAGAGGGCGTTCCCGAGGAGGAATTGTTTGAAGAGCAGTGTTGAATCTGAGGGGATTTATATCAATAGCAGTCAAATCCTTGATGTCACTATGCACCAGTGGTTTTCAGATATTTTAGCCACAGTGTCTTATGTTTAAATTAAATCTCTTGGGAAAGTTTTAAGTATATAAACTAAGGAGAAGGAAAACCATTCTGTAGAATTGGAGAGCAGTAGTTATTTCTTTCCTTTTATTTTTGTTTCACATTTTGGTACCCATAGAAATACAGGAAATTGTATTTTTTCTGAAGCTAGCTTCTGCAGAAAGAATGAACTAGAATAATAATTTTCAAAGTAGTAATTGCCCATTTACCTTCTGATGTCAAATGAGATATTTTAATGGCATGTTTCTCAAATAGGTAAAGAGCACTTATTTATGGTTAAAAAAGATTAGAAATTTAAAACATTTTATTCTCTAAAATTATATAATATGTATCCTTTTATTCTTAAAATATAGTTATACAATCTAATTGTTTTGGTTAATGATTTAAACCCATCTACTTAAAGGTAGATACTTATATATTCAAGAACTGTTATTGATGACTACAATTGTATAGTGATTTACTATTTTTTAAAAAAACTTTCATTGAGATATAACTGACATACAATAAACTACATGTATTTAAAGTGTACAATTTGATATTTTTTTCCTCATTAGTAATGTATATATGGCAATCCCAATCTCCCAGTTCATCCCACCCCAACCCCCCTGCCCCTGCTTTCCCCACTTGGTGTCCATATTTTTGTTCTCTACGTCTGTGTCTCTATTTCTGCCTTGCAAACCGATGGATCTGTACCATTTTTCTAGATTCCACATATATACGTTACTATAAGATATTTGTTTTTCTCTTTCTGACTAACCTCCCTCTGAATGAGAGTCTCTACGTCCGTCCATGTCTCTACAAATGTCCCAATTTCAATTTCATTCCATTTATAATATACCATTGTATATATGTACCACCTCTTTATCCATTTATCTGTTGATGGACATTTAATTGCTTCCATGACCTGGCTATTGTAAATAGTGCTGCAATTAACATTGGGATGCGTGTGTCTTTTTGAATTATGGTTTTCTTTGGGGTGATTTACTATTAATATAATTCTATTCTAGACATCATTTTATTTCCTTTTCCAAGGAAAACTGTAATACAGGCAGTATTATCAGTCATAATATATGGATGAGACAAGGGCTCAGGAAGGTCAACGACTCAGTGTTTAGTGGGAATCCTCATTAAATTAATCCCAACACTTTTCCTGTAGTAAATGACTCTGCATCTGTATAATGCTTGAGTTTCTTATGCTCCTTTTTTTTTAACGTAATGGAAAGTTGTTTTGCTTATGTGTTTGTTTTTGCTATATTCCACTTGAAACACAGATCACTTTCATATTTTTAATCATTTTAATTAATTCTCATCTCTGTAGATCTGGAAAAACAGTTATTAAAAAATTATTACCTATTTTTAGTTTTTTAAGGAACCTCCATACTGTCTTCCATAGTGGCTGTACCAATTTACATTCCCACCAACAGTGCAGGAGGGTTCCCTTTCCATATGACCCAGCAATCCCACTACTGGGCATATACCCTGACAAAACCATAATCCAAAAAGAAACATGTACCACAATGTTCATTGCAGCACTATTTACAATAGCCAGGACATGGAAGCAAACTAAATGCCCATCAACAGATGAATGGATAAAGAAGATGGGGCACATATATTAATGGAATATTACTCAGCCATAAAAAGGAATGAACCTGAGTTATTTGTAGTGAGGTGGGTGGACCTAGAGTCTGTCATACAGAGTGAAATAAGCCAGAAAGAGAAAAACAAATACAGTATGCTAAATCATACATATGGAACCTAAAAAAACGGTACAGATGAACCCAGTGACAGGGCAAGAATAAAGATGCAGATGTAGAGAATGGAATTGAGGACATAGTGGGGGGGGTGGCACGAAGGGGAAGCTGGGACAAAGTGAGAGAATAGCATTGACATATATACACTACCAAATGTAAAATAGATAGTTAGTGAGAAGCTGCTGCATAACTCAGGGAGATCAACTCGATGATGGGTGATGACTTAGAGGGCTGGGATAGGGAAGGTGGGAAGGAGTCACGGGAGGGAGGGGATATGGGGATATTTGTATAAATACAGCTGATTCACTTTGTTGTACCGCAAAAACTGGCACAACAGTGTAAGGCAATATTCCAACAAAGAGCTTAAAAAAAAATTACCCAAAATAAAATTAAATAAATACTAAGCGAAACTGAAAAATCTTCTATGATTGAATCACATAAGATTTAATGCATGTGTTTTGTGATATTAAATGGGACTGTCCACATTTTTGGCTCTCAGCTAACTCTGGTCTGTGCCCTGATGAAGTTACAGGACAGATGACCTCTGGATGAAGAATGTGTTAGTGAAGAATACAGTAAACATTAGCTATATTACCACATCTGCCTCTAAAATACTGTAAATAATCATTTGCCAAATCTTCAGTTTACTTTCTCTTCCATGAGTGTTTTCTAGTTTTCTTTTTGGAAAATAATAGTTTTAAGTGCCCAATAATTCGTTTAAAATTTTTCTTTAGCACACAGTGAGTTACAAATGAAATTGAATGATGCTAACAGGGGTGCATGTCAGAGCTGTTCTTGGTGGCCCCAATGAGTTCATGTCCTAATTACTAGGAGACTATATACCTTGAAAACCGAAGTGCCATTTAAATAAATGGAATGGACATGTTTCCTTATGTTTTTTTTTATATGTAAAGGTTAATTTTCTGAAACTAGCTGTTGGTAAAATAAATCAGCAAACAACAAAGTAGTTTAGTGGATTTACTTAAAAGATGTTATAAAAACAAATGATTTTATAATTTTTTAAGTCTTTGCTATTCAAAATAATTAGATGATTTTTTATTGAAGTCTAGTTGATTTACAATGTTGTGCTAATGTCTGCTGTACAACAAAGTGACTCAGTTGTACACATATACACACTTTTTTTAAGAACTTTTATTGAGATAGAGTTAACAGACAATAAACAGCATATATTTAGATATATGCTATACAATTTGGTATCCCAATCTCCCAATTCATTTCCTCCCAGCGCTCCCTGCTTTCCCCACTTGGTGTCCATGTGTTTGTTCTCTACATCTGTGTCGCTATTTCTGCCTTGCATTTCCTCTTTCATAGTTGTTAGCATTTGCCTTATGTATTGAGGTACTCCTACATTGGGTGCATATATATTTATAATTGTTATCTACTCTTCTTGGATGGATCCCTTGATCTTTATGTAGTGTCCTTGCTTGTCTCTTGAAACATTTTTTATTTTAAAGTCTATTTTATCTGATATGAGTATCGCTACTCCAGCTTTCTTTTGATTTTCATTTGCATAGAATATCTTTTTCCATCTCCTCACTTTCAGTCTGTATGTGTCCCTAGGTCTGAAGTGGGCCACTTGGAAACAGCATATATATGGGTCTTGTTTTTGTATCCATTCAGCCAGCCTGTGTCTTTTGGTTGGTGCATTTAGTCCATTTACATTCAAGGCCATTATCAATATGTATGTTCCTATTACCATTTTCTTAATTGTTTTGTTTTTGTTTTTGTAGGTCCTTTTCTTCTCTTATGTTTCCCACTTAGAGAAGTTCCTTTAGCATTTATTGTAGGGCTGGTTTAGTGGTGCTGAATTCTCTTAGCAGTTGCTTTTCTGTAAAGCTTTTGATTTCTCCATCGAATCTGAATGAGATCCTTGCTGGGTAGAGTATTCTTGGTTGTAGATTCTTCCCTTTCATCACTTGAAATATATCGTGCCACTCCCTTTTGGCTTGCAGAGTTTCTGCTGAGAAATCAGCTGTTAACCTTATGGGAGTTCCCATGTATGTTATTTGTCGTTTTTCCCTTGTTGCTTTTAATAACATTTCTCTGTCTTTAATTTTTGTCAGTTTGACTACTATATGTCTTGGCATGTTTCTCCTTGGATTTATCTTGCCTGGGACTCTCTGCACTTCCTGGACAAGGGTAGCTGTTTCCTTTCCCATGTTATGGAAGTTTTCAACTATAATCTCTTCCAATATTTTCTTGGGTCCTTTCTCTCTCTCCTCCTTCTTGGACCCCTATAATGCAAATGTTGGTGCATTTAACATTGTCCCAGAGGTCTCTTAGGCTGTCTTCAGTTCTTTTCATTCTTTTTTCTTTATTCTTTTCCACATCAGTGATTATCACCATTATGTCTTCCACGTCACTTATTCACCTTTCTGCCTCAGTTAATCTGCTATTGGTTCCTTCTAGTGTATTTTTCATTTCAGTTATTGTGTTGCATCTCTCTGTTTGTTTGCTCTTTAATTCTTCTAGGTCTTTGGTAAACTTTTCAATCTTCATCCAGTCTTTTTTCAAATTCCTGGATCATCTTCACCATTATTATTCTGAATTCTTTTTCCGGAAGAGTGCCTATCTCCTCTTCATTTAGTTATTTTCCTGGGGTTTTATCCTGTCCCTTCATCTGGTACAAAGTCCTCTGCTTTTTCATTTTCTCTATCTTTCTGTGGCTGTGGTTTTCAGTTCCACAAGATGAAATACTGCTGATATTGCTTGATACTGCTGTCTGCTCTCTTGTGGAGGAAGCTATCTAGGACTCTCTTGCATGCTTCCTGATGGGAGGGACTGATGGTGGGTAGGGCTGTGTGGATGGAACTCAGTAAGTCTTTAATCTGATTTGGCGGGCAGAGCTCAATAAAACTTTAATCTGCTTGTCTGCCAATGGGTGGGGTTGTGTTACCACCCTGTTGCTTGTTTGGCCTGAGGCTACCTAGCACTGGAAACTATGGGCTCTTTGATGGGGCTAATGGCAGACTCTGGGAGGGCTTAAGCCCATGAGCACTTCCCAGAACCCCTGCCACCAGTGTCCCTGTCTCCTTGGTGAGCCACAGGTGCCCCCCACCTCTGCAGGCAACCCTTCAACACCAGCAGGTAGGTCTGCTTCAGTCTCCTATGGAATCACTGCTCCCTCCCCATGGGTCCTGGTGAGCACACTTTTTTGTGTGCCCTCCAAGAATGGAGTCTCTGTTTCCCCCAGTCCTGTGGAGGTCCTGTAATCAAATCCCGCTGGCTTTCAAATTCTGATTCTCTGGGGATTCTTCCTCCCCTTACTGGACTCCCAGGTTGGGGAGCCTGACGTGGAGCTCAGTATCCTCACTTTAGTGGGTGGACTTCTGCAGTATAACTGTTCTCCAGTTTGTGAGTCACTCACCCAGCATTTATGTGATTTGATTTTAACATGATTGCGCCCCCCCCCCCCACCATCTCATTGTGGCTTCTCCTTTGTCTCTGGATGTGGGGTGTCTTTTTTGGTGAGTTCCAGTGTCTTTCTGTCAATGATTGTTCAGCAATTAGTTGTAATTCTGGTGCTCTTGCAAGAGGAAGTGAGCACACGTCCTCCTACTCTGCCATCTTGATCCTGTCTCTTATACATTCTTTTTTTATATTCTTTTCCATTATGGTTTATCCCAAGAGATTGGGTATCATTCCCTTAGCTTTACAATAGCACCTTATTGTTTATCCATTCTAAATGTAATAGTTTGCTTCTACTAACTCCAAACTCCCAGTCCATCCCTCCCCCTTGGCAACCACAAGTCTATTCTCTAGGTCTGTGAGTCTGTTTCTGTTTTATAGATAGGTTCATTTGTGCCATATTTTAGATTTCACATATAAGTGATGCCATATGGTATTTGTCTTTCTCTTTCTGACTTACTTTACTCAGTATGATAATCTCTAGATGAATGGATAAAGAAGATGTGGTACATATATACAATGGAATACTACTCAGCCATAAAAAAGAACAAAATAATGCTGTTTGCAGCAACAGGGATGCAAAATACCTAGATGATTATTTAAATGTTTCACTAGTAAACACCTGAAGATCAAACTCAAGTCAGTCATTTCATACAATTTATGAAGTAATTGTAACATGCATGGTGAAATTTGCTTGTATGGGTTGAAAGATTTTCTTTTCACTCAGAGCTAAAAATAAACTGAAGAAATTGGAAGAAGTTTAAGTTAATTAACTAATGAGTAGTGTTCTAACACCATGTCAAATATATCATATATGTTAGCAAATAAAATAGCCATAAAATAAATATGATGATATTTAGTCCTAACCTATTAATTCACTAATATTTATATTTATTTAAATATTATATAGAAATATATTCTACTATCATAAAGTTTAATCCTAACACCCTCCCCCAAAAAAAACAAAATAAAAACTGGTTGAAATACCTCATTGTAAATTTTCGTCATTCCAAATTTTTAAAAATAGTCTCTATTTTATTTCAGCTTATAGTTTTTTTGTTATTAAATATCTAAAAATGTTTTCATCATGTCCAATAGCATGCACAAAATTTAAGTGTGTCTGGATATTCTAGAAAATAATCATTTCCCATATTTCTTTAAGAATAGCTTAACTGTACGTGTGTATTTAGCTGACAAGATAGATTTTTATTTCCTTTTTTATGGAGGCTTTATGATGTCTTACAAGAAATAAGCTTTAAGATGTGATAAGATGTTCATGCTCTAAGCTATTCTACGTATTTCATACACACAGCAAACACATATTTTGTTTATATTGCAGTCTTTTGTGAAAGACTATATGATTTCTATCACCAGACTTCTGTTGGGATTGGACACTACGCCGGGATCGGGGTTCCTTTGCTCTGTAAGTTACTAATCTCAGGAGCAGATTATTCTGACAGGCAGTTCTGAAATCTATCTATGATGTTCTTTGGCCAACTCTTCTATGTCATTATTTATTTTTCTAATATGTGCTCAAAGAGTAGCATCCTGGTTTTTTAATTCCTTAAAAAACATTATTTGAATTAATGATCCTGAAGATAGCCATTCTGTACAAAATTCAGAACAAAAATAACCCTGAAGATAGCCATTCTGTACAGAATTCTAGCAGGCATTTGAGACTGACAGTTTCTGACGTAGGATGCTATACTGCCAAGGAAAACAGTGATCATGCCATTTAACCTCTGTTTTATAGATAAGAATACTATGTTCAAGTGTTTTTCATGAAGTCACTTGCTAACAATTCAAATTCATGATTAGCAGAGAGGGAGCAGCACTCGTGCCTTCTGTCTGTGAGTCCTGTACGCCATACTATTACACATCTTCCTCAGTATGGGTGCTGGTAGTGCTTTGGATGGACACTTCGTTTCTGTGCTGGAGTGTCCTTTGCACCTCAAGATTTGTAGTATCAGCAGACCCTGTCCACTAAATTCCAGTAGCATCCTCTAGTTATTGCAACATTCAAATAAGTCTTTACAGATTTTCCAACAACTCCCAATCAATTACCAGTGATGTTGCCCACTGATACGGAAATAATACAATGCCACACTGAGGCAAATGGAGCGGTTGGTTTCTTAAGTTTGCGTGAACCCCAGGGATAAGGCTTGGATGGAATGCAATAAATAACTTTAATACATGGATGAGCTCTTATGAAATGTCTCTTTGAGATTTCAAAATATCAATAAAATCTACCTTTCAGGGAGTGAAAAATAACCATTGGGTTTTTTATTTCTTAAAAATTTGTTATGTAAATAATGCCTATGTGTTATAGATGAAAATCACCGAGGATGACTTATGGATACGGACTTATGCCAGACTTTATCAGAAGTTATGTTCTTCTACTGGAGATGTTCCCATTGGGATCTACAGGACTGAATCACAAAAACTTACTACATCTGAGGTTTGCAAATATCAAAATATTCGTGTCTTCACGTTTAATCCTAGTGAATACTGCCATTCCTAAACCTAGAAATTTATTTCTGAAATATGTCATTAAATTATGTAAATTATGTCAGGAATTTCATAAAATAATGTGGGCTAAAGGATATTCTAGAGTATGTGGACTTCGGGCTCTGAATGCCTTTTGTAGGTTTTCAGAAAGTAAGTTCATTCTAAGCAACCTTCTGACACATAAGAAAAGTTCTCAGGGCAAGCCATCTCGTTTTCTAATATAATCTTCAACTCCACATATTAGCATTTGGAAAGAAGGAAAACAAAGATAAGTTAGGAAGCATGAAACTCACGTTTTTCAAACTCTAGGTTGAGAACTACTTTGAAGCTAAGAAAAAACTCCAGGAGCAAGCCAGACCCTCCCTGAGGAAAGCTCAGTTAATTGTAAAAGCAAACTAGAGCCTATTAAAATGGAACAGAACTTCTGATGCCTGCATAAGACCGTAAACATATCCGCATTTTTACTTGGTCACACTATGTGGTTCTAAATTATATTTTATATTCTTGAAATATTTTTCTTCTTCGGATACCTCAAAGTTATTCAAAAATTTTGTTAGCCATTTCTTTCTTTGGTCTTATGCAAAATAGAACCTCAACTGTGAGGCTCAGATTAATTACATGCATTTTAATAGTCATGTAGTCATTACACCAGCTTGTGATTAAAGTCAGTGAATCCATGTGTGGAAAAGAAGAGCTTTATAGAAAGCATAAGGGAAATGAAGGAGATTTTTATTTTCTTGATACAATTTATAGTTTGACATTTAAGTCAGTGGTATTGAGGCCAGAAGAAAATAGTTCAGTTTTTCTGAGATGCTCTTTGCTGGTTTCACTGCAGCTTCAGAGGTGCTAAAAGAAGCTTTATTGCCATCTCTGCTGCTGAATCTGAGTTTGTCATTGGCCGTGGTTCCTGTGGTTCACACCACAAAGAGCAAGACCAAATCAGAGAAAATCAGGAATGACTGATGGGAGAAACATACCAGACAGTTAAATGTGTAAGAAAGTTTGGCCAGAGATGCCTAAAATTTTAAGAACACTGCATCCAAAAAATTATTGTTTAATGAAAGGTTAAGAGAAAATAGAACTTTCACACTTAAGCAAATAACCATTTCTTAATTGAACTTGATAAGTACAAAGAAGATTTTCACACAGCAGAATACTATCCTGTTTTTATCTTATAACATGGACTTTGTGAATTTGAACACAGTAAATTCTGCCTTTGGTCAAGTTCATATCCATGTCAGTCATTTTATATTGTTAAGAGATGTTGTATGCTGTTTACAGTGTTGATGGGGGAAGGATAACTGAGTATTTGTACTGTCATCAGGAGCATTTAACATTACATTTTGGTCAGTTCTTCCTATCACAAACCAGCAAAATGTTTATAAATCCCCAACCCTTTAGCTTATATTAAAAGCATACAGTCTCGGAAAAATAAAAGGATAGTGGGTTAAATGAAGATAATACTTGCTGTTTTCCTATACTGAATTCAGTTCATCTTTTGGAATACATATTTGTACTTAAATTTTATATTCTTCCTATAATAGAAAAAAAGAAGCAATTTAAAAAAAGATAAAATTAGGACTTTCAAGCAATTTTACAGCAAAATATATTAATATGGGCAGAGAAATTAATGCTATTTTACATCTGAAATGAACTGACTGCTACAATTGAAAAGAAATTTTACTTTTATTTTCCTGGCAAGTAAGGCAAAAATAGAACTGTTGAGTTTTAAAATATCAGTAATTGTAGTTTGATACACAAAAGGATGTAAGTTCATCTAGAGAAAGATTTGTTTTCCCTGATCACTGTTAAAAGAATGAGTATATTATGTTTCCTTATTTAAGAGATTTAATATTTAGAGATATTTAAGAGATAGTTAACATAATGAATATTATCTACCTTTGATTATAGTTTTGCAAGTTGCAAAAGTACCAATAAGGTGAAAATCCCTTAAGTCAATGTTCTACTTTTTTTTTTTTAAAGAAAGAGAGGAACTTCAATTTAATATTCACTCAGTAAAGACATTGGGTTTTGTGTGAAGAGGAAAACATTCTGTTTTTCCTGACTATAAAAAAACACGGAATAAGAGTTTAGTGGATCTAATGAAATTGAAAGATTGATTCATACATTCCACCTTCTCTCCCAAGCATCAAGTGTTCAAGAAAATGCAAATGTTAGAATTCAAATCATTTATTATTGTTCAAAATGCCAATTTTTTTCTTACTTTAATTAAAGATACCAGATTTCAGGAGGTAGGAACTTCATTCAATAATTAGAATTGAAACACCTGACATCTTTCTTAGATGGTTCTAAGGTCCCCATTCTTCCCAATAGAGCTGTGTTACTGTCCCTCACCCCGCATGGGCAGTTTGAAAGTTGACTCTATGAAGAGGGTACACAGATGGTCTGTGGATTGGGAGACATTGCCTGTTTGCAGGCAGTAGTACCGCACTGAATTCAGAGAGCTAAGCGCAGATGTACGTTCTATGTACTTTACCCTTCAGCAGCAGGTTGAAGAGTCCTTCCTCAGGGAATCTGACCAAGCCAAGTGAAAGCCCTAATGATACAGACATGGGCGATTCTCCAGGTCAATAACGTAGTCAGGAGACCATGAAACTCACACTAAAAATAACCCACCCAGAGCTCTCAATCAATTTATTAGCTCTCTACTCTTAATATAAGAAAACAACTAAAATTTCCCTATTTCAGGGAATAGAATGAAATAGGGATACCAAAATAAACGAACAGGACAAGAAGACTGAACTTGTAGGAAAGACAGATCACTGAGGGAAAAGGAAATATAAAACACAAAATATAATAAAGACTTCAACTCCTAAGTGTTTACCCAAGGGAAATGAAAGTACATCCACACAAAGACTTGCACATGAGTGTTCTTGGCAGTGTTATTCATAATAACCAAGAACTAGAAACAACCTAAATGTCCTTCCACTAGTGAACAGAGAGACAAAAAGTGGTATATCCATGCAGTGGAGTACCATTTAGCAGTAAAGAGAAACAAAATACTTATGTGTGCTGTGACTTGGATGAACCTTAAAAACACTAGGTCAAGTGGGAGAATACAGACTCAAGAGACCACATATCGTATGATTCCAAGTATGTGAAACATCAAAAAAGGTGAATGCATGCAGACAGAAAGTAGGTTAGTGATTGCCTAAGATGGGGGGAGGTGGAGGGGATAGAGATTAACAGTTAATGAATGTGATGGGACTTACTAGGGTGATGGAAATATTCTAAAGTTGATTTATGGTGATGGTTGTACAACTTGGTAAATTTACTAAAATATCCCTGAATTTTACACTTAAAGTGGTTGAATTATAGGATATGTCAAATATGTATTAGGAAAGTTCTATATTGAAAAGCTATAATTAATATTACTAGATTAGAAAGTGTAAGGATAAAAAATAGATAGGAAGCTATATTTTTAAAGGAACATTCAGAATAAAAAAGAACTCTTGGGAACTGGAAATATGCTAGCAGAAGTGAGAAAGTTTGTACCATACAGTTGAGGAAACCACCAAGAAACTTAGAGCAAAAATTCAAATGTGGAAAATAGTAAAGATAAGATAAAGTTAGAGAACTAGTCCAGGAGGTCTGAGAGTCTAAGATCTGAATTTTAAGACTTCCGTAAAGAGGAAATGAAGCAAATTCAAGAAATATCAGCTTAATGGCTTAATAATAACCCTAGAACAGAAGCATATTCCGAATGGAGAGGATCACCAAAGGTCCACCCCAGTGAATAAAATAGGCTCACACCAAGGCACAGCATCATAAAATCTCAGAACAATGAAGGAAAGAAGATCTTAAAAGAGGTGGGAGAGGAAACCAAAGGGTAGGTCATGTTCAGAGTATTTATTGGGATTTCTCAACCAGCAACACTGCAAGCCAAAAGACAATGGAACAATGCCCAAAGATTTTGAGGGAATATCATTTCCAAAGTACAATTCCATATTCAGACAAAAGTACCAAA
Organism: Hippopotamus amphibius kiboko; assembly: GCF_030028045.1. Taxonomy (NCBI): domain Eukaryota; kingdom Metazoa; phylum Chordata; class Mammalia; order Artiodactyla; family Hippopotamidae; genus Hippopotamus; species Hippopotamus amphibius. Next base: position 193,786,828 of record NC_080188.1, on the reverse strand, counting down.
CTTGTGTAAGGGTAGGATTAATCATATTTCAATATTTTCTCCAAAACTATTCTCCCATGCCTGCTTTCTAAAGAAACTGCTCCCACCAAAATGAATGAGTAAACCTAGGAAGGAATCATGCATGCAAAGAAACCAGACATCCTGTGGAAGCCTGGCAACAAGTATGAGGCCAAGGCAAATGTCAGAATGGTGATGAAGGACCACCAGGCAAAAGGGCAACCTGGAGCAGGTCAGAAGGTTTCAGGGGTATTTTTTCTGGAAGTGAAAGCTGTAGGATACCTGATGCGTCTCACTGTCTTACAGAAAGATTAGACAATTGCCAGAGTTTAGGATGGAATACCAAGTACAAATCTAATGAAGCAATTAATAGAAATAAGTAATTACCTCTAGGAATACAGTATCACCACCACCAATATTAAAAAATTATACAGGAAATGAGTAGTAACCACATTTCCCACATATTTCACCTGTAAATTGTACTTAGTCATAATATGTCCTGAATTTTGATCTAGCCAAAATTACACTTCAGCTATTTTGAAATGATGGGATATGGCAATGGTAAATGGAAAAGATGGTTAATTTCTCTTCTTCCAGAGTGAGAAGTCAGTAGATAAAAGTAGAAACTGAAAAAAATTAAGAAATGTTTTTATAAGTCAAACTTGTTATATAGAAACACAAAGATAAGGACATACGTGTCTATAAAAGAGGTAAAAGTAAATGGGTCCTACAAGAGGAAAACAAAAGAGATAATGGTGGGAGGTGCTATTTTTCAAAACCATAACATTTTCTGACTATAAACTATGTATGTATAACTAATAAAAACAACCAATACATTTCTAGCCGTAAAATTTCATTATCAGACTCACTCACTGATCCTTTTTTCAGTTTATACTTTTAAATATTCAGTTCTATTCTAGTCTATGAAATATTTTTAATTTAATGCCAACATTTCATATAAGAATGTAGGAGGGATAAATGAATATAAAAAATCTAGGTCTTGCTTCCTTGTTTATTCATGGAGTTGAAAAAAATACATTTTAAAGGCAGATGCAGGTTTTCATGCCACATCATTTCCTAATCTGACTTCAGTATTTTCCCATACTTGCTATGTAGAGAAAAAAGTTTTCTTAAGTTATATCACTGCTTTGGCCATGGAGGGAGGGGAAGCACCGAGTCCTTTAGCAGATATCTTTGCAAAGACACATGATGATGAAAAATACACATAGTTAAAATAATGAACTTTATAAAAGTCCTGGCACATTTACTTGGTTTTTTTTTCTTGTGGGCTATAAATTGGGGAAAGGGGGATTCATACAAAGACAGACATGCAGTGGGGGTGGTACAGGGCCTGGAAAATCAGTCCCTGGAGAGTAGGGTACAGCTGGATTGGCCCCTTTTGATCTAGTCGCACATCCCCAAGCTGGAATAGACCACTCTCTACATGTCTATTTCAGGGAATTTTTACAAATGTCAGGTTCTCCTGGTTCAAAAAAACAGAAGATTGACAAGGACTTGTCTCTGTTTGGAGACAAAGGGGAACAATATTTGTGTCCACAATTTTTCCTCCATAATTCTCAAATTCAAAAAGCTTACTAAACTGATTTTGCGGCAAAACCTCACTTGGACCGTTGTGAGATTTTTCATAGTGTTTACTTATTCTGATTAAAATGAATATTCATATTTTTATTACAGAAATATTAATTTTCATTATAAAATGCCACCCAAGACCCTCTGAGGGTATTACCTACTATTCAGCATATGATACAGCACTATCTTTCCAAAATCTGAAAACTTCTGAATTAGTAAAAATATTTATTTCTATTTTTTTATAAGAAAATGTGAAACTGTATTTTCCTTCAGTTTTCCAGTGTAATGAAAATCACATTTTCTCAAAGTGAACTACAACCAGTGAAAATTTTCCTAGAATTTAGAAAGAGATCATTTTAAAGCATATTAAAATACCAACATCTTTACAGTATAACCAATAAATTTGTGGAATATTTTACCCTGTTGTTCAACTTCATAGTCAATAAATCCTGTGTTTTTAGAAAATGTGCATAGTGTAATAGTTAATCATTGACTATTTTATCTACCAACCATTAATTTTTTCAATTAAATTGGATCATGTATCTTTTCAAATTAGAGTTTTCTTTTTTTCTGGGTATATGCGCAGGAGTGGAATTGCTGGATCATATGGTAGCTCTATTTGTAGTTTTTTGAGGACTCTTCATGCTATTTTCCATAGTGGCCGCACCAATTTACATTCCCACCAACAGTATAAGAGGGTTCCCTTAAATTGGAAAGTAATATTTTAAATATATTATTAAAAAGTTTCATTTTATAAAATTGCATTAATAAAATGATTTTAGTAAGGATTAAGATAAAATAGTTTTGAAACTTGAGCTGCCCATTCTTTGCTGTTATTCACTCAAACAAAGCTTATTCCATTGGACCAAGTGTTAAGAATCCGAAGACAAACAGTTCCAAGGAGCCTATGTTCATATATTTATTATTCATTTTTTATACCTGTGACAATAGTGAGAATGCTAGATGATGGGTTGGACTTGACTTATATTGCACCAAAAAATATAATTGGAGATTTCACTGCTACCTTTTGAAGGCTGAGGATCATATTAGTCCTTAGAACTGAAGGACAAGATAGCGTGATTTTTATAGCCCCTGAATATGTAGGGATTATATATTGACTGGGCAGATCAATTTTTAGATTCTGTAGCCTATGTGAAAATTCAGAATATTTCTATAAACTTACTTAAATGTATATATAGGGTTGAAAAAACAAGCTTATTACAAGATCTAAAATTTTTTAAAAGTACAGATATTAATACCAATAATGATTATTGAATATCAATGATTATGTCAGTATCCACTCATGAATATAGTACTTTCATAAGCCCTTATCAATTATTTTATTTTCTACTAGTACCACATGAACTTTCTATCACATCTTGGAAAGATGATTTTAGAAAAAAAATCTAACAAGAACAAGTTTCTGGCAAATTTTTAAAGAATTAGGTTATTCTGTACCTAATTTTATTGAAAAGTGCTATGATAAATAATCAGATAATTAGAAGATGTGTTCTGTGGTATCTGTCGTATATTGTCCTGCTGCTGATTGTTTTATGTATGTGTTGTTTAGTCACTGTTTAAACTGTATTTTGTGTGTTTCTTTTTCCCTCCCTTTGTGTCAGTGTCGCGAAATAGCATCACAAGTAAGTATTTTGTTTGTCTCCCTTTCTTCAAACGGTCTAATATATTAACTCAGTTATTAAAGAAAAAAGAATATTAAAGATTGAATTCAATACTTCAGATTTTAAAAAACAAGCTGAAATGCTTTTAAATGCTCTATTTTCAAGTTAGTGTATTTATGTTTCCCTAATAGGATTGCAAATTAATTTTACCTGGTTGCCTTCTAATTATATATAAGTACTAATCCAATCACATATTTTACAGCTAGTCATTTACTGGCTGTAGACTATCCTCAAGCGAGGTGCCATTTCAATGCCATCAGCTGGTGACAACTGACAGGGAATGGGGGTCTTGATATAAAACACACCTTTAGTTTGCTTCTTATGTAGGTTGGACCCCCTAGGAATGTTTATGGGAACAATAGGACCTGTGATGGGTACCTCTTGCCCAATTTAATGTTGAATTTATTCTTTAATAGCTTTAATTTATTGTTATGAAGAAGCGATCACTTTACTGTTTGATAATATTAACCTGTGATAATCATTGATTTACTACAACAAAAAAATTCTTAATAATTCATTTTGTAAGTTTACATACACTTCTTATATTCCAGAAACCTTGATGTTATCTTCACGTGATTTGCGTTTTTAATTTTATTTTCCATTTTCTTCATGTAAATCATCATAAATAATTGCCATTATGGCCTTAGTACTTAATACAAACTCCCAAGGATTAAATAGAATTAAAGAAACTATTACAAATAGAAACATTTTCAACTTTAAAAATTGCATCTTGAATATCAAAGCAATGGTACAATTCAGCGCAGTGTGGGGCACAGTCACAGGTGTAAAAGCTGTGTGCCAAAATTACCAACCACAGGTATGAGTCTATTTTTGAGCTTGTTGAATTTTGGAGAGACCTTCTATATTTTCATAATATCTGACATTTTGACAGAATGACTGTTGTTTTCTCTACATCGTAGATTTCAATCCATGTAATAAATGCAGACTCTGTTTATTAAATTATTTTGAACATCCTAAATTATTTAAAGTTTAAAAAGCTCTAGCTCTATTATGTTTTTAAATATTCTAATTTTGTTTCCTTTTATATTGATTCCTTTGGAATGTACTAAATATTTACTAAAGAAGCTTCACCTTGGGCTGTAAGAAGAATGTTTTAGATGCTTTCCAACCCTTTTCACATGATGGTACATAAAAAATGGTAATGCTTGTTTAGCACGAAGCTGCTCATTGGTCCCAGCTGCCTGCAGGTGGCGCAAATTGAAGTTTTAGTTCAATGCTCAGAGCACAGCTCTGGCACGTGCATGGTTTGGGGAGCTCACCTTAAGGTTCTTATGGTTGCTTTATTAAAATATGTTTTATAATGCTTACTATAATAATTCAAATGAGATCAAACACATATTTCTAAAACTTTTCATTTGTACCAGTTTTGGACCTGACTTGATTCACAAATAAAGTTTAATTTTATTTATAATGAACTGGCAGACATTATTTTAGGAAGTATTTTAGGAAGATGTCACAAGCCAAGTTGCTTCACTTTGCATCTCCTGAAGGCTTTCTTGAGCATGAGTCCAGACCCGGTCCACAGTGGTAGAAACACTGGTTAGTGGTCATACCACATCCCAGAAAGAACAAAGTTTTTATTTGGTTAGAAACTTTATAGCTTTGTGTTTGCAAGTGAAGTTAATTTTTTTTTTTAACGTAGGTTTTGTCTCTGTTGTAGCTTTACATGTTTATTCATATATTCTGCACTTTTTTATTCAGATGTCAAGCTTCACTAGGTCCTTTTTCTCTAACTTACCATTTCAGATGCAGGAAACCAAAGGTTTGGCTCATTTCTGAATCTTTGTAGCCAATTAATTGCAAGTTGACTCATAACTTTTTTCCACTGTCTTCTTTGCTTCTTCTTATTCTAGGTTTCAAAACTCTTCAATCAATTTGCTATGTACGTAAAGTTTCTTCCCTCCAATTTACTGAGATGTTTGAGTCTCCCAAATATAGGTATCCTTCTCACAATCCTTTTTATGAATAAAAAACTCTAATTGTACTTTAGATATCAAAATATTTTCATCCTCTTAATCCCAGTTTTTTCTTCCACAATTTCTGTACTTTCCAGATCTAGTTTCTCTCTCTCTCTGTCTCTCTCTCTTTTCAAGTATCTTCAGGTGTCCCCAAATCTTAAGACATTTCTCCCCTTTTATTCTATTTTTTCTTATTTCACTATTGCTGTTAAACTCAGGAGTTCACATATGCTGTCCATTCTATTCCTTATTCTCCCCCAGTTTTTCCCTACTACTTTGTCAATCCTGTCTTTGCATTACTAAAAATCTCTTTTAGCCAAAATCATTGGCAATTAAAATTAGTTGTAATTTGTTTAAACATCACAGAAACTTTAACTGGGTTCATTATCTCCTACATCTTAAAATTCTCTTAGCCTTAGTTTTCATATCATGAATTACTCCTTTCTCTGGTTTATTTCTTTTCCTTCTCTTTGTGCTCTTCAGTTTCTGCCTATAACAACTCATTTTAGATGCTGCTGCTGTGATCTTCCATCTGAAATCTTTTCTCTAATCTCCTGTCCCAGGATTGGCTCTAGAACTCAGGACCCCAAGGAGAGGCAGTGATCGCCTTCACCTCCTACCCTAGGATGGGGCTTCATCTTTAGAGTCCAGAAAGTATTCCATTATCTGCCTAAGGGTGGGCTAAGCTTCACTGCAGGGAGTTTCCCCAGAGTCTCCCCCAGAGTGTTCATCTTGACCCCTACACGATGCTAAGTGCTTTCTTATTTTATTTAATCCACACAGCAAGCTAACATGATAGATGATATTATGCGCATTTGTGAATGTGGAGACTTAGACACATTAACTTGATAAAATAAAAACTTAGTAAGTAACAGACCTGTGTTTGGACTTCATCACATTCTGACATCAGACCCTCTTTTCTTAATCACTAGGTTTCACTTTAGGAGCCTCTACCAATTTCTGGTCACCTCTCTCTTTTCCACCGTCTGCTTTCAGATCACAAAGTTCTTTGTTTGGGAATCAAGATGGGAATTGACCCTTGAACTGAAAGCAGGCATTTACCAAGGCTATGTGTATAGTCTTTCCTCTTTTTCTACACATGACCTGGGAGCGCTCAATGTATCTTGTGGTTTCAATGATTATCTCAAGGTTGATGGATGGCGAATTTGTGTTTTCTGCCCTTGCTGTTCTAATTCCTAAATATAAAGAACCAGAATGATGTTTTATTATTCATCTTATCATCTCCCAGAATTATGGATATTTACTGAACACCACCAAGGTCCAGATGCTCTCATCGAGGTGCTTGGAATGCATCAGTAAATATGCAAGAAGAGTTCTCAGAAAGCAGACATGAACATTTCATGCCCATTCTTGGAGTTAATTACTACTTGGTGGATTTACTATATCAAAATTCTCTTCCCTTCAGTATCCTGCATAAGACAGACAGATCAATGATCAGTTTCTTTGTATGATGCGTGTATTGAATATTTGATGCCTATCATACCAAGGCAATTTCTTGTTACTGATTTTAAGTTCCTGTATTCTAGCCATTCTTTATTCTCCTTCTGTCCCTTTTCCCAGGAAGAATCATTTATCCAATTATTTTGCCTAACTAAATAAGCACTGGACTTGGAACCAGATAATCTGTGTTTAAAAGCTGGCTCCTACTGTTACTAGCTATGTATGAACTTGGCATGTCCTCAACACATAGCAGAATGGAGATTAAGTAGGGAGATTTCATCAGTCAAAAAAAAGGGAGACGTGTTAAGTGAACCGTTCATAGTTAATGGCAAATAATTCCGTGGCAAGGTACGTAGAGTAACATAGATCTCATCTCATCATCTTCACTGGTGCATCGTTTTTGAGTAGATGGCACTGCTTCAGAAAATGTTTGTGTCAGTACACTTAAATTTATGAATAAAATAAGAGTAAGTATTCCTGTGATTGGATATTTTCAAATGTAGATATATTTTCAAATGTAGATCTATTCACTAATCTCAAATGCATTCTAATTCATACACACACACACACACACACACACACATACACCATGAGTCTGAGCTAATCTATAATTTTCTTTTACTTTTCTCTTATAAAAATTTTACTCTTGAATATCTTTTATTTTATTATTCTTTTTTTGTAATATTTCCTAGCTATACTAATTCTTATCTTGTTTATTTTCAACCCCAGGAAAGCATTTCTTACTCGCATTATTTACTTTAACTTCAGAGTCTCACTGGCACACAAATTAGCAAGAAGCTATTTAAATGCATCCGATCTGTTTGACTTAAGTAACTACATAGTCATGGCTTTCTGTTCACTTAATGCCTTAAACTGCACGGACACCATTCTTTCACTTTGCCCTGCCACAGGAAATACAATAAATTAAGCCTTTAGTCACAGCTTCTTGTTGCATGGCTGCTGGAGTCTACAAAATCAGAACTGAATGGAAAATTATAAGGTTGCTCGAAGTCATTTAAGTTTTCACAAGGGAGTGACGATCCCTGAGTCGTCGTATACTTGGATCAATAGTACTGTTTTATATAGATTCTTTACATAAGAATATGAATATTCATATCTTCCTGAGGCTTAATTCAGTTTTGAATTCACCCCTTGGCTATACCACAGGGGCCCGTGGGTACTTCTCCTTGTTACTGTGGGGCTCAGCATCTTTATTGCTACAGAAGCATAGGCAGCAGCAGCAGTGGCCTTTTGTAGGGACCCAGTGAGCTCTTTTCAGGAGTGTGGATCTCACCATGGCAACTACTCTTCCTCCACACAAGCAGCCCTGCAATCCACCTGTCAGACGCCCAGGGTATCAGCATTTTCCCTGAATGCTCTATGCAATGGAGACTGATGCCTGCTTTAGACACACAACCAGTCGCAGGATAAGGATCAATCTCTGAACTTAGTGTCAGTCATGCTCCTTGTGGGAGTCTAGGCACACAATTCAACATGAAACACAGAGAAGAGTGTGAGACCTCTGACACAGGACCGCTTTAACAAGAGCCCCAATTCCATACTCTTGTCCTTAAATACCAAGTATTGAAACTTCTAGCTTAGATTGGTTAATTCCAAACAGAAGCTTGGTAGGACTAAGCAAATGCAACATAAAACAGTGTAGCTGGCAGTCATGGCCTCGCTACCGTGCCTGCTGTGCCAATTTTTACAAGTCTTAGAGCCCTTCCTGACTCCCCAAGCTGCAACTTTAAGTGCTTAGTGAGCCCATATCAATGAATTCTGCCTGATCAGCTTTATGCTTTTTCCACCTTTATCCCATACCCTTGATATCCCATTCCCATAAATGCTCCTCAGACTTTGGTCTGTAAAAATTTAAAAGCTGAAGTAGTTCTTTTGGAGTGTAACTTCCTAAACATGTGATAGAAAATAAAATGAGTACCATATACATCACCTAACAGCTACAAATTTATGAATCACTTTAAAGACTCCTAATAAAAAACCCACAAACAACCAACTAAAATCAGGTCAATATTATTTCTCAATTTGTTTTTTATGAATTGAGATGAGTTATTTAAATTTTAAGGGAAGACATCCACCATGTAGTTAACAATTACATGATAATAGTATTCAAGATCCTAAACAAAGAAAAAGTAAGATTTTCTGGGCTTAAAGCCCTAGGAAAGGCATTAGATAATTGAAACCCTTGTACACTAGTTGTTTCTGAATGACAGTTTTGAAGGCTCAGGGGAAAAAAAATGACCAACGTGAGAAGTAATATTGAGATAATAAACAGCTAGGTTTCAAACTCCACCGGGAGCGAAGAAAGCAGGGATTCAATTAAACACACACACACACACACACACACACACACACACACACACACAGGGAAAACCAAAGATGTGTGAATATATAACCTAATGTGTAAATTTAGAACAAATAAAATATCAAAAATGAATTTAACTCATAAATAGAAAAGTGACTCGGTTTGATTTTCTCTTACAGATAGTAACAGAAAGATAGGTGTTACATATGACAGAGAGAGAAAGAAAAAAAGGTTGGGGGGAGGAGGAAAAGATGTGTTCTGACCATAGTGGAAAACAGGTAACATAAGTTTGTAGATTATTCAAGATTATCTTTAAATAGAGAATCTGAAATTTTTTTCACTTGGACAAAAAAATTAAACATTGAATTTTGAAGTTACTGGATTGAAATGATGACCTAATAGTTAATGGAGATTCTACCTACTACTAGTAAACTTTATATTTATAGAATAATAGATAAAATTGAAAGGTACCAAAGAGAGCATAAAGATGAATTGTCTTATTTTTAGATGTGGATGAAGCCAAGAGATAGGAATAATGTCCATTATTCCATCAAATTGTTTAGAAAATCTATTATTTGAACCTGAATTCTTGAGTAATTATTTGGTTTTAGAATTTCTGTGAGATTTTTACTATTTTCTTGTAAGTTTTATTTATTTTTGCTATGAAAACCAGGATAAGTATTATTTTCACTATTTTTCAAGAAGCCCAGTTGTTTTGCTCAAAGTCATGAAGCATTTGCCTGATGTGATTGAAAATATGACCTAGAGTTTGATTCCAAATACAGCAGTTTTAAACTATAATATTGCTTATTCTTAGTTAACTCTGTGATTCTGAAAATACATCTAAATACAATGTAACTAGTTATTTTTTATCTCTTCCTAGACCACAGACTAAATGAACTTATTAAACTGAGTCTTTATTGAAAATGGAGAAACATCTTTCTATGGATTTTTACTAATAAAAAGAAATTTCCAGGGGACCCAGAGTCACTAGCCTTGGTGTTTATGGATTTAAATTTAGATGATCTTTCAAATATTATTATAATTTAACCTTTTTTAACAGAAAACGTTTTATAGAAATTATTTTATAAAATGTTCAGCTAAGACATCTCCAGTGATTTCATTTTCCTCTGTTTTCTTCTTTAGCAACAGTTCAGAATGTCTTCAGTCCTAAATCAGCTAGCACAGTTTAAGTCTATTATAAAGGCTATAAAACTGTTCTTAAGGGAGTCATGAATCCAGATTACAAACACTCACTTTCAAACTACTGGGTGAATTGATTTATTTTAAAATACCACCTTGTTCCACAGATGCTCAGTAACTTATGACATGAATAACTGTTCAATGAAAAATTGAGAGGAAGTTGAATTGAGTCACTTGGGGTGGGTGTGTGTGTGTGTGTGTGTGTGCATATGAAGTGTGGAAAAGAATGTCTGATATATTTTGTGAATCTGACACTTGCTACCTTTCTCAAAATTAAAGTAATTAAGTTGTTTTAAGCATAAGAAACATTTTCTCATAAAGTTTTTCAGTTTTATTATTATGAAGATATACTTTTAGCTTTTTTCAATCATATTAAGTTTGATAAATATTTGGAAAATAATACAACTTTAAAAAAGATAAAGTTTTAAGTTTATATGAAAATTGTTGTTGGAGTAGCCATATGAATTTTTCATTTCCTTTTTGAACTATATAAATATATTTCTAGGATCATTTCACATAAAATATGCATCTTTGTCCATTTAGGCTGCTGTAACAAAACACCACAGGCTGGGTAGCTTATAAAAAATTGACAAAACCTCTCTCTCAGAGCTGTGTAGGCTGGAAGTCTAAGATAAGGGTAACAGCACTGTCCAGTGAGAGTCCTATTCTGGTCAGACATCTCCTTGCATCCTCACATGGTAGAAGGAGCTAGGAAGCAATGTGGAATCTCCTGTATAAGGGCACTAATCCCATGGATGAGGGCTCCACCCTCATGACCTAATCACTTCTCAAAAGCCCCACCTACAGATACCCTTGGGGGTTAGGATTTCAGGATATGAATTTTGAGGAAACACAAACATTCAGACCAGACCACAATAATACACAGATATCTTTTTTCTCATTCTCACCAACATTAGTGTTAAATCTTGGTTTTTCAAGTTAATAATTATGTTAGGCTTCTGACAATAAAAGTAGGAGAAAGTCAAGCTAGAATTCTCCCATTATTCATAGTAATAGTGAAAACTAATTCATAGATGCAGTACAGAATAATAAATCTCCCCTTTGACTTAAATACTTGTTCTGTTTTTTAGATTTCACAAAACTTTAACCAAGGAAACTTTACCCCTAAGAATTTGTTTAGAGCATCTTGATATCTCATGAAATACAGCCAATGATAAAGAAACTGCACCAAAATATGAGTCATTCCTGTCTTTTTCACACTTGTGTTCACTTTTATATAGCTCCTCATAATTATTTTTCTTTTCTCCCTTTTATGGTATTTTCATATAAGATTATGAACTATAGTATTTACTAATATTTTCTGAGCATTTGCTGAGAGAGGCACTAATTACATACTTTTCATGAATCATCCCTTAGATTTGCTTGGAAAAACACTGTTAGCAAAGTAATAATATAATTATCATTTTTCAGATAGGGAATTGGGGATAATCTTTTAAATTACATAACCAGGAATACAGAACTGGTAAGTGATGTAACTTGTATTTAAACCCAGCTCTATCTGATGCTAGCTTACTTGCTTTAGCCACTCTATAACCCTGACTCTAAGTTCAGGAAAAGGTCCTGTGATGAAGGCACGTTCGTGTGTCCTAGCACTGCTTTATTTCCAGTAGGTCATGATGTCATGTTAGGAACACAGCAGAGTTACAACCAGGTGATGAAATGGCAGTGGGAAAGTATATTTATCGATTGCCTTCTTTTAAAACACACAGGCACCCACATGTGTGTGCACACAGTTCAGGACCCAGCAATAGAATAACTCATGGTTATTACCAATGTAACTGATATTGTGGATTGTCAATCTTACTAGGATATATTAATATTATTATTATGTGTGGAAGGTTACAGGTGACACGTTTTCTTTATGTAGTAATGTGTTATGTGAAAATGCACAACATTTCTATGAGGCAGATGATGGTATCACTATTCCGATTTTACTTAGTAGTTACACAGTTTCATTGCAGGCACAGAGCTAGGAAATAACCAAAATATCACTCACATTTGTGAAGCTTAATGTATAAAAATTCAATGTGCTTTTTATTATGTCATATCGGAAGGATGGGAGAAAGGCATGCAAATTCCAAATACATAAAAAACAATCTATGTGTTGTCAGTTTAGATTTCTTAAAATTAATCTCCAAATCCTTTTAATTCCCTTTTTCTTTAGTTAAACTGGTATATAAAAAGAGATGTTACTTTCATTGAAATAATGATAAAAATGCCTTGTGAGTCCTGTGGGTGTTTTGCATAAACCATGATATCACTTCCTTGGGGAATTCAAAACAGTGGTGAGTAGGGGATCCTGTATTATTTAGCTAATATATACTTGATATAATTCCTGGTACATGTAACTAAGAAGAAGCATTCACAAAGACAAATAGTGTTGTATCCTCTACTTGGAAGAGAAGTGAATCTCCAATCTCTCCCTTATAATATTTATTAATTTATGATTCTGTGACTTGAATTGTCAGTGACATTATATAGGCATAATATCTTGACTATTTGGTCTGGTAAGATTACTATTTCCACATATTTATAGGAAATCAAACTATTACAGGGACTTATGACTAGAAACATTACTTCAAATAAATTTAATATTGTGATTTACAAATCTCTGCAAGCCAAGTATCTAAATATAAATGAACTAACGTGTTTTTATTTTTGGCACAAAGTACACATAAATTGAAACTGCTGAACAAAGATTGATATTCTTTACTGATGGTAGATACTACCCAAGGGTTTATGTATTTTACTTTCAGAGAAGAGGATTTCAGTATATTATCAACAAGGTAAGACTAGAGTAAGTTAAGACTTATAAAGGTATCCAGTATTGCAAAACCACGATATTAAAATTTTTGATACTTCCAACCTAAGTTCTATAGCTAAAATGAGGTTTCTGTATTTTGGGTGAAATGTTCTCTTAATCCCAATAGGATTTACATATACACACTACTATATATAAAATAGATAACCAACAAGGGCCTACTGTATAGCACAGGGAACTATATTCTATATCTTGTAATAACCTGTAAGTGAAAAGAATCTGCAAAATTATATATATATTATTTGTTAACATTCATAACTTCATAAGATACTATTTCTCTCTTTTTTAGATTGATATATATATGTAAAACTGTCACTGTGCTGTGCACCTGAAACTATTGATATATCAACATTGTATATCAACTCTACTCTGATTTTTTTAAAAAAAGAAAAAATTCAATCTAAAAAAGAGCAAAATAGTCTCTTATGAAACTATGAAGGTTTAACAAATTGTTTTGATATCACTCTTCTACAGTATGGTTTTGAAACAGATGTGGATGAATATTGTATTTTTTACTGAATTTAAGGGTGAGAGGATTTCATAGCTTGCCACTCGGAATTGTAGGCAAGGCATTGACTGAGCCTCCATGATTTATATTCACTTTTAAGGGCTCTTATTGGATCTGCTTCCTGACCTTACTCACATTGGTAATTTGATTTCTGTTACTTTGGAAGCCAGCAACACATGCATGTTGCAGCTCAAATTTCCATCCACAGACGGGAAACACAGTGGATTCCTGAACACGGCTCTTATGCAGAGTGAAATGCAGGAAGCTGTCCCTTTGCATGTGCACACTTTAGAAAGTACGGCTTTCTGCTTTGAACCATGTTGCATTTCATATGACTTCCTGGTATGAAAAGCAGCAATTTTGAAACAGGAAATTTTTGTTAGTAAGGACCTATAATCAAAGGAAAGCTTCTTACTTTAAAATCAGACTTAGTAGTAAAAGAGTAGATCAGAATAGACTCTATAAATGTGTTCATTGTCTTTCCCTCCTGTGGAGAATAGCCTGATTTAAGTTTTCTTTGTGATTTTAGAATACATTTGTAAGATATTAATATTTGCAACATATTTTCACTTAGAACACTAACAGTACCTGAAATATATTGCAATAGTTTAATCAGAAAACATTTTATGTGATGAATAATAAATGCATGAATTAAATAAAATGTGTTTTTGTTTTCCTCTGGGTCACATGAGCAAATAAAAAAAATTCACATTTTACAAAGTTCTTACCAATGCCTTCTTTAGAAAGAGCAATAATTTTAAAAATTTAAAAAATATGATTAATTCCCAGAATAAAACTATTTTCATAATCCTTATTTAAATCTCATGTGAAATACTAGGAGTAAGTTGAGAAAACTCCATTACATTGAGTTTATTTGAACAAAGTTATAAAATATTTAGTTCTTTTTGTTTGTAGTTTCAAACAACTCTATGCTATCAGTCATTTGATAAGGCAACTGATACATAAAAAATTAAATTCTTTTTATAAAGAAACGTATTGGAGAATGCAAGAATATCTTATCTGGGTCACATGTAAGTTCAAAAAACATATTTTCTAGTATTTTTAGTAACAGAACATTGGCATCGATGATTATGATTTTGCTTTTTCTATGAAAACTGTCATGAGATATATAATTATATAAAGATATTAGCAAAAAATAAGAATATAACTTCCAGGCTACATAATTCCTAAAATATCTAATTACCAATATGCGTTTCTCTTAAAGTCTCAAATATCCATCAGCGTGGAAGAGTGGGAAGACACCAAAGATGCCAAAGAGCAAGGTCACCACCGAAGTAACCACCGCAACTCAACATCCAGTGACCAGTCCGACCATCCCCTGCTGAGGAGGAAGAGCATGCAGTGGGCCCGAAGACTGAGCAGAAAAGGTCCCAAACACTCCGGTAAAACAGCTGAGAAAATAACCCAGCAGCGCCTGAACCTCTACAGGAGGTCAGAGAGACAAGAGCTTGCTGAACTTGTGAAAAATAGAATGAAACACTTGGGTCTTTCTACAGTAGGATATGGTATGCTCTTTACAAGTATTGTATGATGTGGACTTGTGATTTCTTGCCGTTAGTTGTAGCAGAGTTGGCTCTAACTTAGTAACTTAAGAATCACATGTTTGTTTCACAGGTCATTTTGAAGGGACTCGTAACACATGTCCAATCTCCTAGAGACAATTATAACCATGACATTAAAGAGAGAACACTAAAAATTTTAAGTATTTGCTCAGGTCTCTAGACACTGTGCTGAACTCTTTATAAGAATTATCTTAATTTTAACTTTCCCAAAAACCCTTCTATTTTAGAGATAAGGAAACTAAGTCAAGTAACTTGCTAATTAGCTTGTTAATAGCCTGACTGAGATTTATATCGAGTTCTGTCTGGCTCCAAACTCAGTTTTATAGACATACACACACACAAACCACATTTTGTTTTAGGGTCTGGGATAAAATTAATCTGTGGCATTAGCAAGTAACTAAATGGACGAGTCACAGATGAACCAAAATATTTCTACAAAATTTGTTTAATTTGATGTGATCCAGAAACAAAGAATCTTCAAAAGCTTTAATCTGAAGCTCAAATAGTGCTTGATCTCATTTAGTGCAGAAACATCCCAATGATTGTTACTCTCTTATGTTGATATATGATTGTAATATAGATACATTACATACAACACAGCTTAAATAAATAATGCAAAGACAATTTTAAAATATATCATTTATCACTATATGAGTTTTATTTAAAAAAGAAGTTTAGTCAACACAGGAAAAAATCAAATGGTAAATAAGGTTGTTTTATTTTGTTATATATATATATATAACTTAGGTGAATCAGGAGCTAAGAACTGGAGCTACTGAATACATGTCAGTATCATGTAGGTTGTAAGGATAATATGAAAATAAATTCTGTATTTGCTACATCTCATCTTTATTATTAAAGTCTCAACTTGAAACAGTGTTTATAGGGAGAAATTTTAATGATTGAATTGGATGGAATTTAAAAGAAGTTACCTGTGTTTCTTTGAACGAGGAAAGGAAGCATATTTACCGAGTCCGTACTCTCTGCCAGGAATTGTTTTAGATGCTTTATGTGTATTTTCTTATTACTCCTTATAAACCCTGATTAGATGTGTGTCCCATTTCACCCTTCAAGAACTTGAAGCTGAGAGCAGAATATCTTACTCAAGGACATAAATTTGAAATATGTTGCAGTCAGGATTCCATATGTAATTGAAATTCATAGTTGCATTTCACTTACTTAAAATGTAGTACAGACTCATTCATGACTAATAATTTTAATATAAGCACAAAAGGTCTTACATTAAGAAGCAAATTAAATGAAAAAAATTCTTAATTTAAAAAGTATGTTAAGAGCTCTTTGCCAATTTAATGACATTGAGTTTAATTCTTATAGAACTATAGTCCTATAATTATGTGTACTTTTTCTAGTTTTTATTCAGCTGTTTTTTTCTTTTTTTTTTAAAGTTCTAGTAAGTGGTTATCCATCCAAGTTCCAGCTGTGTTTCATGAGCAATACAGCCCCAGGCTGGTCCTGAAGACAGTGTGGTAGATAATAGTTTCACTCTAAGAGACACAAAGATGCATGGACTGACTGCATGGGGGAATTATCAGGGAATCATAGTATGTTTTTGCTAATAAAACGTCTATCGGTTTCCTTGCATTTAGCCATTTTCTATGTTTTTTTAAAATGAATTTATTAATTTAATTCTCTCAGCAATGCTTACAGGGAGGAAAAACAGATACTATCCACCTTTTTTTCTCTCTTTTCTTCTTTCCTTCTTTCTCTCTCCATCCATTCTACCCATCTATTTTATCCATATATCCATCAATCCATTCTAAGTCCTGTATTGGATACCTCCAATAACATGTGATTGTGAAAATAGGATTTGGAATCTAATGCATCGTGGGCCTCTGAACTTCTCCATTTATTCCTAATTCACAGTAGTTCATCCTTTCAACAGATATTATCAGGTTCTCATGTTAGGCACTGTTCCAGGCACTGGGAGTAGAGCCATGACCTATGCAGACAAGACCTCTGTATTTATGGAATTTATATGCTAGTGTCAGCCGGCAGATTTGTTGTATTATTTAACTTATTTGTGGAATAGAAATATAATAATACCTATGTCATAAGTTTTGTTGTGAAGGACAAATGGGATAATGGATAATACTGTGCTTAGCCCAGAACTGGCATTTAGCTAATCTCACAGATCTACCATGCATCTAAGTACTGTGTGTCTATCAGTGCTTCACACATAAAAAGAGGAATTTTTTTTTTTTGCTCACCTCAAAAAACAAACACATTTTGCCCCCTTGTGGGCAATGTCATCTTCATTGAGAATACATGCTATGAGACAGTTACTGTTTTGCGTGTTAGCTTTTCTTTTCTTTTCTTTTCTTTTGAGGGAAAGGAAATGTCTTACTCATCCTTTAACTTTTGTATCCCCAACCAGTTTACATATATCCTGACACGTAGGAACCCAGTAACTACATACTGATTTCATGAACAAATGGAGTGCTTATAGGTGAGAAAACAAGGTCTCAAATGTAAACAATTTCCCTGGGTCACCCAACCTAGTATATCCTTGAGTTGGTACTTTAACTTGGGACTTTTGGCTCCATACCTTTTCGTGTATCCACTGGATCACTTATTTTTCCTACATTATTGTCAGTATTTTGTAGTGCTTTACAGATTTGAAATGATTTTAAGTGCTTTATACACAATGCATGGTGATTGATTTAACCACGGATCATAATCTGATTTTTCATGAGTAGATCTGGCCTGATATAAGGGAATGAACAGATTTCTTTTGACCTGTTGGATATGAGACAGAAAGGAGAGGAAAAGGGCTCTAGCTTGAGCAAGTAAGTGCACGGTGTGACATTCACTGAGCTTAGAAGAAGAATACTTTTGGGTGAAGGTAATAGACTTAATTTGAGTGCCTGGAAGACTTCAAATGGGTAATGATCCATAAGAAGCTAGATTTCTGCTGTCTGGTGCTCAAGAAAAACAAACGAGGTGTGTGTATAGACTTGGGAGTCATCAGCCTATAGATTTTAAGTAAGGTCTTAAAAGTAAATGTAATATAACCCCAGGTGAAGGACTACGAGAGAACTCTAGAAAATACTCACATTTCTAGATTGTTAAGGGAAGAAGTATTTTTTTTTTTTTTGTAAAACAAGAGGCTGAAGTGTCTAGAGCTGAATTATCCAAAACATGCATCATAGTACAATAGGATGCTATCAATTGGTTACGTGTGTTATCATTATATTGATCCTTTATACATTTCAAAGGCCAGGTGGGGCCTGGGGTGGTGAGAAGATGGTCCCTTCCAGTCATAAGTAGGTTTGTCTGCTATCCCAATGTAATATCAAATTGCATTTCCTATGTGTTTTATGATGTGAAACAATGTTGAAATTTTGGAGTAGAGAAATAGGAGGGAATGATTAATA
This sequence comes from Hippopotamus amphibius kiboko, assembly GCF_030028045.1. Taxonomy (NCBI): domain Eukaryota; kingdom Metazoa; phylum Chordata; class Mammalia; order Artiodactyla; family Hippopotamidae; genus Hippopotamus; species Hippopotamus amphibius. The sequence goes on along the minus strand of NC_080188.1, from coordinate 193,768,265 downwards.
GTGCAGAAAGAATAGTGATATGTCATTGCTGACCTTGGTGAGGGTAGTATCAGTTGGATAATGTGTGTGAAAGCCAGATTTGAGTAGCTTGAGGAATGACTGAAGATTTGGATATAGGGAATTTCATATATTAGGGACCCCAAGATATTGAAAATTTAATCTTCTGTCTTATTGCTCCATGATCTATTGCGTCCATTGCCAAAGTCATATCACGGTACAAGACGCATGTTGAAATGTCAGTCATTTTGTCCACATTCCATCCAGGAGGAGGGAGGGAGGGAGAGACTGGAGAAGAAAGGGTTGTGTCTTCAATTAAAAGATACTAGCAAATGGTTGCGTGCACCATTTCCGCTATGTCCCATTGGCAAGTATGTTTCATTTTCAATGGCCTAAATCTGATATTAAAGAAGACAAAACAAATGTCTATTGAAAGTCAACTGTCAGTCTCTGCCAAAATGGATGTTTTTTAAGAAATGTTATTGTGAAGGAGAGGTGAGAAATATGGAAGTACCTGGATGAGAAAGTGGACAGGGAAGAGGGACTTTTTTTTTTTTTTAAAGATCAGAGAGGTATGAGCATATTTAAGTAATTAGATTAAGCCAGTGAAGAATTTGAAAGAAAATACAGGAAAGAGGTCACAGTTGGAGTCCTTGCTTGATACTTGGAAGTGAGGAAAAGATGAGTCTTTTAAATGCATAACCATGTAAGTATTTTGACAGGAAGTTGAGTAATACTTCATGTGATAGTGGAAGGTAAAATCATCTGCTGAGAATGATGGCAAGAGTGGAAGGATGAGTGTTTTAAAAATAAGCCAGAATGCTTGCAGTTTCAGGGGAAAAGATGTCCTTTCTATGCAAGACTTACCTTTTTATATTATTCTTGATTTTTTTTAATTTTAATAGAGAAAATTTCAAACATGAATAAATGTAGAAAGAATAGTATAACAAACTCACATATACTCATTTTTCTGCTTCAATAATTATCAAGTCATGGCCTATCTTGTTCCTTGTATATGCCCACCAATTTCATTTGCGTCTCATATTAATTTCAGGTAAGTTTCAGATCTCATATATTGCAATATATACCTCTATCATTTAAGTACTAGTTTAAAAACCATAGCCACCTACCATTTTCACACTTAAAAATAATTTTAATAGCATCAAGTATTCACTTGGTGTTCAAATTTCCAGTGATTTCACAAATGTTGTAATTTTTTACACTTTATTTAAATCAGAATTAATTAAGGTCCATGCATGGCAATGGGTGACAAGTTTGTTAAAGTCATTTTTAAGTTTCCCTCATCTTGTATTTTTCCTGCTGCAATCTATTTCTTGAAGAAACTCTCTTTGTTCTGTGATTTCCTAGACTCTGAATTTCCAGTCTTAATTGGCCCATTCTATTCCCTGCCTTTTCTTTTTTTAACCATTTTTTGTTATTATAAACTCTTAGATTTAACTGTATTTTATATGTTTTAATCTATATGTTATTAGATTATTTCATCATGTCATTCTAAATTTGACCAGTGGGAGCCTCTTCAAACAGCCTCCTGAGTCCTTTTGTCATGATGTCAACTGTCTGCGATAGACTTCCCTTGCTCTCTATAGGACTAAACACGCCCCACCTAAAATAAGTCATCCCTCCAAGGATCCTGTCTCTTTTAGTGGGAAATGATAGTTGAAGATGATAATCAAGTTTTAGAGATGTTCATTTTTACTGCATTTGTCACTTTTTCTAAGTTTTTCAGTGGAGAGCTCAAAGATTAGATAGAAGATGATAGACAGATGATAGACACATAGATGATAGATAGATAGATAGAGAGAGAGATGATAAACTATTTCACCAGCTCATACAGATACTTACAATTAAAATGCAGGCTATAGGGTTTTTATTTAACTTTTTCTGTCCTATATCTGTATTTTCTTTGTCCTGCATCGAGATTAGTGTTTGTCAACATCAATAGAAATGATGGACTTATAAAAATCATATTATATTTTTCACAAAATACATTAAACAGTCTCAGAATAATAGTACAATGTTAATGTTAACACTATAATTGCTAAAAAAAAATGCATTTTATGCATTCTTTGTTTTATAGACTAGCCCAATAGGAATGTTTAGTAAAGTTATTCTAAGTCTTGGAAAAGTTCTTCTTGATGTGGTTATACCATCAATTGGATATAAATTTAGACTCATTTCTGTTTTTAATGTTTAAGAATTGCTTTTTCTAAAATTTAATTTTGTTTTTTAGTTATGTAAACTATGTACATAGTCCAAAGCCAAAAATTTTAATACGGGTTATATTCAAAGTAATTTAACACCTGTCCCTGTCACTGCCACACAATCTCCTTCCTTCATGAGTAACCTTTTTTAACTTTATGTTTTATCCTTCCATTTTTAATTACAAATTTAAAAATATAGACGGTAGCATATGTTCCTTCCTTTGTTTCCCACATTGCTTCTTTCACTTAGTGTATCCTGGAGATCACTGACTTAGTAGAGTATAGAACTAGTTCTTATTTCTTTTTACAGCTGCCCAATGCTCCAGTGTATAAATGTATCATAGTCTATTAAACTAGCCCTTCTGTCTTTTCTAATTACAAGGAGTCTTGCAACTAATAGGCATAGGCCTACATCTTTTTGTGTTTTTTCCCAGTATATCTTTGGGATGGATATCAAAAAGTGAGATTACTGGATTAAAGATTAAATATCTATATATATCTATAGATATAAATATAGATACAGATATATACAGATATATAAAAAATTCTGCTATTGGGAACATTTTCCTCCTTAAATGTATATGATTTTATATTTGTACCAGCAAAGTATGAAAGACTATTTTCTCAAAACCTTGCCAGCAGAATGTGTTGTTAGATGTTTGCATGTTTTGCCAATCTAATAGATTTTTTAAGTGGTATCTCAGTATGCCTTCTTATTCTGGTGAGGTTGAGCATCTTTTCATGTGGTTAAGAGTCATTTTTAGTGAATTGTTTATATCTCTAGCCAATTTTTATAGATTTATTTTTGGTTCTTAATATTTTTAGAGGTGCTTATATACTAGGAAAATTAGAACTATGGATATTAATTGCAGATATTTCTTTCTCAGCGTATTTTTCTTTTCTTTTTGTTATTTAATACTTTAATTTTTAAATTATTTCCATTATTACTGATCGATTTAGAGTAATAGGGAAACCTTTCTCTCTTCCAATTTAGAGAGGAATTCTTCTACATTTTTTTCGTTACATATTTGGTTTCACATTTTGCATTTAAATAGCCGATATTTGGAATTTATCCTGGTATATATGATGAGCAAGGGAACACAGTTTTATATTTTCTAAGATATTTTTCTGTATTTAGTTACACAATACCACTTATTAAAATGCACGCCCCGTTCTATTGATTTCTAGATCCTGCTCCTAGCAGATCCCAAATTTGTACATGTTATTGGGTCTATTTCTAGACTTTCTGTTGTGGTACAATGGTCTGTCTGCCTATTCTGACAGAAGCACCTACTGTTTTAATTACAGATTCTTTATAGTGTATTTTAGTATCTGGTAGGGCTACGGGCACTGCACGCTTCTTTTTTCAATATTTGCCTAGCTATACTTGGATGCTGCTTCTTCTGAATGAATTTTATAATTAACTTGTGTGCTCCAGATGAAAAGAAAGGATTCTTTTCCTACACGTTTAATCCTACTTCTTCCTGGCTCTTTCAAATCCAAATTCTGTCATCTAATCCTACTCTTTCGTAACCGTTCATGTTTCTCCCTCTCCTTTCTTAGTTCCTCTTCTAAGGAAATCAGGTCTCCTTCCCTTAATCCCAACACAAACACACACGCACTCAGACGTGTGCACACACACACCCCTTAGTCTTCACTTTGTCTCTTGTGTTCTTTTTTTACCCACTAATTACATTCCATGTTTTACATTATTACCTCACATTTACTTTCAACACAATTCTCCTCCTCTACTCCTTTGCTGAGAATACTATCAAATACAAAGGATTCTTATTTTCCTTGATCTGTCTACAGCAGTATCCTTTCCTGGACCCTCCTTCTCTGTCATCTTTCTGAATTTGTCTTCAACTAAGTATTTGCATGAAAATTACTTCAAATTGTCAAACTTGCAGAACAATGCTTCCTTATAAATGGTACATTAGGAAAGTTATTTTTGTACTGTTTAAAGAAAAAAATTTAATTGTATCTCAAATAATAGGACATCATAAAGAAACACTGAAAAAATGCTTAAAATCTAGAAATTCACTCAATTAATATTTGATAATTAACCATGCTTCCTGAAGGCATGGTTTACCTCCCACTGTTTTTTTATCATATTTAATTCTAAGAGAAAGGTAATTCTTAAAAATCAGAGGTTAAAATTTTTAATGTTTCCTGATATAGCCTGTCTCTACAGGTTAGGTTGAAATAATATAAATGCTCATGAGTGTATTATCTAAGATAAATACATACCTATCTCTCCAAAGACATTAATTATATTACAAGTATACAATCCCTCACTTGTAATTTTAAAACCCAAATTTTCTGAAGACTGAATTTTTTAGTAGGTTTGACACTAAAACTTGTTTAAATGCAGAACTTGACCCAAACTGCTTGAAACTATTTGTATCTTTTATCAGATTTATTGTGAATATTCATATGTTTGCTGCAGAAATATGAACTTCTCTGCTGCTTCAGGTCCAAATGAGCATATTACATGAAATATATTATGTGCCCAATATTACTTTCTAAATCTAAAATCTCAGTGCTAGAGCACATCTGGCCCCAAGAAAACCTTAGTTTCTTTGTAAATTTATAATTTGACTAAAATAATGGACAGATTAACCAAGAGCTATGAAAACCATGTTTTTATAGTAAACATGGTGACTTATTCATAGTCATTCTCTTTCTTATGTGAAAATAACAAGCAAAATTAACGAGAAAGGATTGTTATTCCCGCCCAAATCTATGATGTAGTAGTAGTAATAGTAGCAACAGTAATACCATCAACTTCTATTTTTAGACTCTTTTATAAGTCATCGATCACTTTCATATAAGTTTTTAACAAAAACTTTCCCCAAATCCCAATCAATGTCAGGTACCTTTTTCTAGCAAAAGATTACTTACAAATTTATCCTAAAACAAATTACCAAAGAGGGGAAAGGTACCAAAGCGAGATATTTTTCTAGCATGTTTTACAACATTTAGTACTTAGAAGGAATAATATAAGCATCTGAGATTACTGTAATGACTTCAACAATAGTTTACTTTTTCAAAAGAAATTGATATTGAATTTTTATTGTTTTTTGAAATATATCATTTACCATTTCCCAATATAAATGGGTACAACAGTATTGATATGTACAATCAATGTACTTCCAGTATAGATTTCCAGGAAATGGATGGTTTTATGTTATTTTGTATTTCCAGAACTGACCCATTCTTCACAAGGAGGCAGGCAGGCATAAACAGATACATCCATGGCTTTTATGTTAATCTCATTCTGTATATAGAACGTTAATAGAAAGAAACAAACTCAACAGTTTTCTTAATAGACAAAGTAATGGAGCTTTCAAAGGAGGTACTTGCTGAGCTGAGAATGACTTATGGTAAATGAAATTATTTGTGCAATGAATTTTTCGTATCTCCCCACAAAGTTTTGTTTCATGGAGTTATATCATATCCTTCCCAGAACATTAATTTCTCAATGATATCAATATTTTTATGTAACACCATGGTTAACTTAATTACACTTAAATATGCATATATTTTATCTTTACAACTGGAAATTCAAATATTGTGTTTTGGCATAAGTGTAATAAAAATGTGGCCATTTGAATAAAATAAAATATTTTTTTGTCATTGAGAAAAAAATTTAATTGGTTGAGTGAACTTTTTACTTCCAACATTTTGTTATGAGTTGAGTATAAATAGTCAATGAGAGCAAAGAATGAGCTTTCTAAATGCATTGAAACAATAAGAAGAAATTTCCAATTATGATGACTGTTTATGCTCTCAATTTAAATAACTAGAAGAAATATAAATCAGCTGTGTGCAGATGTTGGAAAAAATTAGCATATAACTTTGTTAGCGGAGAAAAGGTGAGCAGATGAGTTAAGCCTTTTACAGGCTGGAAGTCATGTAAGTGGACCCCAAATTAGAAAATATGACTTGTACCAGTAGAAAAAATCAACAGAAACAGATTCAGAAAACATGAATATTAAGGTAGTTATTAAAATGTTGTCTGTATGTTCAAGATGGTAGAGGGAAACAGGAAAATGACAAGGAGAGAAATTGAAGATATGAAACTCTTAGAGGTTAGAATTTGTAATGC